>NC_139462.1:212777500-213377500 GCF_057233095.1 Heloderma suspectum
TTTTTACATCCTTCTTGCAGGTATTGGTATGTGTGTATGTTTTTTAATACATATGAGCACCTGACAATCTAAATTGGCCATCCTCTTGGTATGGTTAAAGCAGAGTGGCATGAATTGCTTTTCTGTAATCCTACTATATGCAGAACTTCAATCCTGTAACCATTTCTGTTTCACTTCTGATACAGAAGAAATAATGCACACACACACACACACACACACACACACTGTAAAACCCAGATTGCTTCTCTGTGCTTGAAAAATAAAAAGAACTCATCATCCTTATCATGCTGTTGTTTTAGGCTCCTTAAATATTTTTGCTTTAATTGGATTGCTCTTCTGGATTGCATTTTGATACTGCTTTTCTTCTGTACAGTATTTTAAGTGTACATTATACAGAAAAGCAATATACATAATATACATTGGATTATGATAGTAACTAATGACAAATCTGTCTTCAGCTATATAGGATGAAAAGTGAGCTTAGTTTGTAAGTCAAGTCATAAATGAAAAGATAGTAGGAGAGACTGGATAATTGACAAAGATAGATATAAATAAGGCAGTCTTTCCTACTAGAAAATCCTGGGGCTATATTAGGGATGTATGTGAATTCTTGGGGGTGTGAAATTTCAACAGATTGTACCAGTTTGGTCCTGGTGGATTTCATTCCATTTCCCTCCCACTGGCATTGCCTCGATCTATAGTGAGTCAATCCAATATGCGGATTTTGGATTTTTAAAAAATGGAAGCAGTAATTTGCACAAATGGGATCGTGTTTTTTTTTTTAAATATAGGGTGCTGTGATTTGTGCAAATGGGATCGTGGTTTCTTAAATATTATTTTTGGGTCTTTAAATTTGCACAAATGGGGTCATAATTATTTTATTATAATTCTTTTTTATCAGTGGTCTTTTGCAAGTCCATCTGTCCACTATGTATTCCTGTTATAATTATGCTTGTCAATTTCATTCTTTCCACATACCGCTTTGTTTAGCCCAGCAGAGCCATATTCTGTACTTGTCAAAGAACTTGTCAATTTCATCCTCCACTCCAAAGCTTCCCAAAAGACCTCCCTCCCCCACATGATCCCATGTTTGCAAATTTAAAGATCTGAAAAATTATTTATATATATACATATACATACGTACATACATATATATATACACAAATCCATTTGTACAAATCTCAGGAACCGCCCCCCCCCCCAATACATCTAATTATTTAATGTGCAGAAAAAGATACAAACATTTCTGGAATTGTTTTTAAAAAATCCACTACAGTCTGCTGCCACTTCTTGGAATGGAACCATTGTGAAATCTCACTGTGCTTAAACAGAATGGAATTCCCAGCATGGCACATCCCTAGTCTATATTTTATTGGGTACATAGCACGGGAGGAAAAAGGAGATGGAGAGAAGTTTATCATTCTAGTTCTACTCAGCTGCATGGGTGTTTCTCCTTCTCAGTGTCATGGCCAAACTAAGGCCATGGGGAATACCCATGATCAGAGCATGGATGTGTATTTTCCAACTATGAGTGTCCAAAGTCATTTGCTAGATCAAGGCAGTTTTTTCCAACTGTAGGCGTCCAAAAGGTATTGGACAGCCATTCCTATCATGTGCAATATTGTACATGCTGGCTACGTGCCATGGAAGTTGCAGTCCAACATCATCTAGGGATCCATGGCTGGGAAAGGCTGGGCTTGGGGCAGGAAAGAACCAGAGCCTGCTGTGCCACAGGCAGAAGGTACTTCTTTGGTGGACTAGGCAGGGTCAGGCTGCAAGCTTTTTATTTCATGCCTGGCCAAAGTGGAGGCTTCGTAATGCCTTAGAGGTGATTCCAAAGTGTTATTCCCTTCTGAGCCTGAAGTGGCCTCAGCATACGCCACACCAGGTACAGAGGGGATAGATAAGTCAGACTAGTGGAGGCTGGCAGCTTTGATTTCGGTGGGGCTGTGGATCCATTCTGGGTTTCAGTCAGAACCAGCCAGAACTCTAAAGTACCTCTCCAAGGTGCTGAACCCATTTTTGGGATAAGATTCAGCACTTTGGATAGCTCCTTTAGAGTGCTGGCTGGTTCTGATTGAAACCCAGAATGGATTTATAGTCCCACTGAAATTGGAGCCAGCAGCTTCCACTGAGTTAGACTATTGGTCCATCTGCCTAGTATTGTCTGCTGCTCTGACTAGCAGCAGCAGCCAACCCTAGTCCTTAAGCAGAGGTCCTTCCCATCACCTGCCCTTTTAACAGGGGATGGCAGAGATCAAACCTGCGGCATTCTGTATGCAAAGAAATACTTGTGGGCAGTAGTGAGAGGGCCTTTTCAGTGGTGGCCTCATGGTTATCAAATTCCCTCCTAAGACAGGTGCATGAGGCTCCTACATTGGCAGTTTTTTTTTTTTTTTAAAAAAAAACATGCTTGTTCCACACTAGGGATGTACGAGAATGTCATTTTTGTTCGCAAAACATGTGAGCATGCCGCATTCAAAGGTCTGAATACAAGTGTGGGCATGTGCCCACCAAAATATTCACAAATTGTTGAACATGTGCTCGCATTTGTCTCATTCCCGGTTCCCAGTTGACTAATTTCCTAATTTGGGCAAATTTCCTCAGTAGGCTGAATCAGCCCCACTTTAGTCTATGGAGGGAATTTGTGCAAATTAGATTTGTGCAAATTTGGGGAGATCTGCTGAAATCTCCCATTTGATCACTGCTCGATTTTTTTTCATGCATCTCCCATTCGAGCCGAGCAAGCAGCAACTGCAAGCATCAACAGCAACTGGGCACGAACTTAGCAGCAAGATGATGTTTGGAGAATCCCGGTGCTCTCAAATATCAGTCATTCATTCTCCCATCCCTATCCCACATTGTTTTTAATTGGTGTTTACTGCTATATATTTAATTGTGGCTAGTTTAAGCTGTGTTTAGGGTGCAATCCTATGCATGTTTAGACAGAGAAAAGTCCTACAGCTCCCAGCACTCCCCAGCCACCATGGCTGGCTGGGGAGTGCTGGGAGCTGTAGGACTTTTCTCTGTCTAAACATGCATAGGATTGCACCCTAAACACAGCTTAAACTAGCCACAATTAAATATATAGCAGTAAACACCAATTAAAAACATGCATAGGGTTGCACCCTTAACTGATGGCTTAATGCTCTCTATCCAACTGCCGTCGTTTTTAACCTCTTGCTTTTAGGTGTCTTGGTTTAGTATTTTTAAAAAAAATATGTATCACATTTCACATGGTCTATATTGGGCTGGATCCAGACTTGTTGGAGCAGACCCATTGAAATCAATGGGATTTAAGTTAGTCACAGCTAACTTAAGTTCCCTTGATTTCAATGGATCTGCCCTAAGCATGACCAAGACTGGATCCAACCCAATTGTCTCCGCTGCTGCTGCTGCAATATCTATGTTGCTGTTTTATTGTTTGAACAGATTGTGTTTTTAGGGGTGGGATTAAACTGCAATTAATATTATGTCTTAACATGTGGTGAGCTGCATTGAGAGGGTGAGCCCAGAAAGGCAGCAGATAAGAACATCCAGTCCAGCATTCTGTTCCCACATATGAATGCCAAAAATAAGTAACGAATAAAGCATGAGCTCTTCCACTGAATTATCGTCCTTGCCAGGGGCTCACTAGCCTAGCTAACAGCCTCAGGTCTTATAGTTCTTGCTTCAGTCCCACGTAGGGTTAATGAAGGGCTGCTGGCAGATGCTATGGTGAGATACAAAGAAGAGGAAGGAGACCAGCTGGGGAGGTTGTTATTGTTGGTGTTGTTCAACTTTTCGGCCCCGAAGTCATGAACAGCATGTTAATACAACAAAAGATACAATAAAAATACGATAAAATATACCAATTCAATCAAAACAACGTATGACCAATAAAATCAGGAAATACTGATGTCACCCCAGATTTCTTCCCGGAGTCAAATTTTTGATATCTCATGATCTTCACCCTTTGACAGGGATCTTGGCGCCTCCGGTTAGATATTGATACAGTGAAATGTCATTCAACACATTTGTAGACTGTAAGCATTTAAACCTGAGACAAGAAACTCAAATCTATTAACAATTTTTAAAGAAAAACAATCCTAAATCCATGCAAACTGAGCCAAAGCAGGCATTAAACTCTAAGTGCTGCTAAACATGATTCAAACAGCAGAGCAGATGCATCTAATATCTGGAACTACACAATAAAACACTGATAGAGCCTCATATGGTCTGGGGGGGGGGGCTCCCAGGGACCATAGGATGCAGCAGATTCCCCCTCCCAAGACTGTAAACACTCCTACAAGTTGAGGAGGGGAAATCTGAGGTTGGGCCATTTCCTGCCCCCTTGCAGCCCCATAGAAAACAGCATGGTGGCTGCTCTTCCAAGGTCACAATAGCAACCTACGAGGACCTCAGAAAGGTTAAGAAGGGCATTCCAGTGGGCAGGGAGAGGAGAAGGGATGCATAGATCCACAAGACCTTGCAGCTTCTCCATTGTTGCTCCCACCCACCACCAGTAACTGAGTTAAATGGGCTCAGAGGCAGGTCTAGCTGATTGTTTTGGCACGGGAGAGGAAGAACAGGAGGTGAAATCCAGTGGAGGCTGGTGGCTCCAATGTCAGTGCGGTGCACCTTGGATAGCACCTTTAGAGTCCTGACTGGTTCTGATTGACAAGCTGGAGAGGGTTCAGAGGAGGGCAACGAAGATGATCAGGGGATTGGAAACAAAGCCCTATGAAGAGAGACTGAAAACTGGACAAGTTTAGCCTTGAGAAGTGAAGACTGAGGGTAGAGATGATAGAGTCCTTCAAGTACTTGAAAGGTTGTCACAGAGAGGAAGGCCAGAATCTCTTCTTGATCATCCCAGAGTGCAGGACAAGACCATCAAGTCCAACCCCCTGCTCAATACAGGAATTCAACCCTTAAGAAGGATGCAGACAAGCTGGAGAGGGTTCAGAGGACGGCAACAAAGATGATCAGAGGAGAGGAAACAAAGCCCTATGAGGAGAGACTGAAAGTTTATGTTTAACATGCAAGGGCATGTTTAGCCTTTAGAAGAGAAGACTGAGGGGAAATATGATAGCGCTCTTCAAGTACTTGAAAGGCTGTGACAGAGAGGAAGGCTTTTCTCTTCCTCTCTGATCTCTTCTCGATCATCCCAGAGTGCAGGACACGGAATAATGGGCTCAAGTTACAGGAAGCCAGATTCCGGCTGAACATCAGGAAAAACTTCCTGACCATTACAGCAATATGACAATGGAACCAATTCCCTAGGGAGGTGGTGGGCTCTCCCATCCTGGAGGCATTCAAGATGAGGCTGGACAGCCATCTGTCAGGGATGCTCTGACTTGGATTCCTGTATTGAGCAGGGGGCTGGACTTGATGGTCTTGTAGGCCCCTTCCAACCCTACTATTCTATGATTCTATGACTGAAATCCGAAGTGAATTCACCACCCCACTGACACTGAAGCCATCGCCTCTGTCATTCCTCCCACCCTGCTGGCTCTTGCCAGCAATGCATAGGAGAGATGGAGGGCTCTGATCTCCGAGTGAAATAAAAACACTTGTATTGGCATAGGGATGTGCGAACCCACCCCCGTCCAGGTTCTCTGGGTGCGTGCCCAGCCCCTGTACCGGCTTGCCGGTCCCCAGACCACGCTCGAGCCCCTCCCACGTTCAGTGAGCAGCCCGCACTCAGCCCAGTGGCTTCACCGAGCTCTGCAGTCACCATTTTTTGAAAAGTATGCAAATAGGCACATTCGCAAAAATGTGCATTCTCTCACATATGCAAATATGTGGATGTTTGCAATTGCCATTTGATTTTTCAAAAAATGGCAACCATGGAGCTCGATGAGGTCACTGGGGTGAGCGTGGGCTGTTCACTGAGCATGGGCAGGGGGCAAGTGCGGGCAGGGGCTCGGTAAGTAGGTCTTGGGGCTGTGAGCACAGGGGGTTCTGCTGGATTCCTGGATGGAATTGATCTCCCATGCCATCCCTAATTGGCCATCTGAAGTGAATTGGCCATCCCTATTTGGCCATCTGAAGATATCCTGATGGATCTCCCTGGGGAGAAAGTTATACACCTGAGATGATATCAGTGCACCTGGGTCTAAGTATCACACCTATGTGAGCAGTAGTGCATTAGCACCTGGAGGTGATGGATTGCTGAGATGAATGAGTAGGAGACAAAAATATGGGGTTCTTGGTAAATGGCAGCTGAAAGTCACAGGTGATGTGGGAGATGTGTGTGAATTAAGGATGCGGGCCAATTTTGGTTCACATATTGGTAAGAATTTACCAGATTTGCACTGCCTGAATCAATAGGTGAACAGGAACAGTTATCCTTTGATATTTGCACTTCTCAGGGTTTAGCAATGCAGTTCTCTGAATGAAAATTGCTTACAAAAATGTATATATTAGGGAAAACTCTGCACAAAAAGTCATGTATTAGTCAGGAAAGTCCGCCCGCCCACAAGCATAAAGATGGCATGGGTGCTTGATTCAGTCCGGGAATCCAGCAGAACTGCCCCTGCCTGCACCCCCAAGCCCTGCTTGCTGAGCCCCCACCCCTGCTTGCCCCTGCCCACACTTGGCAAATGCCCTGCACTTACCCCGGTGCCCTTGTCGAGCTTTGCAGTCACCATTTTTTGAGAAATAAAATGGGGATTGCAAAATGCGCATATTTGTGCACATGCAAAATGCACATTTTTGCACATGTGTATATGCAAAAATGTGCATTTTGTGAATGTGTATATTTGCATATGCGTGAAAATATGCATTTTTAAAAATGCGCATTTTTCCAGGCAAACAAATGTGAGCCTTTGCAAAAAAGTGCATTTCGCACATGATAATACGTGTATTTGCAGAAATGCACATATTTGCATACAAAGACATGCACATTTTTGTGATCATCATTTTATTTTTCAAAAAAATGGCAACCGCAGAGCTTGATGAAGCTTCTGGGGTGAGTGCAGGCTATTCGCTGAATGTGGCAGGGACTCAAACATGATCAAGGGACTGGCGAGCAAGGGCAGGGGCTGGGCGGACATCCAGAGAACTCGGATAGGGGTGAGTTCGCACATCTCTAAGCAAGCATCATATAAATGAAAACTCTTCGCAAAAGAAGAGGTCTAGTAGGCAAAATTGTGTACAAAAATGCCTAAATTTGGAGAAATGATTGTGAAAATGCATGCAAATTTTCATGCACACTTATTACATGAATAAATTGTAAACTGGTGCAGAAACAGGAGGGAGACTGGAAAAATGAGAAACCCAGACTGACAGATATATCCATCCCTGGGGATGGACCAGAAAAGGTAACTGAAGAAGATGGATGCATTTAAATTAAACTTTCATTCTTGTGAAAACACATTTAAAAATGATAATAATAAGGTGCATGTGCACATAGGGATGGCGGAGAATTCCGCCACGGATTTCAGTGAGGCCGAATGCACTGGCATTCAGCCCCCCAAAATCTGTGGCGGAACGGCCTGCCCCCCCGCCCCCCGTGGATTCCCCCCGGGATGAAGCTTACCTGGGGTGGATGTTCTGGACGGTGGCATCTCCGGCGGCTTTCAACCGGCTGCTGCGGCCGCCATTTGCATCCTGGTCTTTCCCGTGATAGGCTACGTAAGTATTTACATAGCCTATCATGGCAAGCCAAGAAAAACAAAAAACAAAAACATCGTACGCAAATGGCGGTGGCTACGGCGGCCGCCATTTGCGTTCCCTATTTTTCGCCGTTTTAGCCTATGTAAATATTTACGTAGGCTATTACGGCGAAAAAAGGGGAACGCAAATAACGTAGTGGGAGCTATTTGCGTTCCTTTTTTTCCTCCTGTTTTAGCCTATGTAAACATTTACGTAGGCTAAAACGGCGAAAAATAGGGAATGCAAATGGCGGCTGCTGTAGCCGCCGCCATTTGCATATGCTGTTTTTTTCTTTTTGCCCAGCCGTGATGGGCTATGTAAATACTTACGTAGCCTATCATGGCAGCCTGGCTGGATGCAAATGGCGGCTGCTACGGCGGCCGCCATTTGCATCTGCAGCAGCCCTTCTGTGGCCGGAAGTCTGGCTGTGGACAGCCCTGGCCGGCTGCTCTGTGGAGCCGCAGCGGAGCAGAGCTTGCCGGGCAGGATTCTGGGGGGGAGGACTGGATCGCCTCCCCCCGTCAAGGATTCCAGGGAGAGGGACGGAGCAGCTCCCCCCCCCACGAATCAATTCTGCGAAAAGGTAAGTGACTTTTGTACATCCCTATGAACACACAGCCACCAAAATACCAACAATAATATACAGAGGCAGAGCTGCTGGTCCAGGTGCTAAGCCTCAGGCATCGTCTAAGTGTTCTGTACCTTAAGTATATCAGACATGATGCCAACATTCATCCAGAGTTTGCAGGAACATACATTCCCTCCTGTTACATTCAATTCAGCCCCTCATCTTCTCAGGCTGCTTTTATTACGGAAAATCACTCTGAAGATTATGTTCCTTTAAAAATCAGCTCGCATAAAGGATGCATTTTTCCTACCTCCCAGGCATCATTCTGAACATAAAGAGATTAAAGCAAGCAATGAGACAGGTAAATACAAGCAAGATCGATGCTTTCTGAGCTCAGCCCATTTTCCACAAACTTTCCTGATAGAGTTCACAGCTGTAAAGATAACCAGAGATGGGCTACGAGTCCTGCCTGGGGGCTGGATTAAAAAGCATAGCGTCCTTATCTCACCCATCATCTGACTGTCAGCCACATTTTCTCTTTCGCTGGCATAAGGGTAAGGATGTATGAGAATTTTTTTTTTGCTCACAAAAGATGTGAGCGTGACCCATTTGAACCTCTAAATGCAAGCATGTACCCATTGGAAATATTCGTAAATTGCCGGATACATGCTTGCATTCATCTCAGTCCTGATTCCCAGTTTGATTTGCACAAGTTTCCTAATTTGTACAAATTTCCTCAGTAGACTGAACTAACCCTGCTTTTAGTCTATGGGGAAAAAATGGACAAATTAGGGGAGATCTGTGCAAATTTCAGCAGATTTGTGCAATCCCCTATTCAACTGCTGCTTGTTTTGCTCAAGTTTCCAGTTCATGCAAAGTGAGCAGGGATCACAAACGCAAACAGGAATTGGGCATGAGATGTTCAGGAAATCACGGCACTCTCGAACGTGGCTCATTCACCCATCCCTACACATGTGTTATTAGAGCTTGAGAAGTCACTGGCTGCTGCTCAGTTTCAAGGACCTGGTGCTTACCTGTAAAGCCCAAAAGGGCTTGTGCCCCAGGTAGCTAAAGGGCAACCAACCTGCCATATCAACCTGCCTTTGTACTGATCCCGCCCCCCCTCCGCATCAGATGTTACACAGGTGGAGTCCAGACTCCAGACTAAGGACCAAGTGACACATTGCTTTGAAGATGTAGCTAGTAACTATGTCTGTCTTACTTGCTTTAAAGTGGCAGTGTGTGTGTGTGTGTGTGTGTGTGTGTATTTGGGTTGGGGACTGAATGGGGTAGGCTGAATGACTTCCAGGGGTGGAGGTATGCCCCTTGACTTCAGCGGGTGAGGTAATTTGGTGGCCCAGCCTTGATGCACATGATCTTCCCCCATCAGAGAGGATGTGGAGCAGGTGAAACCACCATGGCTGACTTGCCAGGTGGATCATAGACCAAGCACTTCAGTTTGCTGTGCACATGCTGATATGGCTGGTGGATAATCCCAAAGGTGAGAGTGTGCTAGCTATGGGCAATCCCCAGTGTTATCTCCAATCTGTGATTGGAGATGAAGTGGGAGTTCCCCTCCATGCTGCTAATCCTCCCAATTGGGAGAGGGGGGCATGCAGGGAAGCCGCAGGCCCAATTAGGGCTGCAGGATGGAGATTCCCTACCTCTGCTCTGAAGTAAGCACAGGGCCCCCAATTTGGATTAGAACTCTAGAAGAGGGGGTAGGGGGGGTCTTTAATACTTTGCCCTGATCCATATTGTGACCCCTAAGTGATCCCCTGCACTTACAACAGGACTGAGAAAATAGTGGCCTCTACACCACAAAGCACCCCCATGCCCTGTCTGGCAGCCCCCCCCCCCCGATGCCCAGAAAAAAAGAGAAAATGCACTAGGAATGATTCATGCACCTCTGCCACTGTGGGATACCTATAGTGCAAGCCAGTAGGGTTCCTGTGCCTCTAGGGATAGGTGAACTCAACCCCATCCATGCTGCTTGCTGGACCCCTGCCGCTCAACCCTGCTCACTGCATGCGGTGAGCTGCTGGGTGGTCTGTGGGTGCCCAGTGAGTGGTGTGTTGTGTTCTGCTCTTCCGCCAAGCTGCCATTCTGTGCAAAACAGTGGCTTGGCCTTTTTCATAAAGGCTGATTTTGCATAAATGGCATCCATAAAGAGGCCCAGTTGTGCAACATTACAGGTGGGCAAATATGGGGGTCTGTGGACTCCAGTCTGTGGGACTGAGCTGGAAGTAATCCATTGAGCTCGAGCCCCCAACTGGACTCCACCACCATTGCCACTGTGGGATATCTGTAGCACTGGCGAGTAGCTATGGACATCACGAGCTAAGTATCTCTGATACACTCAATCACAGTTCATGGACTACACAGCCAGTTCAATAAGTGGTTGTCTTTGATGTGTGCCTTTGGAGTTCTGCTCACTTTTTCCTTCCCACACCCCCAACAGAAACACCAAGTAGTAAAATGTATGAAGCCTCCCCTCCCAAGCCTTGAGTCTCCATACAGCTATAGAGATAGACAAGGTCATTCAGTTAGGTGCAAATAGGCCAGTATAGACTACATGAGATGGGGTGAGCTAAAGATGGGACCATGAGATGGCCCACTCTTCCAACACCACCACCATGCTTCATTGTACAGAAGCTGGTTTTAAACATAATAGCTCCTTAGCCCCTGCACCTATTCTGCTGAAACTTTGCAAGTGCCTTGTCTGGGGACAACTCTATGATGTTGTGTGCCATTTCCGTACAAATTGCTCAAACTAACAAAAGGAGGAAGTAAGGAAAAGTGAATCACTTACGTCCACCCTCAATTTAAGGCCAGATAAATCACTGCACCTATCATTCTGATGCATTGCAGGTTTGACTATCATTTCCAGAACAACACTCCTCAAAGAACATAGGGGGATAACTAAGTCCTGTTTTGGATACCCTCAACATGTCAAGGCTGCTCTTGCACAAAACCCATGGAGCCTATTCATCTGAAACTTGGCAGGTTCAATCCGCTCAGAAGGGGCAACTATCCCTGCAATTTGTATTCAATTCTGCAAAGAAATACAAACGTTATCAGCAGTTATCAGCATATATAGGCACATAGCACACACACACAAACCTGCACTCATTTTTCTGATATTTGGCAGACATAATCCCATCTTAGGGGGCTACTATGTTTGCAAATTTCATGAAATTTTGACAAAGATAAAATGTTATAGCCATTTTTTATTTTTTTTAGAAATTCTTTGATAGTCAATGGGAGGCAGATTTCTGAATCTCAACTCAGGTTCTGTATCCCAGTCAAAGTGAATGGCCTCCAAATTGGATTGAGCTGAATTGGACTACTTTTCAAAGTGCTGAATTGTGGTCAGAGTCAAATCTTGTGGTTGGTGTACAGCTCTAGTTTCCAAGCAATAAGAAATAGAGATGCTTCTGGACAAAATTAAAGTGATCATACAGTATAAAAATTAGCAATTTAAATACTGTTACTGAGCTGTTAAAAGTCTGGAATCCATTTATACTACACTGAACTATAGATATAATCATAAGCATGTGAGCTCATATCTAACTGATCTGTGGGTCTTCCCTATTCTCTTTAGCCTGATTCTAAATTGTGCAATAAGAAGTTCGTGATCTGAACTACAGTCAGCTCCAGGTCTTGTTTTTACCAACTGTATAGATGTCTGCCACCTTTGGCTACAAAGGATGTAGTCAATCTGATTTCGGTGTTGACCATCTGGTGGAGTCCATGTATAAAGTCGTCTCTTAGGCTGTTGGAAGAGAGTGTTTGTTATGCACAGTGAGTTGTCTTGGCAAAATTCTATCAGCCTATGTCCCGCTTCATTTTGTTCTCCCAGACCATGCTTGCCTGTAATTCCAGGTGTCGTTTGACTACCCACCTTAGCATTCCAGTCTCCTGTAATAAGAATAACATCTCTTTTTGGCGTATTATCCAATAGGTGCTGCAGATCCTCGTAGAACTGATCTACTTCTGCTTCTTCAGCATCTGTGGTTGGAGCGTATATTTGGATCACTGTGATGTTAAATGGCTTACCCTGAATTCGAATTGAGATGATTCTATCGGTTTTTGGATTGTATCCAAGCACTGCTTTAGCCACTTTATTATTAATTATGAAGGCTATTCCATTTCTTCTGTGGTCCTCTTGTCCACAGTAGTAGATCTGTTGGTCATCTGATATGAAGTGGCCCATTCCAGTCCGTTTCAGTTCACTGACACCCAGAATGTCTATATTTAATCTTGACATCTCCCCAATAACCACATCCAATTTGCCCTGGCTTATAGATCTAACATTCCAGGTTCCTATGGTGTGCTGATCTTTAGAATATCGGATTTGTTGTTCACCACCAGCACTGTCGGCCGCTAGCTGCCCTTCGGCTTTGAGCTAGCTGCGTCATCACATCTGGGGCTAGTTGAACTTATCCTCTGTTCCTCCCCAGTAGCATTTTGACCATCTTCCGACCTAGGAGTCCCATCTTCTGATGGTATACCAACATATCTGTGGTTGTACTGATCCATTAAGTTTTCATGGCAAGAATACTGGGGTGGGTTGCCGTTACCTTCCCCAGGGATCGTATTTAGTCTGACCTCTCTGCCATGACCTTCCTGTCTTGGGTGTCCCTTCACAGTTTAGCTCATGGCGTCATTAAGGTGCTCAAGCTCTGGCACCACGACAAGGTAACGATCTCCTTTGCTGGAGCATAAGCATGCTAGAACTCAAGTATTGGATTTAATTTAATGAATCCAGTTTGATGTAATTTATGACATCTAGATTTCACTAAAGATTAGTGTAAAACATCTGAATGTTTGTCTTCTTAGTTCACATCCCTTTCATAATTTACTCTATTGCTCTTTCATTCCCCCCCTGTCATATATTTATGCAGCTTAGTGGTGGTGGTGGTGGAGGGGGGAGGGTTCCAAAGCAAAACCAAACAAACTAAAATACATCTGACCAGTTTTCTCCCTGGTTGGTTGACAATAGGGGAACCAGCCATTTTTTGAGCCCACCTAAATTCTATAAAAATCACTTTGAAGCTTGTTTCAGCTCACACATTTGAATGGCAGAAGTGAGCATTTCAAATGGGAAAAGTGCACATTTCTGTGTGTATTTTTCAGAAGTGCACACCTTTTCTCCATAGACTAAAGCATGAAAATTCATATATATATGTATGTATGTGTGTAAATATACATTTCAAAGTGTGAATTTTTAAAAAATGCATTTTTAACATGATCACAATTTTTTTTTTTTAAAAAAAAACATTCCTGCTCACATTCAGGATTGCGAACCATGCATGTTTGCATGATTTGTGAGCAAAATCCATTGCGGAACGAAGCCCTCCCGCCCCCCACCCCATGAAAGGCAGGCGAAACGGGACACCTACCTGCTCCCATCCGCACTGCTTTGCACATCCGCGGCCGTGGCCACCATTCGCTTCTTCATTATAGCCGCGATAGGCTACGTAAATACTTACGTAGCCTATCATGGCTAACACCGGGACACCATTTGCGTCCCTGTGGAAGCCGTGATAGGCTGCATAAGTATTTACGTAGCCTATCACGGCAAAAAAAAGGGAATGCAAATGGCGGTGACTACGACGGCCGCCATTTGCGTTCCCTTTTTTTTGGCCGTGATAGGCTACTTAAATATTTATGTAGCCTATTATGGCAAAAGAGAGGGGTGCAAATGGCGTAGTGGCCGCTATTTGCGCCCATATCTTTTGCTGTAATAGGCTACATAAATATTTACATAGCCTATCATGGCCAAAAAAAAAAGGGAACGCAAGCGTAGCCGTCGCCATTTGCGTTCACTGTTGTTGTTGTTGTTGTTGTTTTTTGCCGTGATAGGCTACGTAAATATTTACGTAGCCTATCATGGCAAAATACAGGGACACAAATGGCGGCGGCTATGGCAGCCGCCATTTGCATCCCTGTGCAGGTTGCCCAGCAGCCGGATGTCCAGCTGCAGGCAGGCCCGGCTGGCGGCTCTGCGGAACTGCCGCAGAGTGGAGCTGGCCGGACAGAATTTCAGGGGGAGGGACGGTGCGCCTCCCCCACACCGCGAATGTCACCCTTTGAAAAGGTAAGTGACTTTCGTACATCCCTAAGTTCAATGCAGATGCAGAAGGGCTACACGCCCAAACCTAGTGATACCTCATTACTCCCAGATTTTGGGGTATCTGCACAAAACATACAATCAATCAATGAAAGGATACCTGTCTTTCTTCTTGATACTTTCTGGATTATAATTTTATTTATTTATTTATTAAATTTATTAATCACCCATCTGGCTGGTCACCCAGCCACTCTAGATGAGGGATGGATGGAAATCCATCCCTTCCATCCATAAGGGATGGATGGAAATCTTTAAGAAGCCAGCATGGTGAACACTGCAGGCTTGTGTGTTTCCTATGGAGATACATCTGCAAATTTCCACACCAAGGGTATTCCAAGCAACAACAGCAACAGCAACAACAGAATAATACAACCTGTATTAGTTACGGAAATTAAGCAATTTGGGAAAAGTATTCCTTCCCAGCAAAATGCTTTCCCTGTAAGCTTTCCCAGCAATTTGGGGGAAAGTATGTTTCTAAAACCAAGGTGGGGGAGCTTTTTTCTGTTGTGGGCTGTATGCCAGTGGTAGGGAAGAACAGAACCAAAAGTGGGCAGGGTTACCCAGCTACAGCACCCCTGACAGATGGTCATCCAGCCTCTACTTAAATACTGCCAGGGAAGGAGAATCCACAAGGCAACCTGCTCTACTGGTGGGCACCTCCTCCTGTTAGGAAGTTTTTCCTAATGCTTAGCTGAAATCTGCTGCCCTGCAATTTCCACCCGTTGATTCTAGTCCTGCCCTCTGGATCAACTTTGCACCTAGTTGCACACAGACGTCGGCTGCCCACAGCTGAGAACAGGATTGCACCCCAGATGAGTAGCTTGTCTGTGAAGAACTGAGGCCCACAGAGGCAAGGAAAAGAAAATGGTCAGGCCTAGAGGCCTAGAGGTTTTTTGGGGAGGGGGTATCCCTCAGAGGAGTAGTTTCATTTGCCTGGTTAAGTTTCAGTTTCATTTCCTCAGATAAGTTTCCAGGTTTGAAACAGTACTTTCAGTTTTGAGGGAGAAGGGTATATAAAGAGAGCAAGAGAGACAGAGTCAGGAAGAGCAGAGTCAGGAAGAGCAAAGCCTGAACAGAGGGCAGGAAGAAGCAGCCAAGAAAAGTCTAAGTATAGCTAAGGTAAAGGAACTTGCATTTTGCAACTTTCATTTTCTCTTAATGCCTTTTGTATCACTCAGCTCTATTGTGTAAATACCTTTAGTCATGATTTGCTTGCTTTAATTTACCAGTCAACTGTTGTGGTTAAATCCTGTGTTTGGAGTGTCAATCACCCCACACCTACAGCCTAAACCCCACGTTATTGGAAAGGGGAAGGTGAGAGAAGGAAGGTGGGACTCTTAAGGAGGCAAGAGATCCTTAAGGAGTTGCTCAGGGGGTCCAGGTCATAAGGGGAACCTTGACAATGTCACACACACACACACACACACGGCTGTAGGGCAAGAGTGTGGAGGTGTCAGAGTTGAGTCCAGACCGTATGATCTTTCATTATGGACCTGGTCAGTGGTGAGGAATGGGGAAATGAGGGCATGCATTTATTAAAAATAAAATGGTTGGCGCCTTTGCAAAACACTTTCCCTCGATCGAGTCCCTTTCATTTAAATAAAACACGGAGGGAGAGGAAGGGAGGGAGGGAGGGAGAGAGAGAGAGAGGGAAATGCTGCTAATGAGGTGCCAAATTATAGTGGCAAGTTCTTGTACACATCCCAGGGAGCTGATTATCTTTCATCAAGGTGGCTAAGTAATATAGTCCTCATAATGAACTAATGGATTTGCAGGTCCAGTTAACACCCAAAGTTCAACCTCAGACAAGTTAAAGTTAATCATGGTCTCAAAAAGAAAGAAAGATTAAATTAGTACATTGGAATTCAACTGACAGAGGCATTAGAAACAATCTTTACTCCCTTCCCCATCTTCTCCTCATCCCCCCACCTCTACCCACTCCACACCCTTTCTTTCAGCATGGAAAGAATTGTACTTGAAGTCTTCAACCCTATGGGGACTTCATGCCTCAGTACCTTGCCACCCATGCATATGGAGTTGCTAATGACAGAAAGCCTACCCATCGGGGAATGCAATTCCAAGTAGACATTTCCCCTCAAATGGATTATTTCAGCCTGGTTGGCCACAGATTCTGTAGTTTTCCAGCGATTCATCTTACTATTAATAATGTCAGAGAATTTTAGGCCCTTGAATTAAATAATGATAAATAGGAGCCACTGAGCGAGCTCGGCTCAGGCAGTGGCTGTTTATTTCGGAGCAGAGCTCTGTCAGGCCTGATAAATCGGATCCCTGAAATAGTTTATAAAGTACCGAATTGATGTAGCAGTCGGCGAGGGAGAGAATTAATGTTACGAAATAGGCCGGCAACCCAGATTTTGATGAAAGCCCAGGAAAGCCTTTTCTATAAATTCGGTGTCTGCGTGTAGGAAATGGCCACCGTGAGAGGCAAAAGGAGCCCGTCACGGGGACGTAACGTGCTCCTGTAATATTGGAGAGCTACAGGTCAGTGCGGGAGAGGAGCCCTGTGGATGCCAGTGGCAGCACCTCTAGCAGTACAACTTGGCATATTGAAGGGGGGGTCATGGACGGCTTGTTTATTATACGGAGCAGTGAGGGACACCTTGCATACGAGAAAAATGAAAGCTTTTTAAAAGAGGTACTAGAGGCTTTCAAGTTCCACATGGCTGTCTGTGCCAGGAAGAGGGGGGGAGAGGGAGAGAGAGAGAGAGAGAGTTAGCGAGCCTGGATGAAATGTCATGCTGAGTACAGTTGCTACTACTGCTAATCTCTCCATGTGAATGGAAATTCTTGCTCTCCAGACTGCTTCCTGACTGGGAGGATGGGGCGGGGGAAGTCACATGAGAATTAAAAACCACACAGCCTAGTTAAAATACCCATCATCTTATATTACCTGTGAATGTTGGCAGAATCAGCCTTGACATTTGCTAGGAATAATGGCTGGCTGGCTGGCTGGCTCATTGCTGAGGCTGGACAAACACATGCAGCGGAATGAGGTGGTGGAGTCCTGAGATGTCAGAGAGGACTGTACTATGTCAGGAATACCTTTTTTAAAAGAAGTTCCTTTTATGTAAAAAAGAAGAAAGGAAGCGCGCACGCACACACACACAGACACTCACACACCCCTCCCTGCAGTGGTAGAGTCATCTCAGGACTCTGTCATCTTGGGACTCTGTCACCTCAATTCCACTTCATTCTGCTGCATCTGGAGTTGGGGACTGTATCTTTAAAATAACAGAGTGCTAAGATAAGCTTCCCACCCAGGAAGTGAAGTAAGGAGGGGAAGGTCTTTCGGGGACTATTAACTTGAGCAGGGGAGGGCAACCTCCAGGCCATGGGCCTAATCCTCTGGCCTGCAGGCCTCCTGCCTCCCCAAGCCCTGCTCCTTGGCCTGGGAAGAGGGATCTGTGTGATCCACGATATCAACGGGATGCCCCCTTGCAGGACTGGACAAGTGCCTTCCCACCCTGCTCGTGCCCTGATCCGGATGTGAGTGGGGCAGAATGGAGCCGCTCTACCTGGCCACCACTGGCAAGGGCTGGCTCATGCAAGCCCTAGCCGCATTGATTTCCATGCAGAGAAAAAAAGGGGGTGGGGTGCTGCATATGACATCATGGGATGGGAGAAGCTTTGGGGTGTAGCCTCGCCCCCTTGATGTCATCCAGCCCCCTGACCAAAAGAGCCCCCCCTGCAATCTAGAACCCCTGGCAGACTGGGAGCTCATTTTACACCCCCTCTTGTGTTCATGCCAAAGGCTCCCTGGACGTAGAGGTGGACTATAGACTGCACTGGGATTTTTTAATTGAAGGGCAGTTTTAAAATATCTCTCTCTATATTTTTTTTTAAAAAATAAATTGATAGTATTTCAATGGTGGTCACTGGAGTGAAAGTTTGGGAGTGGGGAAATGGATGAAAATACTTTAAAAATTTGGAGGTTGAGCTCAAAGTTGAATACTTTTGGCTTGTTGCCAGTCTCTTAATGGTTTGAGTTTTGTTTTGCATCATATGCTATGAGCCGGGGGTAGGCAACCTTGTGCACTCCAAGATGTTTTGGAGTACAACTCCCATAAATCCCAGCCAGTGTGGCCACCGGTCAAGGATTGTGGGAGTTGTGGTCCAAACCATCGGGAGGGCACCAGGTTGCCTACTCCTGTTTAAGCTGTCAACTAGCAAATACCGTCAAAAGTTCCAACAGCAGTTATGGAATACCAATGTGTGGCAGCTGTTAAATAGTGTCAGGTACATAGTGTGATGGCTACGAGACCAAGCTATAAATCAGGAACTCCCTAGTTCAAATCTGTTCTCTGCCACTCACTAGCTGGACGTAGCCACTGTCTCTCAGCCTCAGGTACCTTATCTGTAGTATGAGGGATAATAACAATGATCTATCTTGCTGAATTACAAGTAGATAAAGCATGAGAAATGCTCTGGATACTTGAAAATGCTATACAAATGTTAAGTATTATTAAATACTGTAAAATAACAGATAGAAAAATAATTATATCATTCTAAGTCAAATGCTGCTGATAAATGTTATCTAAGGGTGCAATCCTATGCATATTTAGAATCATAGAATAGTAGGGTTGGAAGGGGCCTATAAGACCATAGAGTCCAACCCCCTGCTCAGTGCAGGAATCCAAGTCACAGCATCCCTGGCAGATGGCTGTCCAGCCTCGTCTTGAATGCCTCCAGTGTGGGAGAGCCCACCACCTCCCTAGATAACTGGTTCCATTGCCGTATTGCTCTAACAGTCAGGAAGTTTTTCCTGATGTTCAGCCGGAATCCGGCTTCCTGTAACTTGAGCCCATTATTCCGTGTCCTGCATTCTGGGAGGTTCGAGAAGAGATACTGGCCTTTCTCTCTGTGACAACCTTTCAAGAACTTGGAGAGCGCTATCCTATCTCCCCTCTGTCTTCTCTTCTCAAGGCTAAACATGCCCAGTTCTTTCAGTCTCTTTTCATAGGGCTTTGTTTCCAGTCCCCTGATCATTTTTGTTGCCCTCCTCTGAACCCTCTCCAGTTTGTCTGCATCCTTCTTAAAGTGTAGTGCCCAGAACTGGACACAGTACTCCAGATGAGGCCTAACCAGTGCTGAGTAGAGGGGAATGGAGTAGAGGGGAACTATTTAGGCAGAAGAAGGCCTACAGCTTCCAGCATTCCCCAGCCAGCATAGGGATCCTTCTCATAACTTGACAGAATTATGTGACTTATTATATATTTTTAACTCTCTTGTTGTTGTTGTTCAGTCGTTCAGTTGTGTCCGACTCTTCGTGAGCCCATGGACCATGGCACACCAGGCCTTCCTGTCCTCTGCTCTCTCCCGGAGTGTGCTCAAGTCCATATTCATTGCATCGGTGATGCTATCTAGCCATCTCATCCTCTGCCGTCTCCTTTTCCTTTTGCCTTCAGTCTTCCCAGCATCAGGGTCTTTTCCAGAGAGTTTTTTCTTCGCATTAGGTGGCCAAAATATTTGAGCTTCAGCTTCAGTATCTGTCCTTCCAATGAGCAGTAAGGGTTGATTTCCTTTAGGATTGACTGATGTGACCTCCTTGCAGTCCAGGGGACTTGTAAGAGCCTTCTCCAGCACCACAGTTCGAAGGCATCAATTCTTCAACGCTCAGCTATAGTCCAGCTCTCACAGCCATACGTTGCTACTGGGAAAACCATAGCTCTGATTATACAAACCTTTGTCGGCAAGGTGATGTCTCTGCTTCTTACTATGCTGTCTAGGTTTGCCATAGCTTTCCTCCCAAGGAGCAAGCGTCTTCTAATTTCATGGCTACAGTCACCGTCTGCGGTGATCTTGGAGCCCAAGAAAATAAAATCTGTCACTGCTTCCATTTCTTCCCCCGCTTAATAATAGTTGATCAAATATTTTTGTCTGTGTCAGGACAAAGGATGTACGGATGTTGTAAAATCAGTTCCATCTGTGTTTTGTGAAATGTCAGGTGCTTTTCATTCCATTGTCTGCTCATTGATGAAATTAGTTTTTTCCAATTCCCCAAATTTGCGCCAATTCACATTTTTCTCCCTCACCCAACCCAATACTGCAGCGGTCCCCAACCTTTTTGGTACCAGGGACCGGTTTCGTGGACTACCCCCCCCACTACCCCCCGAACTCTCCCCGGGACAGAACCTACCTGGTGGAAGCTGGTCCGGGTCTGTCCCGGGGGGGATTTCGGCAGGTGGCGGGGGGGCAGCTGCGCCTGGACTGTGGATGCAAATGGCGTCCACTGCACCCAGACTGCAGACGCAAATGGCGTCCGGCATAGCCGACGCCATTTGCATCCCTGTTCTTCAGGTAATAGGCTACATAAATCTTTTTACGCCATTTGCATCCCTGTTCTTCCTTTGCAGTAATAGGCTATGTAAAGATTTACGTAGCCTATTACTTGAAGAACAGGGACTCAAATGGCGTCCGTATAGCAGACACCATTTGTGTCCCAATGGCTGGAGCCGGCCGGCAGCTCTGCAGACTCGCCGCAGAGTGGAGCTGGCCAGGGCCGGCGAGGATTCTGGGGGGGGGGGGATGGATTGCCTTCCCCCCTGTGGACCCCCATGGACCGGTTCCTAACAGGCCATGGACTGGTACTGGTCCGCGGCCTGGGGGTTGGGGACCCCTGCACTACTGTATGAACCCAGGTCCCATGGTTTCCACCACCCTATAGGGTTGCTGGCAGGGAAATTGGGCTTACATATCCCTCCTCCTAAACGAGTAGCTCTCCAGGCCTCCAGTGCAGCACTGTTCTGAGAACATTGTGGGAAATTAAAATGGTGGTTCCACCAGAGTGCTGTTGCTGCCCATTGCCACTGCTGCTTCCACCAGGTAGGTCCACCTGTGGGGCCTGTTAAGTTAGGAGGAGGCTCAACAGCAGGCAGGGCTCCTTCACTCCTGGAACTGACCCTGGAAATGAATGTGTTTGCTTGGGCATCATTGACTGGAGGACTAAGGGTCAAACTACACGTTACCTTTAACATGTAGCATGCAGTGATACCAATTCCTTTTTTCCTACTCAAAAGTAAGCACAGGGACCTGATCTGGATTAGCACCGATGTATGTGTGTATGGGTGGTGATATTGGGATTTTAACCCTTTGCCCCTGCTGTGGTCCTGGTCTAAATTGGGGGTTCCCCACCTGCAATTTGCGTAGAGGGAAAACCTTTGGTTGAAACAAATGGAGGCTTTTTCTCAATGCAAATTGCAGGTGGGGGACTCCCTGAACTAAACTGGGACTGTAGTGGGGGGCAAAGAGTTACCCCCCTACCCCCCACGCTCACATCCTGATTGAGAACAGTTCCCCTGTGCTTACTTTAGAGTAGGAAAAAAGAACAGGCATAGCTACGTGCTCAATATTAAAGGCAACATGTAATTTGATCCCAAAATTCTTGTTAGGGCAGCCACTAATGAACTGCCCAAAAAGAAGGAAATGCATAATCAAAAAAGAGGACAAATGCGGACAGTGATTTGCATAAAATTTACGTATGCTAATGTATATGTCTATATGCAAATTTAGAATGAGTTGTTATAATTTAAATAGAAATGCAGTCAATCCCACCATAGTGTGGAGGATTGTGACCAGGTGACCTGTGTGCCTCACTGTTCAACCTGCTGTCCAGGTGTTAACTGTTGATGGTTCAACAGGTCTTATGGTTCATTATATTTAAACCTGAATGGTACAAGACAGCCCTTCAAATGCAGGACACCTTCAAAGTGCAAGCAGTCCTCTGGCAGCCCTTCAAATAGAGGACTGCCCTCTGTAAAAGAGCCCACCGGCCACCCTGATTCTTGTGAAGTGTAATGCCCCAGGGTAGCCTAGACATCAGATGTGTCTATGTGCAATTAAACCCAACAATCTAGGAGAAGCAGCTTTGGGAAGCTGTGGCTTTGGGCAGAAAAAATGCAAGGAAGGGAGAAGATGAGTGCTTAACCCTTTCCTCACTCACAGCACCCCCTTTTTTACTCCAAATTGCTCCCCAACATGCTTTTCTTCCCATGGGTTTTCAGAGCTATGTTTACCACCACAGATATATGCTTGGAAACCCACAGGAGAAAAAGCAGACTGAAGTGTGAGTATGTGCGGGGGGGGGGGGAGAGGGATAGCAATTTGGAGAAGAAAATTAATAGACAGGGAGCCATTAACCATTCTGCCCCCTCCACCCAGCAGTACAGCCTACTAAAGCCACCCCTCATGTCAAAAGCAGCCCCTGGGATTTAAATATGTGAAGATGCATAAAATATCCCTTAGTCAAGCCCTAAGTAAAGTCCTGTTCAGGCATCCTTCTGGAGCAGGGTATATAAACACGTTTAAGGCATGGGGCCCTGCCCATTAGCCCCACCCCAATGTTCCTGCACATGCTGGTCCAGCCACCTCAATCCCCAACCTTTGTGCATTGAACAGAGAAGTCTGAAGGGGCCTTCTAGTCAGGTTTGCTTGATATAACGGGCCCCCAATCATGCAGAGAGTTCTACTCCCGTTCAAGTGAACATGAGTAGAACCACCTTAAGCCTCATTGCTAAACCCAACAAAGTCAGCAACAGGGAGGGCTTTGGGATCTTGGGGATAGGGTCAGCACTCCATGCCCCTTACATGTGTGTATGTACTCTGTCTGACATAGGAAGAGGACCTTTTCTGCTGTGGCACCCAGGTTGTGGAATGAGCTTCCCAGAGAGACTCACCTGGCGCCTATGTTGTACTCTTTCTGGCACCAGGTGAAGACCTTATTTTCCCAGGCATTTTAGTCTTTCGGTTTCTGTGGTTTTAAATCTGTTACTGCATTTTAAATCTTTGCATTGCTGCTAGGTTTTATGGTAGTTTGTACTTTTATGTTGTCGTTTTAAGCTTTTAGATTTTATATTGCATTTCATGATGCATTTTGTGCTTTTAATTTTTGTGAGCGACCCAGAGAGCTTCGCCTATTGGGAGGCATAGAAATGTAATAAATAAATGAATGAATAAATACGCCTCAAGTGTCCTACACTAAGCTGTGAAGAGGGATGTCTGGCACAGGGCTTGACAGATTTCCCCTGAGCCCCTGACTCGGCTTGTGTTAGCAAGGTGAGCAGCAGGTGCCGTGCCAGAGCATACAGGCACTGTGCACAAATAGCTCTTTCTCCCTCCCCCGGGGGGAAGAAGGAGACACTCGCACACAGTGACCCTGCTGCTGTGCATAAATGGCTCCTTTTATCTCCTGGCTCCCAGGAGGGAAAAAGAGCCATTTGCACACAACCGCGGGGTCCCTGTGAGCGAGTGAAGGAGACACTCGCACATAACACAGCAGTGGCGGAAGTCTGCGAGCCGGTTCGATTTGGCCTGTGTCGAGTTGGGCCAACTCACAGATGAACACGCCAGAGTCGGGGAGGGGGGGAGCTGGCAAAAACTCACCAAACTCCCCCCTGCAATGGATTCCTCCAACATCCCTAGCTATGAATCAGGAAGACCCCAGTTCAAATTTAATCTCTGCCCTAAACTCAGATAGTGGCCTTACACCTCTCTTTCAGTCTTAGCATGCCCATCTGCAACATGGAGAGAACACTACTGACCTACTTCCAGGGTTTTTGTAAAGCAGGGGTGGTGGGCAACTTGTGGCCCTCTAAATGTTTTGGCCTCCATCCCCCTCCATCCCTCACCATTGTTTATGCTGGCTAGGGCTTATGGGAGTTGTAGGCCAAAAATCTAGAGGCCCATAAATTGCCCAGCACCATTGAAAAGATGACCGAGATTGAAATCCTATGCGCAGTAACCTGGAGGTAAATCCCATTGGACTCAGTAGGGCTAAGTTGTGGATAGAACTGCAGCTAATGTATCTCAAGTGGTTTGAATACTTCATTTCATTTGGGCTTTATTTATTTCAGGGGGCTTAGATGGGTTTAAACGTATAGGTTTGGGCTTCATATAAATGCTAACATTAGCAGCAGCAGCGTGCAATAAATATTAATATGTTAATTCTACTGGAAGCATAGCCTTCAAAAATACTACCCCCCCTCCACCTCAGCACATATGTAGATTTTTGATGGAAAGATATACATAAAAGAAGCAAAATCTAAACCAAACCATTTTGTTTTGTTTTGTATTGTTATTCCATTTTCTGTGACAGCTCTTTATCTTGATATTTCTACCACTAGATATGAAATGCTAAATTAAAAGGTTTATAAATCCAGTTCTCTCCCTCTCTCATACATATATATATATATATATATATATATATATATATATAAATAAAAAAATAATCTAGCTCTAAAGGAACCTTTGCAGAAAATGTGAAAGGTCAGCGCAACCTAAAAATCAATATTTTTTAACTGGAAAGATTCCCTTTTAATATTTTGTTCATACCCTTTTTTAAAGCTGACCAGATTCTATCCTCCTAATCCTTAAATCCTCACTTATTTCCATCACCATAGAAACACCTGCTGGTAAAATCAGTGTTGATCAGAAGCAGCAGCTCAGCTTTTGCCAGCAAAAGAGTTCTCGAACTTCTACTTGGCATCGACTGTGTAGCTTGAGACAGCAGAGATCATCAGTGAACCAAATTCTTCCTTTTCTGCTTTCTCTGGGCACTTCACTACTTCCTCAGAGAAGCTTATATTTCAGGTAGCCTTTAGAATTCATTTTGTTCAACGTTTCTCTTGACAGATATCTTAAGCCCCCTTTGCATTTGGATTCATAACTGACCCCAAAGGGTTTTTTTTTTAAAATTGTAAAACTTTTCTCCCTAACTTATTTCACTTCATATCATAACAACTCCTTCATATGATAAAGGAATAGATTCTTCTGTGAAGTTTCAATCCTTCCTCTCATTGTGTGCTTTTAAATATGGGTTTTGTTTTAAAAACGAGGCTTTCATTAAAAAGGTATTGGGAACAAATGCTGATTAAAGTCAAACCCTGCTCACCTAACACATTGGAAAGAGTAAATGACCCCAGCTTGGTGAAGATATAGAACTATACGGTAGTTAATGTATGCAAATGCAGAAGTTAAGCTAAAGTGATACTTATAACTCAGTACTGTTTGTTTATTCCATCCTTCCCTGAGCTGGTGCCCTCCAGATTTTTTGGACTGCAACTCCCAGGATTTCTGAGCATTGGCTCTTCTAGTGGGAGGGCACTGTTGCACTCCTGCCCTGCTTGTGGGTTTCTAGTCAACAGCTGGTGGGCCACTGTGTGAACATAATGCTGGACCAGATGGACCTTGGTCTGATCCAGCAGGGCTCTTTTTATGTTTTTATGGCTGGTGGGAGTTGAAGTCCAAAAGATCTGGAGGGCATTACGTTGGGAAAGGCTGGTTTATTCATACCTCTGGGAGGTTTTGAGTAGGGATGAGTGAGCATCCCTTTGTCCTCAACCACCGCCTTCACCATGTCCTAACCTCCCTTTCTTGATCCTCCAAATGTTCCCTAATGTATTTGGGGCAGGAGAAGGGAGACACAGCCAATGCAGAGGCAGAAGGCTCCCTCTCCTCACCAAAGCATCACGTTCCTGCCAAGGAGAACACAGGGATGTCCCCATGTGTTCACATTCACACCTGCAAATTCACACATGTACCCAACCAACTCAGAAATAATGAGAACTTTTGCAAAGGCATGGCGGACATGGAGTGGATTAGGCCCAATCCTCGAGTAAAGTGGAGAAAATTGGCTTGGGAGTGCCGACAAAGATTCAGATTAAAGTTAGTGTTATTGTACCATAAATGTCTACATAAAAAGATATTAGTTCATATACCACCCCTGTCACTGGATTTGCAGACTATTCCTTCATGATGGTTAACAAAAGTGATAGAACGAGAGAAGACAGAAGTGAGGAGCTATGGGGTTGTATCCAATGTTAGTCTAATTGAAGTCCCATTAATGTCAATGGGTCTACTCTAGGTAGGGCTAACCTTGGATACAACCCATGGTTCACCAAATAGAGAGTGGGGAGGATAGGGGTGGTGGTATTTGGAAGCCTAAGCACGACAGGGCATCTTGAGTTTCAATGCCATGGAGTGGGCCTCATGAAGGGTAGAATGTACAGATTTAGAGAGATATCAGGAGAAAGAAAGAAAAAAATATATACAGTCAGAGTGGGTATATTTACCTGTTTCAGTGGGAAAGGAATAACACCTAGGATTTCTTTCCCTAGTTGGTCACAATCACTTCAAAACTCACAGCAAGCAATGGCTACCCTGACTCTGAGGCTTTTGGTCATGAATTCAAGATGGAGTCAACATCCCAGCCAACATGGAACATAAAACCATGGTACATACAGTGCTATTCATACCCATGCAGACCAAGGGTGACAGAGGCCAATGGCATATTTAGAAATCCCTGAGTCCTGCACAGTGTGGAATGCAGTTCAAAAATAGAATTTGGAATGGAGGACAGTGAGGCAGTGCCTCTCCTTGCACCCTGACTAGCCCAAGGAAAATAACACACATGGAGAGAGGCAAAGGAACTAGAGGAAAGCAAGGAAAGCTAGCTAAGTGTTGGATGCTCCTGGATTGAGATCCCCCAGAAACCTACCATGATACCCTGGACTCTTAGCTTGACCACAGAAAGACTAAACCACTGAGCTTAGAGCCAAGAATGCTGAACAAACACTCTGCTTGGTCCCACTATGAGGCATAAGCTCTCTGGGTCTGAGTGAGTTGCAACCCCCCCCCCCCCCGCCTATGCTACACATTTGGGAGAATGAGGTAGGGAATGATTTGGTAGAATGCTGAATGGGTGGAATGGGTTGTACTACTTCAGAGTGCAGGTGAGAGGTTCCAGTTTTGAATACTGTTCTGGATTAAACAAAAAGGACCCCACCCCCTGAACATACACACCTAGCACATAAAGGTTTATAGATTCATAGATTCATAGAATAGTAGGGTTGGAAGGGGCCTACAAGGCCATCGAGTCCAACCCCCTGCTCAATGCAGGAATCCAAGTCAGAGCATCCCTGACAAATGGCTGTCCAGCCTCGTCTTGAAGGCCTCCAGTGTGGGAGAGCCCACCACCTCCCCAGGTAATTGGTTCCATTGTCGTATTGCTCTTGCAGTCAGGAAGTTTTTCCTGATGTTCAGCTGGAATCTGGCTTCCTGTAACTTGAGCCCATTATTCCGTGTCCTGCACTCTGGGATGATCAAGAAGAGATCCTGGCCTTCTTCTCTGTGACATCCTTTCAAGTACTTGAAGAGTGCTATCATATCTCCCCTCAATCTTCTCTTCTCAAGGCTAAACATGCCCAGTTCTTTCAGTCTCTCTTCATAGGGCTTTGTTTCCAGTCCCCTGATCATCTTTGTTGCCCTCCTCTGAACCCTCTCCAGTTTGTCTGCATCCTTCTTAAAGTATGGTGCCCAGAACTGGACACAGTACTCCAGATGAGGCCTAACCAGTGCTGAGTAGAGGGGAACTAGTACTTCCCGGGATTTGGAAGCGATGCTTCTATGAATGCAGCCCAAAATAGCATTTGCCTTTTTTGCAGCCACATCACATTGTTGGCTCATATTCAGCTTGTGATCGACAACAATTCCAAGATCCTTCTTGCTTGTAGTGTGGTTGAGCCACGTATCCCCCATCTTGTAACTGTGCATTTGGTTTCTTTTTCCTAGGTGCAGAACTTGGCATTTGTCCCTATTAAATGTCATTCTGTTGTATTCTGACCAGCGCTCCAGTCTATCCAGATCACTTTGAATTTTGTTTCTGTCTTCCAAAGTATTAGCTATCCCTCCCAATTTTGTGTCATCTGCAAATTTGATCAGCATTCCCTGCACCTCCTCCACCAAGTCATTAATAAAAATGTTGAAGAGCACTGGGCCCAGGACCGAGCCCTGTGGTACCCCACTCGTTACCTCTCCCCAGTTTGAGAAGGTCCCATTGATAAGCACTCTTTGAGTCCGATTCTGTAGCCAACTGTGGATCCACCGGATCGTTGTTTCATCTAGCCCAC
Source organism: Heloderma suspectum (assembly GCF_057233095.1). Taxonomy (NCBI): domain Eukaryota; kingdom Metazoa; phylum Chordata; class Lepidosauria; order Squamata; family Helodermatidae; genus Heloderma; species Heloderma suspectum. The sequence goes on from NC_139462.1 coordinate 212,805,765, forward strand.
TTTAGCTAGTTTGCTCATCAGGATATCATGGGGCACTTTGTCAAAAGCTTTGCTGAAGTCGAGGTATATGATGTCTACAGCATTCCCACGGTCTACAAGGGAGGTTACTTGATCAAAAAATGAGATCAGATTTGTCTGGCAGGACTTGTTTTTGACAAATCCATGTTGGCTTCGAGTAATCACGGCATTGTTGTCAAGGCGCTTCCAGATGGATTGCTTTATGATCTGCTCCAGAATTTTCCCAGGGATTGATGTCAGACTGACTGGTCTGTAGTTCCCAGGTTCCTCCTTTTTACCCTTTTTGAAGATAGGGACAACGTTAGCCCTCCTCCAGTCATCTGGCACTTTCCCCGTCCTCCATGATTTCTCAAAGAGAATAGACAGTGGTTCTGAGAGTTCTTCTGCCAGTTCCTTTATGACTCTAGGATGCAGTTCATCTGTCCCTGGAGATTTGAACTCATTCAAAGTAATGAGGTGTTCCTTGACCATATGCCTGTCGATCTCAAGCTGCAATCCTGCCCCTTCAGCCTGTACTTCGCCTTTGCCAGGGGGGTCATAAGTCTTCTTTTGGGAGAAGACTGAGCCAAAGTAGGAATTGAGCACCTCTGCCTTTTCTTTGTCATCTGTTATCATTTTGCCATCCTTATTTAATAGCTGAACCACCATTTCTTTCCTCTGCCTTTTACTATGCACGTAGCTGAAGAAAGCCTTTTTGTTGTTTTTAACATCCCTTGCTAACCTCAGCTCATTCTCAGCTTTAGCCTTCCTGACTCCATCCCTGCAATTCTGTGCTATCTGCCTGTACTCTTCCTTTGTTACTTGGCCTTCTTTCCACTTCCTATATGTGTCCTTTTTTGTTTTCAGGTCATCCCTAAGCTTTTTGTGAAGCCACATTGGCTTCTTCTGTTGTCTTCCACCTTTTCTTCTTGTTGGAATTGCTTGTGATTGTGCCTTGAGAATTTCCTTTTTTAAAAGCTCCCACCCATCTTGGACTCCTTTTCTCGCTAGCATCGCTTGCCATGGGACCATACTGATCATTGTTCTGAGTTTATGAAAATCAGCTTTCCTAAAATCCAGGGTACGCGTTTGACTACACTCGGCTTTTGCTTCCCTTAGAACCAAGAACTCAAGTACAACATGGTCGCTTTCCCCCAGAGTTCCTGTAACTGCTACTTTATCCACTAAGTCATCTCTGTTGGTTAGGATCAAGTCAAGGATAGCCGATCCTCTAGTTCCTTCCTCTACTTTCTGTAGGAGGAAGTTATCCGCCACACAAATCAGGAATTTCCTGGAGGGGCCATGTTTTGCAGAATTTGTCTCCCAACAAATATCGGGGAAATTGAAGTCCCCCATTACTACTACATCACACTTCCTTAAAACATTGGCTATTTGCTTTTCAAAAGTTTCATCCTTGTCTTCTCCTTGATTGGGTGGCCGGTAGTAGACTCCGACCACCAGGTTCCTTTTATTCTTTGCTCCATTTATTTCAACCCAGATGCTCTCGATGGGCCTACCAAACTCCTCGTCCTGTATTTCTGTGCAGAGATATGTATTTTTCACATACAGTGCAACCCCACCTCCCTTTCTTTTCCTCCTGTTCTTTTTGAACAAGTTATATCCTTCAATTGCTGTATTCCAGTCATGAGAGTCATCCCACCAAGTCTCAGTTATACCTATCAGGTCATAATTTCCCTCTTGTATTAAGAGTTCAAGTTCGTTCTGTTTGTTTCCCATACTCTGGGCATTAGTATATAGACATCGAAGACCATGTGCTTCATAGTCTGGCTTTCTTCCTATATGTGTCTGAAGACTATGATTGGGCACTATCAGAGCTGTTCTCTCCATTGCAGTGCATGCACCTATGTCCATTGTTACCCCCAACATTACATCTCCCTTCCCCGTAGGATTCAGTTTAAAGCCCTCCTGATGAAGTTCTTCATGCTGTGGCCAAACACATTCTTCCCATCCTTTGTGAGGTGCAACCCATCCCTAGCCAACAGCCCATCTTCCAGGAAGTATAGCCCGTGGTCCCAGAATCCAAATCTCTCTCATCAGCACCACCTTCGTAGCCAGTCATTCACCCGGAGTATTTTTCCTTCCCTTTCTATCCCTCTTCTAACTACTGGAAGGATGGATGAGAAAACTATCTGGGCCCCAAAGTTCTTGAGTTTCCTTCCCAAAGCTTCAAAGTCTGACGTGATCTCTTCGTAGCTCCGCTTGGCGGTATCATTTGTTCCCACATGGATGAGAAGAAAGGGATACCTGTCAGTGGGCTTTATGAGTGCAGGCAACCTTTCAGTCACGTCTCTAATCTGTCCTCCCGGGAAACAACATACCTGGTGAGTCCATGGGTCTTCGCGACATACTTGGGTCTCGATCCCACGCAGCAAGGAGTCTCCCACTACTACCACTCTTCTCTTCTTCTTCTTGTAGGCCTGGGTTTCATCGCCTGTTTGACTGACCTTTAGCCTCTTGCTCACTCTCATGCAGGTTCCCCTGTGATTCTTCCTCTGCAGGCTGGTTCTATCCTAGCCCTTCACCCATTGTTCTGTTTGCAGGTAGGTTTTACCATAGCGGAGCATTAAAAACAATATGTCCATTACCTGTAGTCTGAAGTGGAACAGCCCATTCTACCACCTTAGAACATTGCCACTCCATTTTGCTTTGTGTGTAGACCAGGCCATTGACTTGTGCAAATATGTAAATAGGTCTACTACTCTTCAGAACAATAAAACAGAGCTGAGATGGCAGAAACGATGATTAGATAACAGATAGGTAGGCCCAGTTACTCAGTCTGAGGAAAAGTATACATAGATTTACCATTATGCTTCCAGGATGCCTTGACACTGTAGAATGGACCTGTGTGATTTGTTGACTTATCACACTGAACTCAGCTCACCAGCCATTGTATTCTGGGTAGCCAATTTCTTGACAATCCCCCATTTTCTGCAGTCCAAAATATGTAATAAAAGCAGGAAGTTTATCAACCACTGGTGGTTCACCATACCTGGTTGCTGTAGAAAACCAAATGTGTTGGAGAGATGAATGAAAAAATGAGCAAAGAGAGACAGACGGACAGGAAGATGATGGTGTTTTCAGTAAAGTAACTTTTTTATAACAGTGCTCTATGACTCAGATATATTGTCATTTCACCCATCACAGTTTACTTAGGCAGTAGCGTTTTTATACTTTTTGAGAAACATATAAGCCATCAACCCCTTACATTAATCCTTTATAGATGAGTAATGAGGTGAATATTTCAATTTATGACTGAAACGTTTACCATATATATTTTCTTTTCCATGGGGGATTGCTAGGGACATCCCCATGAGACTTCCTATACATGTGGCTAGTTCCCTAATGGTAATTCCATATCCAGCCCACTCTGCTAAAGAGGCACTAAATTAAAAAGGCTGCTGTATGAAGCCACAGCTACAAATTGAATTTCAAACACCTAATAAGTTGTCGAAAATTACCTCAAGCTTTCAAATGTCACATAATGTAAAAATACAAATGAGTCTTGAAAATGCAGCTCCAGCCATAATTAACATTCTGATGTGTTCAAATAATCAAACGTTACCCTCCAAGGAGCTTATTGAAGGAGATTATTATAAGTGATAGTTTGCTAATCACTGCATGACAACTATTTTTTATGCCATTGATCCAGGCTGCCTTGTCTATTTTGTCAGTGTCACTCAGCATCTTCTCTCTCTCTCTCTCTCTCTCTCTCTAAGAGAAGGTGAAGGTGATATTTTCCCCCACATGGAGACAGCTCATCCTACAGTTCCCAACTGATGTCACCTTTTGCTCACAGTGATAATCTGCACACAGCCAGACTTCGTTTTAAATCAGAGAAGCAGGGATAAATAAAACTGGATGGCTTTCTCTTCCAATCACATCCTGGTTTTTCCTCACACCAGCCAATACATTATCATTAAATAATGGATTTTTATTTATATGAATGGGCTGGCTTGAAAACTTCAAATTTTTGAACTAAAAAAGAAAGGGAAAACTTTTTCCTGATGTCTGAGACATTGTTTGATTTCATTGGTCAGAGAAGGATAGAATATTCGAACGTTTCTTTGCATTTTTCTTAAAGAAAGAGATGGTGAGGAAGAGTCATGTGGCTCACACAGTGAAGAGAATGAGATCCTCCCTCTATATTGTGTGTTGTTGAAGAGTCCAAAAATGGTGCTTACCATGGTAATTGAATTTCATAGCTCCATTCTATACTTTCCCCCTTGGGACAACCTCTCTGATCAATAAAGCTCAGTGCAGATGTAAACACCAGGAAGCATTTCCCCTCAATATTTCTCTTTGGTGTCAATTCTACCCACAAAAAAAGAGGTTTCTCTTTTTAATCTCAACCCTAAAAGGGCACCAGATACTTCCAAGCACACCCTAAGAGTTGTTTCTGACATTATTGGCTTTACACACATTCTCAAGAAGAAGCCAGAAGATCTACATCACTAATAGAAACTTGTCAGAGCTTGGCTTCCAGATTTCTAAGAATAAAAACATTTCTGGTTAAAAATAAAAATAAAAATCAGTGGCAGATGGTTCTCCTCCAAAAGTTGAAATACTCTGAACTCCTTGGTCCACCCAAAATTCTTCCTGGTTCATGGAGGGTTCTTTCAAGATAATTATTATCCTCATCATGCTTAAATAAAGCTAAAATGTTCCTGTGTGTGTAGCAGCACAATTCTATACAGCTACTCAAAAGTAAGTTCCATTGAGTTCAATGGGGCTTACTCCATGGGTATAGGATTACAGCCTAAAGCCCTCAACAGAAAATTACATGTAAGAAAATATAGATAGACTATGAGATCAGAAGGTTTCTCACTGTTAGAGCTATATTCCTGCAATAAATTTCCTGAAATAATTGTGTGAACAATAAACCCCATTCAGTTCAAAAAGGAGGAGGATAATTTTATGATGGATCTAAGTATGTAGCAATTAAAACTATGGGTCAGATCCTTAGTCACACTGAAGTAGACCCACTGAAATCAATGAGACTTAACTTAGTCATAACTAACTTAAATTACATTGATATCAATGGGCCTACTCTAAGTAGAACTGAGTTTCGAGCCAACCCAATAAATCAAACTGGCCCTATGTAGAGCTTATTGTCAGGATTCCCTTAGCCCCCAGTTTACTTCAGTGCCCAAACATATACAGACGAGAGGCTTCAGTCTATAGCTTTTAATCCATTACTTCACAGGGTCATACAGATGCAAATTCTCACAGACTCTCCATCTACAAAGGAATGCCTTCAGGGGATTCAAATGGAATTTATGGGAGTTGCCCGCCATTTGAAGAGGGAGGTGGTCTGGCTAGCCTAACAAGCGGGGGGGGGGTCCCTCTCTTCTTGTAAGGCCTCTAAGCGCAGCTTTTCAGGCAAGGCCAATCGGGTAGACCGCCTTAAGTTCCGCCCCTGCCTTCTCTCTCTTTATTCTATGCCTGCGTCTGGCATCTATTAGGTCATCCTCCCCAAACCCCGCCTCCTCTTGTTCGCTGCCTCTCATGGGGGGGGGGTGAGAAGGGATCCTCATGCTCAGCCATCTGGATGTTTGTAACCTGAGAAGCAGGCCTACTCATATCTGGACTAGCCTGGGAAAACACCTCCCCCATGTCTGGCGGTTCTCCTTCAGAATCTGAACTGCTATCCTACTCCCTGCGCTCAGAAACACCCCTGACATTCATTAAAGCAATCCAACCTGGATGATCATGACCAGGTCATACATCTCAAAGAAAGGGTGCAGCCAGCATATCAACCAAAGCTGGTAAAAGCCAGTCTTAGCTAGTGCTGGCACCTGACTATCCAGGAGTAGGGCTGTGTCAAGGATAGGGATGGCGGAGAATTCTGCCATGGATTCCAGTGAGGCTGGATTCTGTAGAATCCGGCCCCCCGGAATCCATGGCAGAACGGCCTCCTGCCCCCCCCATGGAATCCCCCAGGACAGCACTTACCTGGGGCGGATGCGGCGGATTCAGCGGCGGCAGATTCGGTGGTGGCGGCGGCGGGTATGGCAGCGGCAGGTGTGGCGAGGGCGGCAGCGATGGGTGCGGTGGCGGCGGCTGGTCTCCTGGCCGGCTGTGGCCGGGCGCAGCACACGCAAATGGCGGCTACGGCGGCCACCATTTGCGTTCGCTATTTTTTGCCGTCCTAGCCTATGTAAATATTTACGTAGGCTAGGATGGAGAAAAATAGCGAACGCAAATGGCGGCCACTGTAGCCGCCGCCATTTGCGTACGCCTTTTTTTACTTTACCGTGATAGGCTACGTAAATATTTACGTAGCCTGTCACGGTTAAGTACAGGGACGCAAACAGCGGCGGCTGTGGCCGCCATTTGCGTCCCTGATGCCCAGCAGCTGGATGTCCTGCTGCGGGCGGAGCCGGCTGGTGGCTCTGTGAATCCCTGCAGAGCGGAGCCGGCCGGGCAGGACTCCAGGGGGAGGGATGGAACGTCTCCCCCCCGTCGAGGATTCCGGGGGGAGGGACGGAGCGCCTCCACCCCCACCGCAAAGCAGATCTGCGAAATGGTGACTTTCGTACATCCCTAGTCAAGGGATGCTGAGGGTCCCAAAGCTGAGACCCTATTGTTAAAGGGAGAATATAATCCCATCAGAGACAGGCTGAACACTGACTCCTAGGTTGTCAAAGCCTTGGCCAACAGTAACTCTGTCTTTTCTAAATTAATTAGGTTCAGTTGGTTCACTGTCATGCTGTCAAAATCAACACCAGCACCGACTTAGCACTTCAATTGCCTCCTTGGGATCAGATAATAAAATGAAAGCAAGAGTTGGGTATCGTCCACATAATTCATGAAATCCTAGCCAGATTTCTGGATGACCTCAGTCTGCAGTCTCATGTGGATACTGAATAGCATGAGAGCCAAAACGGATCGATCTTGTAACCTGTAGGACAAAGGCAACAGCAATCTTCCAGTACCATCTTCTGGAACTGACCCACCAGGAAGGACAGAAGAAACTGCAAGAAGTTGCTTCCCAGACCTATTTCATCCAGGTAGTCCATATGGTATCAAATGCCACTGAGCAATCCAGAATAATCCAGTAGGGTTTACACTGTCCCTGCCCATCCCTAGGTGCAGGCCCTCCATGATGCTATAACTGGTGGAGCTGAGCTACACAACAGAAGAGACACACGCTGTGACATGTGTTCCATAGGACTATGTAGAAGACTGGAATTTCATGCATAAAGGTCCCAGCCTTTATCTTTGACATGCCAATTTCTATTCAAGGAACAATTAAATAAATAAATAAATAAATAAATAAATAAATGACAGCGCATTCAAATCTTACACCAGTTGTGCAAGCAAGAACTGTTGCCATGTTCTTCTCTTGTTCATGTGGCTTGGTTCCCAGAGTTCCAAGAAGTATAGGTGAGAATAATTGTTGCTCAGAATTCTTCTCACTTAGATCTTTTACCTGTAATATCCACAGCTGGTAATTTCCCCACCATGCACATACGATTCTCCTTTCTTCTCCTGTTTAAATATCAGGCAGCTGCAGTGTGGGCGTGCCACCTGGAAAATAATTAAACAATGGGGCTCTCACCCATCTGCTGTAAATTGTCACCTGCATTTAGTGGAACTGCTGAGGATCTAGGCCCTCTCCCTGTATGGTTAGCATCCCAGAATAAAGTATTATTGCAGTGGTGAGAACTAGGGATTCTTTTCTTTTTTCTTTTTGTCAAATGTGTAGCTCAATAAATAAATCAATATTTAATAATAAAGCTATGCAATTGTTGTATGTACTTTGCTGTGTCTCTTGGTGTGTTTTAATAATCCTCTCTTCCCAAGGGTGTTGGAAGCTTTAATTAATTAATGTCTGTGAAGCGCTGTGTGGTGTGCTTGTAAGACAGGCACTGCTCAGGTATACTTTCTTCCTCCTTCCCGACTTCACTTTTTCCCATTGGGTTTAATTGAATCTCATTTTGATATTCTGCCACATTTTCTCCAATATAACAGTATGTTTCAACCACAGGATCTTAGACCCCCCTTGAATGTTCTCTTATACTGCTGTTCCTACACTTGCTCCCAGGCTGGTCAGAGAACGTCTAAAGCCTTCAGCCCATGTGGGCTAGCCCTTAATCCCCCAAAGGCAGCCTTCCCCAACATGGTGCCTTCTGGATGTGTTGGACTACAACTCCAATCAGCCTCAGCCACCATGACCATGAGCCACACCAGTTGAGGTGATAGGAATTGTAGCTAGGGATGTACGAAAGTCACTTACCTTTCGCGGATTATGTTTATGGTGGGGGGGAGGCGTTCCGTCCCTCCCCCTGGAATCCTCACCGGGGGGGGAGGCGCTCCATTCCTACCCCCCCGGAATCCTGGCCAGCCGGCGGCTGTGCTCCGCAGGGATTCAGCGGAGCCGCCAGCCAGCTCCGCCAGCAGCCGGACATCCGGCCGCTGGCTAGCAGGGACGCAAATGGCGGTGGCCGTAACCGCTGCCGTTTGCGTCCCTGCAGTCAGCCGTGATAGGCTACATAAATGTTTACGTAGCCTATCACGGCTGACTTAAAAAAACAACAACGTGCATATGCAAATGGCGGCGGCCACGGCCGCCGCCATTTGCATTCCTTATTTTGGCACGACTTAGTCTATGTAAACATTTACGTAGACTAAGACGGGGAAAATAAGGGGAATGCAAATAGCTGTAGCCGCCGCCATTTGCGTACGCCTTTTTTTTTTTACCCAGACATTTTAGGCTACGTAAAAACTTACGTAGCCTATCACGTCTCTGTAAAAAAAAAAAAAAAAAAAAAGTGCAAATGGCGGCGGCGGCAGCAGGTCGGAAGACCAGCCGCCACTGCCGAAGCCGCTGCCGGAGCTGCCGCCGGAGCTGCTGCCGCCCAGAAGATCCGCTTCAGGTAAGTCTCGTCCTGGGGGGGATCCGCAGGGGGGCGGGGGGTAGCAGGCCGTTCCGCCACAGACTTTGGGGGGCTGAATGCACTGGCATTCGGCCTCACCGTGATCTGTGGCGGAAGTCTCTGCCATCCCTAATTGTAGCCCAACACATCTGGAGAGCATCAGGTTGGGGAAGGTTGCCGTAAGGGACCAGCATTGCCTATAGGATGATAACCATGATATAGCAGCAACTGACATGGATGGAAGACTTTAAAGACGCTTTGAAGTAAGGATGCTGGAGAAATTCGAGACAGACTAAAATGGTCTTGGATTTCTAAGAATCCGACCTGTGGAATCCACTGCAGAGTGACCCGCTCAGGCGGCACAGAGTCCGTGGGCTTTCGGATGATTTTTTTTTACTTTCCCGGAATTTACGCATATAAATACATAGAAAAATACGTAAGTTTCTGCTGAGGAAACATTAAATGGAATGGGGGACAATACGCTAAATGTTGCATATTAAGGCAAGTTATGTCAATACTTACATAATTATTTGTGTATTTTTCCGCATGATGGAAAAAAAAAATCACATCCATTTGTGAGTGGACAATGGAACAAAAAGCACCTGACAATCCGCAAAACACAGATGGAGCGGATTTTACACAGTCCGTACATCCCTACTTTGAAGGCACATGCTGCAGCCACCTTGCTGAAGCTGTGTCTCATCAGTGCCTGTTTAGGAGACTGTGATGGAACCTTCAGCTCTGTGGATGAAAAGTAGAATACAAATTGTCATGACCCAGGAGTTCATCAGTGACCTGGACATGAACTGGAGATTGAAGAACCAGTGGTGACAACATTGGAAACTCCAGGCCCAAGCACTACTGCAGAACCTGAGACGCCTGAGCTGCCAGAGACCCCCAAACCTGAGGCCAGTATCCCCTTCTTCAAGAGCCCCACATCCCATGGAGCTGATGTGCCAACACCGGCAGCATACCTGGCATGAGTTCTTGGAGAGGTAGAGGAGTGCTAGGCTCCTAGCTAGCAGCCTGTCTGTTTCAGGCTTCCATTTTGTAGAAAAAACTGGCGTCTGGGACAGTAGCATAAAAGGCTTCCATTTGGTCTCAGACCTTTCCAGAATAAGTTGCTCACTAGGAGCTCTCCTGGGTGCCGCAGTGTCTGGTGGCTGGCCTGCCTTGCCGTGGCCTGCCTTACACTGAGCCCTGCAGGCATCTGCTTGGACCAGAACAAAAGCAAAGAAGTAAGTGGGAGCAGCAGCAAAAAGAAAAAAAAAAAAGGGAATAGAATGTCTTTCTGTCGAGGGCTGCATTCCCTTGAGAGTGATCTGTTTGGGGTCATCCTGCCCAGCAGGCCACTAGGAGAGGGACAGATCACCGTTGCTAAAGATCTGAAATGGTTCCTTGAGGTTTTGAAATAACAGTGAGGGCAGCAGGTTTCCCACCTCTCACCTAGACTGCCTAGGCTGCAGCAGAGGACAGCATGGACAGGCACTGGCCGAGGGTCTGTGGCTCAGGAGGGACCGTTGCCATCATGGTCCCTGCTCAGAGCTGCTGCTGCTACTGCCACCAGCAGCAGCCAGTCACTCACCTCATCCCCCCTCAGCTTCACCTGGGATGTGTTTATATGTCGGGTGCTGCCAGCACTTTTGAATGAGAGACAACATTGGGCATTTAAGTTGGGGGGATCTAAGAGGGCCACCAGTCACAGCTCCAAATCAACCGCAGCTCCACTCTCCTCCATCATGCTGTTGCCAACTGCTGGGTAAACACATCCGGCAGGGGGTGGTGGTGGTAAGCTCAGCAATGGTGATGGCAACAGTGACAGGTAGCCCCCCCCCCACACACACACAAAGGTGGTGAAGGTGGCAGAAGTCAGAGCCTGTGGGGGGGCTGTGGAGCCAGGTTGGCACTGGGTGGGGGCCCATCAGTGGCACTATGTCAAGGGCCCACTAAAACCTGTCACCAGCCCTATAGAGCATGGCAATTGAATTCCTTTTGCTTCCCTCCAAATTCCTCTAATGTTTCTCCTAGGCCAGGGGCTTTTAAAAGCCTTTGGGATTTTGCTTTAGTAAAACTCCCAAGAAATCCAAAGTAGCGTTAGAGATTCTCAAACACTCATTTTTCTGCCCTAAGATTTGGATCTAGCAACTTTCAGCCCCAGCAGACTTTGCACAGGGGTCTGAAGTGTTGCTGAAGCTGGCTGGGCTTTGCTTTTGGCTTCCCTGGAAACGTGGCAGGCTCTGAAAAGAAAATGGATGAGATTTCAATTCTCCCTTCTGCCAACTTTGCTTGGCCACAGTACTCGACCCTGAGTCAGAGCACCTTCAGCCCTCGACTTCAACACCTTGCTGAGCTCAACATCAATTCTGGCCTGTGGACCTCCTTCTTTGAAAGCCCGAAGGCTCTTTAATGTCCCTGGATAGGCTCTGATGGATTTTCTTAAAAATAAAAATTGTCTAGGCAAAGGGCTTGACCTTCCCGATTCTCCGTTTAGAGTTCTGGGTTACGGCCCTGCGCCTCATTTGTTACCTTACCGCACATCACTGAGAAAGGTAATTACAGTTAAAATTAAACTCTACAGACTGTGTCCTGCTGCCTTTTAAATGCAAGACGCAACGAAGAGGCCAATTCCTACGTATTTCTCCTCTTGTTTAGAAGATTCATGTTTTTCTAATGTGAAGTCAATATTATCGTCCTGTAAAGAGTTAGGGCACTGCTAACTATCCATCAGGGAGTGCTTCTTTATCGTGCTGGCGCTATGCTCTACTGGCTCAGAAACCATTTAACACCGTGCTAACGCTTGGGCCTGTCTTTGCCGCGTCAGCATTCAGTCCACTGTTCATCTCGCCCTGATCTGTTTAACAATAAAAGATCTCAAAGTGTTTCACTTGCGAGGCATTCCAGAAATGGAGACGTGAACAACAACGACAACAGCACACACACAAAGGGTGGATGGAATCACACAAAGGAAATGACATTTCATATCTGTGTTTCAGCCTCACATATGCTTATTTGTTTATTAAGTGCCCATGAGAAGGGGATAGACATATGGCTCAATGGAGCCACATTCTATAAATACATAGGAATTTGCCTTATAGCTAGAGATGTTGGAGAAACGTATTTGGGGGTGGAGTTCAATAGGTCTTCTTACGTTCGCCCCCCCCCCGGACTTTGTTCCAGTTTCCACTGCAGCCCCTGACTTGGTCTGCAGTGAGCTGAGCCAGTTCGCAGATCATTTTGTGCATTTTTTTCACAGGTTCTGCCATTTGTGCAAATTTCTGAGCAATTTGCACAAATTGCAGAACCTGCAGGGGGAAAAATGCACAAAACAAGTTCCCAGAGTTCAGGGAAAAGCCTGCAGCTGAGCTCGCAAACACAAATCGAGTCATACATGACATGGAACTCTGTCAAGCCAAAAAAGAACCAGATATCCTATCAACAGGCAACCCTACTTATAACAGGTCAGTTGTCCCTCTGGCTCAGGGTGCACAACCTGTACTTTGGGGACTGCATGCCACCCCTTCCAAAGCCAACACTACCTGTACTGTTGATTCCTTCCCCCAGAGAGCCTCATACTGATGACTTTCTAGCAGTGAGATAAGTGCAATCTATCTCAGGATCAATGGGATGTCTGTATATGTATATGTGAGTGTATATATGTGTGCATCTGTGCGCTCATTCATGTACAGCCCCGAGCCCCAACCCAGCCTTCCATGCAGCCCTTGGGGCTGAAAAGTTGTGCACCCCTGCTCTAGCCCAATATTATCCCCTCTGACTGGCAGCAGTTCTCCAAGGTCTCGGGCCTCACCTGACGCTCCCTCTTTTAACTGGTGATGCCGGGGACTGAACCTGAAAAGCATGTACTCTACCACTGAACTATGGTCTCTTCAGGTAGCTCACTAGCCTCAGTACCAGCCTTAGGAAGATTCTTCTCTTCCTTTGCTGACCTCAGCCATGTGTGCACATGGATGTCAGCTATTGCTATGGGTGGCCTAGCCAGTGTGCCACTCCTGTACCTATCCACTCAATCTGCTTCTTACATTCTCACAATGGAAGAATGTCAGAAGTGGGGTCCCCCAAGGGTCTGTATTGGGCCTGTTGCTTTTCTCATTAATGATCTGGAGTTAGGATGAGCAGGGAGCTGGCCATGCTTGCCGATGATATCAAATGATTCAGGGCACTAAAACCAAAAAGGGATGGCAAAGAACTCCAAAAGGATCTCTCCAAACTGGGAAAATAGGTTCTAAAATTAAAAATGCAGTTCAGTGTAAGCAAGTGTAAAGTGATACACACTGGGGCAAAAAATCTTAACTTCACATATGCACTGATGGATTCTGAGCTGACGGTGACTGACCAGGAAAGGGATCTTGGGGTCATGGTGGGGCACATAAATGAAAATGTCAACTGGGGCAGATCTATACTTGTGTTTTGTATCAGTATTGAAATGCACTGCTTGGGGCACATTACATATTCCATATGCCGTTATTCTAGGGTTATTTCTCACTTTTTATTCCATTATATCAAAAATACTGCAACAGATGTCATTGTATGTTTTATGAGATATAAATGCAAATGTACAGTGTGGAGCTTCTGAGAAAAAGGTGAATTCCCAATCTCATAATGCTCCTATATGAAGCTGTGGTGTGAACTATACTGTGTTCTGTTTTGGTACACACACACACACACACACACACACACATGAGGAAAGATTTCCAAGAGGAAAGATTACAACATTTGTTCTGGAAAAAAAGGCAACTAAGTGTGGTCCTGAAAGAGGTGTATGATATTCTGCATGGTGTGTGGAGTAAATAGACAGAGAGAAGTTTCCCTCCCTTTCTCACATAGAACCTGGGAGTCATCCAGTGAAGTGGAATGGTGGGAGATTCAACAGAAAAAGTACTTCTTCACTCAACATATTGTTAAAGGATGAAATTTGCTTTCTCAAGATATGGTGATGGCCATCAACTTAGCTTTAAAAGGGAATCAGGGAAATCATCACTCACTAGTAGTAATGATGGCTGCATGCTACTCACAGGATCAGAGGCAGCTTGAATGAGGCTGTGAGGGGAAATTGCTCTTATATCCTGCTTGTCTGGTGCCCCAAATCCTGTTCAGCCTCCTCACAGGTGACAAGCTAACCCCCTACTGCAACACATAGTAGGAGGGGATGAATTACCATGCCGAAGGAACAAGAGGCTGAGAAGGAAATGTCACTGCATCAAAAGGTCAGCACAATGCTTCTCCCCATTGTCCCGGTGCCAGTCATATGGACAGAACTGGGAAGCTCTCACATGTCCTCTTTCTCAAGGGGGTGGGGACACAAAATCACTCCTGACTTAAGGCCAGAAAACTCCATTTGGCTACTTGAGGATCACGGCTGGCATCAAAGGTAGCCATTGTCAAGCATCTGCTGAGGGCCCACACCTCAGCAGGGGCCCACTGACAAGAGCTCCTGGAGTTGCTCCTCCTCTTCACCATGGCAACCTGCTTCTTGTTCACCTGTTTCTTGCTCTGGCCAAGAGAAGGGTGGTGGTGAGAAGGCAAAGCTGTAGAGGCCACAGCTTCCTTGCTCACTGGCTCTCTGCCTCTCAAGCAAGCAAGTAGTAGCAACGTTGAGAAAGAGACGAGGAGCAATAGCAGATGCGGACAATGGTGGTGAGAAGGTGGACTCGCTGAAGGAGGGGGGCACTGAGGAAGTCTTGCTGAAGGGCCATGAAAAACCTGGCGTCGGCACTGATGAGGATCCACATTCTTTTCTGACCTTGAAATAAAGGGAATGATTCGATCCCCCTTTTTTTTTTACCTTTTCTGCTAAAAGGTATTAACATCATCTTTATTACTTTTTTATTTATTTTTTGACAATGTCACATTCAGGGAGAAGGTCGTTTAACCCATGTTTAGTTGGCAAACACATCAAGTTCCAAGATAGCATAAATGCAAACTATTTTCAAATTGAGTTCAGGAATTAGAGTGACAGAATGAATGAACTCCACAGTTGAAGAGCAAACATTTAATGTGGCATGTTCTGCTCTGTTCAATTTGATTAGATGAAATGCCTTTCTTTTCTTTTTTTCATGCAAGGTGTAAATATTGAACTATAGCTCTAGGCTGTTTGGTTGGCTGGGATGATTAAATAAGGGTTAATAAGGATAACCTTCTGTGATACTTTTGACAACCAAATTTATCTCTCTGCTTCACCTAGTGCAAAATTAATAACTAAACCTGGCATTGTTTGGCAGAGCATTGCCCACACAAAAGGTGTAGTGTGCATCTCACCAAAGACAAGATCAACATTTCCATTTACTTAATGCATCTGGATTGTGACCCATTTGTCCTAAGCCAAAAAGAGGAATCTAAACATGGATTGAGTTTCTGGATGGATTTTGCTGATGTACAAAGGAGCAGGAGCGGGGACGGGGGGGAGGCACTGTGCATGGGAAAAGCTATATCCAGCCCACATATGTCTGGAAGTATCTGGCATAGTCCTTTGTCTGAAAACACAGGATTGCTTTGCTTGCATATACTAAATATCCATATGTTATGAATCAGGGGGACAGTATGGCTACAGAGACCTGGTCCTGATCTAATGTTCTGGAGATCCTAAGCACTGATAGGAATTTAGAACATGCCACTCCCTCCTATGTGAATTAGCATTCAGAGCTAACCATGACCAACACTATTTATTTATTTAATCAGAGTTTGAAACCAGGGTTTAAATTCATTTTGCATTCCTGGCTTACAAGGGCACCTGGTTAGAGTTAACCATGGTTAGCAGTTGTGCAGTCATAATAGTACTTGTGGTTAAAACAAACCACTGTAAGAGGACAGAATTTGCATGGGGAGCTGTGTATATGCTTGCAGCATATTTCCAATCTCCTAACCATGGTTAAGAAAGCAGGAATAATGCATCTGCTCAAATTTTCAGTTTAAAGAAGCCCAGAGATAATATAATATATTTTTGGTCAGAAGTCAATATTCATTTAATTGTAACAAAGTCTATGTTCAACATGCACTTAATAATCTAAAGAGTATCTCTGTTCCTACAACACCTTTGGGCCAGTTTCATGGAACAGAAGGAATACATCTCCATCTAAAAGGAACTTCAGCTGCGACTGGTTCAGAGAGAGATGAAATGTGACGTGGGAATCAAAGAGAGGGAAATAAAAGATTTAGAAAATATTGTGGGTCCTTGCACATGCTAGAGAGACGTCAGTCTTTGTGGGAAATAGTTCAGAATACTTTTTTTTTTATTTAAACAGATAACCTACATTCTCGATAATATAGAAAATTAAATACCAGCTCATCCACAAAGTAATAGCAATGGCAGGGAAACAATAAAGATATTTCACAGCCATCAGGTGCCCAGGCCTGAGTGCTACCAAAATCCAGACCACATGGCAGTAGAACAGGGGTGCAGACAGAGCCTCAGGCCTGGGCCCCAATCTTCCCCTCTGGGGGTCTCTAGAATTTCATGCTTCCTTCCCCTGGCCCCATCTTTCCCCGAACCACCAATCACTGGGTGGTTTCCTGCCTTTGTGCAATTTATTCGCCCCCGCCCACCCCCTGCCATTCTAAAAGGGTTAAAGACCTCCAAAGGCCTAGTTACGGGCAGTAGGTGCTTTAAAAGAAACTATGCTGGATTTTTTTATCTTTTGTTTTCTGGTCCCACCCGTTTTGCCTTCCATCCCAGCCACCACTAGAATGCGGCCCCTGAGAGCTTCTGTGAAATCGAATTCCGCCCTGGACTGAAAGGGGTTCAGCACTCCTGCTGTAGAAGCAGCAAAAACTTGGAGCAAGGAGGTGAGCATACAGCAATAATCTGGAAAGGTCCTTCAGTAGCAAGCTGGCAAAACTGAGGGCAACACTGCAGATCTTGGAGCTATATAATAGGGCTGTGCGATCAGTTAAAACAAATGAAAGACTGAACCGAATGGGGCCCATTGGGTTCAATTTTTATTCATTCCAAAACAAATTGCCTTGACTGGCAAATGGTTATGTATGGCTTTGCTTTCTGTTGATCAAATTTATACCCATTAGTCACTCATTTGAGGGTGGGGTGTGCGAGGTTACCTTCTCAGATGATGGTGGAGGTGGTTGCAGCAGCAGCGGAGCTCCTCCTGGTAGCAGGGATTTTATCTTCTCCAAATGCATTGCATAATTCCAGGGGAGAAATGGCAGCTGTCAGTGGGGTCTGCCATTTTGTGATGGCGGCGGCTGCCTTTCCCCAGAATGCCTCAAAATAACACAATGCTTGGGGCACTCTTGAGAATAAACTATAAAGAGGTGGCTGCTGCAGCTCTGGAGAACGAGACAAGCAATATGTTAAAGAAAGAAAGAAGACCTGAAAATGAATTTCAGTAATGAAACAAACCAGGGGTATTGCTAGGCATTTAAAAGATTTGGGGTCCAGGCCCCCAGGACACACATCTGAACAAAATCCTGTGTTGCCAAGAGGCAATGGTTCTTTTTTAGGATTCAGAAACAATAAACACACTAATGGCTAAAGCCTAAATATTATTTTAAGCAGGAGCAAATTAACAGAGCAGAAGATTAAAGCAGAACACTGCAATGCAGTGATTGCAGCCAGCAACTATAGAGCAAGAAAGCAAGGCCGCCCTTCTGCCACCAAGAACCCCCTTTTTCATCACTCCCATAGAGCCATGTGTGACTGTGAGTTTTGTTGGTTTGGCTAACTTGGAAGTTGTTGTTCTGGCCTTTTTTTCAGAATATGGGTTATTGCTTGGAATGGGTACCAAAATGTGGTTTCTGTGAAAGTTTTGTGGCTCTTACTTCCCTCCCATCCAGTTACATGAGCCTGGTTAATTTGGTTGGTTTGGCTTAGTTGGACATTGTCATTCCAGACCACTTAGCAGAATATGGATTATGGCCCAGAACAGCTACTGAAACATGGTTTCTGTGGATGTTTTGTAGCTTATTATATCAATCCCATCTAGTCATGTGTGACTGGTGAGTTTGGTTAATTTGGCTCTCTTGGCACTTGCTGTCCCAGACCATTTTTCTGGAACATAGACCTCAGATGGGTACCTATATGTGGTTGCTGTGGATGTTTTGTGGCTCATTGCTAGGAATGGACAAACCTACTCCTGTTCGGTATTGGCAGGTGCCCGCTGAAGTGCTGGCCCTGCTTGGGCCCCCACAAGCTCACCGAGACACCCGCACACAACCTGGATCCCATCTGCGAGCGCCCGCAATTTTGCCGAGCTTATTTTTATGGGGAAAAGGAGGTCATTAAAATGCCTCTAATATTGTGTATATCAAACT
Source organism: Heloderma suspectum (assembly GCF_057233095.1). Lineage (NCBI taxonomy): Eukaryota > Metazoa > Chordata > Lepidosauria > Squamata > Helodermatidae > Heloderma > Heloderma suspectum. The sequence continues at coordinate 212,823,941 of NC_139462.1, forward strand.
TTCCCCAGCCCAAATTTGCACATATTTCAATATGCACATTTTTCATGACCTCCTCTTTTTCTCTGTAAAAGAACAACTCAGCAAAATAGCAGGTGCTTGCAGACGGGTCCGGGTGAGTGTGGGGAATGTCTGGGTGGGTGCGAGTGGGGGCAAGTGAGGCCAGAGGCTTGGCAAGCATGGTATAGGGACACAGGCAGGGGGAGGCTTGGCAGACTCCTGGACCCAGTCGAGTTTCTGCACCATCCCTACTCATAGCATCCCTCCCATGTAGTTATGTGTGACTGGTGAGTTTGGCTGGCTCACCATATTCTGTGGATGTTTTGTAGCTTAATATATTAATCCCATCTAGCTATGTGTGACTGATGAGTTTGGCTGATTTGGCTCACTTAAAAATTGCTGTTCTGAGCCATTTTGTGGAATAAGGACTATTGCCTAGAATCACTACTGAAACATGGTTTCCGTGGACATTTTGTAGCTGACCCTGATGTTGGGAAAGACTGAAGGCAAAAGGAGAAGGGGACGGCAGAGGATGAGATGGCTAGATAGCATCACTGATGCAATGAATATGGACTTGAGCATGCTCCGGGAGAGAGCGGAGGACAGGAAGGCCTGGCATGCTATGGTCCACGGGGTCACGAAGAGTCGGACACGACTGAACAACAACAAATATCAATCCTATCTAATCATGTGTGACTGGTGAATTTGGTTGGCTTGGCTTGCTTGGAAGTTGCCATTCTGGGCCATTCCATTCTGTTCCAGATGGGTTCTGGGTACTTACGGAGATAATAATAATATAATATTGCAAGGGTTTTAGTCCTAAAATATTGTTCTCAAGTGTCTCTAACACATGCCATTGTTTTGGGCATTTTTTTTTAAATAAAGGGGCCGTTCTGGGCCATTCCATTCTGGCTTTTACACTGTCCCGTCACTTTGTAGACCACACAAAACTTGCTTTGATGCAGCTGGCCTTTTGAGGATAAGAAGTTTGCAGTACTTATTTGGGAACTCTCTCTTTCCTAACCCCCAACTTTAGGTAACCTATTGGGGGTTGGACTGGGGCAAAGCAGAAGGGAAAGAACAGCATATGGGGGACAAGGACTGTTGGATCTGAGTGAAAGGAGAAGCCATGGACAGTATAGCGTTGTTTGAGAATCACTGCATTAGAGTACATCCATCACATATATCCAACATTTATAGTGAAATGTCAGGTAAAGCCAAACCAATAAGAGCCCTCCAGCCTTTGGGGAGAACATTCTGCTGGTTCACAATGGCTTCTTTAGAAAACTTATCTATGCTGATTATTGCTTCCTTCTTACAGAATTTTCCTTTATCTTTGCTGTTTCACATTCCCCATCATGGAATTGTCCTTCCACTACTACTGCCCCACTAGTTTTGAAAAGAACAGCTCACCTGATGTGAGGAGGAAGCTTGTAAAATATGTAATTCCACACAGAGGGACTTTCCACATGGTTCCCAAATGTCTGTCCTCACCTATGCCATGGAGCCTGGAGAAGCCTACCAATGATGAAGATAGTGATTTGCAGAGTGCCATTGGTGCGCATGGTATTCATTTTACTGAGTCATATAAGGAAAAGACAGATCCTTGCCCAAGGAGCTTTCAGACTAAATTTGGACAGGGTAGGGTGGGTGGCAGAGACAATACAGAGAGGAGAGGGAGGGTGAAATCAGGGTAAAAAGTATAAAGCACAGGGCTTCCAGTTTGATATCACATAGCCTTTTTCACTGTTTCTGTATGTGTTGTGTCCAGTGAGTGATAAGACCTCTCTGTGCCCCACTGCAGGCCAAACTGGCCACAGAGATGGTATCCTTATGAGAAAGATCAATGGGGAACAGGGGAGAAGGGAGTACACCTGCAGAATACACCATGGGAGAGCAACGATTGGGATGGCTCAGACTGCCTGGGCATCTCTTTTTGGACTAGAGGGAGGTATATTGCCCAGAAAGGCAGCCATAGAAGTGAGAGGCAAACTGAAACAAAAGAGTCCTCAAAGACTCTGCCAGCAATCGTAATGCTTCAGTTGACCGTAGTCCTTTGCTGTAACAGGAGCTCCTTATGGGAGAAACCTCCAGTCAGCACTTCATGCACTGTGCTCTCCAAGGTCCTGCCTTGTCTAGTCAGCAAAGCCATGGGCCATGCAGGTGGGGAGGATGAGAGTTGTGCTCCCCCTCCATCACCATAAGAAGACCCTCAGAGCCTCAGCTCTGGTTCCTGGTCCACTAACATTCTGTAGAGCAGGTGCTAACAGAGGGCTGCAATTATGTGGACTGCAATTATTTGTGACCACAGCCAATGTGGATGTTAGAAAATCTCTCAAAGGAAAAAAGTGAATGATCAGAGCATTAATTTAAAATTAAAGCCAGGCATTGTAGGGGGGTGGGTGGGGCTGGAGCTAGACTCTATGCATGATGTGCAGGTCCTGCTGAAGGTTGAACTGCCAGATCTCCTCCTCCTCTCCCTCCCTCCTACCCACAAAGGTTAACAGTACAATCCTAGACATACCTCCTCAAAGGTAAGTCCCCTTGAGTTCAACTGGGCTTACTTCCAGGAAACTGGGTTTAGGACTTCTGCCGTAGTAAAGTAAGGCCTGTGATGTGACACTGCCTTTCCCTGCCTCCAGGCTCAGTGAGGGTGTGGAAATTCGCAACACAATGGCATCGTAACATGCTCCTCCATGAGACTCCATGCGCCTTGCAGTCCAGGTGACAGATATGAGGACTGCTTTCTCCTCTTCCTCTCAAATTTGATGAGAGAGAAACCTGAGGCGAGACAAGGCAGCACAAGAGGCAGCCCCAGACATAATGGCTCATTGCTGCCCTAAGCATGCTTCAGGGTCAGGGCTCTTCACAGCAGCTGTGAAGCAAGTCTGAGCTGGCTCTCCAAGTGAAGTACAAAAGGCATTAAAAAAAAAAGAAATAAAGGCAGTTCCCGCCCATTCAGTTCCAGCTTTTACACCGTCCCCCCAAAAAGCTTCCTCTGATACCAGTGGACACTCAGGGCTCTGTGGAAGAGATCCAGAACCGTGGGAAATAGATTTGGGGCCAAGGCCCTGGCCTAGGAATGCCCCTGAAACAAAGAAAATATAAATGAACTGAATGACAAATTGAATAGTGAAATTGTTGGGTTTTATGTGGTATTGCTAGCCTCCTGTTAAAAGCCAGCTAGTAGAGAGAAAAGTAAAGCAGAATGAGCATTTACCAGTCCAAATGCACAGAGAAGGCTATTTTAAGAAAAAGAGATGACACTCTTCTTTTAGTGAAGGTGAAATGGTTTACTCACAGTTTCTTGCATTTATAATATGCAGGCACAGCCTAGGAAGGAGAGTTTGTTCAGGCCATTCCTTTGTGTTCAGGCAGGAGAGAGAGCAAACGCATGCTCCCAGCAATGGAAGAAGGTGGTGGCGGGGGGTGGGGGAAGGAGTAGGAAGGAGGAAAGAGTAACCACTGTAGGCCACAGAGTTCCTAAGGCTAGCTATGCCCATGCATTACCTAGCTAAATGCCAAACTGACCCTTCCGGTGACTTGCAGATGAAGTTGCAATATTCCCAACAGAAATGAATGGTTTTAATACCGAAAATGAATGAATAACAACACAAAACAAAGATTCTCAAACACACCTACTATATAATACAGCTTTGACTCTTCAGGATGACCTGATTCCCAAGATGAGGATGATGTTGGCATCAGCCATTCCTTCCTCTGTATAAGCCGTCCTGCTGGTGAAGGGATCAGGGGAGATAGGTGCCCCTCCTGGTTTGAGTCCCGTAGTCCTGATAACCACTACCTGCCCCCTAGCCAGCTTTCTCCATCAGAGAATGCGGCAATAATTCTTCAACCTGAAATGGTGTCTCCCATTTTAAATAAAGAGTTCTGCAATTTTATCTACACCATATCACAAGGATATGGCAGAAGTGCACACGGAATTCACAGGAGGCTTTGGATTCAAAATAAATTATAGTTATAAGCCTGCCACAATCTTTGTCGACCCAGAGCTGCCTTTTTAAGTAACCACTTAAACTGACACCACAATAATAATGTATTTCCTCAGTTTCATATTCTCGTCGTAGAAGGGGGAGGTGGGAATATTAAGGTGGGGTGGAATCTTTCTCTTAATTCATTTTATCAGTTCCCTGGTACTGTATGGAATCTCTTGTGGGGATGGTATCATATAAATTGCTCCGGCTGCTGTTAATAGTGTCCTTGCAAGTATGCTTATATTGACTACTTTAAAATATATTTAAAATATATTTAAATATATTTAATTACAGAATAAGGTTAATTTTTCCAATTAAATGCAGGAGAGGGATGGAGCAGCCTTATAGTTAAAGTGTGGGATAGTAAATAGGGTGGACTTAGTGGTCCAGTTAGGTAACTTTAGAGTCTGGATTTAACGGTCTTACAACCCCCCTCTTTGAGATGGTAATGTGTAGAGGGATGCACCCATATGCACACTTACCTGGGGGAAAGTCCCATTGAACTCAAATGGCTTATTAAGTAGTAGACATGTAGAGGACTTTACTGTTACTTCACTTACGGTAAGAACATAAGAAGAGCCATGCTGGATCAGACCAAGGGTCTACCTAGTCCAGCATTCTGTTCACACAGTGGCCAACCAGCTGTCAACCAGGAACTCACAAGCAGGGCATGAGTGCAACAGCACCCTCCCACCCGTGTTCCCCAGAAACTGGTGTACATAGGCTCACTGCCTCTGGTACTGGAGGTCACAATAGCCATCAAGACTAGTAGCCATTGATAGCCTTTTCCTCCAGGAATTTGTCTAACCCCCTTTTAAAGCCATCCAAACTGGTGGCCATCACTACTTCCTGTGGTAGTGAATTTCATAGTTTAACTATGCACTCTGTGAAGAAGTCCTTCCTTTTATCTGTCCTGAATCTCTCACCAATCAGCTTCATAGGATGACCCCGGGTTCTAGTATTTTGAGAGAGAGAGAAAAATGTCTCCCTATCCACATTCTCCACACCATGCATCATTCTGTACACCTCTATCATGTCTCTCCTTACCCTCCTTTTTTCCAAGCTAAATAATCCCAGCTGTTGTAACCTTCTCTCATAGGGGAGATGCTCCAGCCCCTTGATCATTTTAGTTGCCCTTTTCTGCACTTTTTCCAGGTCTACAGTATCTTTTTTTAGGTGTGGTGACCAGAACTTTACACAGTATTCCAAGTGTGGTTGCACCATAGATTTGTATAGGCAGTATGATGTTAGCAGTTTTATTCTCAGTTCCTTTTCTAATTATGTCTAACATGGAGTTTGCCTTTTTTTTTTTTTTTACAGCCTGTCTATCACAACCCCAAGGTCTCTTTCCTGGTCAGTCACCTCTAGCTCAGATCCCATCAGGCTATACTTGGAGTTGGGATTGTTTGCCCCAGCATGCATCACTTTATATTTGCTTACATTGAACCACATTTGCCATTTAGATTTCCGTTCTCCCAGTTTGGAGAGATTCTTTTGGAGCTCTTCACAATCCCTTTTTGTTTTAGCCACTCTAAATAATGCAGTGTCATCGGCAAACATGGCCACTTCACTGCTCACTTCTAATTCCAGATCATTTATGAACAGGTTAAAAAGCATTGGTCCTAATACAGATCCCTGTGGGACCCCACTGTTTACTTCCCTCCTTTGGGAGAATTTACCATTTATTCTTAGTCTGCTTTCTGTTATTTAACCAGTTACTGATCTATAAGAGGACCTTAACCATGACTGCTAAGTTTTCTAGGAGTCTTTGGTGAGGGACTTTGTCAAAAGACTTTTGGAAGTCCAAGTAAACAATGTCTACTGGATCACCCCTGCCCTGTCTACATGTTTATTGACACTCTCAGAGAACTCTAAAAGGTTAATGAGACAGGACTTTCCTTTGCGGAAGCCTTGTTGATTCTTTTTCAGCAGGGCTTGCCCTTCTATATGCTTACTAATTTTATCTTTAATATTGCCTTCAACCAATTTACCCGAAACAGACGTTAAGCTAACCGGCCTGTAATTTCCTGGATTCCCCCTGGATACCTTTTTGAAAATTGGTGTTACATTGGCCATCTTCCAGTTCTCTGGTATAGAGGCTGATCCTAGGGACATGTTGCATAATTTGGTTAGAAGATCAGCAATTTCATATTTGAGTTCTTTGAGAACTCTAGGATGGATACCATCTAGGCCCAGTGATTTATTTTCTTTCAGTTAATCAATAAGGTTGAGAACTTCATCTTTTGTCATCACTATTTGCCTCAGTTCCTCAGACTCCCTTCCTGGAAGCATTGGTTCAGGCACAGGTATCTGTCCTATATCTTCTGCATTGAAGACAGATGAAAGAATTCATTCAGCTTCTCTGCAATCTCCTTATCCTCCTTCAGTACTCCTTTAAGTCCATTGTCATCCAATGGTCCAACTGCCTCCCCTAGCTGGTTTTCTGCTTCTGATATATTTATAGAATTCTTTATTGTCGGCCTTGATGTTGTTAGCAATATGCTCTTCAAAATGCTTTTTTTTTTTTTTGCATCCCTCATTGCCTGCTTGCATCTCCTTCGTGCAAGCTTGTGCTCCCTTTTGTTTCCCTCACTTGGGCAAGACTTCCATTTTTTGAAGGAAGCTCTCTTTTCTCTAATAGCTCCCTTAACCCTGCTTGTTAACCATGCTGGCAACCTCTTGGACTTGGTGCTACCTTTCCTGTGGCATACATTTTAGCTGGGCTTCTAGCATTGTGGTTTTGAGTAATCTCCAAGCATTTTGAAGGGATTTCATCCTCTTCACTCCCCCTTTTAACTTCCTTTTTATCAGTTCCCTCATTTTAGAGAAGTTTCCTCTTTTGAAGTCAAATGTGACTGTGTTGGACTTCCTGGTCAATTTTCCACATAAATATAAATTAAATCTGATAGCACTGTGTTAGGGATGTACGAAAGTCACTTACCTTTAATGAAATTTGATTCATGGTGGGGGGGAGGGACTCCGTCCCTCCCCCCCGAAATTCTGGCCGGGGGAGGAGGTGCTCCGTCCCTTCCCCCCGAAATTCTGGCCGGGGGGGAGGCGCTCCGTCCCTCCACCCCTGAATCCTGGCCGGCCGGGCCCGCAAATGGCGGCGGCCATAGCTGCTGCCGTTTGCGTCCCTGCAGTCAGCCGTGATAGGCTACGTAAATGTTTACGTAACCTATCACGGCTGAGTAAAAAAAAAAAAAAGCGCGTACACAAATGGCGGCACCCATGGGCGCCGCCATTTGCGTTCCTTATTTTGGTACATCTTAGTCAACGTAAACATTTACGTAGACTATGGCAAAAATAAGGGGAATGCAAAATAGCGTAGCGTCTACACTATTTGCATTCCCCTTATTTTCGCCGCAGTCTACGTAAATGTTTACGTAGACTAAGATGTGCCAAAATAAGGAACGCAAATGGTGGCGCCCATGGGCGCCGCCATTTGCGTATGCACTTTTTTTTTACTCAGCCATGATAGGCTATGTAAACATTTATGTAGCCTATCATGGTGTTTTTTAAAATTTAGCCGTGATAGGCTACGTAAATCTTTACGTAGCCTATCACTTTTTTTTTTTAACTTGGAAATGGCAGCGGTGGCAGCCGGTCGGAAGACCGGCTGTGGCGGCCGCCGAACCTCCGCCGGAGCTGCCGCCACCAGGAAGATTCGCTGAAGGTAAGTCCCATCCTGGGGGGGGGGGTGGCAGACCGTTTCACCACCAATTTCGGGGGGCCGAATGCGCTGGCATTCGGCCTCCCCGAGATTCGTGGTGAAATTCTCTGACATCCCTAACTGTGATCACTGTTTCCAATTGGTTCAATAGCATTTACATCTTGTTTTAGGTCCTGGGAGACACCATTTAGGATTAAATCCAAGGTCACCTCCCCTCTGGTCAGTTCCTTGACCAACTGTTCTAGGGCACAGTCGTTTAGGGCACTGAGAAATTTAACCTCTTTGTCATGGCTGGAACATGCATTCATCCAATCAATGTGGCTGTAACTGAAGTCACCCATTATTACAACACTTCCTTGTTTGGAGGCCTCCCTGGTTTCATTTTCCATCTCAAGGTCACTATGGGCATTCTGGTATGAGGGACGATAGCATGTTCCTAGCACTAAATTAGTTTTGGAGTCTGGTATTGTCACCCACAGCACTTCTGTTGAAGAGCCTGCCCCTTTTAGGTATTCTAGTCTGCTCAACATGTTGCCCTCTTTGACATACAGGGCAACACCTCCTCCAGTATGCCCCTCCCTGTCCTTCCTATAAAGTTTATATCCAGAGAGGACTGTCTGCATCCCAATGCTTCTCTCTGCTTCACTAAGTTTCTGTAATGCCCACTATATCCAGGTTTTCCTTTAAAATCAAGCACTCCAACTCTCCCATTTTGGCTCCCAGGCTTCTAGCATTTACATAAAAACACCTGTACACAGTATCTTTCCCCAGATGCCTCTGGTGTGTACATCTATCATGCCCCAGCTGGAGGAGTCTTCCTCAGAGGAGGAGCTGGAGGTCCCAGAAGCCCAGGATACTGCAGAACAGGGACTGCCACCAGCCCCACAGGAGCCTGAACCCTCGGGGGATGACCTGGCCATCCAGGTCAGGAGAGAGGGACTCTGCCTCTGAGGCAGAGGCTGAGCCACCCTCTGATCCCCAGGAGCGTCATCGCCTCAAGAGGCAGGCTAGCAGGGCTCCTGTGCGAAGGAGTGCTGGCCTCCAGAAGAGGTCTCCTCAGGAGAAAGGGACTCCTCAGGAGTAGGCTCTGGGAAGGGAGCTCTGATTGCTGCAGCTGAGCTCTGGGTGGGTTCTGGCTGGCTTGGAGCTTAAAAGCCTGCACTGGAAACCCAGCCAGCATTGGAACAGCTTGGTCCTTCCAGCCTCTATCATGTGCCTTGCTTCCTGTATTGTGCTGTGCCTGATGGTTCCTGACCTTTTGGACTGCTCAACAACCCTGCTTCTGGAGTGCGGAATGTATCCAACTGCTTTACTGTGTTTGACCTCTTGCCTGTTACCTTGACTACTCCTGCAGCTGCCTTATCCTTGTTGCCTGACTGAATGCTGTGGTTCTGACCTCTGCCTGGATTGTTGAGGGCTCCCATCTCAGCTTAAGCCTCCTTGGACTGAAATCCGCGTGCCTGACCATTTGCTTGCCAACTAGGGTTGGCAGAGAAATCTGCCATGGACTCCAATGAGGCTGGAGATTTTGGAATCCAGCCTCCTGAAGTCCGTGGTGGAACGGACTATCCCCCTGTCACCCCTCGAAATCCCCCCTGGGATGGAACCTACCTGATGGTGGCTGGCCCGGGTCACCATCTTCGTTCCACAGCCATCCGCTGCCAGGCTGTGGAACAAAATGGCGTCTGGCATAGGGGATGCCATTTGTGTCCCTGCCGTTGGCTGTGATAGGCTACATAAATATTTATGTAGCCTATCACGGCAAAGAGCAGAGACGCAAATGGCGTCCCCTACGCTGGGTGCCATTTGCGTCTGCAGACCGGCCGTGGCTGGAAGTCTGGCAGCGGCCAGAGCCAGCCGGTGGCTCTGTGGACTCCCTGTAGATTTGTGCTGGCCGGGGAGGATTCTGGGGGGAGGACCAGATTGCCTCCCCCCACCTGCGGACCCCCCCACGAACCCCAGGTAAGGGGATCCATAATCCCTATTGCCAACTTGACTACTCTATTGCCTCGCTCCCTGTACTAGCTTGCAAACAACCAAAACGTGCTCCAGAGCAGGACAGCATCTTTTGCTATGGAATGTGGGGCCCTTTGTTGGCTATTATGTTCTACCATGCGCTCCTGGCCTATTTCCCCCCCTTCTACATTTGGGCAATCAAAAACATTATCATCCCTTTGGGATGAGTGAACCCGAACCGGATGCTTCCCGGCTCCTGTTGGCTTTCCTCCAGGGTTTAGTTTAAAAGCTGATCTGCCACCCTTTTAATGTTTAGTGCCAGCAGGCTGGTTCCATTTTGGTTCAAGTGGAGTCCATCCCTCTTGTACAGGCTTGTCTTGTCCCCAAACATTCCCCAGTGCCTAACAAATCTGAACCCCTCCTCCTTGTGCCACTGTGTTATCCATGCATTGAGACTCCTCAGCTTCACCTGTCTAGCTGGCCCCACGCGTGGAACAGGTAGCATTTCCAAGAAAGCCAGCTTGGTGATCCTGGATTTCAACCTCCTACTTAGCAACCTAAATTTGGCTTCCAGGACCTTACAACTACGTTTCCTCACATTGTTAGTACCAACATGGACCACGACCATTGACTCTGCCCCAGCACAATCTGCTAGGCTATCTAGATGGCATGTGATATCTGCAACTTTCCCACCAGGCAGGCAATTCACCATGCGGTCTACATGACCATCACAAACCCAGCTGTCTATGTGTCTAATGATTGAATCTCCCACTACCACAAGCCCCCTTCCCCTCGGAGGCACATCCTCGGTGCAAGAGGATATTTGTTCATCTTCCGAGGAATGGGTCCCTTCTAAGGGATCATTTCTCTCTTCCTCAGAATGATGCCCTCTTCCCCGAGTTCTGCATTCTCCATGACAGCACAAGAGCTGTCACCCTTGGAGTGGAACACAGCTAATAGGTCCCCAAAGGTCTCATCCACTGACTCTCTGCCTCTCTTAGCTTCTCCAGGTCAGCAACCTTGGCCTCAAGGGAATACACTTGTTCCCTGAGAGCCAGGAGCTCATTACACCAAGCACACACCCACGACTTCTGTCCAGCAGGTTGATAGTCGTACAAGTGGCACTCAGTGCAATACTGGATAGCCCCCACCACTGGCTTTGTACCTTCGTAACTTTTTTTTTTGGGGGGGGTTCCCCTGGAAATCTTAGATGTTTACTACAAGAAGGTGGGGGGAATTATTTGTAGTTATTTATTTACAGTTACTTACTGTGAGTACAGAATAGGGAAGAAAGAGTTGACTGCCCTGCTTCCCCACCCTATTGCAGAACTCTCACAGTTGCTTAACTCACTTGTTTGTTGATACTTTGTCACTGGGACTGAGATGTGTCGTCACTGGGGCTCGTCGTGCTTGGAGAGCTGCACTTACTTCAAAATGTGATAAGCCAGCCCTGCTGCATTTGAGGACCCTCCTGCCAACTGAAGGCCTGTAGACCTGCCCCAAAGTCCTGTCCTGATGACACCACTATGTGCTTGAATCCTGCTCAGTGGTAAATGTAACCTTGAGCCAGTCATTCTCTCTAGGCCTGGTACCAGCAGACAGTAACCTCAGGCAGCTGCCAGGGCCCCAGCAGGGCCCACCACGCTGATGCCTTCCTATCCTTGCTTCCTCTCCTCCCGCCACCATGGCTAGGCCCCAGTGGTCACTTGAAGGAAAGGCATTTTCCTCCAAATCAAAATTATAACTGAATCATAAATTGGAAATTACAGTAAGGTTGCATCCCTAATCACACCTTGTTGTTGTTCAGTCGTTAAGTCATGTCCGACTCTTCGTGACCCCATGGACCATAGCACGCCAGGCCTTCCTGTCCTCCGCTCTCTCCCGGAGTGTGCTCAGGTTCATATTCATTGTATCGGTGATGCTATCTAGCCATCTCATCCTCTGCTGTCCCCTTCTCCTTTTGCCTTCAATCTTTCCCAGCATCAGGTCTTTTCCAGGGAGTTTTCTCTTCGTATTAGGTGGCCAAAATATTTGAGCTTCAGCTTCAGTATCTGACCTTCCAATGAGCAGTCAGGGTTGATTTCCTTTAGGATTGACTGATTTGACCTCCTTGCAGTCCAGGGGACCCGTAAGAGTCTTCTCCAGCACCACAGTTCGAAAGCATCAATTCTTCGGCGCTCAGCCTTCCTTATAGTCCAGCTCTCACAGCCATACATTACTACTGGGAAAACCATAGCTTTGATTAGACGGACGTTGTCGGCAAGGTGATGTCTCTGCGTCTTACTATGCTGTCTAGGTTTGCCATAGCTTTCCTCCCAAGGAGCAAGCGTCTTTTAATTTCATGGCTACAGTCACCGTCTGCCGTGATCTTGGAGCCCAAGAAAATAAAATCTGTCACTGCTGCCATTTCTTCCCCTTCCGTATGCCAGGAAGTGATGGGGCCAGATGCCATGATCTTTGTTTTTTTAATGTTGAGTTTCAAATCAGCTTTTGCACTCTCCTCTTTCACCCTCAACAAGAGGCTGTTTAGATCCTCTTCACTTTCTGCCATTAGGGTGGTATCATCTGCGTATCTGAGGTTGTTGATAATTCTCCCGGCAATCTTAATTCCGACCTGTGATTCATCCAACCCGGCGTTTCTCATGATGTACTCTGCATATAAGTTAAATAAGCAGGGCGACAATATGCAGCCTTGTCATACTCCTTTCCCAATTTTTGAACCAATCAGTTGTTCTATGTCTGGTTCTTACTGTTGCATCTTGTCCCTCGTACAGGTTTCTCAGGAGACAGGTAAGGTGGTCTGGTACTCCCATCTCTTTAAGCATTTGCCACAGTTTGTTGTGATCCACACAATCATTAGCGTAGTCAATGAAGCAGAAATAGACGTTTCTCTGGAATTCTCTTGCTTTCTCCATGATCCAGCGAAAGTTGGCAATTTGATCTCTAGTTCCTCTGCCTCTTCGAAACCCAGCTTGTACTTCCGGTAGTTCTTGGTTCACATACTGCTGAAGCCTACCTTGTAGGATTTTGAGTATAACCTTGCTGGCATGTGAAATGAGCACAATTGTACGGTAGTTTGAACACTCTTTGGCATTGCCCTTCTTTGGAATTGGAATGTAAACTGACCTTTTCCAGTCTTGTGGCCACTGTTCCAAATTTGTTGGCATATTGAGTGCAGCATTTTAGCAGCAGCATCTTTTAGGATCTTAAATAGCTCAGCTGGAATACTGTCATCTCCGCTATGGCTCATGATCTGAGCCACAGTCAGCTCCTGGTCTTGTTTTTACTGAGTGTATGGAGCTTCTCCATCTTTGGCTGAAAAGTACATAATCAATCTGATTTCGATATTGACCATCTGGTGATGACCATGTGTAGAGTCGCCTCTTGTGCTGTTGGAAAAGAGTGTTTGCTATGATCAGCGTGTTCTCTTGGCAAAACTCTTGAAAGTAATTTCCATCAGATCAGTGAGACTTTATTTAGGATGCGGGTGTTAATGGGAAATATGTCATTTCTCTCTTGGAAATCCAACATGTGAAAAAAAGCTTGTTCCCCTCTCCTGTAGGGGAACAAGCTTTCCCCCATATTTCAAGCTTTCCCGCCCCCCCCATACAAGCTTTCCCGCCCCCCCCCCATATTTCTTCTAGTGCCACTGTTGTAAAAAAGACATTGGAGATCCTATCATAAATCCCCCATTGCTTTAAATTTTAATCTAGTAGCAAACCTCAGAAAAGGCCTTAGAAATTGATGTTCTCACAAAGGTTTGTGCAATGTGGAAAGTGATGGGAGTTTTTCCCCCTTTAAAATAGGGAACGTTTCTTCAACCTGCAAGTCAGTCTTGCCATCATACAGAGATGAATTAATTAACATGTTTACATCCTGCACCACATCTAAACAAATTCTGTAGCAGTGAACAATAAAAGATTAAAAGAATAAAACATATTAAACATTTGTTTTTTTGTTTTTTAAACAGGGTACCAATAAAAACCATAGCTGGTCAGTCAAGGAAGGCTTCTTGAAATAAAGATGTTTTCAGGAGGTGCCAAAAATAACGCAATGTTGGTGCCTGCCTGACCTCTGGAGGCAGGGAGTTCCGCAGAAAGGGAGCCACCACACTGAAGGCTTTTCTGCGGGTGCACTCCAATCAGGCCGTAGGTCTATGTGGAACCACCAGGACCACCCCATCTGATGACCTCAGTGACTGGGCAAGTTGATAAAGGAGAAGACACTAAGTATCCTGGTCCCAAGTTGTTTAGGCCTTTATACACTACTACCCAAACCTTAAACCTGGCTTTGTAGCAAATAAGCAGCCAGTGCAGTTCCCCCAGCAAAGGACTTGCATGCTGAAAAGGGGAAGTTTCTGACAACAGCTGAGCTGCTGCATTCTGGAGTAGCTCCAGCTTCCAGAGCAGCCTTAAGGGCAGCCCCACAAAAAGTGCATTGCAGTAATCCAGTCTTGATGTTACTAGCACCTGTACCACAGTGGCCATGCTATCCCTGTCCATTTACTACATTTAGAGCACAATCCTATGCATGTTTAGATGGAGAAAAGGCCTACAACTCCCAGCATTCCTGGCTGGGGCATGCTGGGAGCTGTAGGACTTTTCTCTGTCTAAACGTGCATAGGATTGTGCCCTTAGTAGATGCAGTAGATGTGGTAGAGCTAGATTTGTCTTCAAAAGAGGAAGCCTCTAAAAGAATGTGGGGATGTACGAAAGGCACTTACCTTTCGCGGATTATGTTGATGGTGGGGGGGAGGCACTCCGTCCCTCCCCCCGGAAGCCTGGATGGGGGGGAGGTGCTCCGTTCCTCCCCCCCTCCGGAATCCTGGCCGGCTTCGCTCCGCAGGGATTCTGCGGAACCGCCGGCCGGCTCTGCCAGCAGCCGGACATCCGGCCGCTGGCTAGCAGGGACGCAAATGGCGGCGGCCGTAGCCACCACCGTTGGCGTCCCTGCAGTCAGCCGTGATAGGCTATGTAAATGTTTACGTAGCCTATCACGGCTGAGTAAAAAAAACAAAACAAAACGCGCGTACGCAAATGGCGGCGGCCATGGGTGCCGCCATTTGCGTTTCTTATTTTGGCACATCTTAGTCTACGTAAACATTTATGTAGACTAAGACGTGCCAAAATAAGGAACGCAAATGGCGGCGCCCATGGCCGCCGCCATTTGCGTACGCACGTGTTTTTTTTTTTAAAGTCAGCCGTGATAGGCTACGTAAACATTTCCATAGTCTATCATGGTTTTTTTTTTTAATCCTAGCCATGATAGGCTACGTAAATCTTTATGTAGCGTATCACTTTTTTTTTTAACTGGAAATGGCGGCGGTGGCAGCCGGTTGGAAGACCGGCTGCTGCCGCGCCGCCGCCGGAGCCGCAACCGCCAGGAAGATCTGCCCAAGATAAGGTTCGTCCCGGGGGGGCGGGGGGGCAGGCCGTTCCGCCACCAATTTCGGGGGGCCGAATGCGCTGGCATTCGGCCTCCCTGAGATCCGTGGCGGAATTTTCATACATCCCTAAAAGAATGAGGGGATTGGTGAACAGGTAAAAGGAAATTGAAAGAGAAAACCAAGAGGGTCAAATCTTCCAAAACACTTGTGGGTTACTCAAAACCACAATAACAGAACTTCAGTTGGAATATATGCAGATCAGAAACAGTACCACCATGTCCATGAGGCTACCAGCATAAATAACAAGCACTCAAGGAAGGTACTACAGTAAAGAAGGCTTCCATCATAAAATAGACTTGTTGTCCAAAGGAGGAGAATAAAAAGGAACACAAACTTGCACCCAGAATAAAAATAGAATGCAAATAGTCAGTAAGGGATGCAAAAAAGGATTTTGAGAGCATATTGGTAAAAACACACAACCATTTACATAAACACAAACATCCAAAAGGATACAAAGCTTTACGCACAACCAAGACAACATGACCTAACACACAGTGACTCATATAATAAACTTACCCTTTTTGATAAAAGTACAAAACGTACATCAAAGATGTACACAGTGATCATTTCAGATATAGAGGCATGTGGTATTGCACATGTGTGCATATCTGCAGCAGCTTGAGCATGGTGTAACTCACAATGTCTCAAACAACAATCAGGCCTCAGTACTTGAGAACGATCAATATCTATTAGTTCATAGATAGTTTACATTTGGTGCTTTTATGAAAACGTGCATGATTGTTATATGAGTCACTGTCATATGCAAGTATTCAATTGGCTGCACATAAGTGAAATAGCATATGCCTCATTATCTAAAAAGGCCAGGGTCACTATGTATTAGTCCATATTTGGTGTACATTTTGTACTTCTATCAAAAAGTGCACTGTGACGTGTGTGTGGTGTGTGTGTATGAGGGAGAGTTTTTAAGTGTAGTAAAGTATTCCTGTTATAAGTCTATGTTTATACTGAGTAGCTCTAGGGTGACAGTAGGATGAGTGACAGGAACAATGGTGGATTTGCATGTGAGATGATTGGCTGGCTGAGTGAGTGAGGGGGTTGTGAACTGTGCACGCATGCGTGCACGCTATAAAAGCTGGGTGCTATGCTTGTGTGAGTCAGACAGGGTTTAGAACAGAGACAGGGATATGATTTGATAGGGATCAGAGATAAAGAAACGATATGTTAAGATTTTAGAACTGAGAGAGAGGTCTGTGGCGACTGTGAAGTGTTTGATTTGAGAGTGTGATCTGGTCTATGGTGTATGAGAGAACATACATTACTTGTACCATTAAGAGTTGCTTATTTACAGTTCAACAACCTATTTGCTGTAATTAATAAAGGTCTTGTTTAACCAAATCCTATGCCCTCTGCTCTTGGCTATGTAAGGGGAAGGTAAAAAAAAAAGAAACAATACAGGTGATATTACAAACAAGTGTGTCCTCGCAGATAGAGGACTGAGTGTGGGCTGGACTTGAGCCTTAAAGGTCCTGGTGGCAGCATGATTGTGTGTGGGGAAGGTGTTTCCTGCTTGGGGTGAAAAAGGCCTTCGAGAAGGGCTATTCTGAAGGGGCAGGAACGCCACATGCACATTGTGAAATGTTGAGCTATTCTGCCACAGCAATACTTGTTAAAAGTCAGAAACACATAGACTGCTCCAATTTATCTGCATATTATTTCCTACAGTGGAAAGATAGATTTTCTGATCAAGGAAATGCTCCTGAAAGAAAGACAGACAGACAGACAGACAGAAAGAAAGAAAGAAAGAAAGAAAGAAAGACTTTCCACATTGTGACAAAAACTCTATGCAAACTTCACTTTTTTAAGTATCTGCACTTTCTATTGAAAGTGGTAGCAGAGGCAGAGTGGAAATGGGATCGGAACCAGGACTGACCCAAGAGCTTTTGCTGCCCGAGGCAGAATACCAAATGGCACCTTCCCTCCCAATCAGAGTGAATAATACCAAAGTCTGGCCAAGTTACTTTGGCACCAGAGGCAGAAAATTCCAGAAGAAAGTCCCCCTGTGAGTAAAAATACAGTAACAATAAATAAAATAATTTACAATTTGCTGCCCTTTCATGACATTCAAAATCAGCTGGCCATCTCTATCTGGCACTGTAGAGGTTAAATCTTTCTCCACACACTGTTTGTCTTAGGTAAATCCCATCCTGGCCACAGCGATCCATGCCTTAGTAACCTCGCAGCTGAACGATTGTAATGTGCTCTATGTAGGTCTGCTCTTGGACATGATTAGGAAGCTTTAACTGGTGTTGAAGGCTGCTGCTCCATTACTGAGTGATGTCCAAACCCATAGTCATATGACACGTATTCTCTGTGATCTGCACTGGCTGCTTATTTGCTTCTAAGCCTACTTCAGGTTCTTGCTGTTGACTTATAAGGCCCTAAACAGCTTGGGACCCAAGGAATTTTTGGAGCATCTCTCCCAATATGTACCAGCCTGGCCTTTGTAGGAGGCCTGCTTGTGGTCCTGTCTATGGGCAATACCTAGGAAGTGGTGACCTGAGCAAGGTCCTTCTTGGTTGTGGCACCCTGTTATGGAACACCGTGTCTTTGGTGGTGCATTAGGTATCTTCGGTAATCCAGTCTCACTCACTGCTTAAGACACTCTTCACCTAGGGATGTATGGACCATGTAAACTCCACTCCATCTGTGTTTCGTGGATTGTCAGGTGCCTTTTGTTCCATCATCTGCCCACAGATGGACGCAAATATATTTTTTAAGTATTTACATAATTTACCTTAGTATGTAATATTTAGTGTATTGTCCCCCATTCCGTTCAATGTTTCCTCAGCAGGAACTTATGTATTTTCCTACAAATTTATATGCATAAATTTTGGGAAAGTAAAAAAAAAAAAAAAATCATCTGGAAGTCCACAGACTCTGTGAGGCTTGAGGGGGTCGCTCTGCAGAGGATTCCACAGGTTGGATTCTTAGAAATCCGAGTTCATTTTAGTCTGTCTCAAATTTCTCCAGCATCCCTATCTTCACCTAGGGCTTTGAGCCCTTTGGATGACACAGTTGAGTCTTTTGTCTGTTGAAAGCTCTTGGGAAGGGTTTTATCTCACTGATGGATGAGCTGATGGATGGTTAGATTTTAATAATATTATTTTATTAGAGTTTCTGTATTGTATTGTAATTTTTGATTTGTAAACTGCTTTGAGATATCTTTTGAGAAGTTGCAAATAAATTTAATACATAGTTAAATACATACCTAACTCTCTGCTCAGCAAGTAAAACAGCAGTTTGTGTGTATGGGGGTTTTCATCATAGAAAAAAAGTATGGCCTAAAAGAGTTTATTCCCGCTCCCACCTTGGTAGCATGGTCCCAATCCAATCCTCCCCCAAGCTGTTTTCAACAGAAATTTAAGAGACAGGATATTTGATGTGGATTTCTAATGTCTTATCTAGTTTGGCCCTTGGCCAATATGGATCTCCAGTGTGATGTGAAAGTGACAGAAGAGCACAGAAAAAAATGGTTGCAAGTGTGTTTGAAAAGATGCAGTTCGTGTATGGAAAGACACTACTCTCCCGCTTATTTATCAGGGAAGCAAAGCAAGCCAGATTGCAAAATGCCTGGGGGCTGCTTTGTGGCTCATCTCTGTGGCTTCACAACCGATAAGAGAACTCACAGCAAGAAACAAACGAACACTGTGGCATGTAGGTATCATCAGTAATTAATATCGCAGAGACTCGATTGCAGGCATTAACTACTACTTTGGCATCCCCCCCACTTCATTCCATGACTACTGTACATAGAAATGAGTCATGGATGCCTCTATGGCATTTAGACAGGGTAATAATACATTTGGTGGTGGGCTTTTCTTCTTCTTCTTCTTAAATTACCAATTGCCAGTTTAGATCAGCCACACAAGCTGTCATTATGTACCCCTGAAAAGGTAACATTTGCAAGGAAGAGGGAGCTGTTCCGTCCTCTCTTCCATACTCAGGCTTGCCACCTTGATGAAGACACGGGACAGCAGAGGTCTCCTGTAAATTTTGCAGCATTGTGGTGGGCGGAAATGTCTCTTTCAGGAGAGTATTTGGGACTAGAGGACTCCCCTAGAGCCTTTCAAGTTCGTATGCATTTATGATCATGCAAGCAAAAATCTCCACCAAATGGTGCAAAAGGGTATGAACAGGTAGCCTAGCTATGGCTGAGAACCTGCACAGTGACATGTGTTTGTTTTTTGGACGTCCTCACTCGCTCCTCACCACAGCAGTCCCCCAAGCCCCTTGATAATGCTCCTAGGGTGGTCACATGTCCTCTTTTACAGAGGACAGTCCTCTATTTGGAGGGCTGCTAGATGACTGCCCCCTGTTTTGAAGGCATCCTGTTTGAAGGCCTGTCTACTCCAAGTCCAGTATAAAGATCAAGAACCATCAGAAGGAAGAGCGGGGCCTTGAAATTGCCCATCAACAGCACCTGGACAGCCAACTGAGTAGGCACAAAAGTTATCTGTGACAGCAGACTGAGCACCTGGACACAGGGATGTCTGAGGAATTCATTCCAGTTTGGTTTTGACCAGGATTTGCCCAGCTCACACCTTCCAGACTGAACATTGACTCAGATCAATCTGCAGTCTAAGTCCATGCATTTCTGAGCTTGTAATGCAGTACCCAGATCCCCCAAAATCTGTTTGGCAGTGTGCATACATTTGAAAAATGTGCATGAAAAAATAGCAGAATATGTTTTGACCAATTCAAGATGCTTTGATCAATGGGAGAAGCATGTGCAGATTTCAAAGATGCACACTGTTGATGCGTATATTTGGAAAAACATGTATAGAAATATGCACAGATTTTCACGCGCAAAGAAAAAAGCAATGCTCACAATCTGATACGGACTCGAGTTGGAACAAACTTCGAGATGGAATTCGGAGCACTTTGGCATAGGGATGTACAAAATACTTACCTCCAGGTTCCGGGGGGCATCTGTGGGGTGGGGAGGTGATCCGTCCCTCCCCCCGGAATCCTCCCTGGCTGGCTCTGCTCTGCAGTGAGTCCGCAGAGCCACCGGCCGGGCCCGTCCACAGCTGGACATCCGTCCGCTGCCAGGCTGCGGGAGCAAATGGCTTCCGGCGTAGGGGACGCCATTTGCATCCCTGCTTTAGCCATGATAGGCTACATAAATATTTATGTAGCCTATCACGGCAAAGAACAGGGACGCAAATGGCGTCTCCTACGCCATTTGCATCCCTGCTTTAACTATGATAGGCTATGAAAAACGTTTATGTAGCCTATCATGAAAAGAGTAGTGACGCAAATGGCGTAGCGGACGCCATTTGCATCTCTGCTCTTTCCTGTGATAAGCTACATAAGTATTTATGTAGCCTATCACGGCTAAAGCAGGGATGCAAATGGTGTCCACTACGCCAGATGCCATTCGAGGCTGCAGACCGGAGCAGCGGATGGCAGCGGATGGACTGGACTGGCCGGTGGCAGGTAGGGTCCGTCCGGGCAGGATTTTGGGGGGTGGGGGGGTAGTCTGTTCTGCCATGGACTCCGGGGGGATGGATTCTAAAGAATCTGGCCTCATTGCAGTCCGTGGTGGATTTCTCCGCCATCCCTACTTTGGCGAGCTCCAGTTTTGCTGATTTGCATCCCTACCTGGACAGCAGATTGACAGCAGACACAATCTTCCACATGATGGTGAGATATACTGTATTTCAATTTAAATAATAATTTATAAATATGCATCTATTTATACATATTCATTAGCACATGCACATTTTATACAGATTAGTGTCTTCTTTTGCCCTCTTTCTTTGGTGGTGCATGTCATGTTTTTTTGGTGATGAACAAACGGCCATGCTATACAATACAACAGGACTGGGGCCCAGCCCAGATGAACTGATTTAACTGAATGACTTTGCACTTAGGCCATCTGACATGCAACAGCAAGGCTAATCCCTGTGGTGCACATCTAACGATAATCAGTCTCACTGGCAGGGGATCTGTTCCTTAGGCCTTTCCTCTGCTTTAAATTCAACAGTGCTGCATAGTAAATGCCATGCTGAATTGCAGAAGCATTTCCTTGTCCTTGCATTTTAACTATGTGACAAATTGTGGAGTGAATTTGCCTTTGCCCAGTGTTTTATAATGTAAGCTTCCTAATGTACTCCAGCATGAAATGCCAACCAGAATTGCATTCTCCCTAATGAGTCATCACTTCTGTGATTGAGCGTTTGATGTTCTTTTATTATTGTCTCTTAGCTATATTCGAAACCTAATTCTTTCTCCCTGAAATGAACATTATTGATCTACTTATTAAATACTGTCTACCTAGCATGAATTTTTCACATAAGCAGTGACTTTTTAAAAAATAATAATAATGATTTATCTGCAGCACAGCATCTAAAAGACCAGCTTCATCAAGAGGTTTTTTGATGGATTTCAGCTAAATATTTTTGTGTACAAAAGGCTTGTTCCTCCTTTGCAAAATGCCATACATTGATTAAATCTCTTAGAAAAATGGTGCAATCAGTAAATGATTATGTTCCTTGAACGTTCAGGCCATTGAACTTTTCTTTTGAGGTTTCTCCTCACTATCAGTTTAAAGGGGCAGCCAGTTCATTGACAAAGTCTACATTTTTTTTAAGGGTTAAAGTTTTTGCAGTTTTATTTAGATTTACACTAATATTCATGTATAGGATATGATTAAAATACAATGGCATGATGCAGAAACATTGAGAATAATGATAGATTAACTCTTGCTCTGCATGTTTTGAAATCAGCTTGGTATTTTTAGGAACTTTCTTAGCTTGCATTTGGCCAGGGATGGCAGGGAACATATCCATTTCTGAAAGTTCTTTTCTGGCCCATAATGTTGGTGCATGCATAGTGCCCTGAAATTGCCAATACATGGGCACAGTTCTTACATCACAATGACCCAGTTTTTTTTTTTAAAAAACCCTGGTTTGTTGGGAATGAGCGAGCATACTGGTATGCGCTGCCTGCTAAACAAACCAGGGACACATGCCTGGGTTGTTTATCGTGATGCCCAAACCAGGAACTCTGAATTGGAGGAGAGACAAGCCAGAGTTAGAACCCAGAAAGAATTGGAACCCAGAGTTCCTGGTTCACATGTCACACTAATAGGGATGGGCAGATCACTTACCCCGTTCTGGCTGGGGAGGTCCGCAGGTGGGGGGAGGCGATCCGTTCCTCCCCCCGGAATCCATCCAGGCCAGCTCCGCTCCACACTGATCCTGCGGAGCCAGCCACCTGCTCCACATCACTGGTGAATGGTGATACGGCCGGCAGCCATTGCCATGCCGTATCGCTGTGCTAAGTCTCCAGACGCAAATGGCGTAGTGGGCGCCATTTGTGGCCGTAAAGCTGGTAGATTAAGCCTAAGTGAAGCCATTTATGGCTGCATTTAGGCTAATCTACCAGCTTTACGGCTGCAAATGGCATCCACTACGCCATTTGCATCCCTGTTTTTTCATGTGATAGGCTACGCAAATATTTACGTAGTCTATTGTGTGAACAGGGATGCAAAGCAAAGGGGCATGTGTCCACCTGATGGATGCAGTGGGGAGAGTGTTGGGGGCCAGAACATACCGAGGCTGGGTGGCAGGCGCTGGCGGAGCGCTAGGGGCAGGCCATGCCAGGTTAGGGGAACAAGGGGGAGATGTGTAATATCTGTCCACTGTTCCGGTCCTGTCCAGAGCCAAAGGATGGCTGGGGGAGGCGTGACTCCATCTTCAGGCCTTTGTTAGCTGCTCTGCAATGCCAGGTCTGTTACCCAGAAAACATCCCTCATCCATGACATGATTCTGGATGGGGGTGCAGACTTGGCATGTATTACAGAGACCTGGCTGGCTGAGGCCGCTGCTCCAACTCTGGCAGCCATGTGTCCTGCTGGATTTTTGTATGCACAGCAGCAGAGGGCTGGGGATTGGGGAGGGGGAGTGGCTGTTATCTACTGAGGGTCCTTGGTCTTCACCAGACCCCCTCTCTGGGAGACCAAGGTTGCTGAGTGCATGTACTGGAGGTTGGTCCTGAAGGGCAGTCTGGGAATTCTGCTCGTGTACCATCCACCCCGCTGCACGACTAACTCCCTGGCCGAGGTGCTTGAGGTGGTCTCTGATGTGCGTGTACAGTCCCCTAACTTATTGGTGTTGGGGGACTTCAACGTACATTCAGAGGCCATCCTCACAGGAGCATCTCAGGACTTCATGGAGACCATGGCTTCCTGGGAGCTGTACCCTATTCCAACTGGGCCCACCTGTGTAGCCGGTCATGTGCTAGACCTTGTGTTTGTTTCTGGAGAAGCGGGGAGTGATCTGGAAGTCGGGGGTATATCCACCCCCCACTTGTCATGGTCAGATCACTATCTGGTGACATTAGACTTCTCAGTTCCACAACCCCTCTGCAGGGGTTGAGGACCCATTAAAATGATCCGCCCCAAGCGTCTTATGGATCTGAATGGATTCCTGAACATGCTTGGGGATTCTCTGGAGCATGCTGACGGCCACTTGGTCGAGACCCTGGTGTGTAGCTGGAATGCCGCAATCACTGGGGCATTAGATGAGGTGGCTCTGAAATGCCCTCTCCTCCTGAACAGGGCTCGGACTGCACCATGGTTCAATCTGCAGTTACGAGCTCTGAAACAGGAGATGAGACAGCTATAGCACCAGTGGTGGAAGTCTCGCTCCAAAGACGATCAGAGACGGGCTAGAGCTGTATCTTCAGCCTATCACATGGTGGTGAAGGCAGCAAAAAAGGAATATTATGCTGCCTCTATCGTGTCTGCAGAGTGCTGTCCCAGGAGGCTGTTCTAAGTGGTCCGGAGCCTGGTCGGTCCAGTGGCTCCGGAACCACTGGAGCATTCTAAGGCCTCCTGTGAGGCCTTGGCAAGGCACTTTGTGGATAAAATTGATCAGATTAGAAGTGTTACTCCATGTGCTGTGGATACAGTTAGTGAGCAAGAGGCGGCCTGTGGCAAACTGGTTTTGTGGGATCGGTTCCAGCTTCTTCCTTCTGATGAAGTGGACAAGGTGCTTTCATCTGTAAGGCCGACCACCTGCTTACTTGATCCTTGCCCATCTTGGCTCATTATGGGCTGCAGAGAGAGACTAGGCGAGAGAATCAGGGCGGTGGTGAACGATAAGGATGCAGCAATAAGACCGCTCTTAAAGAAGCCCTCCTTGGATCCCCAAGTTCTGAACAACTTTCACCCAGTCTCAAATCTGCCATTTTGGGGCAAGGTGATTGAGCAGGTGGTGGTGATGCAGTTGAAGGCACACTTGGAAGAAACCAATTATCTAGACCCATTTCAGTCGGGCTTCAGGCTTGGGCTTGGGACAGAAATGGCCTTGGTCACCTTGGTGGATGATATGAGGAGGGCTCTGGATAGGGGTGAATGCTCCTTCCTTGTTCTCCTCGACCTCTCAGCGGCTTTTGATACCGTTGACCACGGTATCCTCCTGGACTGCCTGGAGGGATTGGGCATTGAAGACACCGTATTGCGGTGGTTCCGGTCCTTCCTCTCTGGCAGGTACCAGAGGGTAGCACTGGGAGAAGAGGTTTTGGACCCGTGGCCACTCACTTGTGGGGTGCCACAGGGTTCCATCCTCTCCCCGATGCTATTTAACATCTATGTGAAGCCACTGGGGGCTATCATAAGGAGGTCTGGGGTGCGGTGCCATCAATACGTGGATGACACGCAGCTCTACCTCTCGTTCAAATCTTCACCAAGGTTGGCCATAGAATCCCTGTCCAAATATCTGGAGACGGTGAGTGGCTGGATGGGGAGGAATAAGCTGAAGCTAAACCATGACAAGACCGAAGTACTTTTGGTGGGAGACAAGAGGAGGCTGGGGGATGTTGACCTGGTGTTGAATGGGGTACGGCTACCCTTGAAAGACCAGGTCCGCAGCCTGGGGGTCATTTTAGACTCCCAGCTGTCCATGGAGGCTCAGGTGTCAGCTATCAGCTGGACAGTGCTATATCAACTCCATCTGATATGGCAGCTGTGCCCCTTCCTTCCCGACCATCTGTGCCCATCAGTAGTACATGCCCTGGTCTCCTCTCATTTAGACTACTGTAATGCATTCTACGTGGGGTTACCCTTGAAGACGGTTTGGAAGCTGCAGCTGGTACAGAACGCGGCAGCTCGCCTGATTAAAGGCAGCCACCGGCGAGATCACATCACTCCAGTGCTGAAGGAGTTGCACTGGTTACCAGTTGTTTTCCGGGCCAAATTCAAGGTGTTGGTTTTGACCTTTAAAACCCTATATGGTTCCGGCCCAGCCTATCTTAAGGAGCGCCTCCAGCAACACCAGACAGGCCGCTTAACAAGATCAGCCTCAGATGGCCTTCTCTCTGTCCCATCAGCCAGGACAGCTAGACTGGTGGGGACGAGGGAGAGGGCCTTTTCTGTGGTGGCCCCCACTCTGTGGAACTCCCTCCCTAGGGAACTCCACCATGCCCCCTCTCTAATGAGCTTCCACCGTGCATTAAAAATGTGGTTGTTCAGGCAGGCATTTGGGGTAGGTTAGGGTATTTTAGAAAATGTTTTTAATGTAGAATTTTATTGTTTTAAACTGTTTTATCATATGCTTTGTACATCACGCAGAGTGGCTGGGTGACCAACCAGATAGGTGATTAATAAATTTAATAAAATAAATTAAATGGCGCCCACTACACCATTTGCATCCTGAGACTTAGCACAGCGATACGGCATGGCAATGGCTGCTGGCCCTATTGCCAGCAATGCGGAGCAGGTGGCCGGCTCTGCAGGATCGACGCACAGAGGGATCTGACCCACACGGATTCTGGGGGGAGGCGGAGGTGAGTGCTCTGTTCCTCCACAGGCCCCAATGGGGCCAGATTCTTAGAATATGGCCTCACTGGGGCCAGTGGCGGAATTGTCCCCCATCCCTACACACTAAACAACCAGAGATGAAGAGGCCATGGGTTGTTTACCTTCTCCCGCTGGTAGCGAGAGCAATTGGGCAGTGTACACCATCATTTATTTTATTTATTTAAAACATTTTTATCCTTCCCTATATTATTAAGATTTCAAGGTGGCAGACAGATAAAATCAATTTAGGGAGCATTCCTATGGCCGCTAGTCAGTGGCTAGACAGACATAGGATATGTCGGTTTCCAGGAACCAATCTCGGAGCCCACGCTCTGAGGTTGGTTCCTGGAGAACTGACCCTCCCCCCACACACACTGCCTTGCAGGCAGCTTGGAATGGCCCCACACTTTGCACTCAGAAGAGGAGCATGGAGAGGCGAAAACAGGGCATTCCTGGCAGCATGCCAGGGTGAGGAACTTGGAAATACAGGTACGACACATCCAATGTGTCATCCGGCTGCCGCTTCCCCCGCTCCAACTTCCTGTACCTAGACAGCCGAAATGCTGGCTGGCTGAAGCGTGGAGGGGATGATCCCCTCCACAC
Source organism: Heloderma suspectum (assembly GCF_057233095.1). Taxonomy (NCBI): domain Eukaryota; kingdom Metazoa; phylum Chordata; class Lepidosauria; order Squamata; family Helodermatidae; genus Heloderma; species Heloderma suspectum. The sequence goes on from NC_139462.1 coordinate 212,850,439, forward strand.
TTCTCCTGCCCTGCATTGGATAGGCGGTCACCCCCTGAGTTTGGAGGCAGCCGCCTATCCCAGTAGGATTGCTCGCTTAAACAGCTAAAAACATATTAAACGATTAAAGAAGCAAATATCAATTAAAATCTAAGACAATAAAACAGGGTGCAACCTTAGGGAATGCATTTAACCCTTGAAGGCTTTGATAAAAAGCCATGTTTTTACTTGACACCGAAATAAAACCAATGTATGGGCCATTCCACAACCTGCATTCTGATCTCATTTCTGACCTAAAGTGTGTTGGAGTGCATAACAAACCAGCATGGGAAGAGTGGTAAAATCCCCACTTATCTCACATAGAGACAGTGAGGCAATGTCATATTTTCTGTTCAGTTTATCTTTTCATATTGGCTTTGAAATATCCAACCTACTCACAGGATGGAAACATGGCTCAACAAGGTAAGGCCACGGATGTTGGGTCTGGGTCCGACACGTGCACCCTCAGGCCTCTCATGCATGTTAGGGTACCCTATTTAGTGCTAACGCCTATGTAATTATGCTATCCATACACTAACCACCCTTGGTTCTGCATTCACGATCACTAATTCCGATTCAAGTCCCTATTCAGCAAACATGCAATGGTGGAATTTAATCCACCTTGCTGTCACTCTTTAATCACCCTGATTATGAGTGTGACAGTATTTAAAGGGTGAAGCAGGATAGCTAAACTGCATTTTCACCTACCTTTCATATGAAGCCTCAGGATGCAATCCTCATTTCCTTTATTCCTATCTGGTCTGGAAGTGCACATACATCAAATAAATCATTAAGTGCACACACACGCACACACACACACACACACACACACACATATATATGAAGAGGGAAAAGCAGTAACCTGATCACATTCCCACCCCTCAGCAGACAAAGATGTCACTGCATACATAATATGCTATAATTAATCCTTTCATGCTTCCCTGTCTACACCGTACAAAATAACTATAGGTTGTCTGTCACCTAGTGATTTTTGCAGGTGAGCAATTATCATGTTAATTAATAGTTAGAGAAATTACCAGGACAACCCCATCATGTTCCACATAAAGAAAACTTGCTCTTCATTGTGTGAGCTTCTGGCTCCTTGTACATTGCCATTGGAAATACATATTTTTGCATCTGCCTCTCCACATTGCATGTGCTGACACCACTTTCTCATACTTTGCAAGGAGAATATGTTTTATGCTAATCCTTGTCAAATAAACAAATATTAAATGTAAGCGATATTGGAAATACCACAATGGGCTTTTGAAAAAGTATGAAGTGGAACATTTTTATGTCACAGAAGAAATTCAGCTTGGCTTGGAATGGAGAGGTATGATGGGGAACATGTCACAAGCATAGCTCGAGGCAGGGAAGGCTGGTGGATCCAATTTCAGTGGGGCAGAGATGCTATTCTGGGTTTTACTTACATCCAGCCAGAAGGCTGAAGGAGCTATCCAAGGTGCTGGACCCTTTTGGGGGATAGGGTCCAGCACCTTGGATAGCCACTTTAGCCTCCTGGCTGGTTGTAAGTAAAACCCAGAGTGGGATTTCCGCCCCACCGAAATCAGATCCACCAGCGTCCCCTGGCTCCAGGGTATGATTATGAGACACAAGACAGTTTATTTGTTTGGAATATTGCATGGTGGTTTAATTGTTTAAGGAGCATAAACAGCAGTTTTCACGTCAGCATTTTGGTTCAATCAGAGCAGCTCTTTGGATGAAATCAAAACGTTGGCCAACTATTCATGGACACAGTGCTGGCTCCAGGTTTTTGGGGAGCCCTTGGGCAAGGCCCCCTCCATAAGCCCCCTCCCTGAGTGAATATACCTCGTCACTGCCATTGTCAGCAGCTGCTTTTGCTCCTCATCTTCTTTCTCATCCTTGCTACCACTTGCTTGCTTAAGAGGCAGAGAGAACAGTGAGCAAGCAGGCCTTGGCATCTGTTTCTCCTTCTCACCACCACCATTGTCTAGGCCAGAGCAAGAGACAGGTGAACAAGCAGGATGCAGTGGTAGAGAGGAGGAGCAACTGGGTTGTGGGCCCTTGGCAGGTGCCCAACCATGCCTACCTTTGACCCTGGCCCTGGATGGATAAAAGATAGCCTTTAAGAGGGCCATCCTGCCATTTGTATTCAAATGTGTGCTTATTTATATATGTATCTATTAATCAGTCAATCAATCAATTATGTGGAGCTTTTTAGGTACCATTTTAACCGTGCTGACTTTTTTCATGCTGTTTCCATGATTTTGTGGTCTTTAGTTTATTATGGGTTGTATCCAAACTTACTATTCCAAGAATGACAAAGTCTGGATCAGTGGTGCAATTATAGCAGGGCTTTGGGACAGCTGTCCAGGGCCCCACTTAGTCGGAGGGCCCCAAATGCAGCAGGGCTGGCTTACCACACTTTATGGTAATTGCAGGAATACACCTTGCTCTCTGAAGAACTGTCCCCATCCCCCAGCGGAGGGGGACCCTTAAGTCCAGAGTCTAAAATCACCTAATTGCACCACTGCTTTGGATCCAATGCTATGTTGTTTTTGTTTTTGTATTTATGCTTTAACTGGTGTATGCTTTCTGTAAACCAACCAGGGAATATGAATGAAGTCTGGTATAAGATGCTTTAAGAAAACAAGCCGACAAATGACATTGAATGAAAATGTATTTATTCATTCCTTTTATGAGTTGCCCTCTAGCCAAAGCTCTCAGGGCAACGTGCATAGTAAACCCATTCTGGAGGGGGTGGCACTCCCCCTAAAGGGTCAAGTTTGTAGTCTGGAGTGCTCTTGGATCCAACACTGTCACTGGACGCAGAGGTGGCCTTGGTGGCACAGAGCACCTTTAATCAGCTTAGGCTGATCTGTCATCAGCAGTGATCCTATCTGGACAGGGATAGTCTAGCTACAGTTATCCATGCTCTGGTAACCTCTTGTTTGGATTAGCACAATGTGTAATATACAGGGCTGCCTTTGAAAATGCTCTGGAAACTTCAGCTGATCCAAGTTAGGGCAGCAAGACTGTTAATGGGGACTGGCCGATATGATCATATTGTGCCAGTGCTTCATGACCTGCACTGGCTGCCAGTCCATTTCCGGGCCCAAGTCAAAGTGCTGGTGTTAACCTACATAGCCCTAAATGGCTTGGGGCCAGGTTACCTGAAGGATCGCCTCCTTCCATATATATTTCCTGCCTGGATGCTAAGATCATCCTCAGAGGCCCTTCTCCAGGCGCTCCTGCCAAATGAAGTGAAAAAGGTGGCTACTAAGGAGAGAGCCTTTTCAGAGGTGGCACCCCCATTTTGGAATGTCCTCCCCAGGGAGACTCACCTGGTGCCTCCATTGTGGTCTTTTCAGTGCCAGGTGAGGCAACAAAGGACCTTTTTATTTTCTCATGTTATTTTATTCTATTTTTTTCAATTTTAAAAATTGTGATCGATCTTTGTACTGCTGCTGGTTTTTATGTTGGTTCCTGCTTTGGTTTTATTCCATTTTAAACTTCTGGTTTTTATATTATGTTTTACTATGTGGTTTATTATTTTGTGGTTTAAACTTTTATTTTGTGAACCGCCCAGAGAGTTTCAGCCAATGCTGTGCTGGCTCCAGGTTTTTCATGGCCCTTGGACAAGACACCCTCAATGGGCCCCCTCCCTCACATAAGAACGGAAGAGGAGCCTGGGCAAATCAGACCCAAACTGCATTTAGTACAGCATCCTGCTTCACAGAGAAGGTCAAAGGGAGCATTCTTGCTCTTTTGCAGCTTGTTGGTGACCAATAAGAAAGATCACTCTACAATGTTGTGCCTGTGCAGTGGGCATGAACTGATGATATCATGAGACATAGTCAAGGGAGGAGTCTTACTCATATGAGGTTTACTGGCAACAGGGGATGAAGATCAGGTTCAGCCTCCAGTGGTCAACCTGGGTGCAAACTGGTGGCATCACTGGTCTGTCTTGGTCATTGGAAGCCACTATGCAGACATTAACAGTACAACCCAGCTCTCCTCATTAATTGCTTCAAAGAGCATTCCCCCACACACACACACTGTGAAGGCATCTCTACACTGTAGGGTGGCCACATCTCCTGCTGTACAGAGTACAGTCTCCATTTGAAGGCCATCTCTATTTGAAGGGCTGCACAGTCCAAGTGCAGTTGACTCTGGGGAGGAGCTGTAGCTCAGTGGTGGAGCTGGAGCACATGCTTTGTACGTAGAACGTCCCAGGTTCAATCCACGGTGCCTCCAGGTAGGGCTGGAAAAACTCCTGCCTGAAGAGCCGCCCAGAGAGCCACTGCCAGTCAGAGTTGACAGTACTGGGATTAGATGGACCAAGAGTTTGACTCTGCATGAGGCAGCTTCCTAGGTTCCTAGGAAAGATAAAGAACCATATGAAGGGAGAGCAGGATGGAGGGCTTGAAGTTGCCCATCAACAGTTAGCACCCAGAAGTAGGGATGTACAGATTCCCCACCATCTGTTCCAGTGAGGAATCTGCCCGGGGGGAGGCAATTCATTCCTCCCACCCCCGGAATCCTCCAGAGTGGCTCTGCTCCACGAGGATTCTGCGGAGCTACTTGGCTTGAAGGCTGCTTACCTTGACAGCCAGAGCTGTTCTCCTCTGCGCTGGTTGCCATTTGTTTTTTTAATGGCGATCGGCAGAATGTGCCCATAGACTTATATGCAAACAGAGCCGTGGATCCTGCACATAAGTCTATGTGTCCATAGGCTTATATGCAAGATTCATGGCTCTGTTTTGCAGATAAGTCTATGGGCACATCCTGCCGATCGCCTTTTTTTTTAAAAAAAGAAATGGCTATCGGTGTAGGAGGCGAACGGCTCTGGTGGAAGAAGCAGCCGAATGCCATTCTGCCTCCAATCCTCCTGGAGCAGAGGTAAGTGGGGCCAATCCACTGCAGATTCCGGAGGCCAGATTCCAAAGAATCCAGCCTCATTTGAATCCGCAGCGGATTTCTCTAACATCCCAACCCAGAAGACAGACTGAGCACAGGGCACCTCGGCACAGTCTTCCCCAGAATGGTGAGATGCATCGCTTTCCTGATGTCAGGGTGGAAACTGAGCTGATAGAGCCCCAGAGCAGTTCTGATTCTGAGGAGGATCAGCAATCTGTGGGAGAGGAGCCAGCTCATCCCTCGCAGGCACAGCAGCTGGCAGAGATTCCTCCTGCCGGAATTCCTGAGATAGATAGTGATCCTTGTGGTGAGAAAGTGCGGGAATGGGGCTTGCTAGACACTTGATGCAGACACAAAGAGCGACAAGCGATGGAGGGCTCAGAAAAGAGGTGTAGCGCCCATTTGGCGCGCAAGCAATGGCTGCCTCCTGTTGGACCCAAGGGAAAGAGGAAGGATCTCTCCCTAGCCCATAAGTTCAGGGTCTTCAAGTGACTTGCTTCAAAGAGGGATCAACTGCCTACTTGGCGCATAGGCCACTCTGCTGTTCCTTGCTTAGTCGCTGGTGATTAGTATCTGAAAGAGTCATTAAGTTGTAAAAGGATTAAAGCCTTGAAAAGAATCCTTTCATCTGTGTCTTGAGTTGGCTATTGGAGTCTACTGAAAGAGGCCGCTAGGGTGCCTCCTGACACCTATTTTAAAAATAGAAATGAGAGTAATGATCTGAAATGGTGTATCTATATGTAAAATTAGCACATGCAAATTTTATGCAAATTTATGTCCTCTTTCGTCCTCTGTTTTGGTGATGCATTTCTCTTGTGGAGCCATGTGTAAGTGGACACCCTAGTCTGATATCTACTCAGATTCTCCCTTTGTCAGGCCTGTGGCCAAGGTAGTTGAGTCCCAAAGCTCAGGAGTGGTCACCGAGATGTAGGGATGTACGAAAATCACTTACCTTTCGGGGATTATGCTGATGGTGGGCGGGGGGAGGCATTCCGTCCCTCCCCCCGGAATCCTCGCTGGGGGGGAAGCGCTCCATTCCTCACCTCCCGGAATCCTGGCCGGCTGGCTGTGCTCCGCCAGCAGCCGGACATCCGGCCGCTGGCTAGCAGGGACGCAAATGGCGGCGGCCGTAGCTGCCGCCGTTTGCGTCCCTGCAGTCAGCCGTGATAGGCTACATAAATGTTTACGTAGCCTATCACAGGTGATTTAAAAACAACCAGAACAACGCACGTACGCAAATGGTGGCGGCCATGGCCACCGCCATTTGCGTTCCTTATTTTGGCACGTCTTAGTCTACGTAAACATTTACGTAGACTAAGACGGCAAAAATAAGGGGAACACAAATAGCGTAGCGCCGGGCGCCGCCATTTGCATATGTGCTTTTTTTTTTTTTAAGTCAGCCATGATAGGCTACGTAAACATTTACGTAGCCTATCACGGTGTTTTTTTTAAAAATCTAGCCGTGATAGGCTATGTAAATCTTTACGTAGCCTATCACTTATTTTGTTTTTTTTTAACCTGGAAATGGTGGTGGCGGCAGCCGGTCGGAAGACCGGCCGCTGCAGCCGCCACTGCCGGAGCCGCCGCCGGAGCTGCCACCGCCAGGAAGATCCACCCAAGGTAAGTCCCATCCCGAGGGGGGGGTGGGGGGCAGGTTGTTCCGCCACCGATTTCGGGGGGCCGAATGCGCTGGCAATTGGCCTCCCTGAGATCCGTGGCAGAACTTTCGTACATCCCTACTGAGATGGCATCGGTATGTCCCCATGCTGATTGGCACTATCAAAAGATGGCTCTTGGCTCACTGCTAGGGATGACTCGGGCATCCAGTTGGGGCTGAAAGCTCAGTGGATTACTGCCAGCTTGGCCTCCTGGATGCCAGTTCATGGTCTCCTGCATCTGCCCAATTTGGCTTGCACCAAGTCAGGCAACCTCACGTTTTTTTGCCACCTGCCAGCCCCTCGCTGTCGGGTTGGCAGAGAATTTCTCCACGAATCTTCGGGAGGCCGAGTGCCGACACATTCGGCCCCCCAAAAGTGTTGGGGAAATTCTCCGCTGGCCCCCCGCCCCTCCCGGGATGGGACTTACTTTCGGCGAATGTCCCTCTCGGCAGCGGGTCCCGGCGGCGTTTCGGTGGCGTTTTGTCGGGGGCGGGGGCAGCAGTCGGTCTCCTGACCGGCTGCCGCCGCTGCCATTGCGAAAAAAAGTAAAGTAAAACACACACACACACACCCGTGATAGGCTACGTGACGATTTACATAGCCTATCACGGCTGACTTTGGAAATCTAGCCGTGATAGGCTACGTAAATCCTTACGTAGCCTATCACGGGTGTGTGTGTGTGTGTGTTTACTTTTTTTTTCATGGCCGGGTAGACGGGGCGCTCCTACCCGGCCTGAATTTCGCTGGCGAGGGATGGGGCGCCTCCCCCCCGGCCTGAATTTCGGCTGGGCAAGGCGGGGTGCCTCCCCCCCTCACCTGAACTTCAGGGGGAGAACCAAAGCGCCTCCCCCCCACCGCAAAGCAAGCTGCGGGACAAGGTAAGTCCCTTTCGTCCATCCCTACTGTCTCCTTGCAGGAGAGACTCAGGGGTTGGCACATGGCAATGGGACTCCTACCCATGCCACCTCTCAACCCCTTGCAGTCTCCTTCCTCACGAGGAGACTGTGAGCAGTTGAGAGGCAGCAGGGGCAGGAGTCTTGTGCTGACAGCCCATCCTTTGTTCTCTCCTTGTGCAAAATGGCAGCTGGCTGGGCTTTTCCCACAAATCCCCCATTTCGTGCAAATGGCGGCTGTAACTTGGGGCACAGAGACTGAGACCACCTTGTCTGTGTGGCTTTGCCAATATGTGTCCCATGTTGGCATAGGCCTGGACTCAACAGCCTGGACTTTTAAAAGGCAGTGCTAAAAGAGGGAAAATAGATCTTTCCACCAACCCCCTCCCCTTTTAAAAGTCCATTTTCCTACCAAAGGAAAGCAAAGTTCAGGATAGACAGTTTTATTAACCCATATATAGACATCACGTAAGTGGCTGACAGCCTTGAATGACAAGCACTTTATTTCACATGGCTCTGGCTGATAGGGCAAATTTTACACTTAGGAAAATAGCAGCGTATTGAAGGTCAATGTCAGTAGAGCAGCAGCTGAAGCCTTGGATAGGATTGGGCTGCACATGTAATAAGGCAAAATATAGAAGATTTACTGTGCAGGAAGATAAGCTCTCCCCCCCACCCCTCATGCCCAGTCCCTCTTTTGCTTGCGATGTCTCTGGCATCTCCAGGCTGGAGGGCAGTGAAGAAAATTCAGCATCCCCTGAAGCACAGTCTGGACAAAACAAGCGTGAGCAGTTGGGCAGCTCAGACTTAGGGCTTTGGGTAGGGATGGCGCAGGAGTCTGAGGAGGGGGTGGAGTCCAACAGACTCCCCCCCCATCTAGACTTCTGGGCCCCACTTGCCTAGCCATGGGGCGCTGATGGACTCAGCTGCCGAGCACCCCGGAGCTCAGCGAGTGTCTGGGAGAGGCACAGAGGAAGCCCTTGACAACCGTTGGGGGCAGGTGCCCAAGAGCTCTAGCCCTGGCCTCCTCAGGAGGAGGAGAATGCTAGAGGGCTTGGGGAGTGTGCTGCACCAAGGACTCTGGCAGTCAAACCTTTGTGTGCATAAAGCTCAAGGGCTTGACTGCCGGAGTCCTTGGTGCACAGGAGGGGTGCCTTGTGCAGCTCAGCGGGTGGGCAGGGCAAGCAGGGTGGGCGGGGCGAGTGGGGGGGCACCTTGTCAAGCTCCCCTCTGCTCTGGACGGAGATTAGTCCATCCATCCCTAGCTATGAGACCCATGGTAATGGCTCAGGCACAAGGTTCTCCTGTCCTTTAGGGATGTACAGAACCCTACCTTTCATTCCAGGGGGTGGAGGTCCCGCAGGGGGGGAGGTGATCCGTTCCTCCGCCCCAGAATCCTCTGGAGCAGCTCTGCATCCACTAGATTCCACAGAGCCACACTCCTGCTCCGGATCCTCAGCGATATGGCAATGGGGGCCACCATTACCATTTCTCTTGGAGAAAGACAGCTGCAGATGGCATAGTGGATGCCACTTGCAGTCGTAAAGCCCTGAATTTTATGTAAATAGAGCCGTAAATGGCTGTGATTAGGTAAAACTCAGGGCTTTACAGCTGCAAGTGGTGTCCAATATGCCATTTGCAGCTGTCTTTCTCCAAGAGAAATGGTAACGGTGGCCGCCATTGCCGTATCGCTGAGGATCTGGAGCAGGAGTGCCGGTCCGTGGGGGATCCTCGGGAGGCTGAGGTGAGTGGTGCCATCCCGCTGCAGATTCCGGAGGCCGGATTCCAAAGAATCCGGCCTCATTTGAGTCTGCGGCAGAATTCTTTGCCATCCCTAGTCCTCCTGCACCTTCTGAAATGTCCCAGGTTAGCTCAGTGGTAGAGCACTTGCTTTATGGCAGGGGTGTGGAACCTTTGGCCTGCAAGTGAAATATTTCCCACATGGCCACTCTCCACCAATTGGTTGGTAAACCCCCAACCAATCAGCAGTCAGGAGAAAAAGGGTGGGGACAGGGCTCCCATCCCTTCCCCCCTGACTACTGATTGGTTGGTGGTTTGCTGACTTTTCCACACACCCCGCCCCGCGCTCAATTCTAAAAGGTTGAAATGCCTCTCCTAAGGCTTAGTTACTCACAAAAGAGCTTTAAGTTAAAATGTGTTGGTATTTTGTCCCCCACTTTTGCCTTCAGCCCCACTCATCACTGGAATGTGGCCCCTGAGAGCTTCTCCACAATTGAATTAGGTCCTCGGGCTGAAGGAGGTTCAACACCCCTGCTTAATGGGTTGGGACCACAGCTTAGTGGTAGAACACCTGCTTTGCGTGCAGAGGTTCCTCCAGGTTCAGCCTCTGGCTTCTCCAGAATAACACAGCTAGGAAAGACCTCTGCTTGACACTCCGGAGAACCATTGCCCATCAGAGTACACGATGCTAGGCTAGATGGACAAATAATCTGATATCGTTTGAGGCAGCTTTCTATCTATAGGAACATTTCCCTAGTGCTGGCACAACAGCACCACCAGTTGTAATTCCTCTCCTGGCACAGAAGGGGAGTGTGCTCCCAATGCCAGAGCAATTGAGTGATATTTCCACTGGTGCTGGGAATGTTATCTCTGCTCCGTTGCCACTGTGCACCAGTCTGAAGGAAATAATGGACAAGTTACCCTATCACAGGAGCATCTGTGAGGAAAAATGCCCTTGTAAACACCTGCTCCAAGGCAGGGATGGTCAGATGGATGGACTTGCCTCCATCCATCCCATCAAGCCACCACAGGCTGTCCCACCCCATGTTCAGCTTCCTGGACGAGGTGCCAAGTGGTCTGTGGGCAACTGGCAAGTGCCTGGAGGCTGCCCAACACCTCAGCAAGCCACCATTTTGTGAAGAAAAATGGTGGCTCAGGTTTTTTTCCTTAAATGTAATCTTGCATAAATGGAGGCTGTAAATGGACCATTTACACTGGTAACATTGCATAAATGGCCCCTTTAGGGCCACCATTTATGTAACATTACATTCATGGAAAAACCCGAGCCACCATTTTCCCCCAAAATGGTGGCTCACTGGGGGGTTGGGCTGCTGCCGGGTGCTCACAGACCATATGGCAGCTTGGCGAGCGGGTCTGGTAAGTGTGGTGGTTCAGCGAACAGGGTCTGGGAAGCTGAGTGGGGGGAGTCGGAAGGATTCTACCACCCCCTCGGACTCCTGTGACATCCCTACTCCAAGATAAAGCCTGATGCAAGCAGAGTGGCCATGTTCCTCTAGCCCAGACAAAAGCAACAGAGAGACTGGAGTAGGACAAGTCTGAATCAGACCATCATCCTCTGTGGGTCATCTACGACCACGTGTCAGTTTATTTAATGCAAGCTGATGAGAGACCTATATACCGTAGCTGAGCCATGAGTGCTGTTCCCAACTGTGTCCACTGGTTCTACATCCAGCACCAGTATCCTTTCTGGCTTTGCCTCAACTTCAGCAGAAGGACCGAATGGGTAACCCCATTCATGAAAGCCCCCTGCATGTGTGGAGGAAACTAGACACGTACTGCCTTAGATTCAAAGGCTCCTCATAGGCTCTAGGTGTGTGTGTGTGTGTGTGTGTGTGTGTGAGAGAGAGAGAGAGAGAGAGAGAGAGAGAGAGAGAGAGTTGGATCCAGATCGAGGTGTGCGCACCTGGACTTCCTCACCTGCCTTTCCACATGGCAGCCCCTCGAGCCCCCTGAACATGCCATATAAAGGGCTTGGGGTCAACATGCTGAATGGGATAGGCTGTGGTGTGTTTGAAAGGGGGAGGGAGAGACAATCTGCTCATAGAACGTGCCCCAGCCCAATTTGTAGGGATATCCTCTTTCCCCCTCAGCCCCCCCAAAGAACAACAACAACAAAAGCTCTTTAAAATCTCTGAGGTGGTTCCAAAGCTTCAGCACCAGTCTTGGACCTCTTTGCTTTGGACCTCTTCAGACCCAGTCATCACATATTCAGGGGCAGTCCAAATGCCTCTGGAGTGCTATTCATTGGAGCTACTCTTAGGAGACTTTTGTACCCCCTTAACACAGGCTCCACATTCATAGATCATAGATCATAGCATCAAAGGGTTGGAAGGGGCCTACAAGACCATCGAGTCCAACCCCTGCTCAATGCAGGAAGCCTGATTCTAAGGCGGTTTCCCATCCAAGTACTAACCAGGGCTGACCCTGCTTAGCCTCAGAGATCAGACGAGATCAGGTGCATCCAGCCATTTGGGGGACCAGATCTTCTGCCAAATGTACTGCTGGAGATGGGGGATTGGGACAGCATGTACATTGACATTCTCTCTCCCCACAATGCATTCTGTATGTCCAGATTCCAGAATGTGTGGGTGGTGGAGAAGGGGGTAAAAACTCTCTCTCCCCATATGCACATTTGTTCAGTGAATGCTCCCCAGATGTTTTGGACTGCAACTCCCATAATCCCTTTCCATCAGCTGTCCTGGCTGGGGATGGTGGGGGTTATAGTCTGGAACACAGTGGAAGCTGGTGGTTCCGATGTCATGGGGCGGTGAATCTGCTCTGGGTTTCAGTCAAACCCACTCAGAACTCTAAAGGAGCTGTCCAAGGTGCTGAACCCAATCCCCCAAATAGGATGAGAACCTTGGGTAGCTCCTATAGAGATCTGACTGGTTCTGGATGAAACCCAGAGCAGATTCACAGCCCCATTGACGTCGGAGCCAGCAGCCTCCTCTGGGGAATGCATGAAGAAGCATTTCGGAATGGGGCTATTTTTTTTTTTCTGGACACATTTAACATGGAGACAAAGAATAAAAGAAGAACATGTTGAATAATCATAAAACTAAGGCTACTTTACTGCTACATTACCTCTCTGAAATAATTTGCCCTTCTTTGTAATACCTGTATAAAACCAATGAACTCATTTATTGAAATTAATACTTTATAATAAACATCTAGAGTACTGAGTGTAAAATAATGCACCATTCTTAAACCACACACACACACTTACAATTGTTCCTTGAAAAATACTTTGGACACACAGCACGTTGGCAGCAGTGCTTTAAAAAGTTACATAATCGGATTGTTCTATTTTTCCCCCTTTACTGCAGAAAGTAATTTTTGACTATAGCAGGAGTCAATGAAATATTTATGGTTTGGCAGTGAGATAACATGTCCCATGGGTGAATGTATTTGAGCAAGTGTAAGAGGACAGAAAGAATCTTCTGCACTCTAAAAAATAAACAAGGGCGTGTTCTTTTAATGTCTTTCCTCTTGGTTCCAGAGGTAAGCCTGCTCAGAGTCACACTAACAGCATTTTTATGTGCAGCACTGTGAATGGGACAGCAAAGGATGTGCAATCTATCAATTTCAGTTCTCTCACTTTTACATTTTTCTGGCCTTCAGCTCCTTCTCTCCTGTTTCTGGATCAGTTTGCCTTAAAAAAAGAAAGCAAGCAAGCAAAAGAAAAAGAGAAAGAAAAAGAAAAAGAAAAGAAAAAGAAAAGATTGCACAGAAATGTATATGCATTTTATAGCCATTTTGTTTAATATATGCAGTTTTACATGCAGTTTTGTATAATATCCACAGTTTTGCAAGCATTTTCCTCTTGTATCATGCTGCTTCTTCTTCTTCTTCTTCTTCTTCTTCTTCTTCTTCTTCTTCTTCTTCTTCTTCTTCTTCGTCTTCGTATGTCCCTTTCACTAATATATGCATTCTTGTGCACACACTTTCCTAACATATGCATTTCTGTGTGCATTTTTGTTCAGAGAACTGCACCACAAAATCTGTAGAAGTGAGAATACCAAACAGCAAGTGTGTTCCAATTCATGGGTTGGATCAAGTTTTAGTTATACTTAGAGAAGACCCATTGAAATAAATGGGAAAAGTCACTCTTGACTAACTTGTCCCATTAATTTCAATGGGTCTACTCCAAATGTTATTATTATTAAATTTATTAATTGCCCATCTGGCTGGTCACCCAGCCACTCTGAGCGATGTACGACATACAATAAAACAGTTTAAAATAATGTGACCAAATCTGCATCTAATCCCACATATTGATTCAGGAAGTATGCATTTGTTAAGTTGCTATCAGAAATGTGCCCTGAACAAAAGTCTTCCCCACCCCTAGGTACAATTGTTACCTCCCTGGACTTTGAATTTTATACTCTGGACTGAATTATTTTAAAGCACCCTCCACCCCATTTTAGATGGCAATTCGTATTGCTTCACTTCAAATGGTAGTAAACTGGATTGGCTGCCTTTGGGTGTCCTTCTGCTGATTCTAGTGAGGGGGGCCCTGTACCTCTGCCCCAAAGTCATTCCCTGATGCCACTGGGCATTGTACACTCTGCTCTCAGCCCAAGGCTCTGAGGATCCTCTGATGCACATATCATGTTCCAAGGCAAGTGAGCTTCCCCATTTACTTCCATGGAGAACCTAGCTCCTTGGATGTGCCGTTCTGCCAATGTCAGGATTGACTCTGGGTGCAGGGAGATAGTTAGCAGCTCAGATTAAGAAGAGGAGCTGCCAGAACTGGGGGAGGCTTTTTCACAAGCCAGTTCAGATATGGGTAGGCGTGCTTCTCAGGTTACCAACTCCCAGATGGCCGGGCACGAAGTTTCCCCCTCAGCCCCCTCTGTGAGAAGCTTGGGGACTGTGACTGAAGAGACGTGAGGCGGCGACACAGAGCTAAGAGGGAAGCATCGGGGTGGAGCTCAGACGGTCGACCCGGTTAGCGATGCATGAGAGGCTATTCAGGGAAGCATCATGCGAGGGGCAGGGCCTCCCTCCCTAAGTTAGCCTACCCAGATAGCCTCCCTTTCAAACTGCAGGCAACGTTTGGTGATCCATTTGAACCCCCTGGAGGCATTCCTTTGCAGCCAGAGAGTCCGTGAGGATTTGCATCTGTAATGAACCTGTGAATAATGAATTAAAGGCATGAGACTGAAGCCTCTCCTTTTGTGTGCGTGTGAGTGCTTAAGGAGAGAGGGGGCCAAGGGAATCGTGACAGCTAGGTGCTTTCACCAGGTGACTTGTTCAACAAAAAGTGGAGGGAAATGCCATCTTCTGATTACTATTCCATCTGAAAACAATAACACGAATCACCATGTGAAGCAGGGCACCAACTTGGATACTTATAGTCATCCGTGACATATCCACTTCTTGCTTCCTGTCTTTCACACAAGGAGCTGCCATCTCAGTCCTTTCTTGATATTCATGTGCTCCTCTGCAATGTGTAGATGATAAGGAAGGAAGCGGCAGGCCCTGACCCCATCGTGTCTATTTATTGCTTTATTCTTACATTTATATCCTGCCGTTTTTCCTCCAAGGAACACAAGGCAGCTTACGTGATTCTCCTCCTCTCCATGCTATCTTCACAACAACCCTGTGATGTGCATTAGACTGAGAGGTAGTGACTGGAACAAAGTCACCCAGTGAGCTTCATGGCCGAGTGAGAATGAGAATCTGGATTTTCCAAGTCCTAGTCCAACACTCTAACCACTACACCACACTGGCTCTCCAGATGCTTTCATTGGCATGTCTGTAGTGTACCTGAGTACATACCTTTTGATGCAATTGCTTCAATGCCACCTCTTGCCTTAGGAACTTTCATTGAATGCCTGAATGTCTTCTGAAAAGAGCTATTGAGTCAGACCATTGAAGCTTGATGCGGTTTCAGGCCCAAACCACATGCTATGTGGAGTTCTGTGATTCTCTCTCCCATATTCTTTTCCTCCCCCTTTTTTCTCTCCAAAGTAGGCCAGACAGGCCATGACTGAACGGAAGAATGGCAGTTCTATGGGGATAAGCAGCCGCCTCCGAACTTGGAGGCAACCGCCTATCAAATGCAGGACAGAAGAAGCACAGAGGGGATCATTCCCTCTGCGCTTCTCCTGCCCTGCATTTTTGGCTAGACAGCAGAAGCAGATTTCAGCTGTCAAGCCACAGGAAGGCAAAGGGAAGGAGCCTGGGGAAGGAGGACCAGCCAGCAGCTGCACCGGGTGATCCTGAGCCTGAGCCTGCTTCTGCCCCCGCCCACAGGTACTTAAGGCGGGGCTGCCAGAGGCAGTGCCTCGGCGTGCGCCTCGGCGTCGCGCCAAGTGCGACGCTAAGTGTGCACTTAGCGTCGCACTTGGAGTCGCGTAGGACCTGAGGATCTACCCACCTGCCTCTCCAGAGACACCAGCAGCCACAATACCAGCAGCAAATAGCAGCAGCAGCAGAGGGCAGCACCTTTAAAGACAAGGGGAAGGGGCAAATGTGGACTATCTGCTCCTTCTTAGCTACTGTTCTCTTTTATCTCTTTTATATTCTTTTAAACTGTTGTGTATTTTATATCCTAATATTTTAATATGTCCCTGGGAGGACTATTGGGCAACTCAGGGGGTGGGGGAGGTGCCACCATAACTGTGGTCACGGGCAGGGGGAGGTATGGCGTTGGGGGATTAACAGGCCAGCTGAGGAGAAGAGGGGCTAGACGCCTTACAGCTGTCCCCTCTTCTGGTTCTTCCCCCAACCTGATGGTTCCTGGCAGCCTTACCAGTCTGCCCTCGGGTCTGGTGGTGCTGCTGCTGAATGCCAGGTCGGCCCAAAATAAGACCTCCCTCATCCATGATTTGATTGTGGATGAGGGGGCTGACCTGGCATGTATTACTGAGACCTGGGTGGGGGAACTGGGAGGGGTCACTCTATCCCAGCTGTGCCCTCCTGGGTACTCGGTGCAGCACCAACACCGACTTGAGGGTCGGGGAGGGGGGGTTGCCGTGGTCTATAGGAATTCAATCTCCCTCTCCAGGCTTCCTGCTCATTCGAGTGCAGATCTTGAGTGTCTGTACCTTGTGTTGGGTACCCGGGACAGATTAGGGATTCTGTTGGTGTACCGCCCACCCCGCTGCCCATCAGACTCCCTGCCTGAGCTGACGGAGGTGGTCTCGGACTTGGTGTTGAGGACCCCCAGGATGATGGTCCTGGGGGATCTCAACTTCCATGCCGAGGTCGCTGTATCCGGGGCGGCTCAGGACTTCATGGCCGCCATGACAACCATGGGGCTGTCCCAACATGTCATCGGCCCAATGAATATAAAAGGACACACGCTTGATCTGGTTTTCTCGACTGGGCAGGAGGATGGTGATCTGAAAGTGGAGGAATTAACATCTGTCCCTTTGTCATGGTCAGATCACTTCCTGCTGAGGTTTAGACTTCTGGCGGCCTTTCCCCTCTGCAAGGGTGGGGGACCTATTAAAATGGTCCGCCCCCGGAGATTAATGGATTCCGATGGATTCCAGAGGGCTCTGGGGGATTTTCCTGCTGGTATGGCTGGTGCGCCTGTTGAAGCCCAGGTTGCTCTGTGGAATGCAGAGATGACTCGGGCGGTTGACACGATCGCGCCCAAGCGCCCTCTCCCTCTGAGCAGAGCCCGGCCAGCTCCTTGGTATACACCTGAGCTGAGGGCAATGAAGCAAGAGGGGAGACGGCTAGAACGCAGGTGGAGGAAAACTTGAGCTGAGTCTGACCGAACACAGGTAAGAGCCCACTATCGAGCCTACTCTGTGGCGGTGAGGGTGGCAAAGAGGCAGTTCTTTTCCACCAGCATTGCATCTTCTCAGTGTCGTCCAGCGGAGCTTTTCCAAGTGGTTCGCGGCCTGTTACATTCTGGGCCAGGGAGAGAGACGGTGGAACCCTCGGTAGCATGCTGTGACAAGTTTGTGCGGCACTTTGAGGATAAAGTCGCTCAGATTCGTCATGAAGTGGACACCACCATTAATGCAGTTCCATTGGTAGAGGCGTTCAGAGCACCGTCTGGTCCAGTTTTATTGGATGAGTTTCAGTTACTGAGGCCTGAGGATGCGGACAAGGTGCTTGGCCAAGTCCGATCGACCACTTGTGTGCTTGACCCTTGCCCTTCATGGCTTATTAAATCAAACAAGGAGGGGTTGTCCGGCTGGGTCCAGGAGGTTGTAAATTCCTCCTTGAGAGAGGGAGTGGTGCCTGCTGCTTTAAAAGAGGCAGTAATTAGACCACTCCTGAAAAAGCCTAACCTGGACCCAGAGGATGTTAACAATTATAGGCCAGTGGCCAACATCCCCTTCCTGGGCAAGGTGCTTGAGCGGGTGGTTGTAGGACAGCTCCAGGCACTGTTGAATGAAACGGATTATCTAGATCCATTTCAATCGGGCTTCAGGCCTGGTTTTGGAACGGAAACTGCCTTGGTCGCCCTGTGGGATGACCTCTGCCGGGAAAGGGACAGGGGGAGTGCGACCCTGTTGATTCTCCTGGACCTCTCAGCAGCTTTCGATACCATCGACCATGGTATCCTTCTGGATAGGTTGTCTGGGTTGGGAGTTGGAGGCACTGCACTGCAGTGGTTCCGCTCCTACTTGGATGGCCGATTCCAGAAGGTGGTGCTGGGGGATTATTGCTCTGTGGCATGGCAATTGTGCCATGGGGTTCCACAGGGCTCTATTTTATCCCCCATGCTGTTTAACATCTACATGAAACCGCTGGGGGAGGTTATCCGTAGGTGTGGGCTGAGGTGCCATCAATATGCGGATGACACCCAGCTCTACCTCTCTTTTTCATCAAACCCAGGTGAGGCAGTGGCTGTTCTGAACCAGTGCCTGGGCACGGTAATGGACTGGATGAGGGCTAATAAACTGAAACTCAATCCAGACAAGACGGAGGTACTGTTAGTGGGTGGTTCGTCTGCCTGGCTAGGTGATATTCAACCTGTTCTGGAGGGGGTTGCACTCCCCCTAAAGGATCAGGTTTGTAGTTTGGGGGTGCTCTTGGATCCAGAACTGTCACTTGAGGCACAGGTGAACTCAGTGGCACGGAGCACTTTTTATCAGCTTAGGCTGGTATACCAACTATGCCCTTATCTGGACAGAGATAGCCTAGCTACAGTTATCCATGCTCTGATAACTTCTCGTCTGGATTACTGCAATGCGTTATACGTGGGGCTGCCTTTGAAAACGGTCCGGAAACTTCAGCTGGTCCAAAATAGGGCAGCAAGACTGTTAACAGGGACTGGCCTGCGAGCTCATATTACGCCAGTACTTTTCCAGCTGCACTGGCTGCCAGTCCATTTCCGGGCCCGATTCAAAGTGCTGGTGTTAACATTCAAAGCCCTTAACGGCTTGGGGCCAGGTTACCTGAAGGATCGCCTCCTCCCATATGTGCCTGCCCGGACCTTAAGATCATCATCAGCAGCCCTTCTCCGTGAGCCCCTGCCAAAGGAAGTGAGGCGGGTGGCTACTAGGAGGAGGGCTTTTTCGGCTGTGGCACCCCGGCTCTGGAATGAGCTCCCTAGTGAGGTTCACCTGGCGCCTACATTGTACTCCTTTCGGCGCCAGGTGAAGACCTTTTTATTTTCCCAGGCTTTTTAGCTTTCTAAATTTTTATCTTTGCTGTTTTAAATCTGTATTTTAAATTCCTGTACTGCTGCTAGGTTTTATTGTGGTTGTATTGTTATATTGTGGTTTTAATGTTCTATATATTTTAAATTGTTTTATTGTGTGTTGCTTGGTTTTAATTTTTGTGAACCGCCCAGAGAGCTTTGGCTATTGGGCGGTATAGAAATGAAATGAATGAATGAATGAATGAATAAATAAATAAAGTAGGGGAGGAGGCTGCCGGACAACACATAGGATGTGTCGTACCGGCATTTCTGCCTTCCCCACCCAGGAATGCCCCCCGAAACACCCTGTTTTGGCTGCTCTGTGACCTCTTCTGAGCGCGGAGTGCGGGGCCATTTAGCACTGCCTGTGAGGCAGCGCAGAAGAGGGGGAAGGTCAGTTCTCCAGGAACCGACTTTGGAGCATGGGCTCTGAGGTTAGTTCCTGGAAACCCACATATCCTATGGCCGTCTAGCCACAGACTAGCAGCCATAGGATTGCTCCCTAAAACAAAATCACATTCAATTGGGCTTACTTCCAGGTAAGTGCTTATAGGATTGTATCTTCAGTTAGCTATGGTTTATTTTTATGCTGCTTTTCTGTTGAATGATCTCCCAAGCGGCATGCACACAAATTTTAAAAAAGAAGAAGTCAAAGAACAACATCTCCTTTCATTCGTTTATTTGTCTTTTGTCGGGCTTTACAATATGTCCAAGGTGATGGACTCGACCTTGGGGGAGCTGGGGGTGGCGATGGCCGACAGGAAGCTCTGGCGTGGGCTGGTCCATGAAGTCACAAAGAGTCGGAAGCGACTGACTGAATAAACAACAACAAGGGCTTTTACAACCTGCCTTTCAAGACGTTCCCAGAGTATCTTACAATAAAACCAAATTAAAACAAACAAACAAAATTACAATGCCACAATTTAAAAGAGCAGCATGAATGAAGTCAGCAGAAATAAAAATGAATCAAGCAAATACAAAGCACCAAAAAAGGATTAAAAAGCCTGGGAAATTAAAAATGAATTTTCCTGGCAAGACTCCCTCGGGAGAGCATCCCACAATTTTGGGGTGCCTCCTAGTTTGGTCACTTACAAATCACCACAAAAGAGGAAATGCATCATCAAAAGAGGAAGACAAGATGAGCATTGCATTTGCATATGCTCATAAAATTTGCATATGCATATGTATAGATGCACATTTACAAATAATCAGTATAATTTAGATAGAAATACATTTCACCCCTGGTGGGGAAGAATTTGACCAGGTGATCTACGCATAACCAGCATCATAATCCCTATTTGGGCACTGAAAAGCTGGTTGCCTTCTCATGCAAGCAGGGAACAAAGCTCCCCTGCCCCCTGGACATGACACATATAGCCAGGGCCAGCTTCAAGGGTAGGCATGGTTAGGCACCTGCCATAGGCCCACACCCAGCAGGGGCCCACTGACAAGAGTCCCCTGGACTTGTCCTTGCTCTTAACCATTGCAACCTGCTTATTCACCTGCCTCTTGCTCTGGCCCAGACAATGGTGGTGGTGGGAAGGAGGAGCAGGAGATGCCACAGCCTACTCGCTCATTGGCTCTCTGCTTGTTAAGGAAGCACGAGGCAGCAATGATGAAGAAGAGGAGGAGGCCAAGAGCAGCTGGTGATGGTGGTGGTAAGAAGGTAGATTCATTGAGAGAGGGGGTTATTGAAGGTGTCTTGCCCAAGAGCCCTCAAAAACCTGGACCTATATGCCTATTTGGACGGCTGTGCTGGTGCTAACTGCTGATGAGCAACTTCAAGGCCCTGTTGCTCTCCCTTCCTGTCATTCTTTAAAGTAGGATCAGACTAGACAGTCCTTCAAATACAGAACTGACCTCTGACAGCCCTTCATATAGAGAAGAGGGCCTTTTCTGCAGTAGCCCCACACCTCTGGAATAAGCCGCCATTGGCGGTCTCCCAGGCCGCATCATTGCAGGCCCTGGGAAGGCCTTGAAAACTTACTACTTTACTTTGGCAGTTGTGTGTTGTAGGTTTGGTTTTATGCTGGGATTTTTGTAGGGATGGGGGAGAATTTCTCGCCGAAACTTCGGGGGGCCGAGTGCCAACGTATTCGGCCCCCTGAAGTAGTTTCGGGGAGAAATTCTCCGCCCCCCCGCCCCCCCCCGGGATGGGGCTTACCTTTCCCAAATGTCCCTCCCGGCGGCGGTTCGGCAGGGCTTCGTCAGGGGCGGGGGCGGCAGCCGGTCTGCCGCCCCCACCCCTGTCGAAGCCCTGCCGAACCGCCGCTGCGACCCACCACCAGGAGCGACATTCGGGAAAGGTAAGTCCCATCCCGGGGGGGTGCAGGGTGCAGGGGGGGTGCAGACAATTTCTCCTCGAAACTACTTTGGGGGGCCGAATACGTTGGCACTCGGCCCCCCGAAGTTTCGGCGAGAAATTCTCTGACACCCCTAATTTCTGGAGCTTTTCTCCCTTTGTCAGCTCAAAAACATCTTCCCAAAGCAGTTTTTTCACCCACTGGTATGTCTGTGTTTGTGTCTGATGGCTTCGCCACACGGGGCTTATACTGCGTGTACAAGATTAGGCATGTCGCAAGTGTCTCTTCAGGGTGTGGAGTCCGATGGACTCCCCCCTGCTCGGCCCCCCAGACTCGGCTTGCCAAGTCCCCACCCCCACCCACCAAGCTGCCAGGACTTAAAGTCTCACCCATGAGCACCTGCAGCCAAGTCGCAAGTGGTGAGGGCGACTTCCTGTTTTTCGTAAATTAAATCTTGCACACAATGGCTGGCAATTTCCCGCCAGCCATTGTGCACAAGAGCGCTGGGGGCTGGCTGCCGAGGCCCTTCTTTCCTGTGCCCTATCCCTTGACAGCCAGCGTGAGGAAGAAGGGTGACAGAAGCACCCTAGCGCTCTCGCTCTAGAGAGCGCTGCTATCACCCTTCTTCCTTGTGCTGGCTGTCAAGGGCTGGGCACAGGGAAGAAGGGCCTCAGAAGCCAGCCCCCAGCCTCTCACCCTGGCCTACTCTAGAGTAGACCAGGGTGAGAGGCCGGGGGCTGGCTGCGCCGAGGACACAGCAATCAAGCCCTTGTGCACATAAAGCACAAGGTCTTGACAGAAATCCTTGACATGGAGAGGAGGGGTGGCTCGCACAGCTTGCGGGCAGGCGGGGTGAGCAGGGAGGCTCGCCGAGCATGTCCAGACTGCGCAAGCTGGGGGGGGCAGCTCATCGAGCTCCTCCTGACCCGGACGGAGATGGGCTCATACATCCTTAAGCAAGATTGGTTACTCACATAAGTTTGCAGGTCCTTTACACAATGTCATCAACCTCCAAGGCCCCTCCTGTGGTTTATGACTTTTGTCCCACCTTTGTAAAGCACAGGGAAAGTCCACTTTTTCTCTAGGAAACTCTATGAAGCACTTTACTCGCTGGGAGTACTTCCATAATGGCGCTATAACCATCTACGGGCTGTAAAAAGAAACATATAGAACTTCCTGAAAAATAAAAACAGCCTGTGTCAGCCTGTGTAAAGGAGCAGAGCTTAATCCCGCAAAGAATCCAGAAGCAAAACCCCCAATAAGGATGTCGGATTTTAGCCTTGTGTGGTGAAGCCCTGAGTGTGTGTGATATACACGGCCCCTTTTGTTTTTTGTTTTGTTCTCTTTGTTTTTCTCATAAAATGTTATTTTATTTGAAATAAAGTTAACAAAATAAAGGTAACGAAAAGACAAACACACACAATAAGATAACAGGATCACTAAAGAAACAAAGACAATCACAAATTATAACTGATGTGCTTGTGGAACATCTACAGTAAAATGACCTAAGTATGAGCTCAATATCTAATGAAAGAATAGAAATACAACGTATACAGCCTATAAAAGCAGCGTGTGCAAGGAGTGTGTGTTCTTTTATGTACTTATGTACACCTGTACTTGATTGGAATTTGATCAAAGGTATGAAGGGCTTCAACATAAGAAACAAAGGGAAACCATGAAGCCAAGATATCTTTCTTATGGCCCCTGTATCTTCCCCATATCTTCCCCATGTACACATATAAGAAAAAATAAGCTTTTGAGGTGGTTTTGAGACAGAACATGACGAGAAGGGAAAGAGTTAACCAGACCCCCTCCCCACTGATTAAGCTTTTTGGAGTGGGCTGTTCATTCCTCACCAAAGCCCAGGTCTATTTTGTACACATCCAGATACAGGGGAAGTACAGTACCTAACATCTGAAGTGCATCACAAATGTATCTTTTTTCCTCCTAAAATGGGAACATGTTCCTGGTCCACATGGACCTATGGCCATGGATCTATGGCCCAGTTGGAGCTCACCAGGAAAAGAGCCTTTAGTGTGGTTCCTCTTTCTGTGGAATTCCCTTCCCTTCCTTGAGTGACCAGCTGCAGTTTATTAAATTTGCCCTATTGGAAGTTGTCTTTTAAAAAATGTTTTAACTGTTTTAACCTGATGTTTTATTGTAGGGATGGCAGAGAATTCCGCCACGGATCTCGGTGAGGCCGAATGCCAGTGCATTCGGCCCCCCAAACTCCGTGGCGGAACAGCCTGCCACCCCCCCGCCACCCTGCGGATCCCCCCGGGATGAGACTTACCTGGGGCGGATCTTCTGGGCGGCGGCGGCTGTGGTGGCGGCTGCGGCACTGGCGGCTGCGGCGGCCAGTCTTCCGACCGGCTGCCGCCACCGCCATTTCCGGTCTTAAAAAAAAAAGACGTGATAGGCTATGTAAAGATTTACGTAGCCTATCATGGCTAGGTAAAAAAAAAAACCAAAATGATGTGATAGGCTATGTAAATCTTTACGTAGCCTATCATGTCTGACTTTAAAAAAAAACAAAACGCATGTATGCAAATGGAGGCGGCTATGGCCGCCGCCATTTGCGTTCCTTATTTTGGGCCGTCTTAGTCTACATAAATATTTACGTAGACTAAGACGGCAAAAGTAAGGGGGAACGCAAATAGCGTCCGCTATGCTATTTGCGTTCCCCTTATTTTCGCCGTCTTAGTCTAAGTAAATATTTACGTAGACTAAGACGGCCCAAAATAAGGAACACAAATGGCGGCGGCCGTAGCCGCCGCCATTTGCGTACGCGCGTTTTTGTTTTTTTTTAAAGTCAGACGTGATAGGCTATGTAAAGATTTACGTAGCCCATCACGGCTGACTACAGGGACGCAAATGGCGGCGGCTACGGCCGCCGCCATTTGCGTCCCTGCTAGCCAGCGGCCGGATGTTCGGCTTCTGGCGGAGCCAGCCGGCGGCTCTACGGAATCCCCGTGTAGCGGAGCCAGCTGGCCAGGATTCCAGGGGGAGGCGCGGACCGCCTCCCCCCCCCAGCGGAACCTGGCAGAGCCAGGTAAGGCCAATTTCGTACATCCGTATTTTATTGTTTTATCTTGCTGTTCATCGCTCCGAAATCTTTTGATGTGGAGCAGTATATAAATATTGTAAATAAGTACAATACAAATAAATAAAAAGACTGGGCAGCTGCTTCAGTTCAGGAAATAAGGCTACAATCTTGGATGATCTTACTTGGGAGTAAGTCCCATTGAATGGGGTTTACTTCTGAGTAGTCATGTACAGGATTGCAGATCAACCGTGGGGCCTTAATTACAAGGATAATGTTCTATCCCTTTCCCCAGAGACATATCCCAGGAAATGAAGGGCAATCTCTCTCCCCCAAAAGACTGGGGGGGGGGGAGGGACTTGTTTCTGGACCACAAATTTGAGGCAATGTGATCTGTTTCTGTGGACAAAATGTTCCACACAGTGAGGTTGTACATTTCTCATTGATTGCACTGGCATGTATGCTTCAGTGGAGGGGACTATTGTAACTTTAACTAACTCCCATCATTAAGTAGGAACAGGTAAAATAGTGAACTTTGTGAGGCGAAAGGTAATAATTTAAATATAAGAAAAATGTCCTCATGAAAACAAACAAAGGATAGACAAACTGTTAAAAAAAAGTTTAAAGGGCAAGTCACTCGTGTTCAGAGAAATTATAACAATTAAAATACTATTTGCCATTAAAAAAAAAACAAAAAACTTTAAAGGCATTTAATACCCACATATTAAATTTCCTTGCTAATGACTTACCAGTTTTAAATACTTCACAGTAATGATTTATATAATTTGAAGTGGTTATTTTCCATACTTCATTACTTTTCCCCAAATGATCATTGATTTGATAATTAGTTGATCTTTTAAAGCCTGCAGACATGATGCCCTTGAAAATATTTTAAATGTCTTGTTTGGGGCAAAAACTAAATTAACGTATTCTGCCTGCCATTCGGTGGCAATTTTAGGGAGTTTTATCTAGTCTTTTTATCATTTTTATGCAGTTGGCCACAACACTCAGAAATCAACACTGCAGCTATATTTAACCCAATAAAATGTGTTTCTGTGCTCAGAACTTAGCCATAACACACCTTTGATTAAACCTGATCTTTCTTGTGATATCAAAGGGCTCCCAGTTTTTCTCCCTTATGCCATAATTTTACATGATATATTAACATAAGAAGCTGCCCACCTAGTGTGACCATGTGCCCTCTTTTAGAGAACAGTCCCCTATTTGAAGGTGTCCTCTGTTTGAAGGGCTGCCCTGCTAAGTTTCAGTTTAAAGATAAAGAACCATAATGAGGAAGAGCTGGGCCTTGAAGTTGCCCACCAACATCACCTGGACAACAGAGTGAGCAAGCAACTGATCAAGGTCACTTGGTCAGTCTCCCATGCTGTGGTGAGGTGTATTGTATTTCTATTTAAAGTATAATAGGTTATTTCTAAATTTTCATCTAAATATAAAAATTAGCGCATGGAATTGTTATGCAGATCACTGCCCTCTTTTTTTGGTGATGCATTTCCTCTGTTTTGGTAATTCATAAGTGGCCATCCTACTATGTGCCTAATGAAGTTGATCATGAAGAGAATGATACACAGAGGATGCAAAACCAATAGCATCTTTCATAATGAATGCTTACTGAGGACATGCCATTCAGCAAACTTCTGGAAAGGTTGAACAGGAACCTGAAAGTGCAATGCCTGAGAGATGGCTCAGGCACTTCCTGATATGGCAAGCCAGGAGGACCAATACACTACACCCAATATTCTCTAATTTGATTGGTCATGGCTCTCCATGGTCTCAGGCACAGGCCTTCCCCATGACCTGTGATCTGATCCTTTTTAACAGGGGTGCCAGAGATTGGTCCCAAGACCATCTGCATGCAAATCACATTCTCTACCATTGCACTGCAGTCCACCCCCAACACTCATGGTGAGGTTAGTTACCAGGCCTCTGGCCAGAGATTTTATGATAAGAAGGCCTAAGGAGAAAATCTATGGAGTAGACATAGTGCCTAAATACTGAGAGCCTAATACATGCAAACGTATTTAACTCTAGTCTTTTTACGTATCTATCAATAATAATAAATAATAAATAAATAAAATCATGCATCATCAAATCCTAGGCGTGTATGGATTCCCCACCGTTTGTTCTGGGGAATCTGCGGACGGGGGGAGGAAATCCGTTCTTCCCCCTCAGAATCCTCGCGGAGTGGCTCTGCTCCATGAGGATTCCACAGAGCCAGGGGCTATCCCGTTCCGCCATCCGCCTGCTCCGGGTTCCCCCCCCCTGTTTTTTTCTGGCTCCGGAACTTACATAAATAATTTTGTAATTCCTGCTGAAAACTCCTTTCTGCGCACCCTCGGTCTCCGTAAGAGTAAAGCCCTTCGTGGGGATTCCCCACATAACTTCCACTCACCTGACCTGACCTCACCTGACCTCACCTCACCTGACCTGACCTCACCTGACTTGACCTGACCTCACTTCCACAGACAATAAACAGAAAAGATGGAGGATTTCCGTGGATGACTCAGCCCCAGCGAAAGAAAGCCTCCGGAAAATGCCTCATAAAAAGGGCAAAGCCGTTTGTGGTTTTCTTCCTCCATTTCCGATTCATTGATTTCTTTTCGTAATTATTTTCATAAAATCTGCTGTTCAGTGGACAAAAAAAGAGAAGGGTCTGCATGAGCTCCGGTCTGGGTTGACCTGGCCGCCCCGGCCGCCCCGGCCACCCCGTTCCGAGGAGGATTCTGCGGACCAGATTTGTCAGAATTGATCCCATTTAAAATCCAGGTGGAATTCTCTGACATCCCTATCAAATTCAAAAAATGTGCCTAGTGCTTGTCAGTCATTCCAGTACCATTGCACTTATTGGACAGATCACTGGAAGGCGGGAGTAGGTTTACTTCTTACTTAGCAATTAGCTGGTATCCGACCTGTTTGGCTATTCCTTATATTGCTACATATAAAAGTGCTAGGGACTTTGATTTGGATCCAGACTTAGTCATAATAATAGACCTACTGAAAGCAAAATGATTTAAGTCACTTGTGATTAACTTGTCCTGTTGATTTCAGTGGGTGTACTCTAGGCATGGCTCCGTCTGGATCCAATGCTTAAAAAAATCAGTCAAAGGAAGGGATCTCAGTCCCTGAGAAGTCCCCCATTATTTACACAAGGTGAGCCACAGTAGTTGAGTATCTCATTGGAACTGTGGGAGGGCATGAGCCCCCAGACCCAAAACCTGTTCTCCACTAGACCTCTTTTATGACTAAATGTATCTGCACACATGATACATTCAGTCAATCACACAGTCAGCACATTACTTAATTGCCTAACTTGATTGCAAAAGCATTTCTTGAGGTTGAATAGCACTTGGTTTCAAAATGATGTCGTGTGCCAAACCATGAGTATGTTTGGTTTGCAAACCTGCAGAATATATAGTCGGTCTGTACGTTCAACTTTTCTACTTGTTTTCTCCTGGTAAGATTTTGCGTGATTTTCTTTCTCCCTCCCATAATACTAGGACCGGGGGTCATCCCATGAAGCTGTTTGGTGGGAGATTCAGGACAGACAAAAGGAAGGACTTGATCACACAGCACGTAGTTGAACTATGGGATTCATTTCCACAAAATGTAGTGAAGGCCACCAACTTGGGCAGCTTTAAAAGGGAAATAGGCACATTCATGGAGCTGAAGGCTATCAGTGGCTACCTGTCATGATGCCTATATATTACCTCCAGTATCAAAGGCAGCATTCCTCTGAATACCAGTTGCTGGGGAACATGAAGGCTGCTATTGCCCTCATGTCCTGGCTGTGGGCTTCCCACAAGTATCCACTTTGCCACCATGGGAACAGAATGAGGGACTAGATAGGCCTTTGGTCTGATCCAGCAGGGTTTGCCTTCTGTTTGTGAGTCTCTCTCTGTGTGTCAGTTTCTCTCTATGGTAGGGGTCCCCAACCCGGCACCCCAGGGGCCTCCAACAGCACTCATGGAACTCTTCCCTCCCTGTTCCCTTCAAAAACATTTTTTTTTCTTTAAAATCTTGGGAAATGTTAAGGTAGTCTTCTTAGGGATGTCAGAGAATTTTGCCACGAATCTCGGGGAGGCCGAATGCCAGCGCATTCGGCCCCCTGAAATCAGTGGCGAAATGGTCTGCCACCCCCCCGCCATCCCCCCAGGACGGGACTTACCTTGTGTGAATGTCTGCGGTGGCAGTTTGGCGGCGGTTCGGCAGTGGCAGCTGCGGTGGCCGGTCTTCCGACTGGCTGCTGCTGCTGCCATTTCCAGTAAAAAAAACCCCCAAAACAAAAAAACGTGATAGGCTACATAAACATTTACATAGCCTATTACGGCTAGATTTTTAAAAAATACCGTGATAGGCTACGTAAATGTTTACGTAGCCTATCATGGCTGAGTAAAAAAACAACAACACCGCATGTACGCAAATGGCAGCGCCCATGGGCGCCGCCATTTGTGTTCCTTATTTTGGCACGTCTAGTCTACGTAAACATTTACGTAGACTACAGCGAAAATAAGGGGAACGCAAATAGCGTAGACGCTATGCTATTTGCGTTTCCCTTATTTTCGCCGTAGTCTACGTAAATGTTTATGTAGACTAGACGTGCCAAAATAAGGAACACAAATGGCGGCGCCCATGGGCGCTGCCATTTGCGTATGCGCGTTTTTTGTTTTTACTCAGCCGTGATAGACTATGTAAACATTTACATAGCCTATCACAGCTGATTGCAGGGACGCAAACGGTGGCGGCTATGGCCGCCGCCATTTGCGTTCCCGGCCAGCCAGGATTCGCAGCGGAAGGGACGGGACGCCTCCCCCCCGGCCAGAATTTTGGGGGGGAGGGATGGGGCGCCTCCCCCCTGGCCAGAATTTCAGGGGGGAGGAACGGGGTGCCTCCCCCCAGCCAGAATTTTGGGGGGAGGGACGGAGCGCCTCCCCCCTACTGCGAATCAAATTTCGGGCAAGGTAAGTGACTTTCGTACATCCCTAAGTCTTCTTTATTTCCCTTTCTAGCCTCTACCTTGCTCTTTCTCTCCCATCTACCCCTTTGCTTTGCTATTTTCCCCTCCCTCCCTGCCTCTAGCCTCACTATTCTCCCCCACCTCTTTGGCTCACTTTTGACTAGCCAGGCCCCCATGACAGCC
Source organism: Heloderma suspectum (assembly GCF_057233095.1). Lineage (NCBI taxonomy): Eukaryota > Metazoa > Chordata > Lepidosauria > Squamata > Helodermatidae > Heloderma > Heloderma suspectum. The sequence continues at coordinate 212,879,788 of NC_139462.1, forward strand.
ATTATGTGACTAGCCACATCTTCCATGGCAGCCATTTGTGGTGGTGCCTGCAGCAGTTTCTCAAATTCCCAAATGTGCCCACGGGCCCCAAAAGGTTAGGGACCCCTGCTCTAAGCTTTGGATTTCACACTGTAATGGGTCATCACATGAGTCCTGAAAGCTGTATGTTTAAGCAAAGTTCTCCTGAACATATACAGATGTTTTCTTCAAACCTTCAGCATCTGATCTTGTTACACCTTCATTAGCTGCTGAAAGCAGAGCTGTATCAGTGCTTGAATTATGGGGGTGGGGGGTGGGGGAATAGGTAAGAGGCTCTTAATGCAATTCACAAGCCCCAGCCCCCTAACTGACCCAAATCTTAGCCTCTGTATCACTGCCTAGGCAGTTATCATCATCACATTTGACAGCGATTTCTTTGACCTCATCATGTTTTAACTTGGGACATTTCTCCTACAGTATGTGCTTCAACTCTTTTGTACAATCATAATCGACACCTATCAGCACTGGAGGTACATCGCCATGGGGCACTCCGCAGCTCCTAATATTTGTGGCATGTGGTGCTCTGGATTGGGTTGGTTGCTCAGTGGGGAAGATGGCTAATATGTGGGCAGTCCTCTTTGCCTGGATGCTAAGAATGGACTCAATTTGGGGTTCTTTCACTCTGATTCTATAAACCTATTTTCTCTCGTGGACCAGTGGCTGGTGTTTCCAAGAACAACAGATGGCAAATGATTGCTATGATTCTGGGACTGGCACATTTCCTTACATCTCTTTCCCTGTCCCCTTTCTCCAAGGCTGCACACGTATGTGGTGGTGATGGAACGGGACCTAAATATATGAACAAGATCTGAAGAATTAGAAGATTAGATTTTTGCCGGCTCACTTGGAACATCAGTTCAGGTGCTTCTCCAGGCAATGATGTGGTGTGCTCCCACTCTTCCACCGTTCAGATTTCATCACTGCCTGGATGAGGGTCTGAACAGGTCTAATGCTTCCAGTCTTGTAGTATGGAAAATTGGAAGCTGCTTTTCCTTCCACAGGGACGGTCTTCTGCTGGCTGAAAGTAGCATAGCTTTTGATTGAGTCAGAACAAAAAAGGTCTTGATTGACTTTTATAGAGCTATGCCTGTTTGCTTCATTGACTTTACTGAGAGCAAGTCATGGCCTGTTTTATGGTTTCGTGCAGTTTTATTACCATGAGTGATTTCCTAAAAAATGCAGTCAAGTTATCTATCAAGTTTCACCATAGGTTCTTGGTTTAGTTTTTAAAGGTCACGATACATTTTTGACCTGTGTCAAAATAGGCCCCATGGCACAATTGCAATAACCATGCAACCAGCAACTTTGGATCAGAGTGATTGTGTAGACAAGGAGTTCTTCAATCCCTCATTTATACTTGCCAGCAATACCATTTTCCCAATGGGAGGTGAAAGATACATTCAATAAAGTCCATAGATCTGAGCTTTGTTCTTCTCATTCAAGTTCACCTGGTCCAGAGCTAAGGTTGTTGTTGTTCAACTCTTTGTGACCTCATGGACCATAGCACGCCAGGCCTTCCTGTCCACCGCTGTCTCCTGGAGTGTGCTCAGATTCATATTCATTGCATCAATGATGCTATCTAGCCATCTCACCCCTGCTGTCCCCTTCTCCTTTTGCCTTCGATCTTTCCCAGCATCAGGGTTTTTTTTAGTGAATTTTCTCTTTGCATTAGGTGGCCAAAATCATTGACCTTCAGCTTCAGTATCTGTCCTTCCAATGAGCACTCAGGGTTGATTTCCTTTAGGATTGATTGATTTGATCAATCAATCCTAAAGCACTCTCCACTTTCACCCTCAACAAGAGGATCTTTAGATCCTCTTCGCTTTCTGCCATTAGGGTGGTATCGTCTGCATATCGGAGGTTGTTGATAATTCTCCCGGCAATCTTAATTCCGACCTGTGATTCATCCAGCCCGGCGTTTCTCATGATGTACTCTGCATATAAGTTAAATAAGCAGGGTGGCAATATGCAGCCTTGTCGTACTCCTTTCCCAATTTTGAACCAATCGGTTGTTCCATGTCCGGTTCTTACTGTTGCTTCTTGGCCCTCGTATAGGTTTCTCAGGAGACAGGTAAGGTGGTCTGGTACTCCCATCTCTTTACGAATTTGCCACAGTTTGTTGTGATCCACACAATCTAAGGCTTTAGCATAGTCAATGAAGCAGAAATAGACGCTTTGCTGGAATTCTCTTGCTTTCTCCATGATCCAGCGACTGTTGGTGATTTGATCTCTAGTTCCTCTGCCTCTTCGGCTCAGCTCAGCTGGAATACTGTCATCTCCGCTAGCTTTGTTGTTAGTAATGCTTCCTAAGGCCCACTTAACTTCACTCTCTAGGATGTCCGGCTTAAGTTCAGTGACCACACTATCATGGCTATCAGGGACATTCAGATCTTTCCTGTATAGTTCTTCTGTGTATTCTTTCCACCTCTTCTTAATCTCATCTGCTTCTGTTCTGTTAGGTCCCTGCCTTCTTTGTCCTTTATCATGCCTGTCTTTGCACAAAATGTTCCCTTGATATCTCCGATTTTCTGGAAGAGATCTCTAGTCTTTCCCATTGTATTGTTTTCCTCGATTTCTTTGCATTGTTCATTTCAGAAGGCCTTCTTGTCTCTCCTTGCTGTTCTCTGGAAATCTGCATTCAGTTGGGTATATCTTCCCCTTTCTCCCTTGCTTTTCGCTTCCCTTCTTTCCTCAGCTACTTGTAAAGCCTCATCAGACAGCCACTTTGCTTTCTTGCATTTCTTTTTCTTTGGGATGGATTTCGTTACTGTCTCCTGAACAACGTTACGGACCTCCGTCCATAGTTCCTCAGGCACTCTGTCTATCAGGTCTAATCCCTTAAATCTATTCCTCACCTGCACTGTATATTCATAAGGGATATCTTTTAGGTCATACCTGAATGGTTTAGTGGTTTTCCCTACGGTCTTCAATTTAAGCCGAAATTTTTCAACAAGCTCATGATCTGAGCCACAGTCAGCTCCAGGTCTTGTTTTTACTGACTGTATAGAGCTTCTCCGTCTTTGACTGCAAAGTACATAATCTATCTGATTTCGATATTGACCATCTGGTGATGTCCATGTGTAGAGTCGCCTCTTGTGCCGCTGGAAAAGAGTGTTTGCTATGATCAGTTTGTTCTCTTGGCAAAACTCTATTAGCCTTTGTCCTGCTTCATTTTGTACACCAAGGCCATGCTTGCCCATTATCCCATTTATTTCTTGACTTCCTACTTTAGTATTCCAATCCCCTATGATGAAAAGGACATCTTTTTTGGTGTTAGTTCTAGAAGGTGTTGTAGGTAGGGATGTACGAAAGTCACTTACCTTTCGTGGATTATGTTGATGGTGGGGGGGAGGTGTTCCATCCCTCCCCGCCAGAATCCTCCGCAGCCGGCTGTGCTCCGCAGCAGCTCCACGGAGCACCTGGCCAGGCCCAGCCAGGCCAGAGCTGTCCGAAGCCAGATTTCCGTCCGCGGAGGGCTCTGGGTAAAAAACAAACAAACAAAAACACCGCGTATGCAAATGGTGGCGGCTATGGCCGCCACCATTTGCGTTCCTTATTTTTGCCCTCTTAATCTATGTAAATATTTATGTATACTATGACGGCGAAAATAAAGGGGAACGCAAATAGCATAGCGGGCACTATTTGCGTCCCTTTTTGATTCCCCATTTTAGCCAACATAAATATTTATGTAGGCTAAAACGGCGAATCAAAAAGGGACGCAAATAGCGCCCGCTACGCTATTTGCATTCCCCTTTATTTTCGCCATCATAGTCTATGTAAATATTTACGTAGATTAAGAGGGCAAAAATAAGGAACGCAAATGGCGGCAGCCGTAGCTGCCACCATTTGCATATACGTACTTTTTTTCTTTAAACCCACCCAGCCATGATAGGCTATGTAAAGATTTACGTAGCATATCACGTCGTGTTTTTTTTTTTTTAAACCTAGCCATGATTGGCTACATAAATCTTTACATAGCCTATCACGTCTTTTTTTTTTTTTACAAGAGTGGAAATGGCAGTGGCGGCAGCTGGTCGGAAGACCAGCCGCCACCGCCGCCGCTGCATCTGCCGCCGGAGCTGCCGCCGCCCGGAACATCTGCCCCAGGTAAGTCTCGTCCCGGGGGATCCACGGGGGGGGGGCAGAGGAGTGGCATTTCATTCCACCACAGAGTTCGGGGGGCCGAATGCACTGTCATTCGGCCTCACCGAGATCCGTGGCGGAATTCTCTGCCATCCCTAGTTGTAGGTCTTCATAGAACCGATCAACCTCAGCTTCTTCGGCCTCAGTGGCTGGGACATAGACTTGAATTACTGTGATGTTGAATGGTTTGCCTTGGATTTGTACTGAGATCATCCTTTCATTTTTGAGATTGTACCCCAGTACTGCTTTTCCCACCCTTTTGTTGACTATGAGTGCTACTCCATTTCTTCTAAGGGATTCTTGCCCACAGTAGTAGATATGATGGTCACCTGAATTAAATTCGCTTGTCCATTTTAGTTTGCTGATTCCCAAGATGTCGATGTTCAATTTTGCCATCTCATGTTTGACCACCTCCAGCTTACCTTGATTCATTGTTCTTACATTCGAGGTTCCTAAACAATATTTTTCTTACAGCATCGGATTTTCTTTTCACCACCAGACACATTCACACTAGGGATGGCGGAGAATTTCTCCACAAATCTTCGGGAGGTTGAGCACCGAGGTATTCGGCCCCCCGAAAGTGTTGGGGAAATTCTCCGCCGGCCCCCCGCCCCCCCGGGATGGGACTTACCGTGGCCGAATGTCCCTCTCGGCGGCCGGTCCCGGCGGCGTTTCGGTGGCGTTTCGTCGGGGGCGGGGGCAGCGGCCGGTCTCCCGACTGGCTGCCACTGCCATTAGAAAATAAAAAAGTAAAAAAACAACAACACACACCCGTGATAGGCTACGTGACGATTTACGTAGCCTATCACGGCTAGATTTCCAAAGTCAGCCGTGATAGGCTACTTAAAATCGTCACGTATCCTATCACGGGTGACTTTGGAAAAAAAAAAGAAAAGAAAAGCACGTACGCAAATGGCGGCAGCCCATGGGCGCCACCATTTGTGTTCCTTAGTTTGGCACGTCTAGTCTATGTAAAGATTTACGTAGACTACAGCGAAAATAAGGTCAACGCAAATAGCGTTCCCTTATTTTCACGTAAAGCGTATGTGCTTTCCCCCCCCAAAGTCACCCGTGATAGGCTACATGATGATTAACCTAGCCTATCACGGCTGACTTTGGAAATCTAGCCGTGATAGGCTATGTTAATCGTTACGTAGCCTATCACGTTTTTTTTCCCCACTTTTTCTTTCATGGCCGGGGAGACGGGGCACTTCTCCTCAGGCTGAATTCGGCCGGGCGAGGCGGGGCGCCTCCCCCCCTGGCCTGAATTTCGGCCTGGCGAGGTGGGGCGCCTCCCCCCCTTGCCTGAACTTCGGGGGGAGAAGCGAAGCGCCTCTCCCCCACCGCGAAGCAAGCTGCGGGACAAGGTAAGTCCCTTTCGTACATCCCTATCCACAGCTGAGTGTCCTTTCGTCTTTGGCCCAGCCGCTTCACTCTTTTTGGCACTACTTGGAAATTCCCTCTGCTCTTCCCCGGTAGTATATTGGACACCTTCCGACCTGAGGGGCTCATCTTCTGGCGTCATATCTTTTAGGCTTGTGATACATTCCATGGGGTTTTCTTGGCAAGAATACTGGAGTGGGTTGCCATTTCCTTCTCCAGTGGATCACATTTTGTCAGAACTCTCTGCCATAGGGATGGCAGAGAATTCTGCCACGGATCTCGGTGAGGCCGAATGCCAGTGCATTCGGCCCCCCCAACTCCGTGGCGGAACGGCCTGCCACCCCCCCACCCCCCCGCGGATCCCCCCAGGACGAGACTTACCTGGGGCGGATCTTCTGGGCGGCGGCGGCCAGTGTTAAAATCATGGCTAGGTTTAAAAAAAAAACCCGACGTGATAGGCTACGTAAATCTTTACGTAGCCTATCACGTCTGACTTAAAAACAAAACAAAACGGGCGTACGCAAATGGCGGCAGCTATGGCCGCCGCCATTTGCATTCCTTATTTTGGGCCGTCTTAGTCTACATAAACATTTACGTAGACTAAGACGGCAAAAATAAGGGGGAACACAAATAGCGTCCGCTATGCTATTTGCATTCCCCTTATTTTCACCGTCTTAGTCTACGTAAATATTTATGTAGACTAAGACAGGCCAAGATAAGGAACGCAAATGGTGGCGGCTGCAGCCGCTGCCATTTGCGTATGCGTATTGTTGTTTTTTTTAAAAAGTCAGACATGATAGGCTACATAAAGATTTACGTAGCCTATCACGGCTGACTACAGGGACACAAACGGCGGCGGCTATGGCTGCCGCCATTTGTGTCCCTGTTAGCCAGCGGCCAGATGTCTGGCTGCTAGCGGAGCTGGCTGGTGGCTCTGCGGAATCCCCATGGAGCGGAGCCGGCTGGCCAGGATTCCGGGGGGAGGGATGGAGCGCCTCCCCCCCCAACGGAATCCGGCAGAGCCAGGTAAGGCCAATTTCGTACATCCCTACTCTGCCATGACCTGTCTGTCTTGGGTGGCCCTTCATGGCATAGCTTATGGCTTCACTGAGTTACGCAAGCCCCTTTGCCACAACAAGGCAGTGATACATGAAGGGGCCAGAGCTACGGGCTGAATGGCTAAAATGTACCAATGTATCTTCTAGACTTCTACTTAATGTAGGTCCACCATGATATAGTTTATTAGGAAAGCAGTAGAATTGGATGGTTGCTCAGGTTCCAGAATACCTGCTGTAAACCTTTCAGGTATCTGATGATGAGATCAAATGTGCTTCTTTGCTGGACTTGATTGTAGGTAATGGTCCATGTGGCATATTTTGGGTGATGGATGGAGACATGAGGCAAATCTGTGTGCTTCTGGTGTAATGTCAACAGGCTTCTGGCTACTGCATTGTTCAACTATGAGAGTTCATTAACAATATTGAGATATTGTTATACACTACAATAGTGTAGTGGCTAGAGTGTTGGACTGGGAGTCAGGAGATCTGGGTTCTAGTCCCCACTTGGCCATGAAAACTCACTGGGTGACTTTTGGTCAGTTACAGACTGTCAGCCCAACCTACCTCACAGGGTTGTTGTGAGGATACAGTGGAGAGGAGGAGGATTATGTACACCACCTTGAGTTCCTTAAGGAGGAAAAAAGGCAGGATATAAACAAAATAAATAAATAAATAAATAAATAAATAAATAAATAAATAAATAAATGATTGTTGGAGGCTGATGTTATTGGCAAGGTAGAAGTCACTAACTTGAGCACACTCTAGGAGAGAGTGGACAGGAAAGCCTGGCGTGCTATGGTCCATGGGGTCATGAAGAGTTGGACACGACTTAACGACTGAACAACAACAGAAGTCACTAAAGCGGTGGAATTTCTCCCTGAAATGGCAAAGATGTCATTGATTTATCTCAGGTACTTTGAGATATGAATAGTAGTTGTGGAAGATAATACTTAGCATTTGTAAAGCACTTCACATGCATTATCTGGATAAAATATTTGCAATAACCATTAGAGGCAGTTTAGTATTACTATAGATTGCAATTGAGGGGCTGAGGCTAAGAGAGTGAAGCTAGCCTAAGGCCACCAAGCAAGTTCATGACAGAGGTGACATTTGAACCAGGGACTTCTTGATGTGCAGCTCAAACTCTGAGCCACTACACTACACATTAGCTTGCATATTGCATGGTCAGCAGTGCCATAAAGTGAAAGCATTTCCCATAATATTGTACACCATTATGTACACCAGAATACCATTTCCGGGACTTCTCAACATATTGTTGGAATACTTGATAAGATGACGTTAGGCAACCAACTACCATTTTTGGAGTCACAAGGGAACAGCACAAGATATTTATCCCCTAGTGGGCCACCATACATGGTTGGTGGGCAGCATTCAGCTGGGAGAGGGAATCATTAGTTGTGCAGGCATGATTTAAGTGTTAGCTTCGAATGTATTCTTGCTCCTTAGCAATATATTTTTGTCATACCGTTTTCGTGAAATAATTTCCTTGGTGTATATAGTAAATTCTATTTGCTAGGACCTGTGAAGGTCACCTTATGGTTGGCAGTGGTCTCTTGAACCCTTGAAAATCTGCTTGCTTAACCCTGAATTTGGCAGACAGTTGAAATGAAAAGACACCAGACATCTGTATACTTGACAAGAATGAAAAATCAAGATCTTTTGTTCACAAAAGATACCTTCTCGCAACCTAGATGTGACCTACCATCTTAAGACTAATTTATCCCAGACAAGATTTGATCTAGTGCTCATCTGTAACCATTAGCAACAGAGAGCAAAATAATATACTGCTGAGATAGCTTTTGCAATAAAAGAGAGTAAAAATAATCTCTAGTCGATTTGGTTTTATTTTGTATTCTTGGTAATAAAAGTTAAGCATGGAGTCCCTTCTCACTTTAGACCGCTCATCCAAGGCAGCTGTAGAATCAGCATCTCTGACCTCAGGAAGAGCAATGAAACATAGATATGCCCATATTTTGACAGTATTTACTGCAATGGTGTGTAACGCAGGAGTTTACATAGCTACCCTGACTACTAGTATTACACTCTCTTCAAAGATTAGTTAACGGTATACTTAATAAACATAGTGACAATAATTTGGTGGGTGAGATGTCCATCAAATGCTGGGAATGTTTGAAAGCTGCGGTGTGGCTGAGGTTGCTATTTTGAGCTCAGTATTTTCAAACATGCAAATAAGGGAGAGGGGAGAGAGAAAAGATTGACCTACTGGCTTCTGATGTCACAGCAGCCCATAATTGTGCTTTTTCTCACTGCTTTTCCTAGGGAAATTGAGCTAGTGATGGTGGTGGGTGTGCTTTCTCTCCCTCCCCCTCCCTCTCCCTCCTCCCCTCTCTCTCAGGCAGAACATCACTGATTGCCCAACCACAGTCCATTAGCATCTCCTCCCTCTCAGGTTTTTAATGGGACCATTCCAGCCCATGCCAGTGAAGTGGTTCGGGAGGTGGAGTTGAAGCGGTTACATGTTCACAGACACCTGGAATCTTATTATATAGATGATCCATTGGCTACTGTTACCCTTTGGCCCATCTCAAAATGCTGCTTTTGACCTATGAAGCCCCTAAAGTCTTTGGTCCTATAGACCACAGTATTCTCTCTCATCCCATCTTGGCCTTAATGATAATTTGAGAACACCCTCTTGACTACACCAGATTTGAAGAACAAGGGCTGGTTGATACATCTTCTCAGTAGCTGCCATGCAGTTAATGAAATTCCTTTCCCCAAAGTCTCTGGTAACATCTTCTGGAGGCACTGGTAGTTTTCCTACTAAACCATTATGGGGATTGATAAAGAAGGAGCGAGACACCTCAGAGGACTCCTAGGTGCCTAAGTCCCTTGTCACCATTGTCAAGAGACCAGGAGTGACTTCCCTCCTTGTTGGCTTCTTCTTCTCTCCAACGCCATCTCATCTGGGTGGGTTATAAATATTTTTGATTTAAATGGGAGTGCTTTCTGGGCAGATTTGCTGGCTCTTTCCTAGCCTTAGGCACTGAACTTCTCTTGTGAACATAGGAAACTACCTTATGCCAAGTCAGACCATTGGCTCATTTAGCTCAGTATTTGTCTACAGAGACTGGCAACAGTTCTCAGTGTTTCAGATTGGGTCTTCTCCAGGCTGGGGGCTGGGGAGTGAACCATTTGCATGCAAAGCATTTGCTCTACCACTACAGCCCAGCCAGAGGGCAGATGGGGCAATGTTTAAAGAGATCTCTGGCATGCACTGGCTTGCTTGTGAGTCTGCAGAGCTGTAGCATTAGTAGCCTAGCTCTGTTTACGTTCAGCTCATCTCGTCGGGCCATGGAGGCTCTGGGGAAGCAGCAGTTGGTGTGGCTCCTAACACGAACATCCCTCTCCCTCTCCCTCTCCCTCTCTCTCTCTGTGCATGTTTATGTAGCTGGCCAAGATATTATGCTGCCTGAGGTGAAGGATAAGATGGCACACACCCCTGTTCCATGTACAGAAGTTAAGTGGTCCGATAGTTGAATCTTACTTCAACGCTGGTGGTAGAACAGTGTCTTATGCCACATCTCTCAGGGCATCAGACTAGCTTAGGTGGTGCAAGGCAGGGTGCATGGCAAACACAGCTCTGTCCTCCAGACTTTGCTGCTTCTCCCTCCTCCCCGCTCCAGTATTTCCATCTGAGCTAGCACCTAATGGTAGGGCCAGTCCTGTATGTGTTTATTATTTATTTAAAACCCTTCCTTCCTCACCTCAAAATGGGCATTGTGGAAAGGTGCCATAAGACTACGATAAATAATGAATATAAATGTTCAAATGATAAAATATCATTAAAAAATAAGAAAGCCTAAAAGCAGCAAAGGTTTAAAAAGTCATCACTAGGCCCCCAAAGAAACAATTAAAAAATGTTAGACATTTAACCAACACACTTAACTGAAAAAGGATCACCTTTACAATGCAGTGAGAGGCCATTAGAGAGGTAGTAAGGTGGCTCCCTTGGTAGGCAGTTCCAACACTTGGGTGCAGCCACTGAAAAGGCCCCCTTCCTTAGTCCCAATTGGATACATTACAGCAGTCAGTGGGGCATGCAAATGGCTTGCATTGTTACTAGGGATGTCAGAGAATTCCGCCATGGATCTCGGTGGGGCCGAATGCCAGTGCATTTGGCCCCCCAAAATCTGTGGTGAAATGGCCTGCCCCCCCGTCCCCCTGCAGATCCCCCCTGGGACGAGACTTACCTGGGGCAGATGTTCCGGGCGGCGGCGGCTCCGGAGGCAGCTCCGGCTCCGGTGGCTTCGGCGGCTGGTTTTCTGATCGGCTGCCGCTGCCGCCATTTGCAGTCTTCTCATTTTTTTTTTTTTTTTACAGAGACGTGATAGGCTACATAAAGACTTACGTAGCCTATCACATCCCGGTTAAAAAAAAAAACGCGTACGCAAATGGCGGTGGCTACGGCCACCGCCGTTTGCGTTCCTTATTTTTCACTGTCTTAATCTACGTAAATATTTACGTAGACTATTAAGGCAAAAATAAAGGGGAATGCAAATAGCATAGTGGGCGCTATTTGCGTCCCTTTTTGATTCACTGTTTTAGCCTACATAAATAATTACGTAGACTAAGACGGCGAAAATTAGGGATGTACGAAAGTCACTTACCTGGTCTCGCAGCTTGCTTCGCGGTGGGGGGGAGGCGCTTCGCTTCTCCCCCTGAAGTTCAGGCCCGGGGGGGGAGGCTTCCCGCCTCGCCCGGCTGAAATTCAGGCGGGGGAGAAGCGCCCCATCTCCCCGGCCACGAACTTCAAAAGAAAAAAAAAAAAGCCCCGTGATAGGCTACATAACGATTTACGTAGCCTATCACGGCTAGATCTGCAAAGTCAGCCATGATAGGCTACGTTAATCATCACGTAGCCTATCACGGGTGACTTAAAAAAAAAAAAAAGCGTGTACGCAAATGGCGGCCTCCATAGGGAACCGCCATTCGCGTTCCTTATTTGGTCCCTGTAGTCTACGTAAAGATTTACGTAGACTACGGCAAAAATAAGGGCAACGCTATTTGCGTTGCCCTTATTTTCTCCGTAGTCTACGTAAATCTTTACGTAGACTACAGGGACCAAATAAGGAACGCGAATGGCGGCTCCCTATGGGGGCCGCCATCAGCGTATGCACTTTTTTTTTTTTTAAACTCACCCGTGATAGGCTACGTGACGATTAACGTAGCCTATCACGGCTGACTTTGCAAATCTAGCCGTGATAGGCTACGTAAATCGTTACGTAGCCTATCACAGGGGCGTTTTTTTTTTTTTACTTTTCTTGTAATGGCGGCGGTGGTAGCCGGTCGAAAGACCAGCTGCCGCCCCCGCCCCTGATGAAGACCTGCCGAACTGCCGCCGGGACCCGCCGCCAGGAGCGACATTTGTGAAAGATAAGTCCCATCCCGGGGGGGGTGGGGGGTGGCAGGGGGGGGTGGAGAATTTCTCCCCGAACCTTCGGAGGACTGAATGCATTGGCACTCGGCCCCCCAAAGTTTTGGGGAGAAATTCTCCCCCATCCCTACGAAAAATAAGGAATGCAAATGGCGGCGGCCGTAGCCGCCGCCATTTGCGTACGCATTTTGTTTTGTTTTTACCCAGAGCCCTCCGCGGCGGGAAATCCGGCTGTGGACGGCCCTGGCCTGGGCCTGGCTGGCTGCTCTGTGGAGCTGCCGCGGAGCACAGCCGGCTGTCGAGGATTCCGGGGGGGAGGACCAGATCGCCTCCCCCCCCGTTGAGGATTCCGGGGGCAGAGACAGAACGCCTCCCCCCACCATGAACAGAATCCGCGAAAAGGTAAGTGACTTTCGTACATCCCTAATTGTTACCAGTGCAAGCTATTTGGAAGTGGTGGGATAGAAAATGAAGTAAATTATGAAGTTAAATTGTCATTTAACCCCCTCCCCCCTATCCACAGTATTCTGGGAGTTAAATCAAATGCAAAACTGAATACAGTTCCTCTATGTTACAGTCTAAAACCCCATCCCATTACCTAGATTGTATGCAAGCGTGGCAATCCATTGAATAAAATAGGCATCTAATCGTTGCTTTTTTGCTGTTCTTCTCACTTCTGTAATATCCTTCATAAATATTTCCAAGAGCCTTTTATTTGTGCCTTGGCTATTATTTTTACCCTGATTGATCATGAGAAAAATTAGCTCCTGTGAAGCTACCTTGTACAATGCTAAAATATTTCATTACCAAAGAAATGCTATATAACCTTACTCAGTGCATTTCCAGTTGTTCAATGGCTTTGCAGATTTTTTTTAAAACACAAAAATCAATTTCAATTGTATTTTATGTTATTAGATTGTAAGCAATGCACTAAAAATTGTAGCTGTAAGCTTAAACAGTACAATGAACAAAAAATATCCACGGTAATAAATCAGAACTACTTCTAGATTTACCAAACTGCCTGGATGTTTGCAGTGTTGCTTTGGCAGTGCTCATTCTGGCAGTAAGGAAAGTGTTTGAATCAGCAGTTCAAAGCTTATCTCTTGCATTCCAAAATGAAAGTGCCCCGATTCAATTTCAGGGGTTTCCAAGAGAGGATGTTGTCCCATTTTGCACAATACTTTGCTGTGTTCAATTTTCTAGAGATGCCATCACTGTGATCAGTGGCACCATGAGGGCAGGACTGTGGGGCAGAGGTTTAGGGCACCACTCAGCAGAATGAACAGGTGGACTCCTAAATGCAGCAGGGCTGGCTTATCATATTTTGAAGCAGTGGAGGCTGGTGGCTTCGATTTCAGTGGGGCTGTAAATCCATTCTGGGTTTCAGTCAAAACCAGCAGTACTCTAAAGGAACTATCCAAAGTGCTGAACCCTATCCCCCAAATGGATGTTGAACCCTATCCCCCCAAAGGTAACTGTTTTGAAGTAACTGTGAAGTAATACACACTGCCACCGAAATGGAGGTTTGGGTTGCAAGACTATAAAGTCCTGAGTCTAATGGTGCAATCCTTTGCAAGTTTAGACAGAAAGAAGTCCTACAACGCCCAGCATGCCCCAGCCAGCCATCACCCAAAATATGTCATGTGGGCCATTACCAGCAGTAAGGTCCAACAACAGAGGTATGTTTAATCTTATCATCAGATACCTGAAAAGTTCACAACAGCCATTCCAGAACCTGAGCAGACCATCCAATTCTATCGCTTTCCTAATAAACTACTCCATGGTGGACCTAAATTAAGGGTGCAATCCTATGCATGTTTAAACAGAAAAAAGTCCTATAACTCCCGGCATTCCCCAGCCAGCCATGCTGGGAGTTATAGGACTTTTTTCTGTCTAAATATGCATAGAATTGCATCCTAATATTATTTAACTGCACTACTGTTTGTGATAGGTCTTGAAAGGGGAAAGTCATATAACAAATGCAGAGCCCGTTAGAGTCTAATGGTATGAGAGCACAGCATACTATGACTTTGCATTGCACAAATATGGGTTGTTGTATGTCAGGAATGATTCTGAGCATGTGGAGATAGTTAGCAGCTCAGGCTCAGAATGGGAACAGCCAGAACTGGGGGAAGGTTTCCTCCCTAGTGAGTCAGATATGGATAGGCGTTCTTCTCAGGAACTTGGCTCACAGATGGCTTGACCTCCCCTGTAAGAACCCAGGTCTTGGAGGAGGAGGAGAGTGCGGGGTGTGACCTGAGTGATGCAGAGCGAAGTGGGAAAAGTTAGAGGAGGAACTCAGATGTTCCACCCAGTTGGCTGTGCATGATAGCCTACATAGGGGGGCACAGCTGTAAGGGAGGGGCACCCCCCCCAAGTTATTCTGTCCGGCAAGTTCTTGTTCAAACTGCCGGCAACGTCTCTGATTCCCACTTGGCTCCTCTATTGATATTTGTAATTGTGTGGAGTAGCTGTTTTCCTTTGTAGTCTGAGAGTCTCCAAGGATTTGCATTTGTAAGGAACCGGGTAGCTAACTAATAAAGTAGTGAGCTTGAAGCCTGGTGCCTTGGAGTGTGTGACTGCCGACGGAGAGAACCAAGGGACCTGACATTGTTTTTACATCATAAGGACGGAAACTGAACAAAAAGTGCACATGAATTAAGTTGCATTCTACCCATACAGGAAAGAGGCAGAGTGGTGTAGTGGTTAGAATGTTGGACTTGGACAAGTAAGATCTGGGGTTGATTCCCCACTCAGTCATCAAGTGTACTGGGTGAATCTGAGCCAATCATAACCCCACAGAAGTTGGACAAAGAGTGGGAAATAATTGTGAGAAAACCATGTAAAATATTAATTGAAAGCAGTGGTACCATCAGGGCAGGACTTTAGGGTAGAACTCTACAGCCTTTCTCAGGGCTGGCTTATCGCATTTGGAAGTGAAGTAATACACATTACCATCTAAAGAGAAGAACCTCTGTAAGATAATTAAGGCCAGTCTAATAACACCTAACAGCACCACTCTCTGTTTGTACAATCTGTTCCATCTGCATTTCGCGGATTGTCAGGTGCCTTTTGTTCCATAGTCTGCTCATTGACGGAATTGCCCCCCGCATTTCCTAAATTTGTGCAAATTCACATTTGTGCAAACATGCAAATTCCCTCCCCAAATGCACAAATCCCCCCCCCCATGTGCAACCCCCCGCCCCAAATGTGCTTTGGCCTATGGGGGAAATGAGCATTTTTGAACAGTTTTTTACTTTTGATTTTACACCAACTAAATTTGCATAAAATTCTGGGAAGTAAAACAAAAAACAAAAACCTAACAACAATGGACTGCAAGTCGGCGGAACCCGTGAGCCTTGGGAAAAGCCAGTCCGCTACAGAATCCCCAGGTTGTGTTCGTAGAAATCTGAACTCATTTGATTCCATTGTGGATTTCTCCGACATCCCTGGTGATGGGTCCTGAAAAGGGAACCTTATCTAACAGATGCAGTGCTCTGGTGGTCCAACAAATGGTGTGTTACTGGAATGGTATTTAAGAACCAAAGCCCGGACCTCCCATCTGAACCCTGAAATTTCCTGCTGCCAGTGTGGCTTATCTGGAGGAATGCGCTGATGCCACAGCAGTGGTTGCTTTTGCAGTGGAGACACCCAGTGAACATGAGGATGTAGGAAGCTCTGCATCTTGGGTAGTTCCACTGGAGTTTGGACTGGTTCTGACTGAAACCTGGAGAGGATTAGCTGCCCCACTGACATCAGAGCCACCAGCCTCCACTGCATCTGTATTCACTTATCATGTGGATTCGGGGGAAGTGCTCAAGTTTTTCCTCTTTTGTTCTGTGGGAATGTCTGTTGTTTTTTGTTTATCCTTTTCTCTCCTCCACCAGCCCACTGCTAGTTTCCCCCCTCAAAACTCTCTGAAACTGACAAAGAGACACTCCACGTTTGACAGCCACTAGTAGTTTATGGGTGATTATAACTCTTTGTTAAAGCCCAGGCCTCAGGATTCTGCTTAAATCCCCTGGCATTCGTACGGTGTCAAGTGCCCAGTAAATGACAATATTTTATTGCTGCCCTCCCCTCTATACACCATGTTGCTGTATTGTGCCGAAACCATAAATAAAAATAGTGGTGGTGGGGGGTGAGAAACCACCACACAAGTGCTTATATTTTATGACTTTGTTGAAGGCTGCTGCTGGCGACAATACGGACTGGTTTGACTGCTTTCAAGGCTTCCCCCCACCCCAGTGCCAGTAATGAAATTAAAATGGGCAGCAATGAATCTGCACGGTGTCCATCAATGTTTCAGCGCTCAGTCTCCGCACTCGCTCGCATGAAGGGGGATGCTGTGAGAGAGCTCATTTTCGTGTAATAATCTGTGTTCTCTTTAAAGGATGATGAAGGTAGCCTGCAGCTACAATGAAAAGGGGGCCTGGGGAAGAACCTCGTTAGTAAAGGTGAATTATTTAACTGCTAAGAGTTGCTCTCAACGGTGTGGCATTTCCACGACGTCTTCATGAGTCCAGTGCATTGCATGCTGAGGGATTTTAGCTTTCCTCGTGCATGTGTGTGTGTGTGTGTTTGGGATTGGGGGGTGGGGAGTGAGTTCAAATGGAATAGCTGTGCTCTGTCTGCAAAGGAGAAAAAAGTGGTAGCACTGAAGCATTAGAAATGCACCCCTCTTGCCCACTGTGTAATTCACCTTTTGTTTGGAACATCAGGGAAGAAGGGAAATTGAGGCTGCAATCCTATACACTGGGTGCAAAGAACACGTGCCCCTTCAGACGTTGTTAGACTTCAACACCCATAGAGAATGGTGAGGGATGATACAAATTTCAGCCCAATATCATGTGGAGGACCACATGTTTCCCATCCCTGCTTATGCGCAACTTGGAAGGTAAACCCCACTGAACTTAGGAGGACTTTACTTCTAGGTAAGCATATCTAGGCCTGTGCTGTAAGTTACCTTTACTTTTCAGGGCTGTTTCACCTAGGTCAGGGGTTTTCACCTAGGTCAGGGGCCCACCAGGTGTTGTTAGACTCCAACTCCCATCAACCCTGGGGGAGGATGGTCAATGGGTAGGGATCATGGGAGCTGGTGTTCAACAACATCTGGAGGACCACATGTTCCCTATCCCTGTCCTAGGTGAACAACTCCCCCCCCCCAAATTCTTCCCCAATATCCCAGGTAGCAGGGAGCAGATGGAGAAAAGAATCTATGACCTGGTGTGCTATGTATAAAATTCTGCATTGTGGTTATCTTAGGGAAAGAGAACACTTCTCATCAGTATAACTTTTTGGAGTGCTCAAAACTATTCACATTCATCACCTTCCTGTAAGGTAGTTCAGCATTATCCCCGTACTGCAGGTGGGAGGACTGAGGTTAGGAACATAGGAAGCTGCCTTATACTGAGTCAGACCATTCATCTATCTAGCCCAGTATTGTTGACACTGACTGGCAGCAACTCTCCAAGGTTTCAAGGAGGAATTTTTCCAGCTCTACCTGGACATGCTGGGGATCGAACCTGGGACTTTTTGCCCGCAAAGTATGTGTTCCACGACTGAGTCAAGGCCCCTACAGAGAGAGAGGCTTGCCTAAGGCCACTTAGCGAGTTCACACGGCACGGGCAAGCTTCCAACCAGAGGCTTCCTGATTACTTGTTCAGTCTCTTAACCATGGAAAGGATGGCACATCCATTTACGACTCAGGCTACCTCTGGTGTTTCATTTAAATGAAAGTTCCCGCATGGAATATATAACCTCAGCTGTGAAATGACGACTTGGGAGTTAATTGTTTCATTACTGCAACCGTGAAATTCTTTAGATCAGTCCTCAGTCACACATAAAATGTTAATAACGCCAACTTTTGTGCTGAAGATACAATGAGGACAAAAAAAGTGATGTGTTAGCATTAGCGATTTGGGCCTTGATTACTGAAACAGAAAATTCATGTTGAGGCGGTGGGGAGGAACTCATTTGTTCGTGTGTGTGTGTGTGTGTCTATGTGTTTTGCTGTAAGGTACATATTTTGCTGAGAGGAAGAGCATTTGCTTTCCAATATGCTGAAATCAGCAAACATTTTAAAATTCTAATAATTTTACAAGCGTGACCACAGAAATTCACTCCCGACTGAAAATTAATGACCTGTACTAAACTATAGGCTGTATTCTGAACATTTGAAAGAGACTGTATTACAGTAAAACACAAATAGAATTACTCTAACGGGACAGCGTAATGAAAAATTCTACGTTAAATATGGTCTAAGTAATATGTGTGAACACATGAATACCATTTCTTTATTATACTTTGATATTTTACAGGGGTTATTTGGTATTCTATCTCCAAAACTGTTTGCACAGAATGGCGAAATATGTTTGGTGTCACCTAGTTAAGTAAAAAAAGAAGAAGAAGAAGAGGAAGAAAGAAAAACAATTAGACATATTTTTGATGGCTAGTGTGTTGGTGACGGTTTTACCTGATACCTACATTGAGCTTCCATGTACAATGGCAGTATACCTCCAACTATCAGCTACTAAGCCTTCATGCCCTGCTTATGAACTTGCAGAGGCAAACGGATAGCCTGATCCAGCAAGGCAATTCTTTTCTTTGTGCAGCCCAATCCAATGTGTGCTTACTTGACAATGTCACTGACTACAATGGGGAAAATGTGCATAGGACTGCAGCCTTATAATGAAATTGATATGCTTGTCTAATTGTGTAAGAACACAATACCATAAGAAGAGCCATGCTGAATCAAACCAAAGGTCTACCTAGTCCAGCATTGTGTTTACAGTGGCTAAGCAGTTGCCAATGGGAAGCCCACATGTTCCCCAGAAACTGGTATTGATAGTAGGGATGGTGGATAATTCCTCCATGGACCCCAATGAATCTGGCCCCCCGGAGTCCGTGGCAGAACAGAGAACTTACCTCCACCTCCCTCCGGAATCCTCAGGAGTTGGATTCTCCTTGCGGGCAGAGATCCTGCTGAGCTGCTGGCCAGCTCCAGAGCACCAGCGATACGGCTGCCATTGCCGTATCGCTGGCTGAGAGGGACTATCTCCGGACGCAAATGGCATCCAGTATGCCATTTGCTGCCATAAAGGTCTTAGATTAAGGTAAATGCAGCCGTAAATGGCTGCATTTAGCTTACATTAAGGCCTTTACGGCTGCAAATGGCATAGTAGATGCCATTTGCATCCCTGTTTTTTCATGTGATAGGCTACGCAAATATTTGTGTAGCCTATCGCGTGAAAAAACAGGGATGCAAATGGCGTCCACTACCATTTGCGGCTGTAAAGGACTTAGTTTAAGCTAAATGCAGCCATTCACGGTGCATTTATGGTAGTGGATGCCATTTGCATCCGGAGACAGTCCCCCTCAGCCAGCGATACGGCAATGGTGGCTGTATCGCTGGTGTTTCGGAGCCGGCTGGCAGCTCTGCGGAATCACCATGGAGCGGAGCCGGCCGGCCAGGATTCCGGGGGGAGGAACGGTTTGCCTCCCCGCCATGGGTGGATGTCCCCCGGAGCAGCGGGTAGGGAATCCACCCATCCCTAATTGATAGGTTATAGTGCCTCTGATACTAGAGGTAATATATAGCCATCAGAACTAGTAGCCATAGATAGCCTTCTCCTCCATGAATTTGTCTAATCCCCTTTAAAAGCCATCCGAGTTGGTGGCCATCACTATGTCTTGCAGTAGCGAATTCTATAGTTTAACTATGCGCTCTGTGAAGAAATATTGCTTTTGTCTGTCCTGAATCCCCCACCATTCAGCTTCACGGAAGGAACCTGGGTTCTAGCATCATGGGAAATAATCCATTTTCCACACTGTGCATAATTTTGTAAACCTCTATCATGTCTCCTTTTACTCACTTCTGGGAACACTTCTGAGGGCCAAACCCCAGGAGAGCCAGATCTCACCCCAGGCCTGAGTGTCTCCACCACTGATCTAGCATCTCAGGCAGAGTTCTTTCCTATCACCTCCTGTTTAAGTGGAGACACTGCAGGCAAAGCGGATGCTCAAGCACTGGTATAAATAGGTGCACCATCACCTGTTCAAATCTTCTCCAAGGGTCCTACTATGCGAGATGAAGAAGGTATCATCCTTAAGCAAGTGGGGTTCCTAACTTTGGATTAAAAACAAACAAACAAAAAACATTATTACCTAGGATTGGGGCCTGGAGCAAATCAGGAGGCATGGCCATTCAGGGAAGTGGGCATGAATTCTTGCAGCTGTCACTGCTGAGTTGGCAGAACTCTAAAACTAACCCAACCCTAATCCTAACCCTGACCTGAACCCTAACCCTAACTCTAACCCTAACCCTAGCACTAACTGAATGCTAACCCTAACCCTAATGTGAACCCAAACCCGAACCCTAAATTTAACTCTATCCTTAACCCTAACCCTAACCCTAATGCAACCCTAACCCCAACCCAACCCTAACCCTAACTCAAACCCAACAGTAACCCTTACCCTAACCCTAACCCATCACTAACTCTAACCCAAACCTGAACCCTTACCCATCGACAGCCATTTTCAGGCCCCCCGTGGCCCACGCCGCAGGCCCTCGGGCTGCTGGCGCTGTGGTGCAGCTGCTGGCACCCCTTGTCAGCCATTTTGAGGCTCCCCAGGCCTGGCAACAGGGTGCCCTAATGCAGGAGATGCCCCAGCCCCAGTTGTCTCACCCACCCATATTTTCTCCCACAGCTCAACAGAGCCAGTGGGGGTGAGTATAAAAGACCAAAGCACACCTAGAAGCCCCCTGTTGTGCTGCAGTGTGTGGAAGCATGTGCTGCTCAGCTCATCATCTAATGCACAGGCAGAAAGATTTCATCATTGTGGGATCTAGTTTGGTTTTTCCCTGGTGATGGGCGAACAAGTGATGTTTGAGATCACTCGGATTCTCTGAACGTCGGTAGGGATGTTGGAGAATTCCGCCATGGACTCCACGGAGTCTAAAGAATCCGCCCCCCTGGGGTCTGTGGTGGAACAGACTACCCCCCCCACCCCCTGAAATCCCCGGAATGGACCTACCTGATGGCGGCTCTGGCAGCGGCTCTGGTGGTGGCTCCGGGTCGTCTTCTGGGCTGCTACGGCCGCAAATGGCGGCCATCGTAGTAGCTGCCATTTGCGTCCCTGCTTTAGCCATGATAGGCTATGTAAATATTTACGCAGCCTATCACAGCTAAAGCAGGGACGCAAATGGTGTAGGGGATGCCATTTGCGTCCCTGCTTTAGACGTGATAGGCTACGTAAATATATACGTAGCCTATCTAGGGATGTACGAATTGTGTACCTTCCGTGCCGCTTGACTTCCGCAGTTTGCGGCCAGTGCTCCGTACCGTCATTCGCAAGCACCCAGAATTCCCCTCTTTTTTTTCCTCTCCAAGAATTACGAAGATAAATCCGTACCGACAGCCGTAATTCTGCATAACTTCTGTAAGAAAGGCTATTTTTCATAGATATTTACGTATCTTTTCCCCTGCCCTGAGATGTGCAGTAATTACTTTCAGCCAAAACACTTCCTCCTCCTTGGGGCTTCCCAAAACAAGGCTGCCCCAGGTGTACCTGAGCGATGTTAAAGCAACGCTGTCTGAAAGAAAGAAAGAAAAAAACTTTTAAAGTTACCATGCTGGTCTGGAGTCCTGCACGAGTATTAGCCCCCTGCTAGGCTTTCTATTTCCACATCCAGCCTTGCTGGTGACATTGTGAGGCTAAAATGGAGATAAGAACCAACTCTGTGCATGTCTACTCAGAAGTAAGTCTTTCTGAGTTCAATGCAACTTACTCCTACATATGTCAGCACTAGGGATGGACGAAAGGGACTTACCTTGTCCCGCAGCTTGCTTCGCAGTGGGGGGGAGGCGCTTCAGTTCTCCCCCCGAAGTTCAGGCGAGGGGGGGAGGCACCCTGTCTCGCCCGGCTGAAATTCAGGCCGGGGGGGGAGGCGCCCCATCCCTCGCCGGCGAAATTCAGGCCGGGGAGGAGCGCCCCATCTCCCCGGCTGCGAAAAAAAAGTAAAAAACAAAAACAAAACACACACCCGTGATAGGCTACGTAACAATTTGCGTAGCGTATCACGGCTAGATTTCCAAAGTCAGCCATAATAGTCTACGTAAATCATCACGTAGCCTATCACGGGTGACTTTGGGGGGAAAAAAAGCACATACGCAAATGGCGGTGCCCCATGGGCGCCGCCATTTGCGTTCCTTATTTTGGCACATCTAGTCTACGTAAAGATTTACGTAGACTACGGCGAAAATAAGGGCAACGCAAATAGCGTTCCCTTATTTTCGCCGTAGTCTACGTAAATCTTTACGTAGACTACCCCTGTCCAAATAAGGAATGCAAATAAGGAACGCATTTGCGTACGCACTTTTTTTTTTCCCCCAAAGTCACCCATGATAGGCTACGTAACGATTTATGTAGCCTATCACGGCTGACTTTGGAAATCTAGCCGTGATAGGCTACGTAAATCCTTACATAGCCTATCACGTGTTTGTTTATTTGTTTTTACTTTGTTTTGTAATGGCGGCGGCGGCAGCCAGTCGGGAGACCAGCAGCCACCCCCGCCCCCACTGAAATGCCGCCGAAATGCTGCTGGGACCCGCCGCCGAGAGGGACATTCGCCGAAGATAAGTCCCATCCCGGGGGGGGGGGGCGGCGGAGAATTTCCCCAACACTTTCGGGGGGCCGAATGCGTCGGCACTCGGCCTCCCGAAGATTCATGGAGAAATTCTCCGCCATCCCTAGTCAGCACCCCACTTGCCCCTGGCTCAGCTTTGTATTTCCACATCCAGCTCATCAGCAAACCTCCTGTTAGTTATCTCACTGGGTGACTTTGGGCTGGACTCTAACCACTACCCCAAACTTCTGTTATGAAACTCATGAAGAAAAAGAGACAGTGTAATGGAAAGTTCTTTCTGAAGCAGTCACACTTCACTTGTACAAATGCAGCATGAAGGGAAAGATCAGCAACCTTCTCTTTGTTTGAATAAAAAGCACACTCTGCACATGCTCAGGGAATGGACAAAATAAGGAATAAACATACCAGGGAATATGAAGAACTATATTCTTCTAGTGTGTGTGTGTGTAATCTCCCTCAATCCAGCTGTTCCCTGGAAACCCCCCCCCCATTCACCCAAGGGTCTTCTGAGATAATTAACAGAAGGTTTGATAATGAACTGGATGTGGAAATACAAAGCATTCGTAGCCACCGCTGTTTGGGTCCCTGTATTTTGCCGTGATAGGCTACGTAAATATTTACGTAGCCTATCACTGCAAAAAACCCCACAAAAAAACAGTGAACGCAAATGGCGGTGGCTACGGCGGCCGCCATTTGCATTCCTTTTTTTTTTACCATTTTACGGCAGCCGCTATTTGCATTCCCCCCCCTTTTTTTTGGCCGTAATAGCCTACGTAAATATTTACGTAGGCTTTTACGGCAAAAAAAAAAGGGGGGGAACGCAAATGGCGGCTGCCATAGCTGCCATTTGCGTTCCCTTAGTTTTGCTGTGATAGGCTACGTAAATACTTATGTAGCCTATCACGGCTTCTGCAGGGATGCAAATGGCATCCCTGCATTAGCTGTGATAGGCTAGGTAAGTATTTACATAGCCTATCACGGCTATATGGAAGAAGCGAATGGTGGCTGCAGATACGGCTGCCATTCACAAGTCAGCGCAGATGGCAGCAGGTAGGTGCTCCGTTCTGGGCCCATTTTGTGGGGTGGGGGGACGTTTGGGCTTCATTCCGCCACAGATTTCGGGAGGCCGAATGCACTGGCATTCGGCCTCACTGAGATCTCTGATGGAATTCTCTGACATCCCTACACATAGCTGTTAAAGATGAGCAGCTTGTCCAAAAAACATAGGTGTCAGGCCCAATTCAGCACTGACGTGGTTGAATACGCAGGGACTCAACCCCAGACTTTTAAGAGCCTTGGGCTTTGATGCACGAATCTATCAGTTTTGGCTTCTCCCTAAGAATGGCGCGGGTGCCCGATTCAGTCCGGGAAGCTGGCAGAACTGCCCCTGCCTGCACCTCTGAGCCCTGCTCACCAAGCCCCTGCCCCTGCTTGCCCCTTGCCCACGCTTGGCAAATGGCCTGCACTCACCCTGGTGGCCTTGTCGATCTTTGCGGTCACTATTTTTTGAGAAACAAAATGGGGATTGCAAAAATGCGCATATTTGCTCATGAAAATGTGCATTTTTAAACAAAAAATACACATCTTTACACACACACAAATATGGATCTTCACAAAAATGTGCATTTCACACATGATAATATGCACATTTGCAAAATGCACATTTTCAGGAATACAAAAACATGAACATTTTTGCGATCGCCATTTTATTTTTTAAAGGATGACTGCGGAGCTCGACGAGGCCACTGGGCTGAATGTGGGCTGCTCGCCGAGCATGGGAGGAGCTCAAGTGTGGTCCACGGATGGGCAAGCAGGGGCAGGGGCTGGGCAGGCATCTGGAGAACGAGGGACAGGGGTGAATTCACACATCCCTACTTCTCCCCCATTTGTTTTTTTAAAAAAACCCTCAAATTATTTTCATCCCAAATATGAAGAATTTTTCAAATTTTGGGAAATTCTTATCAGAAATGAAACGAAACAAAACTCTCACCATTCTTAATAGGATTGCAGTCTAAGTCTAACTGGCGATGAATTTGTGTTTCTATTCTAAGGGTGCAATCGTATGCACATTCAGACAGAAAGAAGTCCCTACAAAGGCATGTTTAGACAGAAAAAAATGGCCTACAGCTGCTGGGAGATGTAGGACTTTTTCTGTCTAAACGTGCATAGGATTGTGCCCCAAGGTGTGTTTAACTGATTTAATTCATGGCGAAGTTGGTTTTGTGATTTTTCCCATTTGGTTTATGGAGCTCAAGTTAGTGCCATTCTGGAAAAAAAAAAGTTGGCAAGCATGTATCATCTATCTGTCTATCTGTCTATCTTGATGTAGCACCCTCCCTGTGTGAGCCTCAGGGCAAATGCCTCCCCACCCTCAGAAAAAAATCTATGAGCTTTTGGAGAGGTGGCATAAAAATACCTTACAGACAAAACTGTCCCCCTGCCCCGCTTCCAAACTGTGCCAGGTGTAATACCTGGGTCATAGCTTGATATAATTGTGAGGAATGTCACCTCACCATCTGAGGAGGCTGCAGTTGCCTTGGAAACATTATAAAAAACAAACATCATACTGCAACGTGGGCAATTCCAGCCCCTAGCAAAGTACATGCAGCGGAACTTTAATAGCCACACATAATTGCACTAATTGGAGAGACCGAGATTTTATCTGTGGTTTTATAACTTGTTTAAAGGTTCGATAATTTAGCCTCATTGCTCTGGTCTGCAGCTCTGTAAATAAAACATACGGCCACATTTTTGCTCTGTTCAGGATAGGGATGTCAGAGAATTCCGCAACGGATCTCGGTGAGGCCGAATGCCAGTGCATTCGGCCGCCCGAAATCCATCATGGAACGAAGCACCCCCCCACAAAAGGCGCGTGAAACAGAGCACTTACCTGCTCCCGTCTGCGCTGCTTTGCGAATGGAGGCCGTCCTGCAGCCGCCATTCGCTTCCTCCTCTTCAAGCCGTGATAGGCTACGTAAATACTTACGTAGCCTATGACGGCTAACGCAGGGACGCCATTTGCGATGGTGTACCCAGCGTATGCAAATGGCGGCGGCTACTGCCATTTGTGTACGCTGGTTTTTTTCCCCCTGCCATGATAGGCTACGTAAGTATTTACGTAGCCTATCATGGCTCAATACAGGGACGCAAATGGCGGCGGCTACGACAGCCGCCATTTGCATCCCTGCAGGGCTGCCCAGTGGCTGGATGTCCGGCTGTGGGCAGCCGGAGCCGGCCGGTGGCTCCGCGTCTTGGCTGCGGAGCGGAGCCGGCCAGGCAGGATTCCAGGAGGAGGGATGGAGCGCCTTCCCCCCACCGCGGATTGCCCGGCGCGGAGCCAGGTAGGTGTTTCATACATACCTAGTTCAGGAGCACCAGCTGCTTATGTAATGGCTCTCCAGATTTCTCCCTGCTATGGACTTTGGCTGCTATCTGAGGTGGCTCTACCCCGTCCATTAGGAGAGCCTCACCAAAGATGGAAAGGAAGACAGTAGAACCAACACCTGCCATCTCCAGCCAGCCAACTGAGCTAATTTGATGGACATATATTTAGGCTGCAATCCTATACATATTTATATAGAAATAAACCTGATTGAACTCAATGGGACTTACTTCTGAGTAGGCATGTATTGCACTGTAAATAAAACGTAAGTTGCTAGGTGGTAGTATTTGTTTTTGATAGTTTTGCATCTTCTGGTCCAATCCCATATATGTCTACTCAGATGTAAGCTCCACTACATCCAATGAAATGTATTCCCATGTCAGAAAGTGTATAGAATGGCAGCCTGAGGGTGCAGTGCTGTATGATTTATTTATTTATTTATTTTATTATTAAATTTATTAATTGCCCATCTGGCTGGTCACCCAGCCACTCAACATTTTCTAAAATACCCTAACCCACCCCAAATGCCTGCTTGAACAACAACGTTTTTAATGCATGACGGAAGCTCATTAAAGAGGGGGCATGACGGAGTTCCCTAGGGAGGGATTTCCACAGAGTGGGGGCCACCACAGAAAAGGCCCTCTCCCTCGTCCCCACCAGTCTAGCTGTCCTGGCTGATGGGACAGAGAGAAGGCCATCCGAGGCTGATCTTGTTAAGCGGCCTGTCTGGTGCTGCTGGAGGCGCTCCTTAAGATAGGCTGGGCCGGAACCATATAGGGTTTTAAAGGTCAAAACCAACACCTTGAATTTGGCCCGGAAAACAACTGGTAACCAGTGCAACTCCTTCAGCACTGGAGTGCTGTGATCTCGCCGGCGGCTGCCTTTAATCAGGCGAGCCGCCGCATTCTGTACCAGCTGCAGTTTCTGAACCATCTTCAAGGGTAACCCCACGTAGAGCGCATTATAGTAGTCTAAACGAGAGGAGACCAGGGCATGTACTACCGATGGGAGCAGATGGTCGGGAAGGAAGGGGCGCAGCCGCCGTATCAGATGGAGTTGATACAGCGCTGTCCGGCTCACAGCTGACACCTGAGCCTCCATGGACAGCTGGGAGTCCAAAATAACCCCCAGGCTGCAGACCTGGTCTTTCAAGGGTAGCCATACCCCATTCAACACCAGGTCAACATCTGCCATCCTCCTCTTGTCTCCCACCAAAAGTACCTCGGTCTTGTCAGGGTTCAGCTTCAGCCTATTCCTCCCCATCCAGCCACTCACCGTCTCCAGACATTTGGACAGGGATTCTACGGCCAACCTTGGTGAAGATTTAAACGAGAGGTAGAGCTGCGTGTCATCCTCATATTGATGACACTGCACCCCAAACCTCCTGATGATAGCCCCCAGTGGCTTCACATAGATGTTAAATAGCATCGGGGAGAGGATGGAACCCTGTGGCACCCCACAAGTAAGTGGCCACGGGTCCGAAACCTCCTCTCCCAGTGCTACCCTCTGGTACCTGCCGGAGAGGAAGGACCGGAACCACCGCAATACGGTGTCCCCAATGCCCAACCCCTCCAGGCGGTCCAGGAGGATACCGTGGTCAACGGTATCGAAAGCCGCTGAGAGGTCAAGGAGAACAAGGAAGGAGCATTCACCCCTATCCAGAGCCCTCCTCATATCCTCTACCAAGGCGACCAAGGCCATTTCTTGGTTGTATGATCTGCCCTGGATTCTTGTAAGCCTTTGAAATCTGTATTTAAGCTAGACAGGCAATTTCACCCATCTAGCAGAGGCTTTGTGGAAGGGCAGGGAAGGTGGCTGGGACACCCCAGATGCTGTCTGGGGGTGTATTGCCCCGGCTGTGGGCTGCTAAGGATGGAGGTGCTGCGGAAGTGATAAGCCAGATGCAGGTTTGCTTACAAGGAGACTTTATTGAGTACTTACAGCACACAGGTGTATCCAATGGTTGGATCAGACAGCTTCTCTGAACCCAGAGCCAAAGGGTACAATGGGTTTTATACCATACATGTTAGCAATGAGGCAGCATGACAGCAGCAAGCATTGATTAGTGTTCATCTGCAACTTTCCCAGCATAGACTAATGGTGCTTGTTCAGAAGGAAAATAATCAGAACTTTCCTAGCACAGACACCTGTAGCTTAGCATAAACAAAGCCTCACTTCTCAGGTGTTTCCCAGGCCCTGATAAGATAAACAGTAGCATGTTAGTATGAAATGTGCTAAGGCAGCGATATTGACCTTTGACTCATCTCACAAACTCAGAGGCCCACTCGCAAGGAAATTGCACTTAATATTGAACCAAAGCAAAGCATTATGGATCTCTAGGCCCCTCTAAAACAACAGGTGACTTGGTTACAGGTCTTACAGGGGCCTTACAGGGGGGCACAGGATTGCTGCCTAAATCTTATTCCAGAGTGGCATCCATGTTAGTCTATTGTAGTAAGAATTGGTTCTGTGATACTTTATAGACTGGACTGGGGGGGGCAGAACTCTTTAGGGGTGGGTGGATTGCCCTCCACTCTGCAACCTGTGGGCTGGGTGACATCAGGGGGCATGGCCCTGCCCCTGACACCATGACCAGGGTGCGGTCCCATCCCTTGGCTTGGGTGGCTTGGGTGGGATGTACAAATAGCCAAACACAAGAACTCGTATGATTCATATTAAATAGATTGGCAGTTATTTCTAGAATATGCTTCCTTGTTATGTGCTGTATCATTAATGCTCATGGAAGCCAGATATTAGTGCACCTGTGTGAAATAGCTTCTCGCTGCACCCTTCAGCACGACCTATGGCTATGCCCCTGCCTACACAATGACATTTCTATTGGTTCCCATGTCATTTGCAGAGGTGTGTGCAATTATGTGCTAAATATTAGCTCATCACCAATCACGATAGATGAATATATGCTTTGCATGATTCATCGGGGTTTTTTCTCTCTAGTGCATGCAGATTGCTGAATATGAAGATTAGCAGTGCCTGCCATGCCCATTTATTTGCATATTTAACATAAAAATAAAATCTATACCAGGAAAACCAAAACCTCTCCCATTTTTTTAAAAATATTTCTTTTTAAATGATGGGATTATTGTGTGGCAAAGTAAGGTATGGGGGGGGGCTATGAGCCATTGAGGTCTGTGCAAAGTGGAATTGGCTATATCTAGGTTTATTTGTTTTTTTGTGGTAGAGGTTTCTGGGGATGGCGAGAGAGCTCTTCTTTGCACATGGGATCATGTTTGTAGCAGTTTCTAGATAACTCTGGTAGTGTCATGCCCGCAGCAGCACCTAGGTCATCCTGCTCCAACTTGGCATCATCCAGATGTCTTGGATTTCAGCTCCCATCAGACCCAGCCAGCATGGCCAATAGTCAGGAACGCTGGGAGTTTTAGTCTAAAATAGCTGCAGGGCACCAGGTTGGAAAAGGGTGATCTGGTTAATGCTAGCAACCACAGAAACTGGGTTTCCCAAGCCCAGGACACTGTTGCTCATGCTCTCAGTGACACCACTCCCTGATTCTTCCTGGATCCTTCCCCTTACGTTTGGTGAAAGAGTCCAAGGTCAGTAATTGAGCAGTTTTTTGTTTTTGTTTTTCATGCAGAAGCCCCCATGTTCAACCATCAAGACTCTTGTCTGAACCCTTGGAGACCCACTGCCACTCAATGATGGGGCACCTATGGCCCTCTCTAAATCAGTCTTCCCCAAGGTGATGCCCTTCAGATGTTTTGGACAACAGGGTTCTGGAGTGGATTTGTCTGTGTGGAAAGGATGAATCTGAGCCAAGGGCAGTTCTGGGAACAGAATCCCTCAGCTCAGAATTCTTCAATTATTTTGCACCAGGCTCCAGTGGGTGGATTTCAGGGTTCTAATATAAACAAAGTAGACTTTTGCCCACCCCTGATCTACAGCCCATCCTGGATGATGAGATGCCCCCTTCACAGGCCTTGAGCAGTCGGCCTGCCCTTGCATATAGACAGCCACCTAATTTAAAGTAGCTAATTTAAAGTAGCTGGTTCCTCTCTGATAGGCTACCTATCAGAGAGGAACCAGATCTGGATGCCACCTCAGACCATATCCACTCAGGCAACACCATTATAGGACCGAATAATGCCAGCCACAACATTGAGGGCTCATTCGGGGTGTGGAACCTCTGGCCCAGGGGCCAAATCTGCCCCCAGTCCCCTATCTGGCCACACCCCCTTTCCCATAACTACCAGTTGTTTCCTTGTTTCCTAGCTTTTGTGCAGTTTTTTCCCCATTCTAAAAAGTTGAAGTGCCTCTCCTATGACATACTTACTGGCAGCAAGACCTTTAAGCTGCAGTAGGCTGGTATTTTTGGAATGCTTATCCTTGCCCTTCTTGCCTGGGGTTCACCCACCACTGGAATGTGGCCCCTGAGACCATATCCAAACTTGAATTTGGTCCTCAAGCAGAAATAGGTTTTGCACCCTATATGCTAGCATCTGCCTGCAATGCCCGACTGAGTTCTGTATAGTACACACAGGCAAGTCTCTACACAAAAGAAAATTTGGACATCAGTTAACAGAAGGAAGGACAATATGTAGAAACCAGTGGGAGAACATTCAGTCCCTCTGGACAGACTGTTGCTGCCCTGAAAGTGGGCATTTGTAAGGACAACAACTTCAAAGGAAGACGCCAGCAAGAAAATACTGAATTACAACTGATCAAGAATTTTCATTCAATCAGCTATGGCTTGAATTGTGATAATGGCTTTCTGTCCCACTGCAGCTGTTAATCAACGTAGCAAGGGTAGGAATAGGGAGTTTGTTTGATCATTAATTACCACTCTTGTGAATGGTCCCTGTACTTTTTTTTGCTCACATTTAAGCTTTAACGTTGTATGCCCCGACCGTGGGCTGCTAAGGTTTGGAGGTGCGGAGCTAATGATAAGCCAGACCCAGGTTTGCTGACAAGGAGACTTTATTGAGTACTTACAGCACACAGGCATACCCAATGGTTGGATCAGACAGCTTCTCTGAATCCAGAGCCAAGGGGTACAATGGGTTTTATACCATACATGTCAGCAGTGAGGCAGCATGACAGAAGGAAGCATTAATTAGCGTTCATTCCCAGCATAGACTAACAGTGCTTGTTCAGAAGGAAAACAATCAGAACTTTCCCAGCACAGCCACCTTTAACTAGGGATGGCGGAGAATTTCTCCCCGAAACTTCGGGGGGCCGAGCACCAACGTGTTCGGCCCCCCGAACAAGTTTCGGGGAGAAATTCTCCGCACCCCCCCCGCACCTCTCCGGGATGGGACTTACCTTTGCTGAATGTCCCTCCCGGCGGCGGGTCCGGCCGGCGGTTTGGCAGGTGTTCGTGCGGGGCGGGAGTGGCAGCCGGTCTTTCGCCACCATTCCAAGAAAAGAAAAAAAAACAAAAATGCCCCCGTGATAGGCTACGTGACGATTAACGTAGCCTATCACGGCTAGATTTGCAAAGTTAGCCGTGATAGGCTACGTAAATCGTCACGTAGCCTATCACGGGTGACTTAAAAAAAAAAAAAACAAGCGCGTATGGATAATGGCGGCCCCCATAGGGAGCCGCCATTCCCGTTCCTTATTTGGTCGCTGTAGTCTACGTAAAGATTTACGCAGACTACGGCGAAAATAAGGGCAACACTATTTGCATTGCCCTTATTTTCGCCGTAGTCTACGTAAAGATTTACGTAGACTACAGCGACCAAATAAGGAACACGAATGGCGGCTCCCTATGGGGACCGCCATTAGCGTACGTGCTTTTTTTTTTTTTTTAAAGTAACCCATGATAGGCTACGTGATGATTAACGTAGCCTATCATGGCTGACTTTGCAGATCTAGCCGTGATAGGCTACGTTAATCGTCACGTAGCCTATCACGGGGGCGTTTGTTTTTTTTAAAAAAAAAACTTTGGAGTTCGCGGCCGGGCGAGGCAAGGCGCCTCCTCCCCGGCCTGAATTTCGGCCAGGTGAGGCGGGAAGCCTCCCCCTGGCCTGAATTTCGGCCGGGCGAGGCGGGAAGCCTCCCCCCCCAGCCTGAACTTCGCGGGGGGAGCAGCGAAGCACCTCCCCCCCACCGCGAACAAGCTTCAAGGACAGGTAAGTGACTTTCGTCCACCCCTACCTGTAACTCGGCATAAACAGAGCCTCACTTCTCAGGCATATCCTAGGCCCTGATAAGATACTAGCCTTTGTTAGCATGGAATGTGCTGAGGTGGCGATATCGATCTTTGACCCATCTCACTAGCTCAGAGGCCCACTAGCAAGGGAATTGCACTAATAATGAACCTAAGCAAAGCATTATGGATCTCTAGGCCCCTCTAAAACTACAGGTGACTTGGTTACAGGCCTGGGGCCAATACAAATGTATTTGTCATGGACTGTATTGTTTGGTATTGCATCACCATCTGACCCCACTGCTCCCATTTCATTCTCTCTCTCTCTCCAGCGATGTGTAGATCTACCTGCTTACTAAGGATAACACTTTTTACATGACGTGGAGTTTAGTGCAGACGATCTTATGCCATATTATATTTATTAGTCTTTAAGGTAGTTTAAGCTGTTTAAAGTCTCTAAGGTGCCACAAGCCTCTTTGTTGATTAAAATATGTTTTAATAACTGCTCATGAGGTTATCTATTTATAATGAGGTCAGGTGGCTGAGCGAGTGAAGCTATTCTCTGGATGGGGCCTTGGAGTGGTCCATGGTGATGGGACTGATCTTCCAGAAGAATTAAAATAACTTCCCAGCAGGCGTGCACTGTGAATTTCTCAGCAACGTAGAAGAATCTAATTGGCTTGGATGCCATCTTCTCAAAATCCTTAACAGAAGCCAGAGAATACAAAAAATACTTCTTTAAAAATTGACATATTTTCTTACTGGCAACTGGGGTTGCTGTGAAATAGGTTTCTGTTGGTGCTGAGACCTGTGGGTTCAAAGGAGTTGTTGAATGTGCTGGGGCCCAGAGCTCATCTCATTAGATCTGGGAATGAATAGATTTGCCAAGGAGCTGCCTGTATATAGCAGACCGGCAGAACTTGTGACCCATCCAAAAACATCCAAACAATGCCTGTGCAGTGACAAGGACTTTTAGATTAGTGCAGGTAGCCCCTGTGTTCATCTATGAAACGTTGGGTGGGCTGACACAAAACAAGAAGGCACTTTTCTGATTTTGTGTCACTCTTATTTTTTGGTTACTTCTTGGTGCCTCCCTGTTTTTGGCCATCCAACAAAGGTAGCCCACTAGCCATGTAGGGTAAATCTACCAGTGGTTCTGTTAATGTCCTGGTCCCCCCCCCCCCCGAACATAAGAACATAGGAAGCTGCCTTATACTGAGTCAGACACTTGGTCCATCTAGCCCACATGGTTGACACTGACTGGCAGCGGCTCTCCTGGGATTCAGGCAGGGGTTTTACCTGCCCTACCTGTTGATATCAGGGACTGATCCTGGGTCTTCTGCATGCAAAACAGGTGCTCTACCACTGAGCCTCAGCCCTTCCCCCTTCCTGCCTGCTCAGGACTGAAAAAAAACAACGACAGCTCCTGGAAGGCTGGCAAACAAAGTACAAATCTTCAAAGCGAATCCTGGGTGTAAATGAAGGCTAGGGACAGGTGAGAATTTCAGTTCATTTTTGATAAGAATTTGCCAAAAGTTACAATTTTTTTTTCAAATTTGGGCTGGAAAGAACTTGAGAGTAAAAAACAAACAAACTGAATGTGGGGAAAAATGAAGTTGACAGATTTATTCAATGAACTGAGTTCATTGCTTTCCAAGCAGCCATTCTCCTCAATCCCCCTGTGGCATCCATCTTGTGGGAGCAACCATGGTGCTTCAAATTCCAAAATTCCAAATGTGCCCACTGACCCAAAATGGGTTGGGGAACCCTCGTGTAACACCTAGTTTGGCCCTCAGGCAAGCCAACCTCAGCTCCTCATTCACAATATAGGAATAATAATACCTGCCTTCCTTACGTAGAAAATGGATGCAAAGTGTTTTGAGCATTTGAAGTGTACTATGTAAAAGTCCCCTCACCCCGCATCTGGCTTGCCTGGCCGTGGGGGGGGGGATGTTGTGGGTGGGGGGGGAAGGGCGGGACAAGATCGAAGGCCATTGGCCCTCGCTCCTGACGTCCAGGTGGGGTGGGGGCTGAGCTGGCCGATATTTAGGCCTCCCCGCCCCCTTTCCTCATTCATTCTGGCTTTTCTGGCTCCCTCCCTCCCACCCAACATGCAGTGTGGGTTGTACTGGTTGCCCTATTGGGGGCCGAGTAGGAATTTTGCTCTTAGCCAGATTGGCCGGGCTATGGGTTTTTTGCCTACTTCATACTGCTGGTGGGATAGGGAGTAATGAAGTCTAATTGGTATCATCTGATTGCTATTTTTATCCGGTCACATAACTGTACTGGCGGTTCCGGGTGGGCACTCCACTGGGGGAGAGGACAGGTGAGCATTTGTGGGCACCGTTTCAGGTGACTGGTAAGGCCCGAGGCTCTCAGCTCCGGGTTTTGTGGCCCCGAGTTGGGAGATAAGGCTTACCTCTGAAGCTGACCCTCCTCACCCACTCGGATTCCATGGCTCGAGGGGTGGTGACAGGGGAAGGTCTCCCAGCCCAGAATTGGGTGGATCGATCTGCAGGGTGGCTACAGTAGATGCCATGCCTCAGACAACGAATGCCTCACTCTATACCTGTCATGATTACTTGTTTTCTATGTGCCCGCCGGTGCTTCCTTCGCAGATTGTAATATGTCAATAAATGTGGCCCAGTTTTATCCCAACTCTATTTGTGTTGTCTTGTCATTTCTCCCCCCTATGCACCCACAAAAACCCAAACTCGGAACTATTTTTGATTGTTCCTGTGAATGCAGCTTTGGATTGCTTCTTATAGATGAACCAGAAATCTTGGTTCTCTTCAGATGTCATGCTGGTCCAATTGCAAGACCTTTTGTGACAAAACATATCATGCCAGTTATCTTCAGCTTTCAAGGTTGCCCTTCATATCTCCACATTGTTCCTTCCATGCATATTCATTTCCTTTGGGTGATGACCTCAGCTTCCATTTAATACATGCTTCCCCCACAAAGTGCCCCAGGCTTACGTCACTTTTCTCCCCCGCCACTCTCTCGCAACATTCACTTTAGTTCACACAATTTGCTGTCGGTGCAGAGGGAATTATATGCTTTCCTTTTCAACATGACAGTTTGTCCTTTTACACTTTGCTGTTTGTTTTGACAAGAGAGACACAAGTGGTCCCTGTTAGAAAAATGCTCTTCCAGGAACAAATTTTGAGGCAATGTCACTATTTGTATTCAGCTTTACGAGGCAAATCTTTGACTCACCAATCCAAATGCTGGGTTCTTAATACCTTTTGACAATGAAGGTTCTAGCTGTTTCCAAAACTGACAACTAAACATGTATTCCAGGAGGAGGACAAATCTGGAAGGGTAAGATGAACAGGCCACTTAAAAATTGTCCTACACATTGCTGAGCTTCAGATGTTGCTTTGCCAACTTGAACATCTTCAAGTTGACATTGTCTAATAAGAAGGCCTTTAATGGGGAAAAAAGGCAAGGGGGGGGGGAAGGGAGCATAGCTCAGCAGTAGGACACATGTTGTGCATGCAAAAGGTCCCAGGTTCAATTCCCACAATCTCCAGTTAATAAAAGATGAAGTAGCACATGATGAGAAAGACCTGTCTGAGACCCTGGAGAGCCACTTGTCAAAGTAGTCCAGCCTTCCACAATCTGGTGCCCTCCAGATGTTTTGGACTTCAAAATCCCATAGGTCACAGCCTGAATGGCCAATGGTGAGGAATGCTGGGAGTTGTAGGCCAAACACATGGAGAGCACCAGGTTGGCAAAGCCTGAAGTAATAAATAGTCGGATAGATGAGCAAATAAACTTATCTGGCTGAATGCAGCTTCCAATGTTTTTCAGGGCCAATTTGCATGACCAAAGCAAGTAATGTGATAAATTGGGCCTGTAATTAATTCACTTTATTACACAAAAATCTTCAGGGTGGGGTAAAAAGGACAAAAACAATCATGCAAATCAACCTCGGCAATTTTATTTTTATTTTTTTAGCTGAAAGCTATGCTTCTCAGGATGATGGGGTCTAATTTGTACATGCATGCACATGTTTTGATACTTCATCTCTCAGTGGCTGATGGTTTGATTACTCACAGTGTCAAATGCCTTTGTTGAAAAGTGCTACATTTGAAGATGTGAAGGGGAAACTCTCCACAGCTCTGTGAATGGGTGCAGTCTACCCTCCAGCTTGGTCACTGAAGAAGAACAGAAGCAGAAGAGCAGCAGAGCAACAAAGCAAAAGTAATAGGAAAGCTGAAAGTACAGCAGAGAAACATCTCCATGGATGCGTTCAAGCTTAGCTTCACCAGGAACGGGAACAGACTCACCACAGGATTGCTCATAGAATGGTTTAGGTGGAGCTGGAGGAGGGAACAGGAGATAAGGCCCCTGGGGAACCTGTCATGGAAGAAACCTCATGAAGGCCACAGTGAAGGCTCTTCAACATTTTTATTAATGACTTAAAGGAGGAGGTGCAGGGAATGCTGATCAAATTTGCAGATGACACAAAATTGGGCGGGATAGCTAATACTTTGGAAGACAGAAACAAAAATCAGAGTGATCTTGATAGACTGGAGCGCTGGGCAGAAAACAACAGAATGACATTTAATAGGGATAAATGCCAAGTTCTAGGAAAAAGAAACCAAATGCACAGTTACAAGATGGGGGATACGTGGCTCAACAACACTACAAGCGAGAAGGATCTTGGAATTGTTGTCGATCACAAGCTGAATATGAGCCAACAATGTGATGTGGCTGCAAGAAAGGCCAATGATCCTTTGGGCTGCATTAATAGAAGCATAGCTTCCAACCCCCGGGAAATACTAGTTCCCCTGTAC
Organism: Heloderma suspectum; assembly: GCF_057233095.1. NCBI lineage: Eukaryota > Metazoa > Chordata > Lepidosauria > Squamata > Helodermatidae > Heloderma > Heloderma suspectum. Next base: position 212,916,786 of record NC_139462.1, read on the forward strand.
TCAGCACTGGTTAGGCCTCATCTGGAGTACTGTGTCCAGTTCTGGGCACCACACTTTAAGAAGGATGCAGACAAACTGGAGAGGGTTCAGAGGAGGGCAACAAAGAAGATCAGGGGACTGGAAACAAAGCCCTATGAGGAGAGACTGAAAGAACTGGGCATATTTCGCCTTGAGAAGAGAAGACTGAGGGGAGATATGATAGTGCTCTTCAAGTACTTGAAAGGTTGTTCCAGAGAGGAAGGCCTGGATCTCTTCTCGATCATCCCAGAATGCAGGACACAGAATAATGGGCTCAAATTACAGGAAGCCAGACTCCGGCTGAACATCAGGAAAAACTTCCTGACTGTTAGAGCAATACGACAATGGAACGAATGACCTAGGGAGGTGGTGGACTCTCCCACACTGGAGGCATTCAAGACGAGGCTGGACAGCCATCTGTCAGGGATGCTCAGACTTGGATTCCTGCATTGAGCAGGGGGTTGTATTTGAATTTGATGGCCTTGAAGGCCCCTTCCAACCCTACCATTCTATGATTCTATGACTCTATAAGGCCAAAGAAGACACCTTGTCCACTGTCATGGTTTTGATAACAGGAAACACCAAGGGCCCATTAGCATTTGATCTTTGCAGCACTGTTGCTACCGCAAAGCTGCTGCTCCATGGTTGGCTGTCATGCAGAGAGATAAGAGCTCTGGAGCTTTGTAACTGTAGGCACATCTGTGATGTGGCAGCTGCTGAATTCTTCTCTGGCTTTGATTTTAATCTGAGCTGGAGAAGAACCCCACTCCCACCCAGCCAGCCCCTTTCATCCTATCCATCACCCCACCAACAACCCCTTCCCCCTTCCTTTCCACCTCACTTACAAGAGGCGGTGAAACCAGTGTCACACAGGTGGCTGCAAACTGCAGGGAGAAGAAAAGGAGAGTGCTCACCCCCCCTCCCTTCTCTGGCACCTAGCCCACTGCATTGCAGACACTATACAAAGCCCTAAAGCCTAGTAGCCCCTAGGAACTGTTATAATCCTCCCTTCCCTTCTTTTCTCATCTCTCATATTTCCAACATTAGATTGTAAATGGATGGGGGAGGGAACTATCTTGCTGCTGTTCTCATTATGACATTCCCTATAACCACACCCCCAAGCAGAGTCCAAAAATTCAGCCAGCTGTGTTGCTCTCTCTCTCTCTCTCTCTTTATTATACACCCCCCCGCCCAAGCAGCAGCACGTAGCATAATACCTAGTTTATTAGGCTCAACTGACAGTCATAGAATAGTGAGCTGGCAAAGAGAAGTGTAAAGCTAATTGGTTTTAATTCTGTTCAAGACCAGGACACCTCCAAATACTTTGCATTACAACAGGGATCATAGAATAGTAGGGTTGGAAGAGGCCTATAAGACCGTTGAGTCCAACCCTATATAGCTCACAACAATATATTATTGCTGGGAAAATATATCCCCTCCAGCTACTGTGAAGAGTCTGCAGCTAAGCTCAGAGGGAACAGGGAAGCCCAGGGGGCAGGGGGATGGTGATGTCATAGTCCCTGCTAATCAGGACGTCCTGCCACTTTGACCCTGCAAACCCTGGTTCCACTATGCCACTAATCTATCTATCTATCTATCTATCTATCTATCTATCTATCTATCTATCCATCCACACTGATGTTGCTGTGTAAATAAATTAGAAGTGGAGCCATAGCTCAGTGGCTGAGCAACTCCAGTTAAAAGATCTCTGGTGTGGGAGTGATGTCTGCTTGAAGCCATGGAGAGCCTTATAATAGGCTATAATGGACAAGATCAAGGATGGGGGTGGTGGTGCATGTAGTTTTCCAGACATCATGAGCCTCCTTTCATTCGTCACCATTGGCTATGCTAGCTAGGCCCTATGGGAGTTGTAGTCCAACAACATCTGGAGGGCCACATATTCCCCACCTCCAAGGACAATTGGTCCAATTTAGTATAGGGAAGCATCATATAATCTGAAATCGATCAATATCGCCCCTAGTTTATGGCTGTCAGGGGGTATGGGATCATAACCTTGTCTGCAAATCATATCTCCTTAGCTCAGCAGAAGAGACACAGCTGAGGCCTTGACTGAGCTTGCAAGAACATTTCAAATGATTGATTTCAAAGTCACGTCTCCCGCCCTCATCGTATCTGATCTGCACTTGAAAAATACATTCATTGCATATTGAGAACTGGGCGCTGTATCATCCACATTTTATTGAGGTGACATGCAATTGGAGAGCGCTGTCGTTTATGGGGTAGCACTTTTGTAATTTGTAACTCACGGACTCATCTTCAAGGAATCGGTGGTAGTGCGACAAGACCCTCCAGAGCAACACTTTGAAGTGATAAAAATGCAATACAGGTTTTGCGAGTGGCACTGCACCATGAGGAAAAAAGAAAGGGGCTTTGTATTTTAACTGCATCTTTGCATCACTGGAGGTTAACCTCGTTGGATAGTCTGATCGTTTGCAGCAAAGGCCTCGTTAGTTTCTATTCCTTTTCTCTGCGCATTGTCAATTATTGCCCTGAGACTGAACGCTTCTTCCTGAGCTGGCTGCTGCGGTTAATGAGATGCTGATTGGGGATTCTAGAATACACTTGCTGATGATTATGTGTTATTTTAACAGGAGCATGACAATAATTTCCTGTAATGCCACTTGTTAAGGTAATTATTATGCTGTAATTGCCTTATCAAGGTGTCATACAGGAGAGGAGAGGAACTCAAAGATTTCACAGCTGCTGTCATATTCCCGTTAAGTGTTATCTCAGGAATGGATTATCAATCATCAAGCTGAATTTCTAGCATGATTCCAAAGCAGAGAAACAACATTTTGTGGGTGTGGTATAACTTGTGAGGTGGGGCATTCCACACATGCCTCCCCCCCAAACCAGGTGATCTTTGAACAGGAACATTGTCATAATGGTCTTTTGAGATAGCAATATGACTGTGGCAAACCAGTATGCCTACATCTCCAACCCTGTAAGGTAGGACAGGCTGCAAGACACCCTTTTGTCTTTTCCTCAGGGGTAGTGCCAGCACTACCATCTGGCCTCTTCTTATGCTTTGTTAGTTCTTCTTCCTCTTCCTCCTCCTCCTCTTCCTACTACACCTTTAATTAAAATTTGATAGGGCCATTGGAGGCCATATAAAGATGTTTTGAATGCCCAATCCCACTTTATTGGTCAGCATAAACACAAAGAAGTTATATCACCATATGTATATGCAGATTTCTCCTTTCTTGGCTATTGATTTATTTTATTATTTATTGACAACATTTATATGCTGCTCCACATCTAAAGAGATTCACATTGCTGCCTGTTGATGCACATAATGCATTTGAAATCCAATTCTGTGGTGTTTCGTTTAGGTATTATTATTATTATTATTAGTATTATTATTCTAAACACTCATTTTGCATTTAGTTGCTTACTGCTTCAGGGTCTTCCAAGTACTTTCCAACTATCAAAGGTTCTAAAATGAGGAAACTGGTGGATTTTAAATAGACAACTGTGGAAATTTTGTAACTAAAGAACAGAAGACCAATAGCTGAAGTCAAGCTCCTTAGTTTGGAATACTTAAAAAAAAAAAAAAAGGCCAGAGGAATATATGTTGTTGTCTTCCAGTACAACAAGGCTAAAAATACCTGGTATCCTACAGAAGACAACCAACAAATACCGACAATTTGAGGCCTTGTCTGAAGAACCCCCCCCCCCAACAGATAGTGTTTCATTTTTACAGGAAGCTTTTCTTGGTGACTTAATGTTTCCTGAATGCTAACAAGCTTTAGCATCTCTTGCTTGCATGGAGAAAATGTTTAGAAAAAGATCAGATTTGCTTTTCCATCTGAGATCTGAGGAAATATGAGTGCTATTTAAAGGGCTCACATTGCTTAAACCTTGCAATGGCCTGGCAAGAGGCAGGAGTAGGCAGCGCTCAGAGAAGAAAATGAAGCTGGAGCATGGAAGACTGTTCTCTTCAACTTTCAACAGACAACAGCAACCTCATCACCTGTGTGTAATTCAGAAAAGAAACACACACACACACACACACAGCTCTGCCCTACACTGATTGATGAAACCTCGGGCAATCCACAAATTAAACTGGCTTATATTGAAAGTTCAAGATACCCAAGACCAGCCTAGTCTTCTCCAAGCTCTGCAGCCGGGGTGTTGAACCTCAGAACTGCAGGGAAATCTGGCCTGCTTCAGGTCCTAAATTCTAATACAGTCTTCTGGGCTTCCTCAGATTCACAGTCCCCTCCTGTGGCCCCACTCCCTTCCCCCCAACCACCAATTATTTGCTGGTTTCCAGTCCCCCCCCCATTCTAAGATGTTGAAATGCTACCCCTAAGATTTACTTACTATCAGTAAGAGCTTTCTGCTAAAGTGTACTCGCATTTTTGGTAGTTTTGGTCTGTCCTTTTTGCCTTTGGTCCCACCTCCTTTTGCCTTTGGCACACCCATCACTGGAATGTGACCCCCAAGAGCTGTTCCAAAATTGAATTTGGCCTTCAGCGTGAAAGAGGTGCAACACACCTGCTCTGTGAAATAGGACGGCCTGGAACTTGTTCTGTGTAGTACTTAGGAAGCTGCTTTAGATCAGGCTGGAACATCAGTAGGGATGTATGAGAATTTTGTTTTTGCTCGCAAAACATGCGAGAATGGCCTATTCGAAGCCCCCAAGGTGAGCATGTGTCTACCAAAAATATTCGCAAATTGTTGAATACATGTCCATGTTCATCTTGTTCCTGATTCCCAGTTTGATTTGTGCAAATTTCCTAATTTGAGTAAATTTCTTCAGTAGACTGAATCTGTCCTGCTTTAATCTATGGAGGAAAGTTGTGCAAATTAGGGAATTTGTGCAAATTTGAAGAGATTTGTGCAAACTTGTGGAGATTTGGGCAAATCTCCTGTTTGATCGCTGCTCAATTTGCAGAAGTTTCCCATTCATGCAAAGTGAATAGTGATCGTAAACACGAATGGGGATCGGCCATGAGGTGAGTGGAAGGTACTCTCTCTAGGTACCTGTTGAAGGTACTCTCTCTAGGTACCTTCAAATCCTTCTAGGTACCTGTTGAAGGTACCTTCAACAGCCTTACCAGAATATTCCAAGGATTGGACCTGGGAACTTCTGCATTCAAAACATGTCCTCCACCACTGAACTGCAGCCCTTGCCCAAGTGAAATCACTCTGACTGGAGCTGAGCTTTTGGCCTCCATCCACCCAAATTGACAGCCAGTGTGGCTGTAGTGGTTAGAGTGCTGGACTGGGTCTCAGGAGACCCCACCCAAACATGATGCTCACTGGGTGACTTTGGGCCAGTCACTGATTCTCAGCCTAACCTACCTCACAGGGTTGTTGTGAGGATAAAAATGGAGAAGAGGAAGACCACATAAGCCATCTTGGGTTCTTGCAAGGTGAAAAATGGTGGGATAAAAATGTAATAATAAAGAAATAGTGTTGTGTCTGAGGTACTATGAAGGCTTTGTCATGAATCTGTATCGTACAAGAGGCCTGTGAACCAGCTGCCATGTGTTTGGATGCCTCTGCAAAGACTCCCTCTCAAGCCCTCTCAAATGGACACCTGCAGCCACTGTCCAAAGCCCAGGGCCTTGGAATACAAGAGTTTCCCAAATTACCATGGCAGGTGATGGGGGGCAGTGGGGGGCAGGCCTGGCATTCGCCCCTGGTCCAGTGTGGGCATGTGAGTCTGAGACTGCTTACTGCAGCATCCTTCCTTCCTTCCTTCCTTCCTTCCTTCCTTCCTTCCTTTCTTTCTTTCTTTCTTTCTTTCTTTCTTTCTTTCTTTCTTTCAACATTGTGTGCAGGTAACACCTGCCAGTCTTGTGGAAGAGAATGGAAGGGCGACAAGTCCATACAAAGATCACAACTTTACTGATTACTGTGTCAATAGGGTTTTGCAGGGACCTGGGGCCTCTGCCTGGCACACATGCCAAGTGAGTAGGTGGGGGAGTCAGGGGTCTGGGCTCACTTGTTAGGCTGGGCCTTGAGGCAACACCCCTCAAGATCCCTTAAGGTGATTCTTGTGGTGGGGAGCAAGGAGCCAAATCCTGTTCCCCTCATAATAAAAGGATCCAGCCCAATGCTTTCCATGCCACGACATTGCGACAGAACAAGCAAAGCAAACAACACCAGCCAAGGATCTGCTATGACTACGAAATCACATATAATTTCCTAATAACAACTGTAATCTTGATCTGGGGAAGGCAAAACAGCTGCATAGCCAAGCCACTGGCTTTTCTGCTGTGGCACCCCGGCTATGGAATGAGTTCCGTAGTGAGGTTCGTCTGGCACCTACATTGTATTCCTTCCAGCACCACGTGAAGACCTTTTTATTTTCCCGGGCTTTTTAACATTTTAGCTTTCTAGACGTTTAGCTTTGATGTTTTAAATCTGTATTTTAAATCTCTGCATTGCTGCTAGGTTTTACTCTGGTTTTATTCTGGTTGCATGGTTATATTGTGGTTCTAATGTTTTTATATTTTATATTGTTTTACTGTGTGCTCTTTGGTTTTAATTTTTGTGAACCGCCCAGAGAACTTCAGCTTTTGGGCGATATAGAAATAAATAAAGAAATAACTAAAGCAGGTAAAATTATTTCCTAGACGCATTCACCACTTCTCCCAAGCAAGGTGAAAGCCCTGGTGTGGGTGGGGAAGTCAGCAGTGGCAGTGGCTGATGCTGCAGCCTGAGCTTGCTTAAGTAAGCCTTGGGTAGACCAGAGGGATATAGTCTTCCCTCTGGTCCACTGAGGAAGCCCTGTCCCCAGCAAGCCAATTGGAACTCCAATTAGCTGTCCATTTTCATACCCAGGCCCACCAATAGCAGGCCTCTACACCACTGCTACCACTCTGCAAGGTCTTATGCTGTTCCTCTCATTCTCTTCATCAGCATCTGCACATTGAGAGGCTTTCGGAAGTCAGAACTATTACTTATAATCAGGGGAGAGCAGGCCAGGAATGTGCATGATTCAAATTATTATTATTATTATTATTATTATTATTATTATTATTATTATTATTATTCCTTTTCCCCAATGCTAGGACTCAAGGCAGCTTTACAACATTAAAAATGTGTACGTTTAAAGCATATAAAGAAAGAAAGAAAGAAAGAAAGTTTTATTTTTATTTTTAAAATATATTATTCTTCTATATAACAAAATGTACATATTCCAATGGATGTAGTGGGCATCTGGCTGCTGTGGCTTGAGGCCCAGCAAGAAATCACCGGCTCGCTCCCATCAGATGCTAGTCTGCAGATCGCTGCACTTGCTTGGCTCAGCAAGCATGATGATCCCCGATCCCTGACCAAACCGCAAAATGGTCCTTTTTTGTAAATTCCCATTTTTGTAAATTCCCCCAAATGGCGTAAAGTGGCCATTTACCCAAGATGACAGGCCTAATTGGTCCATTTATGCCCGTAATCTTGCATAAATGGCTGCTTTGTGCAAATGAGGATTTATGAAAAAGGACAAGCTGCCATTTTTATATAAAATGGTGGCTCGATGAGGGATCAGGAGGCTGTGAACTGAGAAGTGAAGTTCTCAGTTCACTTGCTGAGAACTCACAGACCTCCCAGAGGCTCACCACATGGGGCGAGTAGGGGCGGAGAGGAGGCGGGGGACTGGCACAAGGTATGTGGCATGGGACCCGGTGAGTTTGTCCATCCCTACTTATGCCTAAATTAATGTATGTAGCATCAGGACAGCAGAAGCAAACTCTGTTTTATTCCTGTAGTCATGATTGAACTGAGTTTAAAATGTGAAACTGCAGATGATGAGGGTATCCCTCTTATTTTAAAATACCCATTAGGGTTAGCAAACATGCTTTCTCTCTCTAACATACTATGAATGTAGATGCAGTTGTACAGTATGGAATGGAAGGGAGGGGGAAAGTGAGAAATGTTTGCTGCCTGTTTCTCAATTGAAAAAAATATGGCTACATAAAGGAGGCCCCCATAATACCATTATGCCCAGGGTCTAAAAAAACCTGGCTGAGCCACTGCCACCCAGGCCAGCTCAAGGTTTTTGAGGGCCCTTGGGCAAAACAATGGCCCTGCTTTCCTCAGTAGTTTGACCTTCTCATCACCATTGTCAGTAGCTGACAATGACCTCATCCTCTTTCTCATCATTGCTACCACTTGCTTGCTTGACAAGCAGATACCCAGTAAACAAGTAGATAGTGTGGAATCTACTGTTCCTCCTTTTCACCACCACCATTGTCTGGGTCAGAGCAAGAGGCAGGTGAACAAGCAGGTTGCGATGGTGAAGAGGAGGAGAAACTCCAGGGGGCTCTTGTCAGTGGGGCCCTGCTGGGGTGTGGGCCCATGGCAAGTGCCCAACCATGCCACCCCTGACTGCCAGCCCTCACTCACCACGCAGAAGGGCTTGGCCTCTTCTAAGAGCAGAGAGGAACCAAGGAGCCTCTACATCTTGACTTTACTGCAACTTCTCTTGTTCCTTTCTGCAGTTAGAAGATGCCAAGCACTGCCACAGGAAGGGAGGGAGCAAGAGAGCAGTGGCATTGAGAAGGCTCAAATGTGGCTCACCATGGATACCTGTTGTCTATCTCTGTGCCTACCTTGAGTCCTTCAAGGAGCTATGGAGATGGGGCAATTCCCACTGAACATGTTCTAATTGAAAGTGTCTTTATCTTTTGCTAGCCACCATTGTCTGACCTCTTCAAGAATGACTTTAACAAACTTAGAACTATGGATGCAAGTTAAGCACATCTGTTAAATGAAATAACAATGCAAATACAAAGGGCAAATGTGTATCTAATACCCATTTAGTGCCTTAGGCTCCATTCTTGACTACAAAAAGATTTGCTCTCCCGGCCTCCTATTGTTTAGATATTTCTCACTTCACCCCAGCTGCAAATAAAGGACAGTAGCTTCAGGGGATGTTCTTTCTCAGCTAGTTCGTGAAATTGTTTAAATCGATAAAATAAAGTTTTGTTAAGAAATACAGAACGGAGGAAACATCTGCCCAAGATCATTTCAAGATGGAGAATTACAGGAGGTATTAGCAAGGGTCTGAGAACATGCAGGGGAAACAACAAGCAAACAAATTGGCTCCAATTACATCAGGCTTTGTTGCATAATGTCAGAATAGTCTTTAAAAATGGATACATTGAAAATGGTTTTGGGGATGTGAACTTTCTGAAAAAAATCAAGGCTCATCTGCAGAGCATATGCAAAGTTGCCTTATGCTCATTCCAACCATTAATCCACCCAGCTTAGCTTTATCTAGGCAGTAGTTCTCCAGGGTAATTGGTTTCCTGTCTTTAGGGATGGTGGAGAATTCCACCATGGACTCCAATGAGGCCAGATTCGGAGTCCGTGGCAGAATGGAACATCTCCTCCGCCTCCCCGTGGAATCCTCTTCGGCTAGATCCTCCAGCTCCGGATTGCCAGCAATACAGCTGCCATGCCGTATTGCTGGCTGAAAGGGACTGACTGCGGATGCAAATGGCATCCAGGATGCCATTTGCGGCCATAAAGGCCTTAGTTTAAGGTAAATGCAGCCATTTACGGCTGCATTTACCTTCAACTGAGGCCTTTATGGCCACAAATGGCATCCTGGACAACATTTGCGTCTGCAGTCAGTCAAGTCCCCTTCAGCCAGCGATACAGCATGGCAGCCATCTCGCTGGTGCTTCGCAGCTAGCTGGCAGCTCTGTGGAATCGCCGTGGAGCGGAGCCGGCAGAAGAGGATTCTGGGGGGAGGAACAGCTCATCTCCCCCCCACGGGCGGATTCCCCATGGACCGGTAGGTAGGGAATCCACCCATTCCTACCTGTCCTAATCACCAAGGGGAGGACACCGACTACCAAAGGGCACCTTAGAGTGGCAGAGCCATCCATACCCAGGAATAGGGATGCACGTAAAGTCTTTTCCATCTGTGTTTCATGAATTGTCAGGTGCCTTTTGTTCCATCAGCCATTGCCGGAATCAGATTTTTTTTTTGTTTCCGAATTTGCGCAAATACACATTTGTGCAGTTTTGCACATGTGAAAATGTGCAAATCCCCCCAAATATGCATTTTCATGCTTTAGCCTATGAGGGAGGTGCACATTTTTGGCAAGTTTTTTTTTACATATTTTTTTATGGCGAAAATTGCGCAAAGTTCAGGAAAGTTAGGAAATCGGTCCTCAAGTCAGAATCTGCCTGAAGGCGGGAAAGCCAGTCCGCTGCAGAATCCATGAGTCTGATTCATGAAAATCCAAACCCATTTGTTTCCGTTGCAGATTTCTCTGACATCTAGGGATGTACGAAACGTACTTACCTTTCCGCGGATTATGTTTATGGTGTTGGGGGGAGGCGTTCTGTCCCTCCCCCCGGAATCCTCGATGGGGGGGGGAGGCGCTCCGTTCCTCCCCCCCCGGAATCCTCAATGACTGGCTGTGCTCCGCGGTGGCTCTGCGGAGCAGCCAGCCAGGCCCAGGCCAGAGCCGTCCACAGCCAGATTTCCGGCCGTGGAGGGCTCTGGGTAAAAAAAAACAAAACTGCGTACGCAAATGGCGGCGGCTACGGCCGCTGCCATTTGCGTTCCTTTTTTTCCCGTCTTAGTCTATGTAAATATTTACGTAGACTCTGACGGCGAAAATAAAGGGGAACGCAAATAGCGTAGCGGGCGACGTAAATATTTATGTAGGCTAAAACGGCAAATCAAAAAGGGACACAAATAGCACCCGCTATGCTATTTGCGTTCCCCTTATTTTTGCCGTCTTAGTCTATGTAAATATTTACATAGACTAAGACACCAAAAATAAGGAATTATTAAGACACCAAAAATAAGGAACGCAAATGGCGGCAGCCATAGCCGCCGCCATTTGCGTACGTGGTTTTTTTTTTTTACCCAGCCATGATAGGCTACATAAATCTTTATGTAGCCTATCACGTCTTGAAAAAACAAAACAAAACCCACAAGTCTGCAAATGGCGGCGGCGGCAGCCGGTCGGAAGACCAGCCACCGCCACCGCTGCCAGAGCCGCCGCTGGAGCCGCCGCCGCCCGGAAGATCTGCCCCAGGTAAGTCTCATCCCAGGGGGGACCTGCGGGGGGGCGGGGGGGGCAGGCCATTCCATGAATGCACTGGCATTCGGCCTCACCGAGATCCGTCGAGGAATTCTCTTCCATCCCTACTGACATCCCTAGTCAGGAATAGTAGGTGAGGCTAGAGCTGCAGGAGTCTGGACAGTTCCAGTTCGACAACTTGTTCCATCTATGGCCCTGCTCAGGCATCGTGTTTGTGGGTTACTAAACGTGTGAGGAAAGGGGAGTTTGCTAGCCCTGCCTCCTCCATCATCATTTCTGTCACTACAGGTAGAGGGCAACTTTCTGAAGGGGAGAGCCTCCTGCATCCATTTACTTCCTTTTGAGGAGAGAGCTTCTGGTGTTCAGCTGAAAGCATGCTAAGCTTTTGTGCAGGTATATTCTACAGGCTTTGGCTTGAATCCAGATTAATTAATTGCCCTTAAATCCCATTGTCAGGATTGTTTCTTAGCACAGGGAGACAGTTAGCAGCTCAGATTCAGAAGAGGAACAGCCAGAACTGGGGGATGCATTTTCCCAAGCCAGTTCAGATACGGGTAGGCATGTGTCTCAGGTTCCTAACTACCAGATGGCCTGGCCTGAAGCCCCCTCTTGCCCCCCTCTGTGAGAAGCTGGGATGAGGATGAGGAGGAGGAGAGTGGGGGCTGTGACCTAAGAGATGCTAGACTACAGAGCAGAGCTAAGAGGGAAATGTCAGGGGTGGAGCTCAGACAGTCGACCCAATTAGCGATGTGTGAGAGGCAATGTAGGGAAGCATCAATGGAATGGTGAGACATCCCTCCCTAAGTTAGTCTAGCCAGCAAGCCTCACTTAAAACTGCAAGCAAAGTCGATGTTCCCATTTGAATCCCCTGGAGGCATTCTTTTGTAGCCTGAGAGTCTTGAGGATTTGCATCTGTAATGAACCTGTTGAAAATGTATTAAAGACCTGAGACTGAAGCCTCTCTATCTGTGTGTGTGAGCGCATCAGGAAAGAGGGGGCCCAAGGGAAACGTGACACCCATTGTGTTTAATAGGATAAGTCTAACTTAGTCCCATTGCTTTCAATTGGATTTGAACATGATTAACATTCTTTGGATTGGAGCCTTCAGTTTTTCCTTCCAGCCAGCAGTGTGCCCCAGAGTATTCAATGGCTGCTCATGCCCTATGACAAAGCGATTGGATTCCCAAATCATATGTTTTGCAAGTGTGTTGGTTGAATTATATATGTCTACTATAATCACACATAATTATTTGTCTATTTTATTTACCATGTCTAAAAGATCCCTCCCTCCTGGAAATGAACAAGAGTTAAATAAATATTTAAAACATCCCTTCATTAAAATTACTTTTAAATTCCTTTAAACCCAGCAGCAGCAGAAAACAATAAAAATAATTATCTCATGATGCAAGCAACAAAACTGAAGATGAACTTAAATGCTTTTGCAAATGAAAATACCTACATATGGATTATGTGTCATTCCCTATGGAGAAGGGTCTTCCAGGAAAGCATAAAATATGGACACACACACACACCATTCCACTGCTTGAGATATAGCTCAGATAACCTGCTTTTATTAAAGTCACCTGTCCTTAGTAGTTATTTTCACATGGTACTGTGAGAAAAACAATAAGAACAGGCAATATCATCTCCTACATAGCTTTTGACCTTTGTGCCTTACACAGATTGAAGAACCTGTTTGATATTTAAACTAATGTCTTGACATAACCCGCATCATTATTTCCAACCAGTTAAGTTGGAAATACCAGTGCTGCGGGTTCCCCCATACTCCCTTCATTCAATCATTTCAATAGCAAGGTTCAGCTGGCTAGCGGTGACCTCTGCAGATCTGTATGCTTGTCAGCCAGATCACTGCAAATGAAAACCTTCTGATTAGCTCGTCTTAAAATTCCTGTGTCCCAAATTAGCACCTGAATGGAAAAATCCATTCGGGTCTTCAGGGAACTCAGTGCAGATAAATAAGCTGGTTTTGGTCCACTTTGCAGAGACTCGTTAAGCAATTATGTTTATAGCTTGTTATTTACCCAGAGTGGGTTATTTTCTAAGCAAGAGAACCAAGCTTTTAAATTTCTTAACAAAGGTGCAGCATGCAAACAATGGTTAGGATACATTTTTCAGGTGAGTGTGGGTGTTTGCATGTTCAATAGGTAAAAAACATTGGCTAGAATGATTTAAAATTGGCTGTGTTCCATTTTCAGTTGCACATTTCACAATATTTTCCAGAACTCTTCCAAAGTCATTCTTACCATCATTTCTGAAAACTCTGGTAGAGGAGGGACGGGTCAATCAGTCTAATTCTGGTTGCTATCGCTTGTTCATGTAATGATGTATAAGCCAATTCCATCGTGTTTCCACTTTAATCTGTAATATGCACTTAAATATATTTAAATATTTACTTCTATAGTTACTGCATTTCAAAATAGTAATACCTACTTCTAAATGTATTTTCTCTCAAAATATGCATTTCTAGGCAAACCTCAGTTCCCAGAAACCATGCTCTCCTCCCCCTTGTAGCTGGTGCAGTTCTCTCCATCCCAGCTATGTCTCTGCACTTGGAAATGGAGTGTGCAGACGGGGAAAAGGGGGTGGTCCAAGGATCAAGGAGGGGAGGAGATTGCGGAAGCTGTTTTATGCAGCTTCCTATCTGGTCTCCAGGCTCCTTCGCTCCCCTTCCCTGAATCCGCACCTAGATGGGTGAAATCCAACCTTGGTTCCCAGAAATTTAGCTCCCTGTGGTTTCCAGAACTCACCCATCTAGGAAAAAATACAGGGCAGCCAGAGCACAGAGGAGAGGATTGCCTCTGTGCTCCAGCCACCCTGCATAGGATTTTGGAGGCTGCCAACTACTATCCAGATAGGATTGTGCCCTAAATTAATTTTTTTTAAATGTATTTTTTTTATGAAAAAGTTTTGGATGTCTCTATTGGATATCTTCTGAATTAATCTCATTTCCCCCCCTAGTTTAACTAAAGATTGTAGAGTGAGAGGATGACCTCTCCTCAGGTCCACCCATCAGTAGTTAAATATGCAACATGGTTTTTTAAAGCACATTCCACAATGTACCAAAGTGAATACATTATATACAACTACTGTTAAAGACAGAACTAAAACACAAAACCAGAACATAAATGATTGCATGTTTACTGAGAGAGTTTTCTAGAAGGGCATGGAACGCACCAGATCGCTCTGTAGGACATCTTAGGTAATTGTTTTTAATGTATGGATTGGTGAAGCAGTATGAAGCAATTTGAAAGAAGCGGGATTAAGGGAGGTGGTTGAGCTAAAAGAAACAGCTTGGATTTTGAAATATTTCTTTTGTTCCTTGCAGCAGCAGAGCAAGAAGGAGATTCTCCCCCCCCCCGCCCCGCAATTCGTTAAAAGCTCTTTAACCACACTGTTGGATGTTGAACTTCTGAACTCTCATGCTTTGCAATGCCGGATTAGGTGAAGAAGTTCAGTTCCATGTGCAATCCATGTCAGATACATCCCCGAGGATTGCCATGGTAACACAATAATAATGTATGTGAGAAATGTGTGCATTAAATAGAGACAAATTCTGCAGACACTTTTTGAAGGGAACTGATGCCTCTGGGATTCAATGTAAGCAACAACACCCATGTTTTGTTTTGTTTTGTCTTTCTGATATAATGCAATGAATGCATATGATCTCCTTTGTATTTTGGTGAGATGGCTTATGACTTCCTGGCTTATAGTCGCACAATGAATCAGCACTAAACGGTCCTCATTAGAACTACCTCCTTCCCTAGAGATCCAACTCACACAGCTACATAGCAGGTTCATTGCTATGCATGCTGCCATATACTGGGCTCAGAATGGACAGCATTAATCTTTTTACTCGCTCAATTCTTCATTCTATCCAAAGAGTCACTCCTTTCATACATAGTCTACCTCTTTCACCACTGCTTCCACCATTGCTGCCTCCTCCTCCTCCTCCTCCTCCTCCTCCTCCTCCTCCTCCTCCTCCTCCTCCCCCTCCCAAACCCACACATTTGGGCTATCCATCACCACAACTTTCTTAAGTGGAGGGTTCATCCCCTCATATTAGATAAAGCTACCTAATTCCTAATTCCATGCATGGCAGTAAATACAATTTACACCAGGGGTGGGCAGAAGGTGGATGTCCAGATGTTTTGGCATTCAACTCCCCAAAGCCCCTGCCAGCATGGCCAATGGTCAGGAATGCTGGCTGTTGACATCCAAACCATCTGGAGGTCTACTTTCTCCCACCCCAGCTTTACATCATGGGCTATAACAGCAGGAAGTCAGCTCAGGGTGATTTTGTCCACGGCTGCCAGACACTGATATGACCCTTGCAGTAGACCACCCTTCCCCAAGCTGGTACTGGATGTATTGGATAACAACTCCCAGAATTCCCATGGCTGGGAGTTGTAGTTCAACACATCTGGAGGGCACCAGCTTGGGGAAGGGTAGATTAGACTAACATGAACACTTACGAACATAAGAAGAACCATGCTGGATCAGACCAAGGGTCCACCTAGTCCAGCATTCCGTTCACACAGTAGCCAACCAGCTGCCCATGGAAAACCACAAGCAGCACATGAGCACAACAGCATCCTCCCACCCATGTTCCCCAGCACCTGCTGTACATAGGCTCGCTGCATCTGGTACTGGAGGCAGCACATAACCATCAAGACTAGTAGCCATTGATAGCCTTTTCCTCCAGGAATTTGTCCAACTGCATTTTAAAGCCATCCAAATTGGTGGTCATCACTACATCCTGTGGCTGCAAGTTCCATAGTTTAACCATGCGCTGTGTGAAGAAGTACTTCCTTTTATCTGTCCTGAATTTCCCACCAATCAGCTTCAAAACCCCAGGTTCTAGTATTATGAGAGAAGAAGAAAAATGTCTCCCTATCCACATTCTCCACACCATGCATAATTTTCTACACCTCTGTCATGTCTCCCCTTACCCTCCTTTTTTCCAAGCTAAACAATCGCAGCTGTTGTAACCTTCTCTCACAGGGGAGATGCTCCAGCCCCTTGATCAGTTTAGTTACTCTTTTCGGCACTTTTTCCAACTCTACAATATCCTTTTTTAGGTGCAATGACCAGAACTCTACACAGTATTCCAAGTGTGGCCGCACCATAGATTTGTATCAGGACAGTATGATCTTGGCAGCTTTATTCTCAATTCTTTTCCTAATTATGCCTAACATGGAGTTTGTCTTTTTCACAGCAGCCACACACTGGGTTGACATTTTCATCGAGCTGTCCACTGCAACCCCAAGATCACTTTCTTGGTCAGTCACTGCTAGTTCAGATCCCATCAGCTTATACTTGAAGTTGAGATTTTTTGCCCCAATGTGGATCTCTTTACACTTGCTTATATTGAACCACATTTGCCATTTTGATGCCCATTCTCCAAGTTTGGAGCCATCTTTTTGTATCTCCTCACAATCCCATTATGTTTTAACCACCCTAAATAATTTGGTGTCATTGGCAAATGTGGCCACTTCACTGCTCACTCCTAATTCCAGATCATTTATGAGTCGCTTGACCATGTAAACTTTGCAGTGGTCCACATTCCCAGTATTTCAGGTTAGCCATGCAAAGACTGTGTTGCTATTAACCAAACGGCAACTCGGATCTCTTCTGTGTCGTTTTGTGATATATCAGAAAGGCTGTGTGAAATGACCTTAAGCATCTGCATCTTTTGTCCTGATTAGCAAGGAAAGCCAACTTGTTTAAGCCAAAAGGGACCATGGGGGTGGGTTGAGGCCAGGGGGATTGTGGGGAAAGGAGGTTGAGCAAGTTACATTCCACCCTTTAAATATTGTAAATAGCTTTATTTCCTGTTAATGGGGTAATTTATACAGTACCTACTATCTCCATTGACAGTACTTTTTATCCACCAGCAAATGGGCAGCATTTACTGAATCAATTACTTGAGTTATGAAGTGGAGCACAAAGCCCCGGCACCACTCCATTCTTCTCAATAACAAAGGAGAAAACACATTAAAAACTAGCATTGATGGGTTGTTGTGAGATCCAGTCAATGAACACTCCCAGAGTTGAAATTAAAAGGCAGTTAGGAGAAAATTGTTTTCTCTGGTCATCAGTCACCATGTGAAAGGGCTTTTTCGCAATGATTAATTAAAAGCACACGATTGGGGAGAGAGGTTTGGGGTGGGGGAAGAGTGAATACAGAGAGCTTCAGTGAAGTATCGGTATGGGGGTGGGTAGGTAGCATCATGAGTTAATGGACAGTGACTTGCCTTGACTAAGTGTTATAGCTCCAGTCCATAATTTCATCTTGAAAATGGGCAAGGGAGTGAATCTTCCTCTTAGTAATTGAGTATTGATTTGAAAATAAATGGCACTGAAACACCCACTGAACTGTCAGGATATATTCCGGACAGGAGTGACAATAAATGGTTTCTGGTTGGTGTGAAAATTATGTATCAGTTCGATACTTAAACACATAGAGCTCATCTGCAATCTGTCTTCCAATTTATCAAGCTTCAGAGAGGTCAATACATGACACCGCATAGGAAATAACATCTATGTGATTGAAGCCGAGATGGTCTGAATGGTATAGACTGGGGCCCCTCTCAGTGCTTCCTTTCATTCGCGGAGCTATTTAGAAAAGCATGGGAGCGATAGAGTGATGCTTCCAACACCCATCCCTTGACTTTTTTTTTTTTTTTAACACATTCCAACTTCAGAGTGACTTCATAGGATAGGAATAATGAAAGCTGCCTTATATCTGGTCAGAATATTTGTCCACCTAGTGTAGCTTTCCCTACCGTGATGCCTTCCAGACATTTTGGATGATAACTCCCAGGATTCCTGACCATTGGCTATGCTGGCTGGGGCTGATGGAAGTTGAAATCCAAAATATCCAGATGGTATCAGCTTGGGGAAGGCTGATTTAGACCAGTATGATCTCCTCTGACTGGCAGTGTTTCTCCAAGATCTCAGGTAGAGGTCTTTCTGATCACCTGCTACCTGATATGCTCTTAAGAGAAGAACCTGGGACCTGCCACATGTGAATCATGGTTTCTTCCACTGACCTATGGACCCTGTCTTAGACCTTGTGGGTTCTCAGGAACAGCTCACAACTTCACACATACATGGATGTAACTCCCTTGATTTCTCATCACTTGGTGACTTGAGGCTGCATGTGTGAAATGACTCAGTTGAAAAGCATTTGAGGTGATGTGAGGGGATATAAATGTTCTCTCTCTAGTCTTTGCTCTGTGTAGTCATCATGCAGTGAACATGCCCACTCTCTGACATGGAAAAAAAACAGAAGTTACCAAATCAGATTATGTTACATAAACATACAGCTCTTAAAACCTTAGTTGCAAAAGATGGTAATTTATACTGAAGTAACACAATATAATTTCCAAACAACAAAACAAATCCCTACATACCTGCTGCACTCAGTAAGTCACCTCTTACTCCAGTGATATGATTGGATTGGATCCAGATTGTTATACTTAGAGTTAGGGATGGCTCAATCTCTCCATTTCTCATTGTTCCAAGCTTAAATTCACTTTGTTGCAAACTTTTACTCCTAATGTACACATCTTTGTATGCATTTCTTGATTGCAGAGTTCTGTTACAAACTTTGGAAAAGTGCAAATTTTAAAGGATAAGTCAGTTTCAGTCCATCTATTAGTGTGAAAGTATGAAAATAAGTAAGTTCACATTAAAATGTGTTACGTTGCATTACTATTTATTTCTATGCTGCCTTTTGGATCCAACCATGATTTACTAACTTAAATCCCATTTTTTTCAGTTGGTCTCCCCTAAGTTGGGATGAGGGAGAAATGTATTTGGTTCATATTTATAAGGAGCCAGAGGTTACTTCATGTCAAAAAACAAAAATCTGTCAGCAAAGATATCAATGTTGAGCTGGGGTAACCTCTGCCTCTGTATAAATATGAACCAAATACATTTCTCCCCTATTTTGACTTAGAGCAGGCCACCTGAAATCAATGAGACTTAGGGAGCAATCCTATCACTGCTAGTCAGTGGCTAGATGGCCATAGGACATGTGGTTTTCCGGGAACTGACCTTCCCTCCCTTCCGTGCTGCCTCACAGGCAGCATGGAGTAGCCCTGCACTCCTCACTAAGAAGAGGAGCGTGGAGTGGCCCAAACAGGGCATTCCAGGGGGGTGTTCCAGGGTGGGGGAGGCAGAGATGCTGGTACAACACTGTCAGGGTTGCCCCTAAGTGCAGCTATTGGCAGAGTAGCTCAGAGTCTGAAGAGGACTTGCAAAACGTGGGGGAGGAAATTCCTCAGACCTGGACAGAGATGGATAGGCCTACTCCTCAAGCTTCAAAGGCACAGCTGGATGGAGAGGGACCCTCATCACCCATCCCTGTGAGAGATAGCGAACAGGGAGAAGGGGGGCTGGTAGAGTCTGAATTCTTAGACTCTAGACGCAGACACAGAGACAAGAGAGAAATGGCAGGGGCGGAGCTTAGGCAATCTGCCCAATTGGCCCAGTGAGAACAGCTGCACTTAGAGTCCTCATGAGATAGAGGCAGATCCCCACCCCCACCCCTTAAGTTAGGACAGCAAGCTCACCTGCTCCTCAAATGGTGGGCAACTTTCGTAATTTTCCTTCGAACTCCCTGAAGGTATTTCCTTTGTAGACTGTGGGTCACTGACAATTAGTATCTGAATGACCCATTGAATTAAGTGGATTAAAAAGCCTTGGAATTGAAATCTCTTGTCTGTGTTTTGATTTGGCTTTTGAAGTTTTACAGCAGGGGCAAAGGGAAACGTGACAGACTCATCCTATGTGTCATCCGGCAGCCTCCTCCCCCACTCCGCCTTCCTATGGCTAGACAGCTGAAATCGGCTGTCTAGCCACAAATGCCAGGCAGGAGAAGCATGGAGGGAATGATCCCCTCCGTGCTTCTCCTACCCTGCATTGGATAGGTGGTCACCTCCGAGTTTGGAGGTGGCCGCCTATCCCCATAGGATTGCACCCTTAAGTTAGTAAATCATGACTAGCTTAAGTTCCATTGATTTCAATGGGTCTACTCTTAATCTAGATCCAACCCATTATAAATATACTAAGGAATATTGCATTCAGCTCTCTAACGCTTCTCAGTTAATAGGTTTAGAATCCACATCTGCATGCACTCAGTGGTAGAGTACTGATTTTGTACTTTTTAAACAAACTTTCCATATTTGGCCAGCACAATGTTGCATGGACTTTGACACATTGAATGTAATATGCTTTAACCAATTACCTGTGCACTCTTTAATTTTGGGAAGAGCTTTGGAAGAAGCATGGATTCATTTTTCTGACAAATAAGCTGTCACGGCAGCTTACACTATTGGCATACTGCTAGAGGTCACTTATGCTAGTGTATGTCAATAGTGTAAGCAGATCAGCAGTGCTGGATACTAGGGATGCCAGAGGAATCTGCAACAGAACCAAATGAGTTCAGATTTTTATGAATCCAACCAGTGGATTTCTCAGCAGACTAGCTTTTCCCCTGTTGGGTGGATTTCACAGACTTGCCGACCAGTTTTCTAACTTTCCCGAATTTTGTGCAAATTTCATCATAGAAAAATACACACACACACACACACACACACACACACACAAAAAAAAAACCTGGCTAAACATGTGCATTCCCCCCCATAGACTAAAGCATGAAAATGCATATTTGGGGGAATTTGCGCATTTTCGGAAACAAAAAAACAAATCTGATTGCATCAATGGACAGACGATGGAACAAAAAGTGCCTGAAAATCCGTGAAACACAGATGGAATGGATTTTACACTATTCATCCCTACTGGATACTGCCCTAAGAGCCCTCACTTGTCTCTTTGAGTTCTGAATTTCAGAATAGCCACTGTAGAAGCCAGGTGGTGAATATGTGTGCCTCCAATTACTAGTTTATAAACCCCTAAACATCTCAGGGCCAAGTTAGCTGAAGGACCACCATCTCCCATATAGGCTGCCCTGATCTCTACATTTTGAGGTGGAAGGATTGCTGACCATACCATTGCGCACTGAGTTTTGTTTGGCCATGGTGTGGAGGAGGGCCTTCTCAATTGTGGGCCCCACCATGTGCAACGCTCTCCCCAAAGAGATCAGGTGGGATCCTAGTGTGGAGTGCTTCCGCACCACTGAAGACGCGCTAGTTTGTCCAGGGGTTTCCCTAACCACTAGCATTGTCAGCTCTCCCTGATAATTTTGATTAGATTTTATTGTTTCTATCAATGTGTTATTGTTTTAAAGATGGGCTTTATTGTATTCCATCATGAGTTGATTTTGTAAACCACTTTGGAGTTTTGTTTTTTAAAAGAAAGAAAAGTGTTCTAGAAATTCTCTGAAATAAATACAATAAATAAATAATAAAACCCACAAGTAAGTTCTCCAGGATAGTATATGGACTGTCCTGCAATTATTTCTACTGGAACTCTTACACACCTAGAGAGATGTTTGCATAATCAGCCCTTAATAAATAGCCATAATACTTTACACTGGGGAAAAGGCATTTTGGGTATATGCTGTTCCTTTACACTTGGCTTGGGAAGGTGGGGATTCCAGGGATGTTGTTTAGAGTCAAAATGCCACTCAAAACCTTCTCCTTCTCCTTTCCTATTCATTACCAAGCTTCCTACAGCTGAGAATGTTTTATTAACATCCAAGAAGGGCTGTCGAAAAGGGCACCCTCGTTAAAATGCAAACTGATTCTCAGCAAAACTACTTACTTAGAGGTTGAGAAGCTGGACTCTGTGGAAACTGAGTGAATGAAAAGCAGCAGTACCAGGTAGAGTATGCCCATGGGTTGACTGCAGTGAGAAATTGCTAACTGATAAGTAAATACATATTAT
Organism: Heloderma suspectum; assembly: GCF_057233095.1. Lineage (NCBI taxonomy): Eukaryota > Metazoa > Chordata > Lepidosauria > Squamata > Helodermatidae > Heloderma > Heloderma suspectum. The sequence continues at coordinate 212,938,721 of NC_139462.1, forward strand.
CCGTTATGTGGCCTGAGTTCATGCATATTTACTCAGAAGTTACTCCCACGGTGTTTAATGGGACATTCTCCCAAGAACGCATGGAGAGAGATTTGCAGCCTGAATTTGGTAGCTAGAATTCATGTTTTTAAACTTTTGATGTCTGCATTTTAAAATATGCACAGTTTGTGTGCTGCTGCAGTTGAATCAGCAGCGAGACGATGCTAGGGCAAATTCAAACATCCACCTTGTTTGTTGGCTTGCTTGCTTATATAGACATTTCCAACCAGCCCTTCTAGGGCCTAAAATCACCATATTATCTAGAGCAGTCCATTCAATAAAATCCCCCCAAATACAACAGAGGCAGAGACCGCTGATAAAACACAAATCATAATTAAAGAATTGCCATATACATATGTAGGAAGGGAAAAATCTGCCAGGATATGCTGATTTATATGTATAGAGGCAAATTTAGAAACAATTACTATCATTTAAATAGAAATACAATTCTCCATAATGGGGAAGACAGGGAGCGCCTCTACACTAGCCTAAAATCCTGCACTGAAAACGGGGCTTTCTTCTTCCATTTTAATTGCAGGATCTCAATGGACTCCCTTTACATGTAGGGATGTTGGAGAATTCCACCACGGATTCCAGGGAGGCCAAATTCCAGTGCATTTGGCCCCCCGGAATCCATGGCAGAACGAAGCAACCCCCCCCGCCACCCCCCAAAATGGGCCTGGAACGAAGCCTACCTGTTTATAGTGCTCTGCGAATGGCTGCCGTGTCTGTGGCCGCCATTCGCCTTCCCATGAATGGCTGTGATAGGCTACATAAGTATTTACATAGCCTATCAAGGCTAACACAGGGATGCCATTTGTGTCCCTGTGGAGGCCGTGATAGGCTATGTAAATATATGCGTAGCCAATCACGGCAATAGGCAGGGACGCAAATGGTGGCCGCTACGCTATTCGCGTCCCTGTCTTTTGCTGTGATAGGCTACATATAAATTTACATAGCCTATCACGGCAAAAGACAGGGGCGCAAATGGCAGTGGCTACGGTGGCTGCCATTTGCATCCCTGCGCAGCCCAGCAGTGGCCGGATGTCCGGCTGTGGGTGGCCCCGGCTGGTGGCTCCGTGGAGTCGCCACGGAGTGAAGCCGGCCGGGGAGGATTTCGGGGGTAGGGATGGAGTGCCTCCCCCCCACCGTGGATGTCCCTGGACGAAACCAGCTAAGTGTTTCGTACATCCCTATTTACACGTGCTTCCTCCCCCCTCCCCTGTTATCTGAGTCTTCCATATGTTCCATTATACAGCCGCTAGATGGAGCTGTGGTCTAGCTCCTCTTATTGCAGCTTTTCCTTTTTCATGAGGGAACTCAAGTGGAACTCAAACGCTGTAATTTGATAGCTCATTATCTCCAATCTTTTTTTAAAAAAAATGCAATAAAGGCAATTTGGTGTGGGAGATTCCCTGGAGGTTAACGACATCATCCAAAGGACCCGTGAACGTCCGTGAATAACCAATCTCAATAGCAGGATAAAAGGTCCACGTGAAGAAGCCGCAGGTGACCAGGTGGAACGTGTGCTTGCTCAGTCCGCTGTCCAGGTGCAAGTGGGCTGTTGCTCTCCCTTCTTATGGTTCTTTATCTTTAAACTGGACTTAGACTAGACAGCCCTTCAAACAGAAGATGCCTTCAAATAGAGAACTGTCCTCTGTGAAGATGGCCACACTACATGCATGACTCTGCTCCCCCATCCTATCTTCTCTTCTGGGGTGGCCATGAGGAGAATGGAAGCATCCATTTCCATTTTGAAATAGCTGTCTTGTCCAAACTGAGAACTGCTGTTAGTTTTACCTATGGTTTATCTGAACAAGCCAGGAACAAACCAGAAACCATGGTTTGATCATGGTTTGTTCAGACAAACCATAGTTAAAAACTAACCACAGTTTGTCCCAGTATAGAGAACTGTGGTTTAGTGTTATATCTAAATGCAGCAACTAAATCATCATCAGCTTTAGGGGTGTACGAATCCCAAACACCGAGTCTGCTGGGGGGGTCCATGGGGGGGAGGCAATCTGTTCTTCCCCCTGGAATCCTCCCCAGCTGGCTTCGCTCCATGGCAAGTCCACTGAGCCGCCAGCCGGGTCCTCCTGCTGCCGGACTTCTGTCTGCTGCCAGTCTGCAGACGCAAATGGCGTCCAGTGTAGAGGACGCCATTTGCATCCCTGTCGCTTCGTGTGATAGGCTACGTATAAGATTTACGTAGCCTATCACAGAAAAGAGCAGGGACACAAATGGCATCTGCTATGCCGGATGCCATTTGTGTCCGCAGACCTGCAGCGGACGGCTGCGGAGTGAACGGATGGACCCAGCCCCGGACCCGGACCCGGCCTGCAGCAGGTAGAATCCGTCTGGTGCAAACTTTGCAGGGTGGCGGAGGTGAGTGGTCTGTTCCGCCATAGACTCCGGGGGGCCAGATTCTTTAGAATCCAGCATCATTGGAGTCTGTGGTGGAATTCTCTGCCATTCCTAATCAGCTTAGCCATCTACTTCAAAGGTAAATTAAAATCTAGGGATGGACGAAAGTCCCTTACCTGATCCCGCAGCTTGCTTTGCGGTGGGAGGGAGGCACTCCGTCCCTCCCCCCGAAATTCTGGTGGGGGGGGAGGCGCCCCATCCCTCCCCACCAAAATTCTGGCTGGGGGGGAGGCGCCCCGTCACTCCTGCCGAAATTCTGGCCAGGGGGGAGGCGCCTCGTCCCTCCGGCCGCAAATCCTGCTGTCCTGCCAGGATGCAAATGGCGGCGGCTGTAGCCGCCGCCGTTTGTGTCCCTGCAGTCAGCTGTGATAGGCTACGTAAATGTTTACGTAGCCTATCACGGCTGACTTTGAAAAAAATAAAAAAGCGCGTACGCAAATGGCGGCACCCATGGGCGCCGCCATTTCTGTTCCTTATTTGGGCACATGTAGTCTACATAAACATTTACGTAGACTACGGCGAAAATAAGGGCAACGCAAATGGTACGCAAAAGCGTACGTGCTTTTTTTTTTTTCCCCAAAGTCAGCCGTGATAGGCTATGTAAATATTTACGTAGCCTATCACAGTGTTTTTTGAAAATCTAGCCATGGTAGGCTACGTAAATCTTTACGTAGCCTATCACGTTTGTTGTTGTTGTTGTTTTTACTTGGAAATGGCGGCGGCGGCAGCCGGTCGGAAGACCGGCTGCCGCAGCCGCTGCCGCCGCACCGCCACTGAACTGCCACCGGGAGCCGCCGCTCTCACAAGGTAAGTCCCATCCCGGGGGGGTGGCGGGGGGGTGGCAGACCGTTTCTCCACCAATTTCGGGGGGCCGAATGCATTGGCATTCGGACTCCCGGAGATTCATGGAGAAATTCTCTGACACCCCTAATAAAATTACAAAGGCTGGAGCTGGTTTGAGAAAGCATACTAAACTGCTAAGACCCAAGTTTAGAAACTGTTGTTCTTTCTGAACAAGAAAAACAACAACTAGCGTCTTCATCTGACATATTATCTCTGTATGGCACTCATTAGGGTTTTGCAACACAGGCCAAGAAATAAAGGCAATTAAACCCATTAGAATTAAAACAAAAAACTGGAAGCAACGTGCAATGTTGCTTTTTGTATGCATTTGAGATATGGTCAGTGACTGCTTGTATATGCTTTTGAAAAACACTGAAACAAACCAAATTAAACAAGGAATAAGGAAATAATTTGTCTGTCTGTCTGTTTTAAATCTGACAGCCACACTATTTGTCTTACAGCCCCCTGTTCCGGCAACCAAGTTCTCCTGGAAAATTGCCACTGAGGCTGAAGCCCTAAACCCAGTTGTTGTTCAGTCGTTCAGTCATGTCCGACTCTTCGTGACCCCATGGACCATAGCATGCCAGGCCTTCCTGTCCTCCGCTCTCTCCCGGAGTGTGCTCATGTCCACATCCATTGCATCAGTGATGCTATCTAGCCATCTCATCCTCTGCCGTCCCCTTCTCCTTTTGCCTTCGATCTTTCCCAGCATGATCAGGGTCTTTTCCAGGGAGTTTTCTCTTTGCATTAGGTGGCCTCCCCTTAAACTCAATGGGGTTTACTTCTGAGCATGTATTGCATTGTAATGTGAGATCATAGGGACTGAATTTCTGCTGGCTATAGCCACAGATACCTTCCTCCTATGTTACACCATGTTACATATGCCCATACAAATGCTTACATAAGGAAGATTGCATGAGCTGTGGTCTACATGAGCAGAAACATAATGTGGTATGATACAGCCTTTCTGATACTTACTGCTTTAGAATGTGGATTGAAGTATTGAATTAGTGGGGGCTCGTGGCTCTGATTTTGATGGGGCTGTGAATCCATTCTGGGTTTCAGTCAGAACCAGCCAGATCTCTAAAGGAGCTCTCCAAGGTGCTCAGCCCATTTTGGGGGTAGGGCTCAGCACCTTGGATAGCTCCTTTGCTGTTCTGGCTGGTTCTGAGTAAAACCCAGAATGGATTTACAGCCCCAACAAAATTGTAGCTACCTGCTTGCTTTACAACAAAAACTAGCTTGCCAGAGACAAGTTTTCTAAGGCAGCATTCTAGAGTCTAACTGCAACAAATGGGGGACTCTTTAGCCCAGCCTTCCCCCAACCTGGTGCCTTCCATATCTGGACTGCAACTCTCATTATCCCTGGCCATTGGCCATACTGTCTGGGGCTGGTGGGAGTTGTAGTCCAAAACATCTGGAGGGCACCAGGCTGGAGAAGGTGGATTGGGTACATAATCCCCAACATGTAGTTTGAAGTGGTACTGTCTCAGTAAGGCTGTACCATGTGATAACTTGGCATATATATATGCACCAGCTGTCGTATTCCAAAGGAACGCTTCCGTGTGCCCCATTAGGAACCACAGTTTGCTTTACTCGGGAAGATTCCCCCCCGCTATATTTTATACCTACATTTCCAAAGGAAGACAGCCTCTAAAATTCTTCTTATATTGCAAGCCTTTGCGACTGGAGGAGCCATGGGTCGTTTATTTCCTTAGCACCCTCAGGCAACTTGCCAGACAGAGACAGTGTCCCTTACACACTCTTAATAAGTGAAAGGTTTCTCGGCAGTGCAGTGTGTACTTCACTGTAAATAAAACTTTAACTGGACAGCTTTCATCTGTAGGAACAGCTAAAGCACAATCAACAGACTGAGATGTGTTTTTCCCCCCTGTTTTTGACAAGCATTTGGCTAATTGCTTTCGCCACCAATTGACTGCTGAAATGAAGAGCTGCCTTGTGCAGCTTTTGTGCTGGGAAATGAGAAAAAAGCAATGGATGATTATTTAGTTATGTTCACTGGCTTAATAAGACCTCTCTGGAGCACCGGAGAAATGGCTGCGGAGCAGATGAATGGGCACACTACCTATTCTGGAACGATGTCTAATGTGGCTGATGTGTGCCAGACCTGCATGGGCATTAGGGATGTACGAAATGACTTACCTGTTTTGTTTCGTGACATCCACGGTGGGGGAGGAGATGCTTTGTCCCTTCCCCCGAAATCCTCGCCGGTTGGGGCCACCCGCAGCGACATCTGGCTGCTACTGGGCTGCGCAGGGACGCAAATGGCGTCCACCATAGCCACTGCCATTTGCATCCCTTTTTTTCCGCCGTGATAGGCTATGTAAATATTTACGTAGCCTATCACGATGAAAAAAAGGGAACGCAACTGGCGGCAGCTACGGCAGCCGCCATTTGCATTCCCTTTTTTCCCCTCTGATAAGTATTTATGTAGCCTATCAAAGGAAAAATTGTGAAGTGAATGGCGGCCGCAGATGTGGCCGCCACTCACAAAGCAGCACGAATGGCACCAGGTAGGTGCTCCGTTTCGTACGCCTTTCGTGGGGTGGTGGGGCAGGGGGGCTTCGTTCTGCCACGGATTTTGGGGGGCTGAATGCCCTGGCATTCAGCCTCACTGAGATCCGTGGCGGAATTCTCCGCCATCCCTAATGGGCATTGCATGCAAGAATTGAGTGTCTGCATTTCATTTTATTAAGGATACGCTCTGCGAAGCAATCAGTGATCATGGACCATTGAAGTACATGGTCAATTCATGTATGCACCTCCATCCCTTACAGCACAATCCTATGGCTTATGCCCTGGGTACTCTCAAGCCTCTAAAGTCGGAGGCTTACGGGTCTCCACTGCAGAGTATCCAATCACCAATGCAGAGCTCTGCATTTTAGCCATCTAGTGGAGTCTTTGGGGAGGGAAGGAGGCTGGGGAGGGTTGGGGATAGCTCAGATCCCTGCTTCCCCAGTCCCCCCCCTCCACTGTCACACCACCTTTCCCACCTCTCCAAACTTGCGTTTGCAAGCTTGTAAAGGGAGCCAGCCAGAGGGGTTCCCTCCATGCTGGCTGTGGCAGGGCGGGGGGGGGGGGAGGAGAAGGTTCGGGGGGGAGCTCGGACTCCTGGGTCTGAGGTTGGAGCACTGTCTCCAACTTTGGATCCAGGCATCTGAAAAATCATATGGCCGCTCAGACCCCGTCTCTTAATTGCCCAACACTTGATGATTGATAGGTGTTTATCATTAATAGCAGCAGCAGCAGCAGCAACAACAGCAACAATGAAACAACTGCCCTGGCATCAGAAACCAGAATGATGGGGCAAACATCATGGCTCAGAGTCCTTGGAGGGCCCACTGAGGCTGAAACCACTTCCAAGCATCCCTCTGATTTATTTTTTAAGCTGCTGCAGCTACTCTGCCTCCTGGCACTTTTCTTCTCAGCACCAGGCTGAGCACTGACACCTGTGACCTGTCCCTATGGCTGCATACCTCTGCCTGTCCCCATTCATTGCTTGGTAAGTTTACTGGGGGGGGGGGAACCAGGGAGTGCTGGAGGAGGCCAAGAGAGCCCCTTTTCCAGGACCCCCGTCAAACCCAATGATGGAGGAGGAGAGCCTTTATGGTAAAAAAAATAAAAATAAATAACAACTAGGAAATCTGAAAGTGGTAAAAATTATATCTGCCTGTAGGCTTACCCTTTAACTGAATGTGTGAACAGACTGTGCTAAAAGGCATTGTGGGTGACATGAGGTGAAGTGTTTGTCTGTGATGGCTCATCCCTACACATGCAAGTCACTTGCTGAATGATTCACTCATCAAGTGTTAAACATGCATATGGGAACCAGCCCCCATCTTAGGGCTAAGAAGGGGACCCTCCAGATGTTGTTGGACTCTAAATCCCATCAGTCCAAGCCAGCATGGGCAATGATCCAAGATGATGGGAATTTTAGTCCAGCAACTTCTGGAGGGGGAAGAGGTTCTCCATCCCTGTCTTAGGGTAACTGAACTGCCATGTCATGGGCACAGGAGAGAAAAGTGGTGGCTGTTGGTACTGGGGATGACAGTATGGTTGATGACAACAGTATATTTGTTGGTTTGAGCCAATGGAAGGTGAGGATTCATGGGACACGGGATGAGACTGAATTTGAATTCACAGAACCTTGAACAAGAAGGGACTGGGATTTGAACAGCTCTGCATCCTGCCATGCACCACCCCAGATTCTATATCCATGCTATTGGGAAACTGTACCTTGTGCTATGTCCTAGCGGCATGACCAGCCCAAAGCTGGTGAAAAATGCTTACGAGCATGGTGCTTCCAGGAATCCTGCTGATTCACCTATGAGTAAGTCACTGGCACACTCAGCACTCTCCATTTGCCAGATGAGTTGTGAGCCATCCCAAATCACATCTTCATATCACTGGAGCGCCTTTCAGTATCAGACTCCTTTCCATGGCAGCTAACAGTGATGGAGGTCTTGTTAGGTCATTCCACAGGAGTGCATGCCATGTTTTTAACAAAAGCCACTGCACTTGTCCCACAAATTACATGTTGGAATGACAGAAACCAGGCCTCAGTAGTGGGGCTGGTGGGCCCACATGCACCAAGAGGAAATTGCATGGGAGTTGCATGCAATTTATTTGTTTATTTATTTATTTGATTTATTAGCCACCCATCTGGCCAGCTACCCAGCCACTCTAGGCAGCATACAGTACAAATAACAACACAAAATACAACATAATCAACTAAACAAAACAACATTGCTCTAAAAAACACTCCTAACCCACCCCAAATGCCCACCTGAACAGCCAGATTTTCAAATCCTGGCGGAAGCTCATCAAAAAGTGGGCATGGCGGAGGTTACTAGGGAGGGAATTACACAAAGTGGGGGCCACCACAGAAAAGGCCTTCTCTGTAGTCCTCACCAGCCTAGCTGTCCTGCCTGATGGGACAGACAGAAGGCCTTCCAAGGCTGATCTTGTTGAATGGCATCTCTGGTGTTGCTGGAGGAACTCCTTAAGGTTCCATATAGGGTTTTAAAGGTCAATACCAACACCTTGAATTAGGATCATAAAACAACTGGTAACCAGTGCAACTCCTTCAGCACTGGAGTGATGCGATCTTGCTGATGGCTGCCTTTAATCAGGCGGGTCGCTGCGTTCTGCACCAGCTGCAACTTCCAAACCATCTTCAAGGGTAACCTCACATATGGAACATAGTAACATATGAAGCTGCCTTATACTGAGTCATAATAGGTCCATCTAGCCTATTATTGTTGACACTGACTGGCAGCAAATCTCCGGGGTTCCAAGCAGGAGGTTTTCCAGCTATACACAGAGATGCAGGGGATTGAACCTGGACCTTCTGCATGCAAAACAAGTGTTCTGCCCCTGAGCTACGACCCTTCCCATCCTAAGGATTGTGTATGGACTGATGCAATCACAGTTGGACTGATCTGATGGGTGTGGTGAGAATCTAGGACAGCTCCTGAAGAACCCACTTCGTTCATAGAGGTACCAATATAGTTGACCCTTTCTACATCAGGTTTTTCAAACACAGAGGAATTAGGGATGTACGAATCCCTTACCTGGTTCCAGTCGGGGCATCCGCTGGGGGGGGAGGTGCTCCGTCCTTCCCCCCAGAATCCTTGACAGGGGGGGAGGCGATCCAGTCCTCCCCCACGGAATCCTGCCCAGCCGGCTCTGCTCCACAGCAGCTCCGCGGAGCAGCCAGCCAGGGGCGTCCGCAGCCAGACTTCCAGCCATGGATGGGCTGCTGCAGACGCAAATGGCGGCTGCTGTAGCGGCTGCCATTTGCGTCCTTCCAGGCTGCTGTGATAGGCTACGTAAGTATTTATGTAGCCTATCATGGCATGCCCCCCCCAAAAACAGCGTACGCAAATGGCGGCAGCTATGGCGGCCGCCATTTGCGTTCCCTATTTTTCGCCGTTCTAGCCTACGTAAATATTTACGTAGGCAATTACAGCAAAAAAAAAGGGAACCTCAAATAGTGTAGTGGGCGCTATTTGCATTTCTGTTTATTCCGCAGTAAAAGCCTACATAAATATTTATGTAGGATAAAACTGCGGGAAAAAAAAGAATGCAAATAGCACCCACTACGCTATTTGCGGTTCCCTTTATTTGCCGTAATTGCCTACGTAAATATTTACGTAGGCTAGAATGGCAAAAAATAGGGAACGCAAATGGCAGCCGTCGTAGCTGCCGCCATTTGCCTATGCTGTTTCTTTTGGGGGGGGGTTAGCCGTGATAGGCTACGTAAATTCTTACGTAGCCTATAACAGCTGCAAGGACAGCAAAGGTGGCCGCAGCAGCCCGGCCACGGCTGGCCAGGAGACCAGCCGCCGCCGCCACTGCAGTTGCCGCTGGAACCGCCGCTGCTGCCACTGAATCCGCCGCATCCACCCCAGGTAAGTTCCATCCCAGGGGATTCTGCAGGGGGGGGCAGGAGGCCGTTCTGCCATGGATTAAAGAATAAAAGAATCCGGCCTCACTGGAATCCGTGGCGGAATTCTCTGCCATCCCTAAGATCAATGGTGGATCAATCCCGATGACACTGAAAAGTAATATGGAGACCTGAGACCTGAAGTATATATATTTGTGTCAGAGGAGAAACCCTCAGTCAATCTCTATCATAATACCTGAGAAGAAACCTTTTATAGCATTTTAATGTGCACACAGCTCTGAAAAGCAGATGGGACGTGAATGAATGCACCTGTTTATGAAACAACAAGAGCTCTATTGTTTTATCAATAGTCTTCCTATTTGCTAACACTTTTAGATTCCCCGTTGAACAAGATAATTCCCTCTGCTAGAGGTGAATGGAAATGCAAATGTCGGATTGCATCACATAAAAATGCCAAAAAGAGTCAAGCACAGATTCATTCTTGGTAGAGTTCCACTGAAAAGTGGAAGAAAGGAGTAGTCCCAAACTAAGGTTGTGATGGAAGGACTCCACATTAAGTTATTATGATGTCTTCAACTGGTTTATAGGGCTGAACTGAAATGACACACTCTTTTTCAGGAACATTTTCAACAGTATTGAAATGTGACTCTTTATTTATTTATTTATTTATTTATTATATTTCTATACTGCCCAATAGCCAAAGCTCTCTGGGCAGTTCACAAAAATTAAAACCACAAAGTACAGAATAAAAACAGTATAAAATATAAAAGCTTAAAACTACAGTATAAAAATACATCCAGAATAAAACCTAGCAGCAATGCAGACATTTAACATACAGTAACAGATTTAAAACAGCAAAGTTAAAAGACCATAACACTAAAATGCTAAAATGCTGGGAAAATAAAAAGGTCTTCACCTGGAACCTGGAAGAGTACAAAGTAGGCATCAGGCGAACCTCTCTAGGGACCTCATTCCACAGCCGAGATGCCCCAGCAGAAAAGGCCCTCTTCCTGGTAGCCACCTGTCTCACTTCCGTTGGCAGGGCCTCCTGGAGAAGGACCCGGAAGATGATAGGGTATGGTCAGGTTCATATGGGAGGAGATGATCCTTCAGATAACCTGGCCTCAAGCTGTTTAGGGCTTTGAATGTTAATACCTGCACTTTGAATCAGGTCTGGACTTTTTGACAGTCCCCCCCCCCCCCGGTAGTACCTATAATACGATATACATTTGAATAGTGCACGATCACTCTCTCTTTCTCCTGACTTTGCTGACCCATGGCATTATCCCATTCAATGGAGTGATTCCTGATTGTCTGGGATCATCTGTGGGACTAGTCTAAGAAGCCTCACCCTCATATCAGCAGACCTCATGTGGCCTCATTTTTTTCCATCACATAACCTAATCTGATTGGTTATATAGCATCGTGATGTCTTCCTATTCACTATGTTGTGGTAGCCATTCATTCATATGGGGGACTAAGAGGGACTGGCTTCTCTGATAGGAACCTACCTACCCATTTTTTGAGGTCTGCTTCAGAGGCCCTAGTTTGGGTTGCGGGGGAGGGGGTGTGTGAATTACCCAAGACAGGGTCTTTTACACAGTCACACCAAGGCTCCCTCCCAAGGGAGAGGCATTTTACCCCTTGTCTACTGGCTTCCTGGTGGCAAGAAAAGACAGTTTTATTTCAGAGAGTTTTGGAAATCCTTTGAACTCAAAGACTGGGGATTGTGTTTCCTGCTGCCAGCTGTACTGATGATGTTATTGCTGCCTTACCCTCTTATACATAGAACAGTCCTCTGTTTGAAGGGTGGCCAGAGGACTGCCCTCTCTTTTGAAGACATCCCTGATTTGAAGGGCTGTCCAGTCCAAGTTCAGCTCAAAGATCAAGAACCATCTGAAGGACCTGCTGGGCCTTGAAGCTGCCCATCATCAACCGCACCTTGGCAGCAGACAAAGCAAGCACACAGGTCTCAAGGTCACACTGTTGCACACTATGTACAGTGAGATGTACAGTATTTCTATTTAAATAATAATCATTATTATTTCTAAACTTGCATTGATGCATAGACATTAGCATAGGCATATTGTATGCAGACCACTGTCCTCTTTTGTCCTCTTTTGGGGTGATTCATAAGTGACATCCCCCACACACACTCACATACACATTCTTTTAATATTGTGTGTGTGTGTGTGTGTGTGTTTAACATAGTGAGCTTCCTTGAACTAAATAAAAGAAACAATATTAGAGATAATTTTTGTTATAAATAAATACATCCAAATATAAATAAGGGGAGGGGGAGGGTTTGAAGGGAATAAACTACATTTCATTGTGGGGGTAAACCCTACCTCTGACGCTACCGGCTTCTTCCCATGGAGCTTTTATCCTGCTACTGAGATTGCTCACTCATGGAAGTTTGTAGGCCCTTTAGATGAACCTCCAGGGTGTCTCCTGCACTAAATGACTTTTATTCCATGTTAAAAAGATTGGAGGTAGTGAGCTATCAAATTACCCCACTTGAGTTTCGCTTGAGTTCCCTCATCAAAAGAGGAAAAGCCTCAAGAAGAGGAGCTAGACCAAATAAAAATATGGAAGACTCAGAGAAGGGGGAGAAGGAGGGGAAAGGGGAGGTGGAAAGGGGAGGTGAAAAGGAAACATGTCTGTTGTGAACCTGCATTTAAAATGGAGGCAGAAAGCCCCCTTTTAAATGCAAGATTTTAGGCTGGTGTAGAGATACTTTGAGTGATCTGGGCTCCACTGATGGGGATCCAGTCCCCTCTGGAGGTCCCAACGATATTCAGGCCTTCTCTCCCTCTTTCTCCTAGGCTATAAATGTAATAAGGAGTTGCTGTGCATTCTCAGAACAGAGTGGCAATGGAGTGTATATTTCCAGCCAGATCGCCTCCCGCTAGTCTCCACTAAAATATGCAGCATTATGATGTGCTGCCACAGAGGTGACTGAATGATGTTTCTCCACCAGGGAAAGCATTCGGTGAGGCAAACCTCCCTTGTGATGTGCTTTGACCTCCAGCTTGTCAAATCAAGAATTCTTGATCTTCGCTCCAGTATAGCTGGGAATCAATCTGTAGTCACTCAGATGAGGGGGAAAGAAAGATTCATATGCTAGTTCCCTGATATGATAAGGCGTAAGTATGCAGCATGACCACTGGGCGATGTGTGGCAAAAAGAAAGAGAGTTTCTTCTGATCACTTGGCTGTGCACAGCTATGAAAACCGCTCTGGCTGTTTTAACGAGGAAAAAAAAATTGATGGACCAATGAGGCATGGCTCATCCTAGCAAAGAGCAGTAACATAGTGTGGATTTGTGTGTTTTAATAGCCCAGCATACCTTACCTGGTGCCATCTGGGGCTGGATCCAGATTAGTCATACTTAGAATAACTCAGAGCCCGTTTCATTTCAATGGATCTTCTCTAAGTAGGGATAGCACGGTTGCCCGTTTTGGTATGCAAATCTGTTGGACCACTGGCGTCCACTCCCCCGAGCTACTCCCGCTGAGCTCCCCCCCCTGCTCACTGGTTCTCCAGGCTGCAGTCGAGACCCCCCTCCACGCTCGGTAAGCAGCCTGCAACTTACCCAGACCTGTTCACCTCTGTCACGATCGCCATGTTTTTAAAAACATGGCGATCGGCAGTCTTTGCCCATAGACTTATACGCAAAATATCACTGTGAAACTAGGGTATATGGGTGCGATCCGCAACACCTTTTGTGTATAAGTGTAGGCAGATAAACTAGCCTATCACGTGAAAAACCACAGATGCAAATGGCGTAGCAGACACCATTTGCAGCCGTAAAGCTCTTGGTTTAAGCTAAATGCAGCCATTTATGGCTGCATTTAGCTTAATCTAAGAGCTTTATGGCCACAAATGGTGTAGTGGATGCCATTTGTGTCTGGAGTAGGGATGTTAGAGAATTCCGCCATGGATCCCAGGGGGGCCGAATTCCAGTGAATTCGGCCCCCTGGAATCCGTGGTAGAACGGAGCAACCCGCCCCACCACCCCGCAAAAGCCCCGTGAAATGGAGCCTACCTGGCTGCGGCTCCGGCGGTGGCTCTAGCAGTGTCTTCGGCTCCAGTGGCGGTGTCCCCTACTCACGATGCCATTTGCGTCTGCAGCAGCCCGGCAGCGGCTGGAGGCCCTGCTGCGGGTTGGTCCGGCCGGCGGCTCCGCGGCCTGGCCACGGAGTGGAGCCGGCCGGGCAGGATTCCGGGGGGGAGGAACGGATCGCCTCCCCTCCATCGAGGATTCTGGGGGGGAGGAACGGATCGCCTCCCCCCAGTCGAGGATTTCGGGGGGAGGGACAGAGCGCCTCCCCCCCCGCGGATGTCCCTGGATGAAACAAGGTAAGTGTTTCGTACATCCCTAGTCTGGAGTCAGCCTCAGCCAGCGGTACAGCACACCAATGGCGGCCGTTTCACTGGCGCTCTGGAGCCAGCCGGTGGCTCCGCAGAATCGCTGTAGAATGGAGCCAGCTGGCAAGGATTCTGGGGGGAGGGACAGATCACCTCCCCCCTCAGGTTGATTCCCCCCTGGAGCAGCAGGTAGGGAATCCACCCATCCCTAGGCTTACCTCTTCAGTCCCCATCCATACTCCACCTATCAACCCTCCCCCAGTGAGGGAGAACATTTTGCTAATGTTCCTAGCTGTGGATTTGTGTATGTGGGGCATGGCTGGAGAGGAAAGGGGCAGACTTCCCCTCCCTGCACCCTGCAATCTCCCAAAATCCTCCTGTGAAAGTCTGAGACCTACAGAGGCAAGGTGAAAAGGTCAGGCCTAGAAGCTTGGATTTTTGGGGGGATGTATCCCTGAGAGGAGTAGTTTCATGGAGTTGGACTCGATGGTCTTATAGGCCCCTTCCAACCCTACTATTCTATGATTCTATGATTTCTGCAGTTAAGTTTCAGTTTAATTTCCCCAGTTAAGTTTCATTACTTCAAGTCTGAAGTAGTACTTTTGATTTGGGGGGAGGAGGCTATAAAAAGAGAGAGTCAGAAAGACCAGAGCAATAAGAGTAGAGTTGCAGAGACCAGACCCTGAAGAGGGAGCAGGAGAAAGCAGTCTGGAGAAGTCTAAGTACAGCTAGGGTAAAGGAACTTTTATTTTCTCTTAACGCACTCAGCTCTATTCTGTAAATACCTTAAGTTGTAATTTTCTTGCTTTAATTTACCAGTAAATTGTTGTGCTTAACACCCTAGTGTCTGGGGTGTTAATCACCCCATGCCTACAGCCTAAACCCCATGTTATTGGGAAGGGAAGTTTAAAAGAAGGAAGGTGGGACTCTTAAGGAGGCAAGAGATCCTTAAGGAGTTGCTCAGGGGGTCTTGAACTTGAACTTGAGCACACTCCGGGAGAGAGTGCAGGACAGGAAGGCCTGGCGTGCTATGGTCCATGGGGTCACGAAGAGTCGGACATGACTGAATGACTGAACAACAACAACAACAGGGGGTCCAGGTCATAAGGGTAACCCTGACACCCCCCATATCTGTAATTACTTAAACATAACATACAGCTTGGTGTAGGATGCCTCATATTTTATGATGATGATGATGATTTTTAGTGAAGACAATGGATTCCTAAAGAGGGTTGTGACTTGTGATTGAAGTTATAAAACAATGGAAGACAGTGCCCTGGAGAGAGTTGGATTAGGATTGGATAAATCTTCAACTATGAAAGAGTAACATTGAGCTAATCACAATTTCTCTATCTAAACCACTTCCCAACATCAACAAGAGATAAAATTCAGGATCATTTATAGAAATTGATAGGCAGCAGTCTTCACTATCTTTTCTACCTCTAGTCCCTTAGAAGGAAGGTAGAGAAATAATTATCTTAAGGTAGATGTTTTACCTCATACTTGAAACATACTTTTAAAAAATGAAAAGAATGAAGAAAAGTACTTGAGTAGATACGTATAAGATTGCACTGTGAAGCATTTTAGGGTGCCATCCCATGCATGTTTAGACAGAAAAAAACTCCTACAACTCCCAGCATTCCCCAGAGCCATGCTAGCTGGGGAATAGTGGCAGCTGTAGGAGTTTTTTTTTTCTGTCTAAACCTGCATAGGGTTGCAAACTTATTGGGGTTGTCTTTGTGATGATTAGGAGTGCCTTCTGAAGTGCACTATTCCAAAGACGTGGATGAGGATGTTTTGATCTCATTACTACCACCACGACCACCCATGATTATTTTTCAAGTTTTATTTTGAGAATTATTTTGTTTTATTCTGAAGATACATTGCTTTGTATAATAATCAATGGTGTAAATTTTGAAGTATAGGAAGCCAACCAGGACAGCCCCAAGGCCAGGCCCCACAAGGCCATGCCAAAAATGCAGGCAGCTGGGTTGATCACATATATATACAGTGTGTGTGTGTGTGTGTGTGTGTGTGTTCCAAAGAGTAGCAGTGCATTGCATAATAATGCCACATTTATTAGGAGCAGCTGAAGAAAGTGCTGAAACTCTGCTTCCCTGTGTTCCTGGAGGAGAAGGCTATCAGTGGCTACTAGTTTTGATGGCTATGTGCTACATCCAGTATCAGAGGCAGGGAGCTTATGTACATCAGTTGCTGGGGAACATGGGTGCTGTTGCACTCATGCCCTGCTTGCGAGTTCGAGGTTGAGAGCTGGTTGGCCTTTGTGTTAACAAAATGCTGGACTAGAGGGACCCTTGGCTTGATTCAGCATGGCTCTTCTTATGTTATGTTCTCTGCTCCATTACACCACTGATAATAATGAAAGGTTATTTTGTTTCACCTGGGCATTGGGAATGTTTTAGTCATGGTGATGGGGGTTAGAAAGATCCTAATAGTTAAAAAAGAAAAACCTCAAAAAAAACCTGATTATTTGAGGAAAGCCATTAGGAACCAGATCTGCCTTTAAGGGTAATTTAACCTTGTAATGTTTCCAATAATAGACTAATGACTAAAAAGCTAGAAACTCAGAAAGGTATTACGAGTTTAATTTACTGCTAAGGGCACATAACTAATGAATTATATTACACAGTGATGTCCTTTACTTTGACCATAATCTTCATTTCAAGTAACTGCAAGAAAAGGTGCTGTTATTCCCCTGATCGCTGAAGGCAGGCGAAATTCTATACATGGCAACATTCCTTTGCAGAAGCAGTTAGAAAATCTCAGGACCCTAAAATGGAGAGTAGAGACTCTAAGTCTGTTGATGTCCACACTCTGTGACTGCTACAAGGATCACAAATTCTTACAGGTAATTGCCATGGGGATCAGACCAGAATATTGCTGCCCACCAGCACTGCTATTATTTATCACTAGTTATAAGAGGTATTCACTGTGGTTACTATATTATACATATAGAAGCTTGAGCGTAGCCCTGTTTCCTCCATTCGTAGTGCTAAACATGGCACCTCTACAACTAAACTGCATAAGCATAGCAGTGGGGCTAGGGCTGGGGAATCCGCCAGGGTGTTCTCCTGCGCAAGCTCTGATGAAATGAATGGTTAGTGGTGTTTTATTTATTTATTTGTTTGTTTGTCTATTTTTGCATTTATATCTCACCTTTTTCCCTTTTGCAAGGAACCCAAGGCGGCTTACATAATCCTCCTCCTTTCCATTTTATCCTCACAACCACAACCCTGCACCTGCACTTGGGACTGTACGCAATGCTATCTCCTCTTCTCTTCTTTGCTACACCTTGCTTGTTTGACAGGAAGGGAGCCAGGGAGCAAGCAGGCAGTGGCATTTACTGGTCCTCCTTGTCACCGCCTCCATTGTCTGGGCCAGAGCAAGAGGCACAAGCAGGTTGCAATAGCGAAGAGGAGGAGCAAGTCCTGGGCGGTCTTGTCAGTGGGCCCCTGATGGCATGTGGACCCTTGGCAGGAGCCTGACCTACCCTTAATGCCGGCACTGATGTGTGATGTTGGCGGGGGGGCAGGATCCGTTGCCTGCTCACATAATAAAGTCGCCCCTTTTGAATGCCAAATAGGGCTTAGTTCTTCCTTAAGTTCATTAATATATCTCAGAGTAGGGTCTCAAGGTCCATGATGCCGCAATCTTGCTGAAACTGTGGGTCTGGCCCATGGCTGGATGGAAGACAGCCTGGGAATCCTCTGCACACCACCTTGGGTTCCATCATGGAGGTGATGTGAGGTACCAATGGAATATAAATAAAACTTCAGTTGCAGCTGTCATCAGAAGCTGCGCTTCATGTTCTGCCACCAGGCAGTCAAACATTGTTCTTCTGCTAATCTTTGACTCATTTTTAAATCGTTGTTAATCCTTCTTTTTTGATGCTGTTCTTTAAGTGATGGTTTGCAAGATTTGTATGGCTCTCAATATTCCTGTTATTTTTTTTTTGGGGGGGAAGTATGTTTAGGCTTATAAACTACCTTGTCGGGAGTCTTTTGAGGGCCAAAAGGCAGCATGTATGTATGTATGTATTTAATAATACATTTATTATTACATTTAATAATTTAATTTAATTTAATACCTTTAAATGAGGCTTTTGCAGAAGAATCTGCCAGTGGAGTATATCCTTCATATCCTAGCATCTTCTTTATTGCCACAGAGGATTTGGGACTCAACACACAGCTTGCTCATGGCACCAGACATGCCAGGAGCAGTGCACAAGCCCCATGGCACTGGGATCATACTATGAGTTGACAGCTGCACACCCACCATCCTCCATGGCATCGTGTTGGACATGGTGTTGAAAATCTCAGGCTTTCAGAGAGCCAGACAGGAGGCTGAGAAAGAAATAAATGCATGTCAAGCTACCCATAGGAGCCTCATAGAATCATAGAATAGTAGGGTTGGAAAGGGCCTATAAGACCATCAAGTCCAACCCCTGATGCAACCTCCTACCTGTTACCTGCAGACTGCTAAAACCGTTCTCCTTCACTCATCATCTGACATGCTAGGATGCTGTCAGCACTGCTGTGGGCTTTTTTCCACACTGGTACAGGGCATGTTCAAATTATGAGCATTAGTTATCCCATGGTGAGTCACTTTGGATCATTGTTTGTTCTCAGTTTCTACTAGCTTTGCTCCCATTTGAGAAGAAGCCTATCTCCTTGATCAGACTTATCCACTTCCTTCAAAGACAATGAAACCTTGCTGTCATCCAGATTTCTCTGCAGAATGTGTTATGGGTAACTGGACAGCTCCAAAGGGCATTGTGTTGAGTGTTCCTTGTCCACAAATGGAGACATTTCTTTACTTAAGTGCCCTATAAAAAACACTTTGATCAATTGGTGTCAAAGCACAACCCACTCTGACGGGGTGTTCAGATCATAGAGTTGGAGCCAGACTTAGTCAATAGGTCTACTATTGTATGACTAAGTATGACTAAGTCTGGACCCAACCCATGAATTCTACAATGCTACAGGATGCATGTGTCTATGTTTGTGTGTGGGGGCAACACCTGGGTATGTGTTGCTATGAACTCATTTCACCACCACTTGGAGTATCACTTTATATATCAATTTGAATATGTTGTTTGTACATTATTAAGCTCATGATCAGATCTTCAGCTCAGATTGCTAGAATCAATAATTCCTGAAGATTGTATTCGCGGTCACTAATGGTTACATTAATTTGACCTGTTTAGGCAGATGTATCCAATCTCATCCATTTCATTTGTCCTCTGTTACATTTCCTCCCACTCTGTCATAGCCAGGGTTAATGAGAAGTGGAGAAGATTATTCACAAAAGCTACAAAGGTTGTCATCACAGCAGGCTATTCATAGTTCCTGATTTTCCCCCCACTATGGACTCAGTTGTTAAGTGCTCTAAATTAAAATCTATCAAGATCACAATATTTAGCTCTGCTGCAGTGATTGCCATAGAATGGGATTTTTGTTATGCCACTGGGAATGAAGACTGAGGCTGGCCATTGGGAAGACAGGGCAGACATGCTAATGAAAGCTGAGATAAGAAGGGATACATAGCATAAGAGGAAAAGTGATCACTGAACCATCTAGTTCAATGTTTCATGGAAGAAATTAGATATGTTATTGGAAATATCAGACATCTGGGCCATGTCTCCATGACAATGGAAGGAGAGGGAAGGAGTGGCTTACCCACATTTTTATAGGAGCCATTTTTAGCCCAAACTAAAAATGCACACCCATGAGGGTGTGCATTGCACCATTCTAAGTCACTTCACTTCTGGGTAGGGGATGAAGGTTGGAGTGAATGTCATCTGCTCAACCAATAAGAGAGGCTTCCCCCCCCCAGGCTCTCCCCCCTTTCTCCCTAACAAAGGTGTGAAATACTTGCTTCTTATATGCACATAGGGAGAGAAGCCTCACAACCAGTCCCAAGCTTCCTAACCCGTTGGTGTGCTGGATCACTTTAAAAGTGGGGCGAAATAGTTGCTTCCGATGTGTGCATTTGGGGGAAAAGCATCATTGAGCACAATGGGAGTTACTTCTGAGTAGACACTAATTGGTCTGTGCTGGGAAACACAGGATGGGAGACAGTAAACACCCCTTGACCGGAGTCATGGTGAAAGGCACCGCCCTGGGCAGGGCTAGCATACCTGAGCTAAATGCAAGGGTTGGGGCATACAGCAACTATGCCATGGAGAACTTGACTTAAGGAAAATAATCAGACTTTAAGCAGTCTTAGGAAATTTGGTTTTCCCCTGGTAAGCTCCGGGGTGGCTGCTGAATGGCCACAACATCATGTATCCCTAATGACCTCAACACACCGCCAGCTCAGAGTAAATCACTGGTGGAGACACCCCGCTGGTGGGTTTTGGCATTTATCATTACTTCTTAAGATATTTTAAGAGGGCAGCGACAAGTGCTATAAAATACTGATATTTGCTGGGAAATCTCAAGGCCAAACAAAGATCTAAGAAATGGCCACATTTTGTCCTCATTTCTGCCATTTTCCAAGTATACCAGGAATGGGAACCTCTTTCAGCCGAAGGGCCATATCCAATTTTGAAGAAGCTCTCAGGAGCTGTATTCCAGTGGTGGGTGGGGCTGAAGGGAAAGGGGGTGGAGCCATTGGCAAAAGAGGAGGGGCCAAACAAACAAATAATAGCTTATTGTAGCTTAAAGACCTTCCTGCCAGTAAATAAACCTTAGGAGAGGCTTTTCAACCATTTAGTCTGGGCGGGGGGGAACTGCAGAAAGGCTAGAAAAACACCCAAAGATTGGTGGTTGGGGAGAAGGGGTGGAGTCTGGAGAAGGGTGTGTGGACATCTGGGGAACCCAGAAAGGACAGATTTGAACCCAAAGATGCTTGCATTGGGCCCCCTGGGCCTGACATTCCTCAACACTGAAGTACACTGTTTACTAAGTCCTATGTGTAAATATTTTAAAACCTTTTAACTCAGTTATATCAGATCTTCACTGTACATCTCAAGAACAAGCCAATGCCTTCAGTAAATGACCCATTTTCTCCCACTGGATTCTATTAAAAAAAAAAAAAAAGGAATTGGAAGACACTATAGGCCAACAGCTGAGGAGGGAAGAGTTTACTGCAAAGTATTTCATTGCAACTTCACAAGTCTTCATATCTTTTTTAAACTTTGGTTCTGGTTCTGGCTTCCATAAATATTTCCTCAGCTGTCTAAAGCTGAAGATTTAGATCTGAGTTGATTGATCATCGCTCTGAAGGCCACCAGTAACAATTATGGTAATCCAGTATGATTTCTTCCATATGACAGGCTGTGGAGTTTGCTTTGCCTGGTGGGTTTTTGTTGTTGTTGTGTGGAGTCCTTAATTCCAGCTGAGTTCCAGGAGATTGTTTTGAAAAGTTACTGAACTTGACTTGAAGTCTTCCTATGATGGAAAATCTACCTTGTTTTAGGCCTCTAATGGCAACCCTCTTCATAAATACTCTGTGTGTGTACTTCATAAACTAGACCACCTACAGCATCTGCCCGCACAGCCAGGTTCAGTCAGGGTTCTGCATGGGCCCAGCAGCTGCCAAGGGCCCAGGGGATCAAAGGGGCCATTTGTGCCCCTGCTGCCTGGGAAGTGACATAACTGAGGTCCAAGGCGCCTCATTTTAAATGATTTTTTTTAACCTAGGTTTTTAGTGGCAGCTATCTGAACCAATCAGATGCTGCCTTCAGGGAAGCACAGCCAATGAGGGCTCAGGGCAATCTTTATGTTGCTCTTGTACCCTCACTGCCCGAGCCCTCCCTCCCAGGAAGCATCTGATTGGTTCAGATCACTGCTACTCAATATGTATGTTCTTTCAAAACTGTACGCAGGCACAGGTGCCATGGAGCTTTGCCTCGGGCTGGCCAGGTGAGCAGGGGGAGCTGCCACTGCCACCCCAGGTTAAAAAAAGAACACCAGAGGAGAGGGGAGTTCGGCAGCTTGCTGTTGGGTGTGGGGCTTTGAGTAGGGAGAGGGGCTTGGCTGGCTGGCTGGTGGGCAGGCAAACAGCTGCAAGGGGCTTCAGCAGGCAGGTGAGCAGGTGGCTTCAGTGGCAGCCAGAGTGATGGGTGGCTGGCTGCAACAGGACTTCAGCAGCAGTGGCAGCCAGAGTGATGGGTGGCTGGCTGCAACAGGACTTCAGCAGCAGTGGCAGCAGCGGGGGGCTTCCGTGGCAGTGGCTGTTGGTGTGGGGCTTTGGCGATGGCCCATCGGCAGCAGTATGCCAAGGGCACATTGCAGGCTGGCGCTGGCCCTGCACTGAGAATAGTTTACTAAATAAACCATCCCATACCTTTCTGTATCATCCCAGTACTCTCCACTGGTTTCTTTTATGCCAAGAACCATTTTTGATCTACAAAGCTCTGAAAGGCTTGGGCCTGCCACTAATGTTCTGTCAAGATTCCTGTGGTAGCTGGTAGTAAACTTGTGGTGTTGCCCTCCAAGAGCCATTAGATTCCCTCATCTATGAAGCTCAGCATATATGACTTTTCAACGAATTGTTAAAATACCCATCCCATGTTGTTTCACCCTCTCAGATGCACACAACCCTAACTTAGACAGACTCAGAATATGGGGCAGCTAGACCCCCTTCATGGGCCACCACAGCCTCACATTTCCCCACAGTGTCAACCCCCATCACAACCCCCCTCCAATTCCATCAATCCCTTCTTTACTTTTCTTTTCCCCTTGTTTCATCAGCTCATTCACAACTAGCTTTTCACACACCAGTACTTTACCAGCCCCTAATGATGGTACACAGCCAGCCCTGCCTTCGTGGGTTGAAATGCCTGAATAGGGCTTCTGTCTCTTCCAAACTTCAGACTACTGTTTCTTCACACACATACATCTACTCCTTTTCCTTTGCTGGGGTGTGTGTGTGTGTGTGTCTGCACGCGTGTGCATGTGTGTATGCAAAAGAGAGAGAGAGAGAGAAACTGACTGCCGACTGGCCATCTGTGATGGCAATCTCCTCAAAACCCTCAAGGGAGATCTTCATGTGTCAGGAAACCATTTCTTAACAATTAGCTCCCATAAAGAGACATCAACCGACCATTCAGGGCTATTAACCAGCCATCTCCCTAACAAATGGAATGCCAAACCAGCAGCCTGTAAGACTTTCACTGATATCAGACTTCAGACACATTTAGGATTTTTGAGTGAAGATCCCAGGCTTTTTGGAGGTCAAAGTACTCATGCAAAATTGTAGAAGAGGCATTAATGCTCATTGTAGCCCTTTGGGGAAAAAAACAACAACCCTCTAGTGGTGTTTGGCCTCCAGTAAAGAGAGCTTGCACTGCAGCAACCATGGCTCGCATGCTCCACTCATAGTTTTCCTGGCGCCTGCATTATTTACCACAAGGCAATTTAATTTGGCCTTAGTAATTACTGTTTTCCCATTTATCGTGATCAAATTACGCCTAGCATGTCTCCATTTTGCAAGGTAAATTACCTCCCAGTAACTCCAATCTACACTATATGAAATCTGATTGAAATAGACAACTAACTTTTTGATTCATGCCCACCGTGCCTCACAGTGCCTCAGCAGGAGGAGAAGGTGTTAAAACAAATCAAGGAGGCAGCCCATATAACTAGCTGACCTCTCCGTGGCCTTGATTTGTAAAGGCAGGCCCGGCTTCTGTGAATTTCAAACAGTGCGATGCTTGCGCAGTGCAAAAAACCTGTCAGTTCCCTTCGCAGTTGGCATATATTGCATGCACACACACAGCATGCTCCTGTCTGCCGGCACGCTGGTGATTTCTCTGTCTGCACCTCTTCTGTGCACGAAAGCAGAAATTTTGCAAGTTATCGGAAAATGCTTCACAGTGGTTATTTTTATTATCGCAGATGCAGAATGTTTTGCAAAGGTCGCCAGACGCCCAGAGGATGAGTTTTCTTTCTCTCTCCTCCCACAAGTGCAGCATAGCACAGGACTGCTAGAATAGATGCATGGCACTGTGATTGGTTGGAACAGCAAATGCATGTGCTTTAATTATCATAGTCCTGGGCTGGCTGTGGTGGGAAGCCATGTCTTGAAGTTTGGATGGGAGACTATTGATTGTATTAGTCTAATTCTGGGTCACATACTCATTCGTTATACCTGACCATGACTCGGCCACAGATTTCAGCTCTTCAAAAGCAGACTGAAGCAATCAATGGTGAGATTAGCTGGAAAATCAGACTGGTTTCTTGTATGCATTTCTTTTATTAGAGGGTTACGATGTGGCCAAATCGCTCATAAAGGAGAGGATAGCCGAGACATTGTGGCAAATGGACACAGCCAAGGTGGCTAATTGTAGATGGCATGAATTATCTGCTGGATTGACACCTTCATTTAATCAGGCAGCACAATATCTGGCATACCCAACAGTCCCTATCCTTTATGGGTTCTCATGACTAAATGTCCACTGAACTGTATTCCCTTGAGGGAAGATTTCATAATGTGCCCAGGTCATGTTGACGGTGTCCGTTTGGTTGCAAGACAGTAGAAGATCACATTCACTTTCTGCTAGAGTGTGCTAAATATGATGACTTGAGACTTAAATATATTTTTCCACTCCTGAAGAAGAAGTTGGAAACATCAAGGGATAAGGTGCTTATGTTATTAAATGGATCGGATTATTATGCTGCTTTTAGAATGGTGAAGTATATTGATTCTGCTCTGAAAGTGAGTCAAGGGGCTTGGAATTCAACCCCCCCAATTTTGTATAGTTCAATGTAAGACAAGCCAAAATGGCTTGGCCTTAGATTTTAAATATTAATTTTAAAGGGTGGTTGTTTTTCTGGATGTAACCAGTGGGCGGCTGTATTCTATGAATAGTAGGTTAGGCTGAGAGAACAACTGACTAGCCAAGGGAATCCACTGTGCTTTGTGGCTGAAATTGGATTCAAACCTAGGTCTTACATTCCTCCATCCACCTTCTAATTCATGGGGGTAGAACATCAGGCCTGGGGTCCCAATCCAGCCCTTCTGGGGTCCCATTATGCCCACTGGGGCTCCCCAAATGGCCATGTACTCTTCCATGTTCTCTTCTCCAGGGACATGTCCTCTTCCATGTTCTCTTCCATGTCTTCTTCTCCTCCTCTTCCATGCCCTCTTCTCCAGGGCTCCCCAAATGGCCATGTCCTCTTCCTTTGGACCTGCACCCATCCCCACACTGGGTGGTTTCCCTGCTTTTGTGCATCCCCCCTGCTTTTTAAAAGATTGAAATGCCTCTGTCAAGGCTTAGTTGCTGGCAGTAAGAAGTTTATACTAACATATGCTGGTTTTCTAGCCCCACCCATTTACTTTTAGCCCAGCCTCCTTTACCTTTATCCCTGCCCACCACAGGAATTGGCCCCCAAGAGCTTCTCGGAAATGGCCCTGAGCCTGAGAGAGCTCTGCTCTAATCACTGCACTAGAAAGCGCACAAGAACAGCTATGCTGAATCAGACCAAAGCCTACTTAGTCCAGTGTTCTGTTCACACATTGCCTCCAGATGCTTTGGACTACAACTCCCATAAGCCCTAGCCAGCACGGCCAATAGTCAGGGATTATAAGATGTTGTTCTAGATATTGTAGTCCAACAACATCTTGGAAGCCACCAGATTGCCTGCCACCACACTGTCCTAGCTACCTCTGTGAAGACTGATTGATATGTGTTGGCTTGCCATACACTGATGGCTGAATCGGTCAGTTTTGCTTTCTCCTGAATTCAAATTTCTAAAATCTTTCTCTCCCAAATATGAACTTTTGTGAATTTTGGTAAATTCTTATCAGAACTGAAATGAAATGACATTCTCACTTAGGGATGGCAGAGAAATCTGCAGTGGACTCAAATAAGGCCAGATTCTCAAGAATCTGCCCTGCAAAGTCTGCTGAACCCCACTCACCTCTGGGTCTGTTGGATTTCCTGTAGGGAAGCTCTCCTCCATTCTAAATGGTGTGTTATCACCTAACCTACCTCACAGGGTTGTTCTGAAGATAAAATGGAGAGGGGGAGGACCATGCAAGCTTTCTTGGGTTCCTTGCAAGAAGAAGAAAGGTGGGATATGAATATAGTAAGTAGGTAAGTAAGTAAGTAAGTAAATACATAAATAGAAATAATATATAAAAACACTCCTCCCAACTGAAAGAGAGGGTTGTTCAGTTCTTTTTGTTTCCTGTAACTGTCTTCACCAGTTTACTGTTTCATGGAAGTAGAACTTCCACCTGCAAAATCCCCCCAAATAAGCTGTCGTGGTGCATCATCTCATCTGTGCCTGTCAAAACAGAGTACCAATGACCTGAAACTTTATATAAATGGCAACTCAGTCTATTGTACCTCTTTGTAGGGATGGTGCAGGTGCCCGATTTAGTCTGGGAATCTAGCGGAGCCATCCCTGCCCGCACTCTCAGGCCCCCCTTGCCAAGCCCCTGTGCTTGCTTGCCCCCTGCCCATGCTCAGTGAATGCCCTGCAGTAACCCCAGAGGCCTTGTCTAATAAAGCTTCGCAGTAGCCATTTTTTGAGAAATAAAATGACGATTGCAAAAATGCACATATTTGTGCACACGAGAAATTTTTTGCGGATGCATATATTTGCATATGCACAAAATGCACATTTTTTTAAAATGTGCATTTTTGCACACACACAAATGTGAGCCTTCGCAAAAAAAAGCTCATTTCACACATGAGAATATGCACATTTGCAGAAATGTGCATACAAAGACATGCACATTTTTGTGATCGCCATTTTATTTTTTTAAAAAATGGTGATGGCAGAGCTCAACAAGGCCACTGAGGTGAGTGCAGGCTGCTCGCCAAGCATGGCAGGAGCTCGAGCGCAGTCCGGGGACCGGCAAGTAGGGGCAGGGGCTGGGTAGGTGTCTGGAGAACCTGGACGGGGGTGAGTTTGCTTATCCCTACCTCTTTGTCTTTTCAGAATTGTCCTGGCCTAAAAACTGTTAGCCAGAGAAACTGGTCAGTAGACTTTTCTTTCTCTTTCTTTTTCTGACATAAAATGTCCAAATCTTTTTAGAATGATAAAACAGTCTGATTATTCTCAGGCATTCATCAGTCCCCAGTCAATTTTTTCACTCTTCTATAATCCCCGCCCTTGCTGACTTTTTCTTCACCTCCATTTTGTGATGGCAAATGATAATGCTGAACATGATGGACAGTAAGATGCAAGACGCCCTTAATCCTTACATAAGCTTTTATCAGAGTTTTCCATCTCTGGTCATTAAAAGTACCAGGAAACTTGGGGGGAGTGGGCTCAATATCGAGAAAGCTAAAATTATTACTGTAATAATAGCAAAGTCATACTTATGTTTGCTAGTGATATACGGTATTTTTTAAAAATATCCTTCTTAGACAGGATATATGAGAGGAAGGTTTTATTAAACAAAAACACAGACTGATTCACACAGAACGGGTGCAATTATGTTAAAAATGGAAAGTGAAGGCACCCTTGGAAGAAAGTGGCTACCATCTTTGACAACAGTTATAAGGTATTTCACAAAATTGATGGAAGAAGATACTCTGTCAATGGCTTGTAGTCACTGACAACTGAATGTGTACCTCTGATGACAAGATGTGTGGACGAGCAACAGAGGAAGGCCATGATTCATGCCCTGCTTGTGAATTTCGAATGGAATTAGGCAGGCCATTGTCAGTTACAGAATATTTGGCTAGATGGATCTTGGTTTGCATCAGCATGGTGATTCTCATACACTGTTGGGAAGTTTGGCAGGTTGCTTTTGATTTCATGATAATACATCACAAAGAATGAGAACCAGAATTTGACAGGAAGAAAGTAAATGCCCTTTCAAAGTATCTCTCATGTACTTTGAGCAATCCAATAACTAAATCACATAGAATACACTGGGTTGGATCCAGAATTAGTCATGCTTAGGGTATTTTTTTAATATAGATTTAAACTACTTATAAGATTTCTAATAGACAAGACACATAGAAATCAACTGGACTTAAATTAGTGATGACTGACTTGTCCTATTGTTTTCAGTAGGTCTACTCTAAACATGACTAAGTCTGAATCCAACCCTATGTTGCTGATGAGACTGTAATAACTGCCCCCCCACCCCAGGTTAAGGAAATGTTGAACACATGCTAAGGTATTTTCTTTCTCATTGTTTCAGGATGTTCAGATAAGAACATAAGAAGAGCCATGCTGGATCAGACCAAGGGGGCGCTAGTCCAGCATTCTGTTCACACAGTGGCCAACCAGCTGCTCATGGGAAACCCACAAGCAGGACATGAGTGCAACGGCACCCTCCTGCCCATGTTCCCCAGAAACTGTTGTGCAAACGCATACTGCCTCTGATATTGGAGGTACCCTGCCTATAGCCATCAGGATAGCCACTGCTAATCTTATCCTCCATGAATTTGTCCAATCCTTTTTTCAAGCCATGCAAATTGGTGGCCATTACTACATCTTGTGGAAGTGAATCCCATAGTTCAACCATGAGCTGTGTGAAGAAGTACTTCTCTTTAACTGTCCTGAATCTCCTACCAATCAGCTTCATGGGATAGCCCCAGGTTCTCATATTATGAGAGGGGGAAAAAAGTCTCCTTATCCAGTTTTTCCACACCATGTGTAATTTTGTACACCACTATCATGTCCCCTGTTACTCACCTTTTTTCTAAGCTAAACAATCCCAGCTACGGTAACCTTTCTCATTCCTTTGCTCCAGCCTCTTGATCATTTTAGATGAAAGAGAAACAATTCTGCAAGCCAATCTTCAATGGGGAAAGAAAATTTGAGCGCGCGCACACACACACACACACACACACACACTGCTCCTTGATCTTTACATGAGTGAAAAATTCTTGAATGGCCACATTTGCGTTTGCTGGTAATCAAAATGACATTTTGTGGCATCCAATGCATCAATTTCTCAGTCTTGAAGGCTGATAGACTGCCAGGGAGAGATGTGCTGGGCCCCCTTTCTTTCTGTTCCCTTCTAACCTTGCAGAAAAGTACATTTAGTGCTGACACATCCTTCTTGATTGTTCTCCTTGTACTTGAGGCCACCCAGGCTGTCATTCCATCTCTGTAGGGAAAGGTAACAGGGAATATACATATAAATACAAACTGCCTCAAGCCAGCATTATTAATAGAATGTGTTAACCTCTGGCATGTGACCTGGATTGGCTTGTGGTATGACTGCAGTAGATTCTGCATGGTGACCTTACACTGTGTTGCAAGGTTCTGGAGTTGTCTCAGTATATTTGTCACTCAGCTCTTGTTGTGAATGGGCTTTACCACATTGCCCTCAGAGAATGAAAAGAGCATTTGATGAGTGAGGAATGGGAGACCAAACAAAGGCGAAACTGTTATTAGTGACAACAATTTTGATTAGAAACAGATTTAAAGTTTCCAATAGAATTTGAACAATTGTGTGTTTGCTCAACCTTTTCATTAGTAGCCACTTCTCAAAACCTTAGACTCGCTTCTTGACCATATCCCCTGGCAACTCACAAGGGGGTTTGCAAAAGGCATGCATGGCCTCACAAGTCAAACTCTGCCTCTCCCTGTATGGAATTTGATTCAATTGATGATGACTGACCAGGGCTGGTAAAGTGTTCTCCTTGGCTGTAAAGGTCTTTCTAGGCAAACACAGTAAGTAAGGCAGTCCCATAGGAAGCATCTGGGGAAACCCTGGACCAGGAAATCTGGGATTGGTGCTACATTAACATGCCTCCTTATAGGAATGGTGCAGGCACCTGATTCAGTCCAGGAATCTAATGGAACTGCCCCTGCTTGCACCCCCAAGCCCTGCTTGCCAAACCGCTGTCCCTGCTCGCCTCCTGCCCACACTCGGCAAATGGCCTGCACTCACTCCAGCAGCCTTGTCAAGCTTCGCTGTGGCTATTTTTTGAGAAATAAAATGGGGATCGCAAAAATGAGCGTATTTGTGCACACACGAAAATGCACATTGTGCGAATGCGCATATTCGCATATGCATGAAAATGCACATTTTAAAAAATGCACATTTTTGCACACACACAAATGTGCGCCTTCGCAAAAGATGCATTTTGTACATGAGAATCTGCACATTCGCAAAAATGTGCATTTTCGTGCATACAAAAGTATGCACAGTTTTGCAATCGCCATTTTATTTTTTCCAAAAAATGGTGACCACCGGTGAATGGGGGAGGGGCTGGGTGAGGGCCTGGAGAACCTGGACGGGGGTGAGTTTGCACATCCTTACCTCCTTGTCTTTCTAGGTCTTCCAAAAGCATATAAATTTAATGCAGTTACTTTAGTGAAGTAGTTCTACCAACAATCAGGCCACAACTAAACAGGGTGTATTCCACCCACCCTCCAGATCAGAAGCATTTTAAGATCTTTCTGTTTCATCTGGCTTTAGAACTTGTAGCTAATATACAATATATTAATATGGCATTATGACAATATATTAATGTGAATATTTTTTTATTATCTTTTTGCGAAGGATCAAAGCCTTCTGTTTCCTTCTGCTGAGCCCTTTCTGTGGGTTAGGGTATAAACCTAAAGTAGAAAGAAGAATTTTGCCAACATGCAAATAATGTAATGAAATGGCTCCAACAACTGAACACTATTTTTAAAGGTCTTTTCAAGTCCTGGATGAAGATATGGAAGAAATGGTCTTTCAAATATATATGCAATTTAATCCTTTTGTATTCTGCATTGTACTTGCTGACCAGTGCTACCAAAAGGCATGTCTGCATATAACTCTAAATATTACAGAGGCCTGGGCAGAAACAGGGATGTTGGAGAAATTGGCAATGGGTTCAAATGAGTTCAGATTTCTATGAATCTGACCTGCAGATTCTGCAGTGGAATGGCTCTTTCTGAGTCACACAGATTCCATGGACTTGCAGACTGGTTTATCACTGGGTGGGGGGGATCTGTGCATGTGTGCATTTGCACTGATGCCCACTTGTGCAAAGACACATCTTCACAAGTGCACATTAGCACAAATGCACAGTGTCAAATGCAAATACAAGTTTAGGAAATTGCAAAAAATAAATAAATCCTGAGACTTGTGTTCCTATTTATGCTCACATTCAGGTTTAGAATGGGACATGTTATCACTTGAAAACAGGGACAAAGTTGTCATGCATCCCTAAAAAAATCTGATTCTGTCAATGAACAGATGACAGAACAAATGATGCCTGATGATCCATGATACACAGATAGAACAGATTTATGAAAATCTGCACATCTCCATGCAGGATACCCTTTCTGATTTAAAGCCTTTCAAGTTTTTAGTTAGTGAGTTTTCTTACAAAAGCCTTACACTTTGAGGATTCCTTTTCCTCAAGTGCTAAATCCTCAATCATGACTTTGAGGGTGACATTTTGGGTGAAGTCTCTAATTTCCCTTGGTATCATCTCTATTTCCTCAGAATGTTCAATCCAATGGTGTCTGAGCCTTTTCTTCTCCCATCAGGACCATGATGTCTTCCGACCTTGAAATGGCAGAGCAAATAGTCTTGCCTCCTTGTCAAAAATGTGCTTCAGTGCTATGCTGTGCTTTCTTCTTAGTATATGACCATCTCTCAGAGGGAAACACTAACAGAGATATATAAAAAGACCTATCCCTACCTAATTTGGAGATGAGCAATAAAATCATCTTTATTTGTACTGTACATTCCATTTTGCTTTCTTACTTCAGCAGTGTTACAGTGGTAAATTTTGAAGTGCAGGTGTTCATCATGGCAGTTCCCATAGCCACACCCCCAAGGACAGTCCAAAAATCCTGGCAGCTGTGTTGATCCATATCAACAAACCAGTCTGAGGAGTTTTCATCTCATCAGGAGCAAGGTTTGAAAGCTACTGGGTCTTAATTTCCACATTTCATAGAATAGAATAGTAGGGTTGGAAGGGGCCTATAAGACCATCGAGTTCACCCCTCTGCTCAATTTAAGACCAAGCCACCCCAAATACTCTGCATTACAATAGGTAACAATAAATTGTTGCTGGGAAAACTCACCCCACCCCAGTTACTGTGAGGATTGCAGCTAAAGTCAGAGGGGATAGGTAAGTCTTGGTGGTAGTGGCAGATGACATCAGCATCCCTGTGTGAAGGTTTGAGGCCTACCAAGGCAAGGGAAAGAAAAAGGTCAGGCCTAGAGGCCTGTTTTAAAAAGTTTTTTTGTTTTGTTTTGTTTTGTTTGTTGGGAAGGCATATCCCTGAGAGTAGTTTCATTTCCTTGGTTAAGTTTCAGTTTCATTCCCCCAGTTAAGTTCCCCCTGCCCACCCTCGGGTTTGAAACAGTACTCAAAAACAGTTTTGAGGGAGGAGGGTATATAACAAGAAGGAGAGCTGGAGAGACCAGAATCTGAAGAAGAAGCAGGAAGCAGCAGCTTGGAAAAGTCTGAGTACAGCTAGGGTAAAGGAACTTGTGTTTTGCAGTTTTTATTTTCTCTTTTGTATCACTCAGCAATGTCGTATATCTCTAGCTGTGATTGTTTGCTTTAATTTACCAGTAAACTGTTGTGGTTAAACCCTGTGTCTAGAGTGACAATCACCCAAAGTCTACAGTCTAAACCCCCCGTTATTGGAAAGGGGAAGGTAAAGGAAGGAAGGTGGGACTCTTAAGGAGGCAAGAGATCCTTGAAGAGTTGCTCAGTGGGTCCAGGTCATAAGGGGAAACCTGACTCCCTGCAAATAAAAAAAGTTCTGATGTTGTGTCCCTGTGAGCTCCAGCTATACCACTGTACTTGAAGCCTGAGAGATATGTTGAAATGGCATCAAGGGAGAGAGATGGTCATATCTGTATACTTTTTAGCAGTGTTTGAATTATATGGGGGCAGAGGGGGCTAGTCCCCCTTACCTTATAGTAGTGCTTCCCTTGGCTACTGTTTTCAGAAACATAGGAAGCTGCCTTATACTGAGCGAAGCCATTGTTCCATCTGGCTCAGTCTTGTCTACCTGGACTAACAGTGGCTTTCCAGGTTTGCAGGCAGGAATCTTTCCCAACCCAACTTGGATTTATTTATATTACTTTTATACTGCTTCATATAAAATCTCTAAGCAGTTCACAATATAATACAGTATAAAACCAATGTAAAAACAGAGGAAGAACAATATGAAATGATAATATTTTTTTTAAATGACGACAAGGACAATAATAAAACAGTAATAACATGGAGCAGTTCACAATCTATTACAAGTAAGGGAAAGCCTGTATATGGACGTTCCACATTCTTGACCCATCCTCTGGCTCCGAAAAGGACTCAAAGGCAGAGGAGAGTCCCTCTACTAATCCAGCTCCTGCTAAGGCCAGAGGTTTTGCCTCTACCTGACTCCTCAGAGGTAGAGGACCCTTCCCCATTACAGCCTTCACCACCCCCACCCAATAGGAGCCAGCAGTTACAAATCAGGCAGTAGCCCTTTAAGAAACAAACGGCTTCGGGGGGGGGTAGGGGGGTGGAACTAACTGCAGCTCTTGAGCTGCTGGCCTTAGAAGGCTTCAGAAAGCCTTCAACTGTAACAGCTTTCCTTGACTGAGCCTCAGCTAGGGATGCTGGAGAAATTCAAGATGGATTAAAATGAGCTCGGATTTCTAAGAATCCGACCTGAGGAATCTACTGTGGAGCACCCCCTTCAGGCTGTGTGGAGTCTGTGGACTTTCCGATAGTTTTTTTTACTTTCCCCAAATTTATGCATAAATCCATAGAAAAATACTAAGTTTCTGCTGAGGAAATGTTGACTGGAATGGGGGACAATACTCTAAATGTTACATGCTGAGGTAAATTATGTAAACACTTATGTAAATACTTACATAAAGATTTACGTAATTATTTCTGTATTTTTCCACACGACGAAAAAAATTTTTTTTGCATCTGTCTATGGGCAGATGATGGAACACAAGGTGCCTGACAATCCGTGAAACACAGATTGAGAGGATTTTACACACTCTGTACATCCCTAGTCTCAGCTAACTTGGAGCTGGCCACGGTTTTGAAAGACCCTGCCTGGTCTGACCTTACCTTGCCATTCAGCACACCAAACCTGACTTGATCTGAGCTGATGCCATGGGACTTGACCCCGCTTGACTTGACCGATTAGATGTGCCCAGAATTGCCCTGATGTGAGACTTGCATTGACCCTCCTTTCCTGTACATGCCTTGCTGGTTTCAGCACCTCCGGCTGCCTTGAACCAAGTTGGGCAGGACAGTGTAGACAAATATGTCTTCAAGAGGTGCATAAAGCTCACTACAGTTTCTCGGACAACATGTAGGAGAGTGTTCCAGAGGGTCAGTGCCATTACCAAGAATGCCTGCTTCCTTGCTGTTACCTGGTGACATGCTATTGGTTCTGGAACAACCAATAAGGCCTCCTCAGAAGACCTCAGGGGTCAACTGGGTGTGGAAAGTGGTCAGCTAGGTATCCTGGTCCTGACTGAACCTGGGACCTCTCACCACGGACCATATTCTTTTCATTGTAAATGCCTCCAGGTGGATGTAGATTTTGGTAGATGTCTCAATAGGAGGAACATAATGTTGAAAGAAAGTTAGTGAGCAATCTCAAAAGTTAGATTTTCCTAGGGCTGTGCACAGACCCCCCCGCTTCACTCTGGATGCTGCTTCAGACCCTCCAAATCAGCCCCACTTCGACTTGGACTGATTTGGACCCACTCTGCTTCGACTTGGATCCGGATCCAAAGCAAGATTCGGATATCCTGATCACTTGGTTTGGGTGTTTTCTCATTGACTTATATGGGAAAACACAAATGGCCATAACTTTTTCAGTTTTCATGATAAACACATGAAACATGGGGTCCTCTCTGTTGACATGGAGGGGAACCCACCTGCCAAATTTCAAACAGTTTGGCCCAGGACTATTTGGGCTAGGTAGAGCTGAAATTTGATTTTTTCCACAAAAACTCTCAAAGCAAAGAGCTATACTTCTCAGCCCTGCACCACCGCCTCCTCCTGCTTGCTCAGCTGTCAAGGACCGCTAGCCATCTCCTGCTCATGAGGAGGAGGCAGCTGGTGAGTGGCGGGGGTGTGTGCTGCGCTGCTGGTCAGCTGTCCTTGACAGCCGACCAGGTAGGAGGAGGTGTGGTGCATGCCCCCACTGCTACCCATCTCCTGCTCGTGAGGAAGAGACAGCTAGCTATGGCAGGAGCATGCATCACACCTTCCTCTCCTCCTGCCTGGGTGATTCACAGCACTTTTTGCATATCAGTCTATGTGCACACATAGAATTATACACAAGACGTGCTGAATTATACACAAGACGGAAAGAGCAGCGGTGCAAACGGCGTAGCGGCCGCCGTTTGCGCCCCTGCTCTTTGCCATGATAGGCTACATAAATACTTACGTAGCCTATCATGGCAGTCTGGCAGGATGCAAATGGTGGCCGCAATGGCAGTCACCATTTGCGGCCGTAGCAGCTGGCCGTGGCCGGAACTCTGGCTGCGGACGGCCCTGGCGCTGCCATGGAGCAGAGCCGGCCCAGGGAGGATTCCGGGTGGAGGGACAGAGCGCCTCCCCCCCACTGCGAATCAAAGCTATGAAAAGTTAAGTGACTTTCATACATCCCTAACCAGAATGATCTCTGTCTCTGAAATGTAGCCATTTTTTTCCCAGTTATTCGGTCTTCCCCCCTCCTCCACCACTGTCACTGATTAGCGATTGCTAGGTTACTCAGACATGATTTGGCAACTAGAGTTTCCATTTGCCAAACCTCCCTTCCTCCTCCTCAACCTCTTTCTGAACTTTCTCAAGTTGATACTTTTGGCACCAGGCTGTCTGGGCTGCTCAGAATGAATCACCGAGTCGGATGAGGTGCTTCCTATACAGCTGCTTTGCTTTGGTGAGCCTCATTGCTATTCTGCTCTATCTTGTATCACAGGGAGGCACCTCTGAAGCAGCTTCCTTTGACTCGTTATTCGGGCTTCGGACCAAAGCAGTGCAGAGCCCTAGATTTTACATCTTAATTACCTTAGACTGAGCATTGTTCTTTTTTGTTTTGTTTTTTGTTGCCATATTAAATTCAGCTATGCTCTACTATTGCCTCACTACACTAAGGAAACATGGCCATTAATTCTGAAATATGTAATTTCTCTGGGAATAAGATTCTGAAAGGGTATTAAGAGTTATCAGTCATATAAAGGTTTTCATATAGTTCAGCAGAATTTTAATATTCACAGTGAATGGAATTTAACTGTCTCCTTCTGTTCCTTTTCATTTGGTGCACATTTCATTTAAGATGACATGCAATAATATAGTTTGCTGTTTTTGTAGAAATTAAGCAAAAATGTTATCTAAACACAGTATGTCAAGCTTCAGTTTAGATTACAGGGATCTTCTGATGTTAGGCATAATTAAAGCAATTGATGTCAGTGGAACTAAGTTCACACAACTTAAGCACGGGAATGTAGGCCTACAGTCCAGAGTTGTGGTCCACTGTGCAATGCAAAACCCAGATAGGGTCAGGTGCAAAGTGTCAGGTTAGGTCAGAGTTGTGGGTGACTGTATCTGTACCCACAGCTGAAGTCTGCATTCTCCAGCCCAATTTCCCTCCTGGCAGTGGAAGCTGGTGGCTCTGATTTCGGTGGGGCTGTGAATCCATTCCGGGTTTCAGCCAGAACCAGCCAGAACTCTAAAGGAGCTACTCAAGGTTCTTAACCTTATCCCCCCCAAAAGTTCAGCACCTTGGATACTGTATTCCGGCTGGTTCTGACTGAACAGTGGAATGGATTCACAGCCCTGCCGAAATCAGAGCCACCAGCTTCCATTGCTTCCCGGATGAGTTTCTGGAGTTGAGGGCATGAGCTAAACCTTGAATGCTTGAGCTGGAACCTGGAGCATAGCAGGCAGAAGGTTGTGCTCTGTTGAAAAGGCAAAGGCAGATGGCCAGGACCATAGTATAATTTATTCCAGCCTTCCAGGTTTGTCCAAATTGCAGAGATGTCATACTGTGTGCCAAGAGTCAATGTCGGAACACCACTATTTCCCTGTGTGCCTGAAGAAAGCTCTAGGGTGTGGGTGGGGAAACTGTGTCCCTCCAGATGTGGATTAGGGTGGACAGGTGACCTGTTTTACAGGGGGCAGTCCTCTATTTGAAGGGTCCTCTATTTGGTGAAGTGTCCAGTCCAAGTCTGGCTTAAAGTCAAAGAACCAGAAGGAGGGACCTTGGAGTGGCCCACCAACATCTCGCACCTGGCCGCTGCTAAGCAGGGTAGCTGAGAAAGCATGCAAGTATCCTGTTCAAACTTTCCCACTATGTTGAGATGTACTGTATTTCTGTTTAAATCATAGTAATTTCTTCTAAATTTGCAACCATGGCATAAATTAACATATGCAAATGATATGGAAATTGGTGTCCTTTATTGTCCCCTTTTTGGTGATGCATTTCCTCTTTTTTGGTGATGGAGAAGTGGCAACCCTAATGTTGATGAGCTACTGCTGCCCTCACCATTAGCCAGGCTGGCTGGGGCTGATGGCAATTGTAGTCCAACAACACCTGGAGGGCCAGAGGTTCCCCACCCCTGCTCTAGGGCCTAAGC
This sequence comes from Heloderma suspectum, assembly GCF_057233095.1. Classification (NCBI taxonomy): domain Eukaryota; kingdom Metazoa; phylum Chordata; class Lepidosauria; order Squamata; family Helodermatidae; genus Heloderma; species Heloderma suspectum. The sequence continues at coordinate 212,976,335 of NC_139462.1, forward strand.
CAGGGCTGGCCTTCTCTCCAGGTGAGAAGCATCTTTGCAACCCCACCCTCCCACCCTTGGATTTGTTCAGCTTTTGAATTCCCTTTTTTAATTAAAAATAACTTCATTCGTAGCCCATTTCACTACTTTGATACATGATTTGCATACATGATGTATCCCCATCTTTTAAGGGCCATACATTTACAGGGTAACATCTGTACATTTGTATTTGTTCATGTAGCAAGAACCGTTCCTACTGTTGTTCCAGCTGCAGAGTGAATAATTGAATAGATAGTAGATAGTAGGTGAAGTGGTAGAATTCTGAACTTTAAACGACAGCTTTTTGTGGGGAGGCCACATTTTTTAATGTGCCTCTGCATAAAATTCTCCCTCTGTAATAAATAAACACCGCTGGGCCTGTGCGAAACCTTCCTTACTGGGGCACATTTATTTTGGCTTTGGTTTTACATGCAGATAATTATTAAAACAGAAAAGAAAAGAAAAGAAGAAGCATTTTAAAAAAACAAACACACACAACCCACCACCTACATTCTGAAATTGTACAGACCAAAATTCCACTCCTGCATTCTACGGGAGATGCCACCTCTCAGCAATCCTTCGGTACTGTCATCTCACCCGTTCTGTTTAATATGTGGCCTGATTCCTGCAGTGTGCCAATAAAACATTGGCACAGTCTTTTAAAACAGTCTTTTAAAGTGACTGTTTAGGACACTAATAACACTGGTGCTTATCACCTATATACATTCATGCTGCTGTACAAACATTAAGTAATCAGTGGAAGCAAGAGGAATCGAAACGTCAGGCGCTCCCCGGCTAATGTCTTGCCTCGCACATCCATAATAACAAAGATATGCCATAGCTCCTGGATGAGGCAGAGACAGGGGAAACATCACCTTAATGGCACATGTTATTATGACTTGTTATACACTCCTAGGGATTCTCCTACTGAAGCAACGGGAAGAACAACTTACTAGCTAGAGGACCACAGGCTGCTGGGAGGTTACCTTTCCTCCTTCCCTTCCTCCCCATCTCAGCAGGAAGACCAACAAAGGACTATCAGCCTGGTGAAGAAAAAGAGGGACAGGTAAACCCCAAGGTACTGGGGTAGGATTTATTTGCAAACACCACACACCACAGTTATTTAGATGCCTAACATGTTTGAAGCATTGGCTCGTCCTCAGAAGCCGAATCTCCATTGATCCTATGATGGTAGACATAATTAAAGCAATTGATACTGGTGGAGCCAGCAGCGGATTGAGGATGAGGGAAGTGTGAGAAATTCATCTGGGTTCATTTTTGATCAGAATTTACGCAGTACCCCCCAGAGCTGACTGTGGACCCAATGCAATCCATGGTTAGAGTCCATACATTTATGAGCGTGTGATGCGATTCACAGAATAAAACAAATGAACAAAGTTTGAAATCTGATATGTGGTCACAAGATGGAGCAAGCTTTGAAACGGAATTCAGACAACCTCAGCAGGCTCAAGTGTTGCTGATTCGTACATCTCTATTGAGGATGGTAGAATTTCTTACACGGGAAACATCCTAATGCTTGAAATGTGTTAAGCATCTAAACCAGGGTTAGGCAGAAGGTAAATTGGATCTACTGGTAGGTTGCTGGGTGATTTGCAATAGACCAGGAAGTATTTCTGACTCCCAGCTGCTTAACAATAGCAGTAACAAAATGACTCTCTTCCCACCCTAAATTATATTGCTGAAATTGAAGAAAGCGTAGGGTGGATTTCTGTGTGGAAGGAACTCTGTTGAGCTCTGTTGAGCTCTGGTACTCAAGACAAATTCCTTGAGTCAGATTTTTTTTTTAAATTCTAAGTGTATGTCTTTTGCAGTAGGCCTCCACTTAATGGATCTCAGGGTTCTAGTAAAACATGAAGCAGATCTTCCAAGCCTGAAAACTGGTCACCCCTGATCCTCTAAACAAATGTTGGGAGAGTTTGGAGTGTTTCTTCTTCAAACGAATAAAATCTGTCCCAGGACACTGGGGTTTATTTCTCTCTCTTGGCTATATAGATGTGTTCTCTTTCTGGCCTGGCCCAAGATGAATTTAAAAGCCTGTCAAAATTCATCTTGTCACTGTGGAATTCTCAGATCGACCTCCTTTTCTGCCATTTTCCTTCTGTGTCTGGTCTCTAAGATAGTGGAGTAGTGGAGCCAGGCCTCGCGAGGGTGCAGCCCTGGCACTTGTTTTATTAGCAGGGATGCTGATGTCATCTGCCACCCCCCTCAGATTTCCCTGTTCTCCTCGAGCTTAGCTGCAATTCTCATAGTGAGGGTGGGGCGGAGATGAATATCCCCAACCACAATATATTGTTCCCTGTTCTACTTCTAATGCAAAATATTTTGCAATGGTTTGCTGTACAATGGGCAATTAAGACCCATTCACTTTGCAAAAGATTGGCGGAAATGAAAACTGCTAGAACTAGTTTGTTGATCTGGATCAACCCAGCTGCCTAGATTTTTGGACTTTCCTTGGGGGCGTGTCTATGGAGACTGCCATGATAAGCACCTGCATGTCAACATTTACCATACACCACTGCAAATCTGTGTCTTTATTTTGATTTAAAATACATCAAACCAGTATTCTGATGACACCCAGCTCTATTTCTCTGTGACAGCTGGATTGGGAGAGGCTGTGCATGCTCTGAACCTGTGCCTGGAAGCAGTTATGGCTTGGAGGAGGGCGGGAAGCTGAATCCCGATAAGACAGAGACCCTGTGGGTTGGCAGTTTCGAGGTCTGGGAATTGGGGTATTCGTCTCTTCTGGGTGGGGTTGCAACCCCTCTGAAGGAGCAGGTCTGTAGTTTGGTAATGGGCACTCCAGGTGGCCTGGAGTGCCCATTACCAACTTCGGTTGCTATGCCAACTACACCTGTTCCTGGATTGGCAGAGTGATCTATGCAGTGGTAACTAGGGATGTCAGAGAATTCCTCCACGGATCTCGGTGAGGCCGAATGCCAGTGCATTTGCCCCCCCGAGCTCCATGGCAGTACGGCCTGCCCCCCCGCCCCCCCACAGATCCCCCCCGGGACGAGACTTACCTGGGGCGGATGTTCCAGGTGGTGGCAGCTGCGGTGGCTGCGGCGGCTGCGGCGGCTGCGGTGGCTGCGGTGGCTGGTCTTCCAACTGGCTGCCGCTGCCGCCATTTGCAGTCTTGACTTGTCTTGTCTTGTCTTAGCTTTTTTTTTTTTTTTTTTTACAGAGACGTGATAGGCTATGTAAGTTTTTATGTAGCCTATCACGTCTCTGTAAAAAAGAAAAAAGACGAAGAAAAATAAGGAACGCAAATGGTGGCCGCCGTAGCCGCCGCCATTTGCGTACGCGTTTCCTCCCCCTTACCCATAGTCCTCTGTGGCCGGAAATCCGGCTGCAGACGGCCCTGGCCTGGGCCTGGCTGGCTGCTCCGTGGAGCCGTCGTGGAGCACAACTGGCTTTCAAGGATTCCGGGGGGGAAGACAGGATTGCCTCCCCCCCGGCGAGGATTCTGAGGGGAGGGATGGAGTGCCTCCCCCCCAGCAGACCCCGGCAGAGCCAGGTAAGTGGGGTTTTGTACACCCCTAGTGGTAACCTCACGATTAGACTAATGCAATGCATTCTATGTGGGGCTAGCTTTGTGCATGGTTCAGAAGCTGCACCTAGTGCAGAATTAGGGATGTCAGAGAATTCTGCCATGGACCCCATTGGAGTCTGTGGTGGAATGGAGCACTCACCTCCACGTCCCTCTGGAATCCGTCCAGGCCAGCTCCTCCACATGGCGATCCTGCGGAGCCAGCCTGGATGGATTCCGGGGGGAAGGATGGATCGCCTCCTCCCCCCTGCAGACCCCCCCACCCGAAATGGGGTTAGTGATCCTCCCATCCCTATGCAGAATGCAGCAGCTAGGGTGCTCAGCAGGACACTTAGTTATACCCACATGAGACCTGTGTCCGAAGAACCGCACTGGCTTCCTATTAGCTACTGAGCCATGTACAAAGTTATGTTGTTGTTGTCATACAAAGCCCTAAAGAACTTGGGACCAGGATATCTAGCAGACTGCCTTCCATATATATATACCCAAGCAACATTTAAGATCATCAGAGGAGGCCTTGCTGGTCATTCCAAAACAAATGGAATGTCTCCATGAAGAACCCCAATGGCAGGCCTTCTCTGTAGCAGTACCCACCCTCTGGAAAACCTTTCCCCATGTAGTTCGGGAGGGAGAAAATGTGGCATCTTTCAAACACCTTCTCAAAACGCACTTTTTCGCCAGGCTTTCCCTGGGCTGTAACAGCAGTTGGGTTTTACTTTGGTTTCACGTGGCATTTTTATACTTTTCATTTTTTATATTATTATTTGTTCATGGTGCATTTTATCGTTTTAATTGTTGTGAACTGCCCAGGGAGCCTTGGCTGCTGAGCAGTATTGAAATGGAATAAATAAATAATAAATCTTTGAGTGTACCTAATTCCTATGGGTGCTCTGGAAATATCAGCCACAACAAGACAAATAGATAGATAGATAGATAGATAGACAGACAGACAGACAGACAGACAGACAGACAGACAGACACATGTATCAGGAGTATAGTGGAGCAAGAAACCAACTGACTAGCTGAGTCAGTTGGCTGTAGCTCAGTGGCAGAGCACATGGTTTGCATGAAGAAGGACCCAGGTTCAATCCCTGGCACTTCCTAGTAGTGTTGGTAGGGATGGATGGACTCACCCAAGTCTGTGGTTGGTGTGCACTTGAGGAGCCACTGCTGTGCCCCACCTGCCTGCATGAGCTGGGCTGCATGATCCCCTGGAGGGCTCGGTGAGCAGTCCGGGAGTGCCCTGCAACTGCCCACTCCTCCATCCATGTGAGCTGCCATTTTAACGCAAGATGGGGGCCTCTAGATTTTCTCATATCTCTAATGTTGCACACAATGGTGGCTATAAAGTGCCATTTGTGCAACGTTAGAGGCCTCTAATATTGCAAAAATGGTCCTTTACAGCCATCGTTGTGTGCAACAACTAGAGCCCCTATCTTGCATTAAAATGGTGGCTCAAATGGAGGACGGGCGGCTCCTGGGCATGGGTGCATGGGTCCGGTAAGTCCCGGCTGGTTGCGTGGCTCAGTGGGCAGGGCGGCAGCTCACTGAGCTGGGTTCAGGGAGGCAACTGGGAGGGGTGTGTGTCTGATGAACTCCCAGACACAGTCAGGAGCCTGCAACATCCCTAAGTGTTGGGAAAGAATCCTCCCTGAAAGCTGCTGGCAGTCAGTGTTAACAATCCTCGGCTGGATGGAGCCAATCTTCTGTCGCTATGGCAAACCTAGACAGCATAGTAAGAAGCAGAGACATCACCTTGCTGACAAAGGTCCATATAATCAAAGCAATGGTTTTCCCAGTAGTAATGTACGGCTGTGAGAGCTGGACTATAAGGAAGGCTGAGCACCAAAGAACTGATGCTTTCGAACTGTGGTGCTGGAGAAGACTCTTACGAGTCCCCTGGACTGCAAGGAAGTCAAATCAGTCCATCCTAAAGGAAATCAACCCTGACTGCTCATTGGAAGGACAGATACTGAAGCTGAAGCTCAAATACTTTGGCCACCTAATGCGAAGAGAAAACTCCCTGGAAAAGACCCTGACGCTGGGAAAGATTGAAGGCAAAAGGAGAAGGGGACGGCAGAGGATGAGACGGCTAGATAGCATCACCAATGCAATGAATATGAACTTGAGCACACTCTGGGAGAGAGCAGAGGACAGGAAGGCCTGGCGTGCTATGGTCAATGGGGTCACGAAGAGCCGGACATGATTTAACGACTGAGCAACAACAAAGGCAGCTTCCAAGGGGCCAGCCATATGTTCTCCCAATCGCTGGTTGCTCATATTAAACTTCCACATTTTTGGAGCTAGAAAGATGCTTCATTCTCCCCACTCCAGGGCAACAAAACCACAGGGCCTTCTTCTTGTCTATGAAGTTGTGGAATCTCCTTTCATTGATTGGCTTTCCTCAGTTTCAGCCCTCTGATAGGCCAGATCACTCTACATGGATGCCCTGGCTCAGGGCAGCCTCCAGCCAGTCTGGACTTCCGGGCTGCAACCTGGCTGCCTCAGCATCAGGAATCTCTTGGCTCCTTCACCAGCAGCCTGTGTGTGGTTCAGCCCTTCCATCTCCCCCATTGTGGCTTCCAGTTCTTGCCTGGCCTTGATCTGCTCTGCTAACTGTTGCCATGATTAATGATCACTGCTTGGCTTCATGTCGATGATGGCTATGCCTTGCTCTTTGAATTAATGACCACAGAATGGATTTCCCATCCCAAATATCATACTTGGGATATACTTCCACCTGCCATCCAGCCATGTTTCTAAGACTCTTAGGAGTTAAGAGATAGTTTAGGGGCTTTTCTACATGTGCTGTATCTACTTTTGGTTTTGTCACAGCTAGGGATGGTGGAGAATTCCGCCATGGATTTCAGTGAGTGGATTTCAGTTCCTCCCCGAAATCCGTGGTGGAATGGCCTGCCCCCCTGCCCTCCCCCCCACGGATTCCCCCTGGGACGAAGCTTACCTGGGGTGGATGTTCCGGACGGCGGCAGCTCCGGCGGCGGTGGCTGGTCTTTTGACTGGATGCTGCAGCCGCCATTTGCATCCTGGTCTTTGCCGTGATAGGCTACATAAATATTTACATAGCCTATCACGGCAAGCCAAGCAAAAAAATCCCACAAAAAACGGCGTATGCAAATGGTGGAGACTATGGCATCTGCTGCCATTTGCATATGCTGTTTTTTTTTTTGCCCAGCCATGATAGGCTACATAAATACTTATATAGCCTATCACGGCAGCCTGGCTGGCCGCCATTTGCGTCCGCAGCAGCCCATCTGTGGCCTGAAGTCTGGCTGCGGACGGCCCTGGCCGGCTGCTCCGTGGAGCTGGCCGGGCAGGATTCCAGGGGGGAGGACCGGATCGCCTCCCCCCTGTCGAGGATTCTGGGTGGAGGGACGGAGCGCCTCCCCCCCACTGCAAATTAATTTCGCGAAAAGGTCAGTGACTTTCGTACATCCCTATCACAGACAGAATTGAGGTCTGAATATTACATGAAGAGCAGTTTCTTTTCCTGCTTTCCTGCTACATAACCTCTAGGTGGCACTGTGATATAGTGGAATAGTGCAAATAGAAAAGTGAAAAAGTGTTTTCTTTTGCAACAAATAATACCACATTTTCCCTACTTTAAAAAAAAAAACCCTGCTGAAATTGCTCTCTAAACACAGAAACAAATCTGGAGGGTCACAATGTCATCTAAAGAAGAAGAAGAAAAAAAATTAATAGGGAATGATGACCCCACAATAAATGCTTCATGTAGAGAAGCTCTGTGAGTTGCTTACTTATTATCATTTTAATTCCTATCTCTGGCTGGGAGTTTTGTGTAGGAATAGAATAAATTTGTTCTTTTAATATTGTAATATGGTCATAACGAACACAGTATTGGATGGTGATGCCCTTATACACTGCTAAGGGAACTGGCTTGAAATCTTGTGTATACTTACTTGGTATTAAGCCCCACTGAATGCAGTGGGACTTACTTATGAGTAAATATGTGTAGGATTGTGCTGTTAGGGATTCTTTATTTTTTGCTTCTAATATAAGAGCATAAGAAGAGCCATACCAGATCAGACCAAGGGTCCATCGAGTCCATCAATCTGTTCACACAGTGGCCAACTAAATGCACACAGGAAACCCACAAGCAGGACATGAGTGCAATAGCACCTTCCTGTCCATGTTCCCCAGCAACTGGTGTACATAGGCATACCACCTCTGATACTGGAGTTCACGTGGAGCCATCAGGACTAGTAGCCATTGACAGCCTCCTTGAATTTTATTCTGCAAAACAACTAATTAGAAAAAAGAGAGTTCATTAATACTTTTTGGGGGTCAACAAAAATGCTTCCTCACCCCCTCAAATATATCTTTCACAGAACTGTCAGCCAATTTAAAACTGCAGTTGATTAATGTATGAGTTTTAATCAACTGATAAATTAGTGCTTGCATAAATCTACATATTAATAATTAGTATCAATAAAGCAGGGAAATCTTAAGCACAGTCACAAGCATGCATGCAAACTCGGGTACAAAATTATACATCTACAGATTCATGCAGTGCTGAATTCTCATGGACTGACTCCAAGTTGAAATGATTTGAAATTTTATCAGGCTGAGATTCAGCGTAATGGAGCCTCTAATGTAAGCTTTATCCTGCGGGGAGAGTGCTGCTGTTATTCCCAGTCTAGTGATTGTTGTAGGCATGGGAATCTCTTATATATGAGACATTCACATGCCCACAAGGGCATCACTTCTATTCATTTCAATGGAGACAGGAGCCCTGCACAAATGGGTGAATGTACAGATCTGCCTCTTCCATTGAAGTGAATAGGAAGAGCATTTTGTTGTTGTTCAGTCATTCAGTCGTGTCCGACTCTTCGTGACCCCATGGACCATAGCACGCCAGGCCTTCCTGTCCTGCGCACTCTCCCGGAGTGTGCTCAGGTTCATATTCATTGCATCGGTGATGCTATCTAGCCATCTCATCCTCTGCCGTCCCCTTCTCCTTTTGCCTTCGGTCTTTCCCAGCATCAGGGTCTTTTCCAGAGACTTTTCTCTTCGCATTAGGTGGCCAAAATATTTGAGCTTCAGCTTCAGTATCTGTCCTTCCAATGAGCACTCAGGGTTGATTTCCTTTAGGATGGACTGATTTGACCTCCTTGCAGTCCAGGGGACTCGTAAGAGTCTTCTCCAGCACCACAGTTCGAAAGCATTAATTCTTCGGCGCTCAGCCTTCCTTATAGTCCAGCTCTCACGGCCATACATTACTACTGGGAAAACCATAGCTTTGATTAGACGGACCTTTGTCGGCAAGGTGATGTCTCTGCTTCTTACTATGCTGTCTAGGTTTGCCATAGCTTTCCTGCCAAGGAGCAAGCGTCTTTTAATTTCATGGCTACAGTCACCATCTGCGGTGATCTTGGAGCCCAAGAAAGTAAAATCTGTCACTGCTTCCATTTCTTCTCCTTCTATATGCCAGGAAGTGATGGGGCCAGATGCCATGATCTTAGTTTTTTTAATGTTGAGTTTCAAACCAGCTTTTGCACTCTCCTCTTTCACCCTCAACAAGAGGCTCTTGAGATCCTCTTTGCTTTCTGCCATTAGGGTGGTATCGTCTGCATATCAGAGGTTGTTGATAATTCTCCCGGCAATCTTAATTCCGACCTCTGATTCATCCAAGCCGGCATTTCTCATGATGTACTCTGCATATAAGTTAAATAAGCAGGGTGACAATATGCAGCCTTGTCATACTCCTTTCCCAATTTTGAACCACTCGGTTGTTCCATGTGTGGTTCTTACTGTTGCTTCTTGACCCTCGTACAGGTTTCTCAGGAGACAGGTAAGGTGGTCTGGTACTCCCATCACTTTAAGAATTTGCCACCGTTTGTTGTGATCCACACAATCAAAGGCTTTAGCATAGTCAATGAAGCAGAAATAGACATTTTTCTGGAATTCTCTTGCTTTCTCCATGATGCAGCAAATGTTGGCGATTTGATCTCTAGTTCCTCTGCCTCTTCGAAACCCGGCTTGTACTTCCGGTAGTTCTCGGTTCGCATGCTGCTGAAGCCTAGCTTGTAGGATTTTGAGCATCACCTTGCTGGCATGTGAAATGAGCGCAATTGTGCGGTAGTTTGAACACTCTTTGGCGTTGCCCTTCTTTGGAATTGGAATGTAAACTGACCTTTTCCAGTCTTGTGGCCATTGCTGAGTGTTCCAAATTTGTTGGCATATTGAGTGCAGCACTTTAACAGCATCATCTTTTAGGATCCTAAATAGCTCAGCTGGAATACTGTCATCTCCACTAGCTTTGTTGGTACTAATGCTTCCTAAGGCCCACTTGACTTCACTCTCGAGGATGTCTGGCTCAAGTTCAGTGACCGCACTATCATGGCTATCAAGGACATTACTATCATGGCTATCAAGGACATTAAGATCTTTCCTGTATAGTTCTTCTGTGTATTCTTTCCACCTCTTCTTAATCTCATCTGCTTCTGTGAGGTCCCTGCCTTCTTTGTCCTTTATCATGCCCGTCTTTGCACAAAACGTTCCCTTGAGGTCTCCAATTTTCTTGAAGAGATCTCTAGACTTTTCCATTCTGTTGTTTTCCTCGATTTCCTTGCATTGTTCATTTCAGAAGGCCTTCTTGTCTCTCCTTGCTATTCTCTGGAACTCTGCATTCAGTTGGATATATCTTCCCCTTTCTCCCTTGCTTTTTGCTTCCCTTCTTTTCTCAGCTACTTGTAAAGCCTCATCAGACAGCCACTTGGCTTTCTTGCATTTCTTTTTCTTTGGGATGGATTTCGTTGCTGCCTCCTGAACAATGTTACGGACGTCCGTCCATAGTTCCTCAGGCACTCTGTCTATCAGGTCTAATCCCTGAAATCTATTCCTCACCTCCACTGTATATTCATAAGGGATATGATTTAGGCCATACCTGAATGGTTTAGTGGTTTTCCCTATGTTCTTCAATGTCAGCCGAAATTTTGCAAGAAGCAGCTCATGATCTGAGCCACAGTCAGCTCCAGGTCTTGTTTTGACTGACTGTATGGAGCTTCTCCATCTTTGGCTGCAAAGGACATAATCAATCTGATTTCGATATTGACCATCTGGTGATGTCCATGTGTAGAGTCGTCTCTTGTGCTGTTGGAAAAGAGTGTTTGCTATGATCAGCATGTTCTCTTGGCAAAACTCTATTAGCTTTTGTCCTGCTTCATTTTGTACACCAAGGCCATGCCTGCCTGTTATCCCGGTGATTTCTTGACTTCCTACTTTAGCATTCCAGTCCCCTATGATGAAGAGGACATCTTTTTTTGGTGTTAGTTCTAGAAGGTGTTGGAGGTCTTCATAGAACCGATCAACCTCAGCTTCTTCGGCATCAGTCGTTGGGGCATAGACTTGAATTACTGTGATGTTGAATGGTTTGCCTTGGATTCGTACTGAGATCATTCTGTCATTTTTGAGATTGTACCCCAGTACTGCTTTTCCCACCCTTTTGTTGACTATGAGTGCTACTCCATTTCTTCTAAGGGATTCTTGCCCACAATAGTAGATATGATGGTCACCTGAATTAAATTCGCCCATTCCTGTCCATTTTAGTTCGCTGATTCCCAAGATGTCGATGTTCAATCTTGCCATCTTATGTTTGACCACCTCCAGCTTACCTTGATTCATTGATCTAACATTCCAGGTTCCTAAACAATATTGTTCTTTACAGCATCGGATTTTCTTTTCACCACCAGACACATCCACAGCTGAGTGTCCTTTCGGCTTTGGCCCAGCCGCTTCACTCTTTCTGGCGCTACTTGGAAATCCCCTCTGCTCTTCCCCAGTAGTATATTGGACACCTTCCGACCTGAGGGGCTCATCTTCCGGCGTCATCTCTTTTAGCCTTGTGATACGTTCCATGGGGTTTTCTTGGCAAGAATACTGGAGTGGGTTGCCATTTCCTTCTCCAGTGGACCACATTTTGTCAGAACTCTCTGCCATGACCTGTCCGTCTTGGGTGGCCCTGCACGGCATAGCTTATGGCTTCACTGAGTTACGCAAGCCCCTTCGCCACAACAAGGCAGTGATCCATGAGGGAAGAGCATATGCATCCACTTTCCCAATGCACATTCCTTCCCTTACCCCCTAAAAGTTTTTAATCTATGAAATGAAAAGCATTTGAAAAATTCTTTGGTGGCTTCTGTCTACAGCAGCCATGACCTTGGCAGAGGAGTAGTTGTTGTTCAGTCGTTAAGTCGTGTCCGACTCTTCGTGACCCCATGGACCATAGCACGCCAGGCCTTCCTGTCCTCCGCTAGAGATGGACAAAAGTCCCTTACCTTATCCCGCAGTTTGCTTCGCGGTGGGGGGGAGGCGCTCCATCCCTCCCCCCGAAATTCTGGGCAGGGTGGGAGGCGCCCCATCCCTCCCCGCCGAAATTCTGGCCGGGGGGGAGGCGCCCCATCCCTCTGGCCGCGAATCTCATCTTCTCTCGGGACGCAAATGGTGGCGGCCGTAGCCGCTGCTGTTTGCATCCCTGCAGTCAGCCGTGATAGGTGTCAGGGTGGACACTGAGCCCATAGAATCCCCGAGTAGTTCTTATTCTGAGGAAGAGCAGTCGCTCCTGGGAGAGGAGCGCACTCCTCTTTCCCAGGGCCCACAGCTATGGGTGGATGAAAGTCACTTACCTGTCCTCGAAGCTTGTTCGTGGTGGGGGGGAGGCGCTTCGCTGCTCCCCCCGCGAAGTTCAGGCCGGGGGGGGCCGGCCAAAATTCAGGCTGGGGGGGAGGCTTCCCGCCTCGCCCGGCTGAAATTCAGGCTGGGGAGGAGGCTTCCCGCCTCGCCCGGCCGTGAACTCAAAAGTTTAAAAAAAACCCCAAAAACGCCCCCGTGATAGGCTACGTGACGATTAACGTAGCCTATCACGGCTAGATCTGCAAAGTCAGCCGTGATAGGCTACGTTAATCATCACGTAGCCTATCACAGGTGACTTAAAAAAAAAAAAATGCACGTACGCAAATGGCGGCCCCCATAGGGAGCCGCCATTCGCGTTCCTTATTTGGTCGCTGTAGTCTATGTAAATCTTTACGTAGACTACAGCGACCAAATAAGGAACGGGAATGCCGGCTCCCTATGGGGGCCGCCATTATCCGTACGTGCATCTTTTTTTTTTTTAAAGTCACCCGTGATAGGCTACGTGACGATTTACATAGCCTATCATGGCTGACTTTACAGATCGAGCCGTGATAGGCTATGTTAATCCTCACATAGCCTATCACGGGGGCATTTTTTTTTCTTTTATTGCAATGGGGGCGGCGGCAGCCGGTCGAAAGATCGGCTGCTGCCCCCGCCCCTGACGAACACCCGCCGAACCGCTGGCTGGACCCGCCGCCGGGAGGGACATTCGCCAAAGGTAAGTCCCATCCCGGGGGGGGTGCGGGGTGCGGGGGGGGGTGCGGAGAATTTCTCCCCGAAACTTGTTCGGGGGGCCGAACACGTTGGTGCTTGGCCACCCGAAGTTTCGGGGAGAAATTCTCCGCCATCCCTACCCACAGCTGACGGAGATTCCTCCCACCAGCATTCCTAGATTAGATAGCAGTCCAGGCAGTGACCGAGCATGGATAGCAGACTTGGTGGACGGGCGATGCCGACGCAGAGAGCGGCGCCAAATGGAGGGCGCAGAAAGGAGGCGTAGTGGCCGGTTGGCACGCAAACAACAGCTGTGCCCAGAGGATCCAAGGGAAAAGGGGAGGGACTTTCCCTAGTCCTTAAGTTCAGGGGTCTGCCAGTAATTCCCTTTCAAACGGGGACCAACTGTTCCAACTTAGGGCATAGGTACTATGCTACTCAGATCTAGTTGCTACTAGGGATGCACGTAAGTCACTTACCTGGTCTCGCAGCTTGCTTGGCGGTGGGGGGGAGGCGCTTCGCTGCTCCCCCCGAAGTTCAGGCCGGGGGGGGAGGCTTCCCTCCTCGCCCGGCCGAAATTCAGGATGGGTGGGAGGCTTCCTGCCTCGCCTGGCCGAAATTCAGGCCGGGGAGAAGCACCCCATCTCCCCGGCCGCTAACTTCAAAAGGAAAAAAAACAAAAAAACGCCCCTGTGATAGGCTACGTAACGATTAACGTAGCCTATCATGGCTAGATCTGCAAAGTCAGCCATGATAGGCTATGTTAATCGTCACGTAGCCTATCACGGGTGACTTCAAAAAAAAAAAGCGCATACGCAAATGGCGGCCCCCATAGGGAGCCGCCATTCGCGTTCCTTATTTGGTCCCTGTAGTCTACGTAAATATTTACGTAGACTATGGCGAAAATAAGGACAACGCTATTTGCATTGTCCTTATTTTCACCGTAGTCTATGTAAATCTTTACGTAGACTACAGGGACCAAATAAGGAACGCGAATGGCGGCTCCTTATGGGGGCCGCCATTAGCCGTACACGCTTTTATTATTTTTTTTCAAAGTCACCCGCGATAGGCTACGTGACGATTAACATAGCCTATCATGGCTGACTTTGCAAATCTAGCCGTGATAGGCTACGTTAATTATTACGTAGCCTATCACAGGGGCGTTTTTTTTTTTAACTTTTCTTGTAATGGCGGTGGCAGCAGCCGGTTGAAAGACCGGCTGCCGCCCCCGCCCCTGATGAAGAGCTGCCGAACCGCTGTCGGGACCCACCGCTGGGAGGGACATTCGTGAAAGGTAAGTCCCATCCCGGGGGGGTGGGCGGGGGGCGGGGGGGCGGAGAATTTCTCCCCAACCTTCGGAGGACCAAATGCGTTGGTACTAGGCCCCCCGAAGTTTCGGGGAGAAATTCTCCCCCATCCCTAGTTGCTACCAGTAGAGTTGTTAAGTTGTAAAAGAAGAATAAAGCTTTGAAAGGAATTCCTTTGTCTGTGTCTGGACTTGGCTACTAGATTAGACTGAGAGAGGCCTCCAAGGAGCCCTTGACAATAGGCTACGTAAATCCTTACGTAGCCTATCACGGCTGACTTTGGGGGAAAAAAAGCATGTACGCAAATGGCGGCGCCCATAGGCGCCACCATTTGCGTTCCTTATTTGGGCACATGTACTCTCCGTAAACATTTAGGTAGACTACAGCGAAAATAAGGGCAACACAAATAGCTAAAGATTTACCTAGCCTATCATGGCTAGATTTTCAAAAAACACTGTGATAAGCTACGTAAATCCTTACATAGCCTATCACGGCTGACTCTGGAAAAAAAAAAAAGCACATACGCAAATGGCGGCGCCCATGGGCGCCGCCATTTGCCTACGCGCTTTTTTCCCCCCAAAGTCAGCCGTGATAGGCTACTTAAGGATTTACGTAGCCTATCACAGTGTTTTTTGAAAATCTAGCCGTGATAGGCTAAGTAAATCTTTATGTAGCCTATCACATTTGTTGTTTGTTTTTTTTTACTGGGAAATGGCGGCAGCGGCAGCCGGTCAGAAGGCCGGCTGCCGCCGCCGCACCACCGCCGGAAGCCGCCAGCGCCAGGGACATTTGTGCAAGGTAAGTCCCATCCCGGGGGGGGGGTGGGGGGATGGCGGACCGTTTCGCCACCAATTTTGGAATCTCCCAGAGATTCGTGGAGAAATTCTCCAACATCCTTATCCTCCGCGCTCTCCCAGAGTGTGCTCAAGTTCATATTCATTGCATGAGCGATGCTATTAGCCATCTCATCCTCTGCTGTCCCCTTCTCCTTTTACCTTCAATTCAATCTTTCCCAGCATCAGGGTCTTTTCCAGGGAGTTTTCTCTTCGCATTAGGTGGCCAAAATATTGGAGCTTCAGCTTCAGTATCTGTCCTTCCAATGAGCAGTCAGGGTTGATTTCCTTTAGGATTGACTGATTTGACCTCCTTGCAGTCCAGGCGACTCGTAAGAGTCTTCTCCAGCACCACAGTTTGAAAGCATCAATTCTTCGGCGCTCAGGCTTCCTTATAGTCCAGCTCTCACAGCCATATGTTACTACTGGGAAAAACATAGCTTTGATTAGATGGACCTTTGTCGGCAAGGTGATGTCTCCGCTTCTTACTATGCTGTCTAGGTTTGTCATTGCTTTCCTCCCAAGAAGCAAGTGTCTTTTAATTTCATGGCTAAAGTCACCGTCTGCCGTGATCTTGGAGCCCAAGAAAATAAAATATGTCAGTGCTGCCATTTCTTCCCCTTCTATATGCCAGGAAGTGATGGGGCCAGATGCCATGATCTTACTTTTTTTAATGTAATTTTTTAATTCACTTTTTTTCAAACCAGCTTTTGCACTCTCCACTTTCACCCTCAACAAGAGGCTCTTTAGATTAGGGATGTATGAAAGGCACTTACCTGGTCCCGCAGCTTGCTTCGTGGTGGGGGGGGGAGGCGCTTCGGTTCTCCCCCCGAAGTTCAGGCCGGGGGGGGGAGGCGCCCTGCCTCGCCCGGCCGAAATTCAGGCCGGGGAGAAGCGCCCCGTCTCCCCGGCCGCGAAATACAAAAGTGAATGTAAAAAAACAACAAACCCCACACACGTGATAGGCTACGTAACTATTTACGTAGCTTATCACGGCTAGATTTCCAAAGTCAGCTGTGATAGGCTATGTAAATTGTTATGTAGCCTATCACGGGTGACTTTGAAAAAAAAAAAAAGTGCTTATGCAAATGGCGGTGACCTATGGGCACCGCCATTTGCGTTCCTTATTTGGGCCCGGGTAGTCTACATAAAGATTTACGTAGACTATGGCAAAAATAAGGGCAACGCAAATAGCGTTGCCCTTATTTTCGCCATAGTATACGTAAAACTTTACATAGTCTATCCGGGACCAAATAAGGAAAACAAATGGCGGCGCCCATGGGCGCCGCCATTTGCGTACGCGCTTTTTTTTTTTCCAAAGTCACCCGTGATAGGCTACGTAACGATTTACATAGCCTATCACAGCTGACTTTGGAAATCTAGCCGTGATAAGCTACGTAAATCATTACGTAGCCTATCACTTTTTTTTTTTTTTACTTTATTTTATAATGGCGGCGGTGCCAGCCGGTCGGAAGACTGGCTGCCACCCCGCCCCTGACGAACCGCCACCGAACCACCGCCGGGACCTGCCGCCGAGAGGGACATTCGAGGGAGGTAAGTCCCATCCCAGGGGGTGGCGGGGTGGTGGTGGAGAATTTCACCGCCAATTTCAGGGGGCCGAATGCGTTGGCATTCGGCCTCCCTGAGATTCGTGGAGAAATTCTCCGCCATCCCTACTTTAGATCTTCTTCACTTTCTGCCATTAGGGTGGTATCGTCTGCATATCTGAGGTTGTTGATAATTCTCCCAGCAATCGTAATTCCGACCTGTGATTCATCCAACCTGGCGTTTCTCATGATGTACTCTGCATATAAGTTAAATAAGCAGGGTGACAATATGCTAGGGATGGGGGAGAATTTCTCCCTGAAACTTCAGGGGGCCGAGTGCCAACGTATTCAGCCCCCCGAAGTAGTTTTGGGGAGAAATTCTCCGCCCCCCCCCGGGGTGGGACTTACCTTTCTCGAATGTCCCTTCCGGCTGGCGGGTCCCGGCAGCGGTTCGGCAGATCTTCGTCTGGGGCGGGGGCGGCAGCCGGTGTTTCGACTGGCTGCCGCCACCGCCATTCCAATAAAAGTAAAAAAAACCAAACACCCCCATGATAGGCTACGTGACGATTAACGTAGCCTATCACGGCTAGATCTGCAAAGTCAGCCGTGATAGGCTACGTAAATCGCCACGTAGCCTATCACGGGTGACTTAAAAAAAAAAAAAGCACGTACGGCTAATGGTGGCCCCCATAGGGAGCCGCCATTCGCGTTCCTTGTTTGGTCGCTGTAGTCTACGTAAAGATTACGTACACTACGGCGAAAATAAGGGCAACGCTATTTGCGTTGCCCTTATTTTCGCCGTAGTCTACATAAAGATTTATGTAGACTACAGCGACCAAATAATGAACGCGAATGGCGGCTCCCTATGGGGGACGCCATTTGCGTATGTGCTTTTTTTTTTTTAAGTCACCCGTGATAGGCTACGTGATGATTAACATAGCCTGTCATGGCTGACTTTGCAGATCTAGCCATGATAGGCTACGTTAATCGTCACGTAGCCTATCACAGGGGCATTTTTTTTTTAACTTTTTATTTCGCGGCCGGGCGAGGGGAGGCGCCTCCTCCCCGGCCTGAATTTCGGCCGAGCGAGGCGGGAAGCCTCTCCCCCCGGCCTGAATTCCGGCCGGGCGAGGCGGGAAGCCTCCCCCCCCGGCCTGAACTTCGGGGGGAGCAGCAAAGCGCCTCCCCCCCACCGCGAAGCAAGCTGCGAGACCAGGTAAGTGGCTTTCGTGCACCCCTACAATATGCAGCCTTGTCGTACTCCTTTCCCAATTTTGAACCAATCGGTTGTTCCATGTCTGATTCTTACTGTTGCTTCTTGGCCCTCAAACAGGTTTCTCAGGAGACAGGTAAGGTGGTCTGGTACTCCCATCTCTTTAAGAATTTGCCAGAGTTTGTCGTGATCCACACAATCAAAGGCTTTAGCATAGTCAATGAAGGAGAAATAGATGTTTTTCTGGAATTCTCTTGCTTTCTCCATGATCCAGCGAATGTTGGCGATTTGATCTCTAGTTCCTCTGCCTCTTCGAAACCCAGCTTGTACTTCTGGTAGTTCTCGGTTCACATGCTGCTGAAGCTTAGCTTGCAGGATTTTGAGCATAACCTTGCTGGCATGTGAAATGAGTGCAATTGTACAGTAGTTCGAACACGCTTTGGCATTGCCCTTGTTTGGAATTGGAATGTAAACTGACCTTTTCCAGTCTTGTGGCCACTGTTGAGTGTTCCAAATGTGTTGGCATATTGAGTGCAGCACTTTAACAACATCATCTTTTAGGATCTTAAATCGCTCAACTGGAATAATGTCATCTCCGCTAGCTTTGTTGTTAGCAATGCTTCCTAAGGCCCACTTGATTTCACTCTCTAGGATGTCCTGCTCAAGTTCAGTAACTGCACTATCATGGCTATCGAGGACATTAAAATCTTTCATGTATAGTTCTTCTGTGTATTCTTTCCACCTCTTCTCAATCTCATCTGCTTCTGTTAGGTCCCTGCCTTCTTTGTCCTTTATTTTGCCCGTCTTTGCACAAAACGTTCCCTTGAGATCTCCGATTTTCTGGAAGAGATCTTTAGTCTTTCCCATTTTGTTGTTTTCCTCGATTTCTTTGCATTGTTCATTTAAGAAGGCCTTCTTGTCTCTCCTTGCTATTCTCTGGAACTCTGCATTCAGTTGGGTATATCTTCCCCTTTCTCCCTTGCTTTTCGCTTCCCTTCTTTTCTCAGCTACTTGTAAAGCCTCATCAGACAGCCACTTTGCTTTCTTGCATTTCTTTTTCTTTGCCATGGATTGAGTTGCTGCCTCCTGAACAATGTTACAGGCCTCTGTCCATAGTTCCTCAGGCACTCTGTCTATCCGGTCTAATCCCTTAAATCTATTCCTCACCTCCACTGTATGGTCATAAGGGATATGATTTAGTTCATACCTGAATGGTTTAGAGGTTTTCCCTACGTTCTTCAATTTAAGCCGAACTTTTGCAAGAAGCAGCTCATGATCTGAGCCACAGTCAGCTCCAGGTCTTGGTTTTACTGACTGTATAGAGGTTCTCCATCTTTGGCTGCAAAGTACATAATCAATCTGATTTTGATATTGACCATCTGGTGATGTCCATGTGTAGAGTCGTCTCTTGTGCAGTTGGAAAAGAGTGTTTGCTATGATCAGCGTGTTCTCTTGACAAAACTCTATTAGCCTTTGTCCTGCTTCATTTTGTACACCAAGGCCATGCTTGCCTGTTATCCCAGTGATTTCTTGACTTCCTACTTTAGCATTCCAATCCCCTATGATGAAGAGGACATCTTTTTTTGGTGTTAGTTCTAGAAGTTGTTGTAGGTCTTCATAGAACCGATCGACCTCAGCTTCTTCGGCATCAGTGATTGGGGCATAGACTTGAATTACTGTGATGTTGAATGGTTTGCCTTGGATTCATACTGAGATCATTCTATCGTTTTTGAGATTGTACCCCAGTACTGCTTTTCCCACTCTTTTATTGACTATGAGCGCTACTCCATTTCTTCTAAGGGATTCTTGCCCACAGTAGTAGATCTAATGGTCACCTGAATTAAATTCGCCCATGCCCGTCCATTTTAATTTGATGATTCACAAGATGTCGATCTTGCCATCTCATGTTTGACCACCTCCAGCTTACCTTGATTCATTGACCTTACATTCCAGGTTCCTAAACAATATTGTTCTTTACAGCATCGGATTTTCTTTTCACCACCAGACACATCCACAGCTGAGTGTCCTTTCGGCTTTGGCCCAGCCGCTTCACTCTTTCTGGCGCTACTTGGAAATTCCCTCTGCTCTTCCCCAGTAGTATATTGGACATCTTCCGACCTGAGGGGCTCATCTTCCGGTGTCATATCTTTTAGCCTTATGATACGTTCCATGGGGTTTTCTTGGCAAGAATACTGGAGTGGGTTGCCATTTCCTTCTCCAGTGGACCACATTTTGTCAGAACTCTCTGCCATGACTTGTCTGTCTTGGGTGGCCCTGCACGGCATAGCTTATGGCTTCATGGAGTTACGCAAGCCCCCTCACCACAACAAACAGTAAACAGCATTTGCAGTTTGTTAAAGCCTTGACACTGAGCCAGCATAACTGATACTGTGAGAACTATTTTTTGCTTCATAGATTTCATTTCATGATCATTATCCACTTTTAATTCTGTGCAATGTAGCAGCATTTCAGGACTAGTAGCTTTTAGCATTAAGTTTTAGATTTTCTTCTCTGCATTTTTCTTTTTCTTTTTAGGGATCACATGAACTTTGCAACAAAACAGTGATGATAAAATAAACATAATCTTCACACTTTCATATGGTTCTAAATATTCATTTGAAAAATGTTTCATGGATGTCAATATAGTTTAAGATCTCAGCAGTCTAACTCTCCCGTTAATCTGTTTGTTTTGAATTAATCTCCTGATGACAAGGAAGTATAGAACAAGCAGCTAAATGGGAAGGAATCCTGCTAATTCTTATAAGCCAGTAAATTAGTTAAAGAAAGTCAGGTTGCTGGAAGAAAAATGTTGCCTCACACGACGTGTAATTAAATATCTCTTTCACCCAATAAAGCAGCTTTAATGCTGACAAAAGGGAGGCAAGAATTGTTTCGGTATTATATGCCAAATGAAATGGAGACTTCTTTGATGTGACAGAAAGGAGATTTCAGAAATCATATTAGCTCTATCTGAAAAGGAGAAAGCCTTGTGCCTATCTCATTGAAATGTAAGAAATTTCAAGAAAGGATAACAGAGAGAGCGGGGCGGGGGGGGAGTGTACAATGAAACTGAAGTAAGGTGTATCTGTGGATATAACTGTGAAAGATTATAATACAAAGAGACAGTTTGGAGCTGCTGATCAGCAAATGTCTTAGAATGAAAGTGTCTGTGGGTTTATCCCCTCCCCCAATTTTTTGCTGGCAATTAAAGCTCATGAAAGAAATACAAACAGCAACTTCAAAGAATAAAAAAGGGTGAGGGGAGTAACTGCAACTGACGGGGATTCAGATGCAGGAAAGGATGAAGAACTATGGGCGATGGTAGGCTAGGTAAGCATTTGCTTGATTTGGATGCAAGTAAACCTTGTAGCTCATCCCAAGATGTGCTTTCCTTTTTGTACAAAGAAAGGAAGGAAGAGAAATGAACCATGCAGTTGTAATGTGGATGCCTATTTTGCCAGCATGCAAGTTACAACAGTGCTGCCAGGCTAAAGTGGTACCCAACCCAATCTATACATTTGTGCTGGCAGATTTGCTTGCAAGAACTGCCTGCAACAATGAAACATTGTGCTGGGTGATGAAGGTGATGGTGATGTACAGTGGCGGAACAGCCTAAGCTATTGTTTGCTGGCACAGCATTTCTCAGGATTGAATGGAACAAAAGGGACTGTCCTGGTACCTCCAGACTGTGATGCACTGAATCAGTACTTCTGACAACCACAAGCCATGTGCAGATGGAAGCAACATTTCAGAGCTGATTAGGACTGAGCAAGATGCTCAGCAAGCTTAAAAGCTTTGCTCTGGGATATTGTTCCACTTCCCTGAGCAATGATTTATTTATTATTTATTTTATTTATTAAATTTCATGTCAGTGAGAACTTCCAGGGATGCCAGAGCTTTGGTTTCCCAGGAAAGGTGGGATCACTGGAGACTTTTTTTAAATATTTGAGATTATTTACAAAGATACAGGTTGGGCATAGGTGGTGGCAAATAACTAACACTCCAACAAAGCAAATTCTACTGCTCCACATCACATCTCCCTAGAGGCACCCCTATATCCCAGATGCTTTTCACTGACGGGACATTCCAAACAGTCTCTCCCATTTTCTCTTACTACCTGAGTATTTCTTTCTTTCTTTTCATGCACAGACAAAGAAGACATCGTACTAAATAACATAAGTAGATTAGGGATGGCGGAGAATTCCGCCTCGGATTTCAGTGAGGCTGAATGCAATGGCATTCGGCCCCCCGAAATCCGTGGCAGAACGGCCTGCCCCCCCACTCCCCCACAGATTCCCCCCAGGACGAAGTTTACCTGGAGCAGATGTTCCGGACGGCGGTGGCTCCGGCAGTGGCGGCAGCGGCTGGTCTTTCGACCGGCTGCCACAGCCTCCATTTGCATCTGCTGTTTGCTGTGATAGGCTACATAAGTATTTATGTAGCCTATCATGGCAAGCAAAAAAACCCACCCCAGCATATGCAAATGGCAGCGGCTACGGCAGCCGCCATTTGCGTTCCCTATTTTTCACCGTTTTATCTTTACGTAGGCTATTACGGCGAAAAAAAGGGGAAGGCAAATAGCGTAGTGGGCGCTGTTTGCGTTCCTTTTTTTTGCTGTCATAGCTTACGTAAATATTTACGTAGGCTAAAACGGCGAAAAAAAGGAATGCAAATAGCGCCCACTACGCTATTTGCGTTCCCCTTTTTTTCGCCGTAATAGCCTACGTAAATATTTACGTAGGCTAAAATGGCAAAAAATAGGGAACGCAAATGGAGGCCACCGTAGCCGTTGCATACGCTGGGTTTTTTTTGTCTGCCGTGATAGCCTACATAAATATTTATGTAGCTTATCACGGCAGCCTGGCTGGATGCAAATGGCGGCCACTATGGCGGCCGCCATTTGCGTCCGCAGCAGCCAGTCCGTGGCCAGAACTCCGGCTGCAGACAGCCCTGGCTGGCTGCTCCATGGAGCCACCGCGGAGCATAGCCAGCTGGGCAGGATTCCGGGGGGGAGGACCAGATTGCCTCCCCCCCATTGAGGATTCCAGGG
Source organism: Heloderma suspectum (assembly GCF_057233095.1). Taxonomy (NCBI): domain Eukaryota; kingdom Metazoa; phylum Chordata; class Lepidosauria; order Squamata; family Helodermatidae; genus Heloderma; species Heloderma suspectum. The sequence continues at coordinate 212,999,255 of NC_139462.1, forward strand.
GGAGGGACAGAGTGCCTCCCCCCCATCGCGAATCAATCCAAGAAAAGGTAAGTGACTTTCATACATCCCTAATGTAGATCCATGCTGGATCAGACCAAGGGCCCATCTAGTCCAGCATTATGTTTGCCAACCAGCTGCCCATGAGAAACCCACAAGCAGTACATGAGTGCATCAGCACCCTCCTTCCCATGTTCCCCAGCAATGGGTGTACATAGGCATGTTGCCTCTGATCCTGGAGGTAGCATAGAGCCATCGGGAGTAGTAGCCATCAATAGTGCTGTCCTCCATGAATTTATCCAACCCCCTTTTAAAGCCATACAAATTGTTGGCCATCACTTGTACTAAATAAATAAATACATAATTAAATAAAGCCAGAATTTGTTGACATTTTGATTTTGGCTACACTTGGAAAGAAGTGCAGTCCATTACAAGCTGCCTCCCCTTTCCATCAGATTTACCTTTTAGCAGCAGTGACTGAGATGATTGGGTGGGCAGACATGAATTTAGAGACAGATGGATTAGTCTGTTTCTGGCTGGTGCCAATTTTGCATGTGTTCATTCATAAGTGCATTCCATCCCATTTCTGCATTAATACATGATTTTTTTTAAGTGCACAAAAATCACATATATTTAGATATGAACATTCCTATGTAAATATTATTTAAATGTTATTTTTGAATATATTATCTCATACAATATGCATTTCTAAATGTATGTTATCTAAATGTACAGAACTCGAAATGTACTTTACAATGAAATACACATTTTAAAATGCATTTTGGTACATTCTGTTTAGCTGAGAGTGTCATTGCAAAAATCGGAGAAAAGTGAAATCTGATTCTGAAGGATAATTTCACTACGATCCGCATATTACTCGAGGAGGTGTGGATCAGGTCAGTTTGCATCAGAATTCATGAAGACTGAATCCCTCAGGTTTCCCTACATGAAGCCCCTCCCACCCCCCACTTCTTGGGACTTCCTTAAGAACAAAAGCCTTACCATCAGGAAGTTCCAAGTACAAAGAATCCTGGGATTTTGACATTCTGGCCCAGTAGCCCTGGAGGTGATGGATTCGACCTTGGGGAAGCTGGGGGTGATGATGATCTACAGAAGCTCTGGCGTGGGCTGATCCATGAAGTCACGAAGAGTCGGAAGCGACTGACCGAATAAACAACAAACTGGGCCATAGTAAGGACCCAGAAGCCCTGACAGACCACAGTTCCACTGGGGCTGCATGTTGGCAACAGCAGAACATTATTTTCCAAGAGAGCAATTGAAGGGCTGTGTAATATACCCACAGAATAAAATACAGAGGTGGTTATGTGTTGTCAACAGGATTCTACTTTTGGGATACAACAGCAGGAGATTTAGTTTACGCTGCAAATAGAATCAGAATGACACAAATTGGATTTAGCTACCAGTTTCATAGGAATTTATGGGAACAATAAAGCAGGTGGAGTCTTCCTTGATGGTTCTGGAGGATTGATACAAGGGAGCTTCAAGGCAAAAGCCATATAAAACATGCACTGAAGCACCATGTTCACCAGAAAACAGGGGAAATATGTGCACGTCCTGAAGGAAATTGCAGCCACTTAGGCGAGGCATTTTTCTTGAAGACATTTCTAGACCTATGTCAAGTTACCGGTCAGTGTGGGGGATGCTTTTCATTAGCAAGTCATCTCCTAAACTTTGTCTCATTATCCTGAGCTTACTTACAACAACCACCTTTCACATAGGGATGTTGGAGAAATCTGCAATGGATTCAAATGAGTTTGGATTTCTATTAATCCAGCCTGTGGATTCACAGCAGACCAGCTTTCTCTGGGCTGCATGGGTTCCTCAGATCTGAGAACCTTTAAACAAACAAACAAACAAACAAACAAACAAACAAAACCTTTGGGGGATTTACGCAAATTCCAACTTGTGCAAATCAGTGTTCATTTGCATTAGCGCAAGTGGGATGAAATTCTCATACATCCTTACAACCTCCCCCATCCCCATTCCATCAATGCATGAGTGAAGGAATGAAAGACACCTGAGAATCTGCAAAACACAGACAGAATTAGGAATGTTCTGGGCATGTGACTGTGTCTGGAAGTCCATCAGACTCTGCCCTGCTCACCCCCCCAAACCCAGTTTGGCGAGCTGCCCCCCCACCTGCCGAGCCACGTGAGCAGCCAGGACTTACCAGACCCGTCATCTCGCGCCCAGGAGCCACCCATACTCAATAAACTAGAGCCCCATTTTAATGCAAGATGGGGCTCTAGTTTATTGTATATCTAATATCGTGCACAGTGGTGGCCATAAAGGGCCATTTCCATAATACTAGGGGCCTCTCAAGTTGTAGAAATGGCCCTTTACGGCCACTGTTGTGCACAACATTAGAAATACGAAAATCTAGAACCCCCATCTTGTGTTAAAATGGTGGCTTGCATGGAGGAGTGGGCGGCCGCGGGGTGCTCCTGGAGCACTTGCCTAGCCCTCCAGGGGCTCGCGTGGCCTGGCTTGCACAGGCTGATGGTGGTGGCGGCTCCTTGAGTGCCCACCAACTGCAGAACTTGGGTGAGTCCATCGATCCCTAGACAGAATGGATTTAACAAAATCCATTCATCCCTACTTCCACATATTTCAATATGCCATTTTATAATGGCAGATAAAATAGATGTATCATCGGTTGATGTTACTAGGTTGCATTCTGTCTGATGCTCTGCATGATTTTATAGGATGATGGGGAATGTTGGCCCTTGGGATGGCGGTAGGGTAAGGCCATTAGACCTAAGGCTGGCAGTGTGTTTCAGTGGCAATCATGCAACTTTCTGTGCTGAGAAATATCACTCCCATTAATAAATTTTATTCCACATTTTATGACCAGCTTTACCATTCTGGTCTAATTTAGCCAAACAAAGCAACAGTTCTATGAGGTAGGTTAGATGGGGAGGGGAGGGCACCAGTCCAGCTCTAGTCATGCACAAACTTGCAATTGATAAAAACTTGCTAAAAATCAATTGTGATGTGATTGCATGTACAGTTGTATCACAAGTTCCTTTTTGTATGGTCTGGTATTTCAGGCGGCATGGGGTGCTTCTGTGCTTCAGGAAAACACCACACAGAAATAATCTCCATGCAAACAAACATGCAATCCAATAAAAAATGATTTTGGCAGTATTTTATCAATGCACAAATACAAATCAATTAAAATTGGGGATGGGGGAGAGGGATACATATTAACTGAAGTATCTGAAACCTGCCACAAACTGTACATGTTCTGATTCTGGAAAACATTTTAAAATTCTTGATAAGCCAGAATTTAGAGAAGTGGAATACAGGATAGAGCAAATCCACAAAACAACAAATAAGCAGGATGGGGAAAATTCACCCCTACTGAAACTAGGCCCACACAAGACAATGGGTGACACACCCACCTAGTTGAATGGGGCCCAGATGAACATAAGAAGAGCTATGATGGATCAGACCAAGGTCCATCTAGTCCAGAATTTTGTTGACACAGTGGCCAATGAGATGCTTATGGGAAGCCCACAAGTAGGAGATGAGTGCAATAGCACCCACCTGGTTATGTACCCCAACAACTGGTGTACATAGGCATACTGCCTCTGATACTGGAGGTAGCCTATAGCCATCAGGATTAGCAGTCACTGATAGTCTTCTCCACTATGAATTTTCTTAAAAGCCACCCAAATGGTTGGCCATCATGATATCTTGTGGTAGTGAATTCCATAATTTTACTATGCAGTGGATGAAGGACAACTTGAATGAATGTGGACACACATTCCAAGATGACTCTGCACCCATTTTGGTTGCATGCAATTTGTAGTGCTGTGCCGAAAATTTCTCCCACATTTATTTATTTTTTTATCATTCTGATTCAATTTGATAGAAGATAAATTGCTTTCAAAAAGAAATTCAATGGTGAAGAAATTTCGGAGAAATTTCCATGGGTTCTCCTTCCTTACTTAGGAGGTGGCTGAGGAGTGAGCACAAATGTCCTGTTATTAGGGGTGCACAAAAGTCACTTACCTGGTCTCGCAGCTTTTCGCGGTGGGGGGGAGGCGCTTCGCTGATCTCCCCGTGAAGTTCAGGCAGGGGGGGAGGCTTCCCGCCTCGCCCGGCCGAAATTCAGGCCGGGGAGGAGGCGCCTCGCCTCTCCCGGCCGCGAAATAAAAAGTAAAACAAAAACAAAAACGCCCCCGTGATAGGCTATGTGACGATTAACGTAGCCTATCACGGCTAGATCTGCAAAGTCAGCCATGATAGGCTACGTAAATCGTCACGTAGCCTATCACGGGTGACTTAAAAAAAAAAACGCGTACGCAAATGGCGGCCCCCATAGGGAGCCGCCATTCGCGTTCCTTATTTGGTCGCTGTAGTCTACATAAAGATTTATGTAGACTACGGCGAAAATAAGGGCAACGCAAATAGCGTTGCCCTTATTTTCGCCGTAGTCTACGTAATCTTTACGTAGACTACAGTGACCAAATAAGGAAGGGAATGGCGGCTCCCTATGGGGGCCGCCATTATCCGTATGCGCTTTTTTTTTTTTTTAAAGTCACCCGTGATAGGCTACGTGACGATTTACGTAGCCTATCATGGCTGACTTTGCAAATCTAGCCGTGATAGGCTACGTTAATCATCATGTAGCCTATCACAGGGGTGTTTTTTTTTCTTTTATTGGAATGGCGGCGGCGGCAGCCGGTCGAAAGACCGGCTGAATACCCAACGAACCACCAGCCGGACCCGCCGCCGCGAGGGACATTCGGGAAAGGTAAGTCCCGTCCCGGAGGGGGGTGCGGGGTGCGGGGGGTGTGGAGAATTTCTCCCCGAAACTTCTTCAGGGGGCCGAACACGTTGGCGCTCGGCCCCTCGAAGTTTCGGGGAGAAATTCTCCGCCATCCCTACCTGTTATAAAACATCCTGAATGAGGCAGAACAATGGAAGCATCTTTGATGGGGAGGAGAAAACTATCAGGAAATTGGAGGACAGATTTTGGCAGAGCTCTAGCTCCACGAGCTGGACACAACACTGCCCCCACCTGCATTGCAGTGGATGCAAACTAGGGGCCAGCCTACCAAGACAGTTGATGTTGTTGCAGCATGACCCCCCCCAAAAAAAAACCCGTACCAAAAAAGGGGGAAAAGCTGTGCTACAAGCCCTGCCAATGGGGAGCCCTACTTGGGAGAAACTGTGGAGAATTTCTCTTCCCCCTGGAGAAATTTGGTGAAATTGTCACCCAAATTCCTCTGCCCACAAGTACGTTGGAGAATGTCAAGAGGCCATTTGCTCATGGCTCTAGTAGTTTGTGTAGTGGGTAGTGGGATTTACTTTACTGCAGACACACCTGTAAAAAAACTGGATTTCAAGATCCTTCCAACCATAAACAATATTACTTGAGAAACTTCACCACCTATCTCCTGTAATGTGATATATATCATTCAGTGTCTGTGTAAGGAATGTTATGTTGGGGGAACATCAAGGATCCTCAAGAAAAAGGATAGGGGAGTATCTCTGCAACATCAGAAACAAGAATTTGGGCACCCCACCAGTCACTCATTTTATAGGGGAAAAAAATCATACTGTATTGGATGTGAGGTTCTGGGCAGTAGAAAAACTAAACACTGAAAATGCTAAGTCCCTGTATAAACTGAAATGGAGTGGATTCTAAGATGAAAGACTTTGGCCCCACAAGGCCTTGAGGAATTAGATTTCTTTCTTCTATTGAAATTGACACTCCCTTGGTTTTTCTGTGCAGTTAGATAACCCAGAACATCCTTGATTTCTTATCTCTCTAAAATAGCTAGCTCCTTAGTGAGGCTGAGGCACTGCCTATATACATGGGTGTATAGGGCATTTAATCTGATGCTATCAGTAATAATTGTACCTGCCAGTTATTGAGTTGAAGAGATATATCAATCTGAGTTTTTGGAAGGCAATTTTAAAGCTAGTAAGTACAAAGGCATATACAATTTGTATTGAATTTATTTGCTGTTGTTTATTGTTCATTTTAAGAAATTTGATTTTATCTGTTGTCTCTTTCAGAAGCTCCATAGAAGGCCCCTAAAAATAATAGGGTTGAAATGCATAGGGCTTTATTGAAAATGAAGTTATATTTTCCTGTATCTTGAGACATGTTCTCTCTCTATAGATCTGTGGTGGATGCTTTCCAGTTTGTCTAGACCATAGATGCAAATTTAGAATTATAATAATTTAAATAGAAATACAGCACCTCTCACCCATTGGGGAAGACTATGACCAGGGGTAGTATCCAATATTAATCCTACTTAGAGTAGATCCCTTGAAATGAATGGCATTTGTTAGTCATGACTAACTTTAAGATCCATTTATTGCAATGGTTCCTTGAGATCTGAGTTCTACAGAAAGAGTTTTTCCTTTCCTGTGTTTCTACTACATAAACTCTAGGTGGTGCTGTCGTATAGTGGAATAAGACAATTACACAAGTGGGGAAATGTGTTTTGTTTTGCTTTCACAAATAATACTGCATTGCCCCCTCTCTCGGCCCACCCCATGAAAGTGCTGTTAAAAAAACAGAAGCAAAACTAGAGGGTCGCAATGTTGTCTAAAGCACCTGTAAACAACTGTGAGTGGGGAATGACGATCACACTATAAAAAGCATCATGTGGAAAGAAAAGCCCTTAGGACTCATTCCTATTGATTTTGCCCTCAGTGATCTGGGGCCCTCAAACTCAGAGGCATCCAATTACCCAATGCAGGGCGAGAGGAAAAAAGAGGAGGCAATCTTTGCCTCCCCATCCTCCCACCTTGCAGATTTCGCTAGATGGGATTTTTAGCCTGTCAAGTGAGGGCACTTGGAGCCTGGAGGGCGAGGGAAGGAAGCTGGCAGAGGACTGCAAGTGGTTGGGGACAGGGGTCTGATTGCAAAGGGTCAGAGCACTGCCTCCGACCCCAGAGGGGGGAATCCAAACAGTCCTATGGGCCCTGGAACACTCACCCAGAGACCATAGGATTGCTCTTTTAGTTAAGGATGTGCGAACCAGGGATGTTGTGGGGGGCTGATTGGGTCCGGGAGTCTGTCGCCCCCTGCCATGACTCGCAGGCCGCGCCTGCCGAGATGCTGTCCTCACTTGCCCCCTGCTCATGCCCACTTGCGCCCCGCTCACATCCTCCAGGACTCACCGCAACCCCATCCAGTGAGTGCATGCTATTTTCCCACCTTTGTTGTGTGCGCTAAAAGGAAGTAAAAAAAAAGAAAAAAAGTGCATATTTAAATATGCTCAGTTGGAGGCCCGGAAAGCTTACTGTGTGCAATATTAGAGGCACAATGCCGTTAATATTGTGCATATTAAGCTTTCCCAGCCCCAAACTGTGCATATTTAAATATGCACATTTAAAAAACCCTTTTTTTCTGCAAAAAAGGCCACAAAATGGTGGGTGCTCACCAGATGGGGCCAGGGTGAGTCTGGGAGGGCACAAGTGGGCACAAGCGAGGGCAGGGGCTTGGGAGGCATGGTTCTGGGGGGGGGGAATGGACTCCTGGAGCCAGTTGGATGCCCATGACATCCCTACTCTTAATCTGCTTTCCAAGTGCTAAGCATTCATAAACAAATTCAAAGCCCTTCTCCCTTCTTATGGTTCTTTATCTTTAAACCAGACTGGGACTAGACGGGCCTCCTTACCTGTGCTACACAGACCTTTGGTTAAACCATGGCTATTCTTATATACCTACTACATGATGAAAGAACTCCCCCCCCCTATTTTGCAGGGGATGATGTGAGATATTTTCCTGGTGGTTAACTGATTTATCTGGACTTCCATAAGGGGTCACTGCATTGTAGCCCTAAGTAATTATTCAGCAGCACTCTGCTCTTACAAAGAACATCTCAAAAACGGTTTCCTTCTAACAAGGTCAATGTCATTCCCCCCTCCCCTTCTTCTCCAAAGCCCTCTTTTGCAAATGCTGCAGACCAGGATTTCTATTTTCACAGAAAACGAACCTTGAGGAAGCCAAGTATGAAGTCTGTCAAACTAAACCATGAAGGCTTAGGCTACCAGCATATTTTTTTTTTTTTAAGGATTCTCATGTCATGAGGTTCTGTGCTACTGAAAAAACAAAACAAAACATGATGTGTAAGAGTCATTACAGCTCAGGAAAGTGCATGGAAAAGGTCTGGCATTGAAACACCTTCATATGCTTATCCGTAGAAACAGCAGCATCTTAAAAATAAATAAATCTCATGTTCCTTGCAGTATTTTTTTTTTCTTTTGAACTTTTTTCATGGAATGGAAGATAAGGTTAGAGATCTGCCAACCTTGTATGTGTGCGTGTGTTTGTGTGTGTGGGTTATTAATAAAGTAGTGGGGAGCTGGTGTAGTATAGTGTCTAAGCAACTGAGCTAGGAAGTAGAGCTGTGTGCAAATGGCCTCTCAAAATTCTCCAGTCTATTTGTGGGCAGAGAAATTGGCAGGACAATTTCACTGAATGTCTCTGAGGGGAGGAGAAATTCTCTAACAGTTTCTCACAGACAGGGCTCACTATTGCCAGGGGCTGTAGCACAGGTTCTTTCTTTTTTTCCTAGGGTTTTTGGTTTATAGCACTGCTTCTGTTGGGGCCAACAGCATCAACTGTGGTGAGGCTTCCACTTCTTTGAGGCAGAATTTTGAATTTCTTTTGGTGGCGGAGTACCAGACCACCTTACCTGTCTCCTGAGAAACCTGCATGAGGGTCAAGAAGCAACAGTAAGAACCACACATGGAACAACCGAGTGGTTCAAAATTGGGAAAGGAGTACGACAAGGCTGCATATTGTCACCCTGCTTATTTAACTTATATGCAGAGTACATCATGAGAAATGCTGGGTTGGATGAATCAGAGGTCGGAATTAAGATTGCTGGGAGAATTATCAACAACCTCCGATATGCAGACGATACCACCCTAATGGCAGAAAGCGAAGAGGATCTCAAGAGCCTCTTGTTGAGGGTGAAAGAGGAGAGTGCAAAAGCTGGTTTGAAACTCAACATTAAAAAAACGAAGATCATGGCATCTGGCCCCATCACTTCCTGGCATATAGAAGGGGAAGAAATGGAAGCAGTGACAGATTTTACTTTCTTGGGCTCCAAGATCACCACAGACGGTGACTGTAGCCATGAAATTAAAAGACGCTTGCTCCTTGGGAGGAAAGCTATGGCAAACCTAGACAGCATAGTAAGAAGCAGAGATATCACCTTGCCAACAAAGGTCCGTCTAATCAAAGCTATGGTTTTCCCAGTAGTAATGTATGGCTGTGAGAGCTGGACTATAAGGAAGGCTGAGTGCCGAAGAATTGATGCTTTCGAATTGTGGTGCTGGAGAAGACTCTTAAGAGTCCCCTGGACTGCAAGGAGGTCAAATCAGTCAATCCTAAAGGAAATCAACCCTGAGTGCTCATTGGAAGGACAGATACTGAAGCTGAAGCTCAAATATTTTGGCCACCTAATGTGAAGAGAAAACTCTCTGGAAAAGACCCTGATGCTGGGAAAGACTGAAGACAAAAGGAGAAGGGGACGGCAGAGGGTGAGATGGCTAGATAGCATCACTGATGCAATGAATATGAACCTGAGCACACTCCGGGAGAGTGCGCAGGACAGGAAGGCCTGGCATGCTATGGTCCATGGGGTCACGAAGAGTCGGACACGACTGAACGACTGAACAACAACAACAATCACTGCGAGGTGGCCGAGGGTGCTGTGTGTGTTTTCTCTCCCTATTACACACATCTTTCCATTGCTCTGCAGCCTCCCAGGCCACCTGCACGTCCTGAACTGAAAAAGCCCAATCGGAGGAATTGCCTCATGATGCCTCCCTCATGACGGCTTTAACCGAAGTGCAGAAAGCCGAGGAGGCTACAGGCCGCCACAGAGATTATTGTACAATGACAGACAGGACACTCACACACACTCCTCAGCCACCTCATAAGGAACGGAAGCACAAGAACCCCAAACCCAACCCATGAGAATTTCTCTGAAATTTCTCCTCCTTTGAATTTCTGTTTGAAAGCAATTTGTTCTCTATCTAGTTGAATGACAATGGTAAAAAAAGAAAAGAAAAGTGGTGGTGGTGTGGGAGACATTTTCTGCACAACTCTACTAGGAAGTTCCTGATCTGAATCCTCAATCTTGGCTCTGTTATGCACTCACTAAGTCAGGGGTACAGAACAAATCTGGCCCTTCTGCTGTCCCAATTTGGCCCACCTGAGGTCCCCAGATAAACAGGCCCCCTTTCCCCAATGCCCAATCATTTCATGTTTTCCTGGATTTTGTGCCATTGCTTCCCTATTCTAAAAGGTTGAAATGGTGCTCCCAAGGCTTAGATGCTGGCAGTAAAAGCTTTGCGTAGTATCCAATAGGGGCCATGCACACGTGGCCAGCCATGCCAGGCCTGGTCCATGTGCGGATGGCAGCCCACAGACACACTTCCAGGGGCAAGCCCCAACACTAATGGAAATGTTCACTTCTGGAAGGGGTGCAATCTGCCAATTCTGAACCGGTAACCTGAATTTCTCCTGGTTCCTTTTCTTGTTCTTCAGCTTCGACATGGATGTTTAGATAATGGCTCAGATTCTGTTCCAGTTCAGGACTCTTTTTTTAAAAAGGTTCATACTGGGTTTTGGTTCAGGTTCAGCCTCGCTTTGACTCCCTGTTTGGAACCCATCAGAAACAAGAGGAGGTAATGTGTTTCTCGCCCCACCCATCCCGCCAGCCGCAAGCTACTTTTGTGTGTGAGAGAACAATAGAAGCAATTTTGGAACACAGAAAAGAAGCAGCTTTGAGGACAGTGGGAAAGAAATGGCAGTTTGAGACAGAGAGAGACTTAATGATACAGGCACAGACAGCAGCAGAGAACAAGAGAAAGGGAGAAAGAGAGCTTAGCTGGAAACTCTAAGCTGAAAGAATTTGTGGGTGCTGGGGTGCTTCTCTGGGGATCTGATGTGAGGATAAAAAGTCTGCTGCTCTACTAAAGAAGTCTTGTTAGAGCTGTGGGCAAATGGCCTCTTGACATTCTCCACCTTACTTGTGGGCAGAGAAATTTGGGAGACAACAAGGGAGAGGAGGAATTCTCAACCGTTTCTCCCTGGTAGGGCTCCCCATGGGCAGGGCTTGTAGCACAGTTTCTTTCTTTTTTTCCGAAGGGGTTTTGGGGGTTTTGTGCTGCAGCAGCATCAACTGTCCTGGCAGGCTGGCCCCCAGTTTGCATCTACCACAATGCAGGTGGGGGCAGTATTGTGTCCAGCTCCAGGGAAGAGGCAGAGCTAGAACTCTGCCAAAATCTGTCCTCCCACTTCCTGAAAGTTTTCTCCCCCCCCCATCAAAAAGGCTTCCATTGTTCTGCCTCATTCAGGATGTTTTATCATTTATTTTGTGGTGTTTTTGAGCTTACCTAATCACAGCTAGCCCCATTACCTCATGGTGCCTTAACCTGGGCTTTAATGGAAGGGTAGGAAGCTGAGGAGGCCACAGGCTGCCAGAGAGATGATTGTACAATGAAAACAGGACACTTTTGCTCACTCCTCGGCCACCTCGTCAGTAAGGTAAGCCCATGAAACCCAAACTCAACCCATGAGAATTTCTCCAAAATTTCTTCACCACTGAATTTCTTTTCAAAAGCCATATCTCTTCTATCAAATTGAATGAGAACGGTCGAAAACAAATGTGGGAGAAATTTTCGGCACAGCACTAGTTCTTGGATTGTCTGCCTCCCTCTACCTCTGTCCTACACGTATATTTCTAAATAAATCACACAAATGCTATAACCCTATTCATGAGTAACTAACATTAATAGGGTATCTGGGGTGAAAGGGGCAGTGGAGCCACACATTTAGTCCTACCCCCAAAGTCACACTGCTCCCCTCACCCCCACCATCACTGTGTTCTTTAGCATGACTGGGGGCGGGGTTTCTGTAGGGATGGAATTGTTGTTCAGTCGTTAAGTTGTGTCCGACTCTTCGTGACCCCGTGGACCATAGCATGCCAGGCCTTCCTGTCCTGCGCTCTCTCCCGGAGTGTGCTCAAGTTCATATTCATTGCATCAGTGATGCTATCTAGCCATCTCATCCTCTGCTGTCCCCTTCTCCTTTTGCCTTCCAGCATCAGGGTCTTTTCCAGTGAGTTCTTTCCCAGCATCAGGGTTAGAACCCTATACAATCAGGGTTCTAAGCTGTGCGAGAAGCTTGAATGCATCCAGGAGGTTCCCTGCTGATGAACTTGCATGAGTTTACATGAACTTGCATGAACAGGATTATATTGCTGGACCTCCGACATGAAGTTTGAGGCATCTTTAGTCACTGCAGGAAAAAAGAGAAAGAGATTTCCCTTATAATTTACCACACTTGGGAATCTGACCTCCAATTTTCACTCTCGTCACTCTAGTAAATGTTATTAGCACATTTTAAAATTGAGTCACTTCATGATACATGCTTTTCCAGCATGAGCAGTAAATAAATAAAAAAAACCCCTAAGAATGCAAGAACTCAATGTTATTTATAGCTACAAAGTTTATCAATTACTTTTACGTTTAGCATAAATCAGATGAGGGTGGGGTGGCCAAGCTAGCCATCAGAAATGATTTATGAACCCTGGAAGTCTTTATAAAATCTATACAGTTTTCTGTTTATTTTATTAATAATGAAGTGACAAATAATTATTTTAATTTGGCGTTCATCTTTGCTTATTAATTGCCTCCCAAAGTGATGTTTAACTAATAAGAACACTGCAAATCAGACAGTTTGTCTGAAGCCATGAATTCTATATATGGTAGGTGAGAGAAGGCACTATATACAGACTCGCATTGAAAATCTTTCTGTATGATCAGACAAAGCAATCCCCATGGCATTTTATCATTTGACTGATGATGCCCTTTCAAGAGCCAATCCTGTGGCAATAATGAGATATCTAATCTGTCAGTCCCAGGCAGCCATATTGCAAGGGGACCAGTCTTTTGCTCTTGGGCACCACCCCTTTGTTTTAATTACCTCTGGCCAGGTGCAGTCCAGCACAGGAGAGAGAAAGTGTGGATCTGTCAAAGATCCTTGAAAACATGGGAGAAATTTTTTATCACGGCTGATTTAAAAGACATTAAAATTTAAATGGCTGATTTAAAAGACATTAAAAGACATTTAAAACACACATGGAGCAGATTTTACACAGTCCGTACATCCCTAGAATGCTAACCTGTTCTCATATCCATCCAAAACAATGATGGCTGTGCTAAACCCAAAAGAAGAAATCTGCTTTACTAAGAAACAATTGCAAGAGATTTTTCTCCTAGTTCTTTAATGAGCTTCCGCCGTGCATTAAAAACATGGTTGTTCAGGCAGGCATTTGGGGTAGGTTAGTGTATTTTAGAAAATGATTTTATTGTAGAATTTTATTGTTTTAAACTGTTTTATTATATGCTGTACATCGCCCAGAGTGGCTGGGTGACCAGCCAAATGGGCGATTAATAAATTTAATAATAATAATAATAATAATAATAATAATAATTCCAAGCTTTGTAATCAAGCTCTAGGATACATTTTGTCACTCACTGGAATGGATTCATTGAACTTTAACCAGGAGTCTGACTTCTGATCTGAATGTTCAAAGATAAATAGCAACCATGATTCACCCCCTCCCCACACACGTTGTGCTATGGTGATGATTCTCAGAGTGTGAGATCGACATTTCAAATGAGGTGTGAATAGTTGGGCAAATAGACCAAGTTGGACCGTTCATCCGTCTAGCTTAGTATTGTCTACACTTGGGATGGGGAACCTGCAGACTGAGGAACACATGCAGCCCTTGGTATAATCTGGCTCTTCGGCACTGCAGGCCCACTCTTGCTCTATGGACCACCCATTTGGGAATCACTTCTTCTTCTGCTGTGTGTGTGTGTGTGTGTGTGTGTGTGTGGAGAGAGAGAGAGGGAGAGAGAGAGGGAGAGCAACTGCTATGCAGCTATGCAGTCTTGCAAGGCTCTACACCAGGGGTGTTGAATGTCATGCCCATGGGCCAAATCCAGCCTGCCTGGGGTCCCAATCCAGCCCTCCAGGGTTCCCCAGATGGCCCTTTCCCCTGGCTCCACCCCTTTGCCTCAATCACCAATAGTTTAGTGGTTTCCAGGTTTTTGCATGGGTTTTTCCCAGTCTAAATGATTGAAATGCCTCTCCTAAGACTTCATTACTAGAGGGCTGTAAGAACTGTAAGCTAAAATATGGTATGCTATTTTTGACTCCACCCTCTTTGACTTTGGCCCTGCCAACCAATGGAGTGGAGTTGAAATGAATTTGGCACTCAGGCTGAAAGAGGTTTGATATCCCTGCTCTACACAGAGTGGCAGCAGCTCTCTATGGTTTCAGGCAGGAGTCTTTGCCAACCCTACCTGGAGATTCCAGGGACTGAACCTGGGACCTTATGCATGCAAAGCGTTTGCAACAACTAAGATGTGTCTATTCCCCTTGCCTGTAGGAATTGGTTCCAGCACCTCTGCAGACACACCCCAAGAAGACATGGGAGCTGATTCCAAGTCAGAAGGGGAGGGGGAAGTGGAAGGAGTTGTCAAGGCATCAAGGTTGCAGGCGCTCCCCCCCAACTTGTGAGAATATCGGTGCCAGGGAAGGTGAAGCCCAGATGCAGTCTCATCACTTGGATGATAGTCTGGCTGGGCCATCCCTTGAACCTGTGGGAACACAGGCTCCTAATGAAGAGTAGGAGGGGGTGGGAATAAGAGACCCCAGAGTCAGTCATCAGATGAAAAGGGAGGAGTAATGTGGGGTCATGAGACACTCCAAGGGACTTGCAGCAAGGGAGGTGACACTGTGCAAATACCCATCTTGAGGGCAGGCATTGGTAGGCCACTCAGTCTGAGAAGGGGGGTCCATAGTAGCCAGCGGCAGTTCAGTAGCAACTCTCATGCATAGTGTTTTAAGCCAGGGCGTTACCTGAAGCCTCCTCTATTATACAAATCCTGCTAGAAAAGCTTGCTGTCAGTCGCTGCATAAGGATATTATCTGTAGCCTGAAGCAAGACCTCCTGTTTGTAGTTTACATAATAAAAGTAATTGACTGGAAATATAGCTTGACTGCTTGACTACAAAGGAAGCCAGGGGTTGGGCACCTGATATTGCCTAACTCATATGAAATGAAGGAGGCGTATCAAACACTACATGTAATGTGAAAGGAATAACGTTGAACTGAGTTCACAACAACACATCATCGGTAGGGCAAAATCACTAGGGCACTGTGAGACAGTAGCCTGTCTCACAATGGTCTAAACCCAGCTCAAGTTCCCTGAGTCAGGTCATCTATGAATGATTTAGCACTGGGTTTCCCATGAGCGTGTGGACCCTTCTCCTTCCAGCCACACTCTGCTCCCAAGATGGATGGCTCTCTGCATGGATCCGAATAACATTGGGTTGTGGTCTGCTTCAGGCCCCTACAGGATGGGGAGGGGGAGTTTAACACACATACACACACACACACACCCTGGAGCTGTCCAGGCAGCTAGCTGTTATGTGGAAGCTTCCCTCCCAATGCAAATACCAGCTTTCAGGTCTGTGTGGGAGTGTCATTGGAAGGAAAGAGTTAACCTGCCCACCTTGTGTCGCAAAAATAAATCCTGATGCTGTGGCCAGGTGCACTCCATTTGGCAAAACCTTGGCAAACAAAAGGGCAAGCAATGAAGTCTGAGAAACAGAATGACTTTACATGAGTCCAAGCCAGATTAGTTGCCCCAGATCAACAACAGGAAAGCTGGAAGCATTTCTTGCCTTGAAAAGTTCTACAAAATCTGCATCTCTTCCTTTCTTTAGAATTATGATCCTCTAGGTACAAATAATTTGAGATGCTTACATTTTTTTTCCAGGCTGATGTTAGAGAGTGGGTGGTTCCTTGTTACCTGCCTCCTCCACCTCACCAAACCCCACCCCAAGAGGAGTACTAGAGCTCTTTCTCCCTCAATGTTTAATTGATTCAAATGTAATGTCTTCCTCCTACCACCCCATTTATTCTCTTATGTCTGGAATGGCTACCCCGCACCCCTTTGTAATGAGGAGGAAAAAAGAGAGGCTTCGGAATTCAGTAATAACATTCTATTTATTTATTATTTATGTATTTATTAAATGTATTAATTGCACCATCTGCCTTACTGCATGCCTGAGGTAGCGTACAATGAAAATGTGATTAAAACATCCCAGAAAGCTAAGGAACACAGGTACAAACAAAGACCCCATACAATAAAAATTGAGAGCAGCATTACAATTAAAGAGCAACAAACATTACACAGCATTAAAAAGCCCAATAGAACAGAACAGACTTTACTGCCCAACTAGTTCATCAGTCAGTTGATGTAACTGCATATAACCATAGGTTCTTACTCTTTTGCTAAGAGAGAGAGAGAGAGGGAGGGAGAGAGAGAGGGAGGGAGAGAGAGAGGGAGGGAGAGAGAGAGGGAGGGAGAGAGAGAGTTAAAAAAAGAAAAATGTTGAACAAGGCACTCAGATCAGTTCATCATGTGCACAATCTACAGCAACAGATTTTAGGACCTTTACTCAAATATTTTTAGCAGCTACTGCAAAGAAGAATATTCAACTACTTACATAAGGATCTATACCTACAAGTAGTTTACACATCTACTCAGCCAAAATTCAATCAGACATTCCTCCCAACAAAGGTGCAAGGAATCTTTTCCTGAGACTGGCATACAGTCACAGAAAATATATAAAATAATATACTCTATTTGTGGAGCCTCACACATATAAAAATACTGAAAAATGGGAACGTTTATTTACCTCTTATCCAAATATGTAGAGGACATAGTCTGGCAATGTAATTCTGAAATAAGCTTTTCTTATCACTGAGTGAGTCAAGGAATTAAGATAATTAGAGAAAGATCACTCACCCTTATAAAGATGGTACCATCTGCTAAATCCTGTTTGTTGAATAGTTTCCGCATCTTTATTAGCATCCAGTGAACATAAGCCATCTCCAATGTTAACCTTAGATTTACTTAGGTGAAAGGAAGCCAATGAGAGAGAAAAATGGGCCATGTTGTTGTTTTTTGTTTTGTTTTTTTAAATAGTAAGAAGTTCAAACACCCCTGTTCTTCTGATCTAAATATCTAAAATATGTGCCAAGATCTTCTGCTCAAATATATTTTCAAGGCTGGGTACACCAGCTGGCCTCCCTTAGTTTTAAAGAAGGTATAACATGTTTTCACCAGCCTAGACACAGCAAAGTTAATAGTCTGTTTATGTGTCTTCCAGGACAGATCCTCTGAAAAATGTGCACCCAAATACTATACGATGAGCATTGTGCAATGCAATGCTTATCCAGAAACCATTTATGTCTTTTGGGATCTTTTGGCAAAGACCATCATTTTACTTCTATCATAATTAATTTTGAGAAATTGAGTTCTACAATAGTTTCACAATTTGTTCAATAATCTAGGCATTGTTATCTGTGTAAGGGATAACAAGACCATATAATCCGCATATAAAAGCATAGAGATTTTATGTAGTTCTATGGACAAAGAGGGGGTGGAGCGGGGAGGAGGGAGAAGATAGTTATACATGATATTATTAATGTGGAAACTGACTTTAAAAGGTGTTAACAAATACCCCTGTTTTACCCCTCTGAGAGTTGTGATCTTTTCTGTTAAAGTGCCCAGAGAATACCTTAATAATTGTATGAGTATAAAGCTCTTGACTTAGAATAAGAAGTCTCCTATCAATATGTGTGGCCTGCAATTTATTTCATAGTCTGGTCCTGTTTACCAAATTAAATGCTGATGAACAATCTATAAAAGCATCAAACATAGATTTCAAGGATCCATAGACTGACTTCTGAATTTGATGCTGCAAAATAAAACACTGGTCTGTTGTATTGAATCCCTTCCTAAAGCCAGCTTGTTCAAGACAGATTACCTGATTAGTCTGTGCCTGGTCTAATAATCTATTTACTAAGAACCTAGAATAAAGTTTAGAATCAATATCTAATAGACTAATAGGTTTATAATTACTGGGGTTTCTTTTGTCACCTTTTTTGAAAATGGTGAACACAATACTGTTTTTCCATCCCTTGAGCATCCAACCTGAAGAGTTAATAAAAGAGAACAATCTTGCTAGAATAGGTACCACCAGTCTGAATTGGCTTTAAACAATTGTGGCAGTAGCATGTCCTCACTTGGGGCTTTACCATTATTCATCTGATGGATCCATCTTTTGATGTCTTCACCTCTTACCGGAGCCTATCCTGGAGTATCCTTCGAAGACTGTAACCTCTCCTCTACACAAGGCCTCTCTTCTTCTGATCCACCAAAGATGGCTTGAAAATTATCATCCCTCCCAAGAGAGGTGTGATTTTACTGCCCAATTAAAGTAAAATCACAACTCTCTTGGGAAGGAGTTCCACAGGCAGGATGCTGTTACCAAAAAGGCCCTGTCTCAAGTATCCACCAACCTAGCCTCTCTAGGTGATGGGACATATAACAGGGCCTTCACAGATGATAACAAATTATGGACAGAGTCATATGGAAGGAGGTTATCCTTCATGTATCCACAATACTTTTCAACAACAGCCCCACATAGAGCACATTACAATAATCTAAATGAAAGGTGATTATGGTATGGATCACTGTGGCTAGATCTTCCTTTCCCAGTGAAGGGTGCTGCTGGCACACCAAATGAAGCTGGGCAAAGGCAGTCCTGGCCACTTCTACCACCTGACCTTCCAGGAGCAGCACTGGATCCAAATGCGTCTGCTCCGAAAATTACAAAGATAAATCCGTACCGAAAACTGTAATTCCAGTGCCCAGCCATCTCCGTGAAATCCTCCATCTCTGTTTACTTTCAGCCCAAACACTTCCTCTTCCTAGGGGCTTCCCCAAAGAAAGCTGTCTTAGGTGTGCCTGAGCGATAAACTCTTTGTTTAATGCAGTGCTGTTTTAAAGAAAGAAAAAGCCTTTTAAAATGACCATGCCGCTCCAGAAAAGAACACCCACAAACAAGGCGGTGAGCACAATTCATTTTTTTTTAAAAAAACTTACGTATTTATTATTGGAATATACTACACTGTGCTTTTATTTACGAAAATTCCGTGACTCTTTGCGGACGACGAAAAAAAAGCCACATTACTGCTGGCTCCGCAGGACCTCGTGGTGCTGTTCCGAAGAGGATTCCATGGCACAGACTGAAGGGAATTCGATCCCATTTCAGTCCATGGCAGAATTCTCTGACAACCCTACCACTGATACCAGGCAGGGGTGGGTTTGCACATCCCTAAGCACATCCCTAAGGACTAGTAGCCATTGATAGCTTTCTCCTCCAGGAATTTATCTAACCCCTTTTTAAAGCCATCCAAATTGGTGGCCAACATGGCCAACATTGGTGGCCAACATGTGGTAGTGAATTCCATATTTAACTAGGTACTGCACGTCGACAGTACTCTGTCAGTGTCAACAGCGCTGTGCTAAGTGGACCAATGATCTCATTCAGTATAAGGCAGCTTCCTAGGTTCCTGTTCTCCTAGTCTAGCAGTAATGCAACAGAATTTTTTGTGCATGTTGTTTT
The DNA here is from genome assembly GCF_057233095.1 of Heloderma suspectum. Taxonomy (NCBI): domain Eukaryota; kingdom Metazoa; phylum Chordata; class Lepidosauria; order Squamata; family Helodermatidae; genus Heloderma; species Heloderma suspectum. The sequence continues at coordinate 213,018,821 of NC_139462.1, forward strand.
CAGTAAGCTGCTATCTTGCATCCCCCTCACTGATACTGATGTCTTGATAATGTACTGCAGAGTGGTTTATACCTACACATACAATTTCCTGATGCCTTCTGTAAGCATCTGTACTTTCTATATATGTTAGCATACTGATTTGATGTTAACCTCCCAATGAAGTTAGCATCGGTCACAGGGGAACCAGGACAGAGAATGCCAGAGCACTCAAAGGGAGATTGCCATGTCAGAACAGAGCTGCTTATATGGCTCTAGCTCTAGAAACATACCATTAATCCTTCCAGGTAATGTGATGGTCTCAGAATAATAAAAAAAGAATGCACACAAGGGATGTTCAGCATGTACTCCAAGCTTTGAGCCTCACATTCCATTCTGGGACCGTGGGTGGGTGGGTGGCAGGGATGTTTAATAAAGGAGGCAGAATATAGCAAGAAGCACCAATAAACCAGGGACAAACTTTCATAACCTAGAATTCTCTCAGGACTTTCCCTTGATAATCAGCACTTGTCTTGGGGAAATAAACTGTGGTGTGACTCTTTCTTTCAGTCTCATCTTGCTTATTCGAAAGGAAAAGGTGTATTACTGCAGTCATTTCTGTTTTCCCCATCCCTCTGATCACCTGAACCCCATGGGGAACCTTCACACTTGGAGGTTTTTCATTTGTGTAATGTACTGCAGGGAAAACAATAAGTCCACATGGTCACAGATATGGTCATAACACAACATCATCTATCTTGGAGCGGAGGGATGCTCAGAAATTGGTGGCGGGCCTAAAGACGATCTGGCAATCTCCCTGTGGACAGGAATTGATCCTAATCCCTCCAGCAGTGAAGTTTGATTGCTCTTTGTACACTGATCAGGGAAAACATAGAATTCCATAAATAATGGGATTTCTTCAGGGGCGTGTGCACATCTGTGGTCGATCCCCCCCCACAAAGTACTGAATGTTCTGCAGAAATTGGTGTTGCAAAGTGAAAGTCTCTTGCCTGATTAAGTCTCTCTCTCTCTCTCTCTTTGGATAGAAGATTGCATATTTTCCTGGAAGTCCTTTACCTAGGAGATTCAGTACAGACAAAAGAAAGGTAATTCTTTACATGGCACATAATTAAACTATGGGATTTGCTACTCCATGTGGTGATGGCCACCAACTGTGGTGGCTTTAAAAGGGGATTAGGCAAATCTAGGGCAGATAGTCCATGATGGCTATATGCTACCTTCAGGGTCAGAGGCATCACGTCTCTGAATACCAGTTTCTGGGGAAACAGCAATGCAAGAGGATGAATGCCCTCCTGCCTTATTTGAGGGCTTCCTGGAGGCATCTGGTTCCCACTGGGGATGTTGTACTAGACAGGCCCTTCATCCTAGATCCTTGTCCCAGATTGGTTCAAAGCCAGGACTTTGAATTGGGCCTAGTAGTAGAAACAAATCAGCAACCAACAACATTGGTTCAAGGCAGACAGAATAACATCAGAGCCATATGTTATGTACAGTGAGCCCCAGTTTAAAGTATGGTAGCTGTATTCTGGATGAATCAAACAAGCACTCTTTATGTAGAGCGCACTAATCTGGATGTTACTAGAGCATGAAGCCTGTGATCAGTTGTTCAACTTATTTCAGGTAGCTGGTGATTGATGGGATGATGCATCTGCACATACGTTACAGGCTGGAATTTGTGCAGATATCCTATCTGAAACATTTGCTATCATTTCCTTGGAGTTAGGGATGTGCAAATCAACAAGACTCAAACTAGCAGAAGTTCTCCAAATTCCATCTTGAAGCTCATTCTGACTCAAGTCCGTATCAGATCGTCAGCTGTTTCTTTTTGCATGAAAATCTGTGCATATTTTTTTCAAATGTACACATCAATTGTACGCTTCATTGAAATATATTAATTTCCTTCTTCTCCCATTCATTTATTAAAGCTTGTTTGTGCACATCTTTCAAAAGTACACTTTTTTTTTCATGTGGATTTTTCAAATATACACATGCTGTCAAAGGCATTCTGTTGTTGTTGTTCTGCAAATCACATTGAAAGCTCAGAAAGGTGCAGACATTGACTGCAGGTTGAGTACAAGTCCATGTTCAGTCTAGAATGTGAGAACTGGGTAAATCCTGACCAAAAATGAACTGAACCAAATTTCTCATAAATCCCTACTCAAAGCCCGAATCATGGATATGGGAACTCTTCTATCATTCCCATATGAATCAAATCATGACATCATGTTTACCATCATGGTGTATACTTTTATTAACCTAAAGTTTTTGCCCTGAAATTTTGCCAGGCAGTTTAATGGAACCAGCAGTCATCCTTGGCTTTTCCAGTCTTTGTTTTTTAACATAAAGGATTCAGCTGTATCAGACATGGTGAAAAATGTGCCGTTTTCCTAATGTGTTTTCTCCCTGTTTTTATGAAACCCTGAATCTATGTGCAAGAGGTGCAATTTATTAAATGTCATGGATGGGTCATCTGACCAGTAGTTTGAGCAAGAAATTCATATCCCATGATTCCGAAGGCTGAAAGGTTAATACATAACAGATGCTGCTTTGGAGGAAACCATTACAGGCAATGCTTTTCAATCAATGAGATGCTATTATGAGCAATAGATCCAATCTCTTTTAATCAATGAACCTTTATTACTACATTTACTAAAAAAGAGGCCATATGCAGTTCATATAAAACAGCCTACAGTCTTCTGCCAAGGTGCCCCCCCGCCACCTCCATGAAGCTCTACTCTCCTTCTCATGTGCTGAGACTCCTACATGGCCTCTAGTTTAATTCAGAAAGTAATGCAATGTATTCTAGTAAATGAACTCTCATTTTAATTATAAATGCATATTTCAGAGCTGGGAAAGGAGAAAACCACAGAGTTGGCAGGGACTTATTTGACTGCCTACATTCTAAGGATAAATTCAATGTCTCGCAATTGTGTAGCTGGAGTGTAGCTAATCTCCTAACCATGATGGAGCCAGTTAAAACAGGAGTTTCTGTTGAGGGCAGAATTCCCTCGTGGATAATCTTTTGGGATCTTCTCGCAGTGATTGGGACAGAAGCCAGCAGTGGGTGGGCCCAGTGCCTCCCTGCTATAAAGGTGGAGAGGGGGTCCTTGGGTGCCCCACCTCCACTGGCCAGTGTTCACTGAGGCAAAAGCTTGCCAGGGTCTCAGTGTGGCTGCATCTCAGATCCCTTCAAGTCAGCCAGGAAGCCACCTCTCACCACAGATCAGAGGTAGGGCCAGTGGAGGCTGGTGACTCCAATGTCGTTGGGATAGTAAATCCGCTCCAGGTTTCAGTCAGAACCATTCAGAACTCTAACGGGGCTACTCAAGGAGCAAAGCTGACTGAAACCTGGAGCAGATTCACCACCCTATTGACATTAGAGCCACCAGCCTCCACTGGGGAGGGCATATGTGCTGGATGCAGAAGGTCCCAGGTTCAATCCCTGGCATCTCCAGGTAGGGCTGGAAAAATGTCTGCCTGAAACCCTGGAGAGGTTTCTATCTCTCAGTCTGTCTATCATCTCTCTCTCATCTCATCTCGTCTCGTCTCATCTCATCTTGTCTCGTCTCATCCCTCTGTCTAATCTCTTACATTGCCTTTTCTCCTAAAGACCTTAGGTTCTTTGGCTCTAATGTCAATAGGGTGGTGAATCTGCTAGGGATGTCAGATAATTCTGCCACGGATCTCAGGGAGGCCGAATGCCAGTGCATTCGGCCCCCTGAAATCGGTGGCAGAAAGGTCTGTCCCCCCTGCCCCCCCCGGGACGGGACTTACCTTGGGCGGATCTTTCTGGCAGCGGCGGCTCCGGCGGTGCTTTGGCTCCAGCGGCGGCTCCGGCGGCCGGTCTTCTGACCGGCTGCTGCCGCCGCCACCATTTCCAGTTAAAAAAAAAACAAAAAACGTGATAGGCTACGTAAAGATTTACATAGCCTATCACGGCTAGATTTTTAAAAAACACCGTGATAGGCTACGTAAATGTTTACGTAGCCTATCACGGCTGATTTAAAAAAAAACAAAAAAGACGCGCGTATGCAAATGGCGGTGCCCATGGGCGCCGCCATTTGCGTTCCTTATTTTGGCACGTCTTAGTCTACGTAAACATTTACGCAGACTAAGACGGCGAAAATAAGGGGAACGCAAATAGTGTAGACACTACGCTATTTGCGTTCCCCTTATTTTCGCTGTCTTAGTCTACGTAAATGTTTACGTAGTCTAAGACGTGCCAAAATAAGGAACGCAAGTGTGTGTACATAAGTACGCATTTGTGTACGCGCATTTTTTTTAAAAAATCAACCATGATAGGCTCCGTAAACATTTACGTAGCCTATCATGGCTGACTGCAGGGACGCAAACGGCGGCAGCTACAGCCGCCGCCAATTGCGTCCCTGCTAGCCAGGGACGCAAAATTAGGGATGTCAGAGAATTTCTCCATGCATCTCGGGGAGGCCGAATGCCAGCGCATTCGGCCCCCTGAAATTGGTGGAGAAACGGTCTGCCCCCCCCCCAGGATGGGACTTACCTTGCTCGAATGTCCCTGGTGGCAGCAGCAGCTCCGGCGGCGGCGTGGCGGCGGCGGCCGGTCTTCCAACCGGCTGCCACTGCCGCCATTTCCAAGTAAAAAACCCAACACAACAACAAACGTGATAGGCTACATAAAGATTTACGTAGCCTTTCACGGCTAGATTTTTAAAAAACACCGCGATAGGCTACGTAAATGTTTACGTAGCCTATCACGGCTGACTGCAGGGATGCAAACGGCGGCGGCTACAGCCGCCGCCATTTGCATCCCGGCAGGAGAAGAGGTTTCGCGGCCAGAGGGACGGGGCGCCTCCCCCCCAGCCAGAATTTCGGCAGGGAGGGACGGGGTGCCTCCCCCCCAGCCAGAATTTCAGTGGGGAGGGATGGGGCACTTCCCCCCCTGCATCAGCATAATCCGTGGAAAGGTAAGTCACTTTTGTACATCCCTAGAATCTGCTCCAGGTTTCAGTCAGCTTCGCTCCTTGGATAGCTTGGCAGCATTCAAAGAGCACTCAGCGGTTCTGAATATATTGCTCTATGGTTTCTCAGCTGATGGCACTTTTCTTTTTCCAAACTAAAAACATCCTGTACATGTCTACTCAGAAGAAAGCTCCAGCAACTTCAACAGGACTTACTCCCATATATGCACAGTTGGTAGGAAGTAAGTCCCATTAAACTGAGTCTGAATAGGGGGCATAGGGTCGCTCTGTAAGGGCGCAATCCTATGGCCGCTAGTCAGCCGCTAGACAGCCATGGGATAGGTTGGTTCCCGGGAATTGACCTTCACCCCCTCCTCATAGGCAGCATGGAATGGCCCCGTGCTCTGTGCTCAGAAGAGGAGTGCAGAGCGACAAAAGTGGGGCATTCCTGGGGGCATGCCGGGGTGGGGAACTCGGAAATGCCAGTACGGCACATCCAACATGTCATCCAGCTGCTGCTTCCCCCACTCCAACTTCCTGTGGCTAGCAAACGTAGGGTGGCTGATGCGTGGAGCGGATGATCCCCTCCATGCTTCTCCTGCCCTGCATTGGATAGGCAGTCGCCTCCAAATTCAGAGGCGGCCACCTATCCTGGTAGGATTGCTCCCTAAGTGTGTTTAGGATTTTAGCCTCATAGTGCAAGCCTGTGCACATCTACTCAGAAGTAAGGCCCATGGAGTTCAATGGGGCTTACTCCCAAGTAAATGTGCATAGAAATACAACATTAAATATGTATTTAATTATTAGCTTGGTGTTTTTCACATTTTGGGCTCTCTGTTTCCATGAGACAACTTCCTCTTATTGTTAGGAACACAATGATTCATCCAAAATTTATTGCTTTCACAAAAGCTCCATTTTATTTGTCAAAATGCACAAGGATTAAGAGCTTATATTTTCCCCAAATGATTAATTTTTCATCAAGAGCCTTCATACTCAAAACCAAATATATATTTTTCCTGACATACTGTGTAGAGATTTTTCATCTATTTTTAAAAACGCAAACCTCCCCCATTCTCCTTAGTTCCATACTTTTTTCCTCAGTGCTTCCTCTTTTGCTTCTTCCCACATTGGCGTAAAGGTAGATGAAATGAGAAAAGTAGTTTAATAGAAAAGTCGGTAGTTTTAACCATTTTAAAGGCCTCTCTCTCTCTCTCTCTCTCTCTTTCTCTCATTGGCCTACTACAGTATTTCTAGCCTTAGAAATTAAAGATTCAAAAACTGTAAAACAGAAGATTTCCAGATCCATTCTGGTTTCTTAAGAATGGTCATTCAGTAGAACTTCCAAATCTTGATGTTGAATAGATTCAAATCCCACTTCACCCATAGTCGCACTTAACTCCAAGGATTCATGCCCTCTCTCCCCCTTCACATCTCTCACAAAACCCACTTTTACCATGAAGTCTTTGGAGTAACACCTGAAAGGCTGACATACAGAAAAGATTTGTTCTCTGCTAGCTATCTGAAAAGGCAGGACTAGTGTTTAAGGTCGAGGAGGATAAGATTTTGGTTGAACATTAGGGGAAGCTGCTTGATGGTAAGAGCAGTTTGACAATTGTGTAGAGTGGTGGTGGGCCTTCATTGCTGTAGGTCTTCAAACAGAGGCTAAGCAGCAGTGGTGTTGGGGTGATTTTAGAAGTCCAGATGCTCATAGGGATGTACAGATCATGTGAAATCCATTCTACCTGTGTTTCATGGATTGTCAGGTGCCTTTCATTCTGCCATCTGGCAATCAGCAGAATATGATTTTTTTTTTGTCCCAGAAAATGTGCAAAACCTCCCCAAATGTGCATTTTCATGCTTTAGTATATGAGGAAATGCATATTTTTGCCCATTTTTTTAATTGTTTGCATATTTTTTGGTAATGAAATTTGCACAAAATTGGGAAAGTTAGAAAACCAGTCTGCAAGTCAGTGGAATCCACCCAACTGGGGAAAAATCATCCGCTGCAGAATCCACCAGTCGGATTCATCAAAATCTGAAGTCATTTGGTTCCATTGAGTATTTCTCCGACATCTCTAGATGCTTATCATGACACTCCTTAGCCACACCCCCAAGGAGAGTCCAAAAATACAGGCAGCTGCACTGATCCATATCAACAAACCAGTTCTAGCCATTTTCATCTCCACCAGAAGCAGGTCTTTGAAAGCTAATGGGTCTTAATTGCCCATACCTGACCAAACCCCTCCAAAATATTTTGCATGATAACAGGGTACACTATATTGCTGCTGGGAAAATTCATTTCACCCCCCCTCCGCCCACTACTATGAGAACTACAGCTAAGCTCAAAGAAACAGGAAATTCCTAGCGGGGTGGGTGGCAGATGACATCAATGTCCCTGCTGAGAAAAGTCTTGACACTGCGTCCCTGTGAGCCCTGGCCCCACTACATGACTGCTAGACCACCATCTGTTGGGGATGCGCTAGGCCTGAGTTTCCAGCAGGAAACCAAGAATTCTATGATTCTAACCCTTAGACTTTATCCTCAACTGAAACAAACCCCGAACTAGGGATGTAGAGACTGTGTTAAATCTGCTCTGTCTGTGTTTTGTGGATTGTCAGGCACCAATTCATTCCATCACCCACCCACAGATAGATGTGAATATGTTTCTTCATCATGCAGAAAAATACAGAAATAATTGCGTAAATATTTATACACGTTTTTACATAATTTACCTCAGTACATAACATGTAGTGTATTGTTTCCCCATTCCATTCAACATTTCCTCAGCAGAAACTTACCTATTTTTCTACAGAGTTATATGTGTAAATTTAGGGAAAGTAAAAAAATCATCCAAAAGTCCATGGACTCTGCACGGCCTGAGGGGGGCACTCCGCCATAGATTCTGCAGGTCAGATTCTTAGAAATCAAAGCTCATTTTAATTGTCTCAAATTTCTCCAGCATCCCTACCCCAAACATGGGTAACTGCTTTTGCTCATTCCTTATTACTGTTGCTTTTATTCCTCCTCCTCTCTCTCTGGTGAGGCAGAACCTGTATAGAATTGCATTATAAATATACTGATCACTGAACCTATTTAAAGACCACCCATTATCCCTTTATTTTTTCAATGGGAGTGCACTGACACTGGCAAACGTTCACCTTCCCTGCCTCCCCCACCCAGCCCAATAGAATTCAGGAGGGCATCTTTTCATTAGCAAATCTTTTCATTTGCCATGGAGAAAAGGAAATGTCAAGAGGAACATTTCCCACTGAATTCCAGGGTCCCAAAGTATCAATCTGGGTTTCTTAAGCATTTTCATTTTAATACAATGGAAATAGATGGCAGAGCAGAAAAAAATGACTTAGGGGGCAATTCTATGGGTGCTAGTCAGTGGCTAGATGGCCATAGGATATGTGGTTTTCTGGGAACTGACCTTGGAGCCCATGCTCCGAGGTCAGTTCCCGGAGAACTGACCTCCCCCCACATATGTGCTGCCTCACAGGCAGCGCGGGATGGCCCCATGCTCCATGCTTGGAGGAGGAGTGCAGAGTGGCCAAAACAGGGCGCTCCAGGAGGGTGTTCTGGGGAGGGCGGAAATGGCTGTACGATGCAGTCTATGGGACATCTGACAGCCTCCTCCCCCGCTCCGCCTTCCCATAGCTAGACAGCTGACATGGGCTGTCTAGCCGCAAATGCAGGGCAGGAGAAGAGCAGAGGGAACAATCCCTCCATGCTTCTCCTGCCCTGCATTGGATAGGCTGTCACCTCCGAGTTTGGAGGTGGCCGCCTATCCCCATAAGGATTGCGCCCTTAGTTCCATCCTGTGGATTGCTGTCAAACAGAGAAGTAAGGAAAATATTATCAGCAGATAATGGATCAGTCCATAACCTCAAGCACAGTTACAGGACAGACACATTCTATTTTAATTAGTGATGCTGCCTAATTTTGTAATTAGTTGGCTCGCTGGTTGAAACTTGTGTGTTCATCATGCTCACTTTTGTAATGAGCCCAGATGGGTGTTTGACAAAGTCACTATTAAGTTTGGAATTGATCATGAACATCAGAGCTTGCACAGTCTGTATCTACTAGGGTTGGTGGAGAAATCTGCCATGGACTCCAATGAGGCTGGATTCTAAAGAAGTCCACGGCAGAGTCCATAGTGGAAGAGACTACCCCCCCACCACCCTGCGATATTCTCCCCGGATGGACCCTACCAGCCACTGGCCGGTCTGGGTCCATCTGCTGCTGTCCGCTGCCCCAGTCTGTGGACGCAAATGGCGTCAAGCGTAGCGGACACCATTTGTGTTCCTGCTTTAGACATGATAGGCTACATCTGCTATGCCATTTGTATCGCTGCTCTTTTCATGATAGGCTACGTAAATATTTACGTAGCCTATCAAGGCTAAAGCAAGGATACAAATGGCACCCGCTATGCTGGACACCATTTGTATCCGCAGACCGGCCGCAGACGGAAATTCGGCTGTGGATGGGCCTGGCTGGTGACTCCGCAGACTCGTCACAGAGTGGAGCTGGCCGGGGAGGATTCCAGAGGGAGAGACGGATTGTCTCCCCCCCCGAGGATGCCCCAAACTGGACAGGTGAGTGGGGTTCGTACACCCCCAGTATCTACAACACAATTTCTGTGCAGGTGCTTAATTGGTTGAAATGTGATAATGTCACTTTACCCACAATCAATCACATTTGAAGAAAAAGAACTGCTCCTCATTCCATCTCTTCCTAATTCTCCTCCATGATCAGCAACAGATGTCAAAAACACATTACGTAGAAAGGCCACATGAAAATAACCACTCAGGAAGGATCTGATGTTATGATGCACTACACGTTTTCAAACTAGGGTTGTTCATAGGTATGTCAGACAATTCTGCCACGGATCTCAATGAGGCCGAATGCCAATGCATTAGGCCCCCCGAAATCCATGGCGGAACAAAGCCCCCCCGCCCCCCCCATGAAAGGCATGTGAAACGGGACACCTACCTGCTGCTGTTCGTGCTGCTTTGTGAATGGTGGCCGCGTCTGCGGCCACCATTCACTTCTTCATTATAGCCATGATACAGGCTATGTAAATACTTACGTAGCCTATCACGGCTAACGCAGGGACGCCATTTGCGTCCCTGCGGAAGCCGTGATAGGCTGCGTAAGTATTTACATAGCCTATCATGGCAAAAAAAAGGGAACGCATATGGCGGCGGCTGCCATTCGCTTTCCCTTATAGCAAAAGAGAGGGGCGCAAATGGCGTAGTGGCCGCCATTTGTGTAGGGATGGCGGAGAATTTCTCCCCGAAACTTCGGGGGGCCGAGCACCAACGTGTTCGGCCCCCTGAACAAGTTTCGGGGAGAAATCCTCCGCACCCCCCCGCCCCCCGCACCCCCCCGGGACGGGACTTACCTTCCCTGAATGTCCCTCCTGGCGGCGGGTCCGGCTGGTGGTTCGTCGGGTGTTCGAGCGGGGCGGGAGCGGCAGATGGTCTTTCGACCGGCTGCCACCGCCGCCATTGCAATAAAAGAAAAAAAAAAAAGTCCCCTGATAGGCTACGTGACGATTCACGTAGCCTATCACGGCTAGATTTGCAAAGTCAGCCGTGATAGGCTACGTGAATCGTCACGTAGCCTATCAGGGGACTTTTTTTTTTTTTTACTTTCGTGTTTGTGGCCGGGCGAGGCGGGAAGCCTCCTCCCCGGCCTGAATTTCGGCCGGGCGAGGCGGGAAGCTTCCCCCCCGGCCTGAACTTCGCGGGGGGAGCAGCGAAGCGCTCCCCCCCACCGCGAACAAGCTGCGAGAAAAGGTAAGTGACTTTTGTCCACCCCTACGATTTGCGCCAATCTCTTTTGCCATAATAGGCTAGGTAAATATTTACGTAGCCTATCACAGCCAAAAAAAAAAGGGAACACAAATGGCGGCCGCCGTAGCTGCCGCCATTTGCGTTTGCTGCTTTTTTGTTTTTTTTTTTTGCCGTGATAGGCTACGTAAATATTTACGTAGCCTATCACGGCAAAATACAGGGACGCAAATGGCGGCAGCTACGTAGCCACCGCCATTTGCGTCCCTGTGCAGCCTGCCTAGCAGCCGGATGTCCAGCTGTGGGCAGCCCTGGCTGGCAGCTCCACAGAATTGCCATGGAGTGGAGCTGGCTGGAGATAATTTCGGGGGGGGATGGAGTGCCTCCTCCCCCCCACGAATGTCACCCTTTGAAAAGGTAAGTGATTTTTGTACATCCCTAGATGTTCATCACTGGGAAATACGTTTCTCTTTCTGCTCAATTGAGTTCTGTGGTGTGTCTGACTCAGTTGGCATTTGTGGGCTGAGCTGTGGGTGTTTCCCAAAGTCTGGGAACGTTTTGCATATTTTTTGGTGGTGAGCCATAATTTTTATGAGAGATTTGCCCAAATTGCAATAATTTATAATTATGATTCATAATTTAATAGAGATTTGCCCAAATTGCAACTGCAACTTGGGCAAATGATGAAAACTGCAGCAGAAATTTGCACAATTTGCACATGGAAAGTGGTACAACATTCAACTGTAATTTGTGCAACTTAAAAAATACAGAAAATCTGCAAACTGGCCTGACTTGATGCAGGTCAAGATAGGCTCCACAGTAGAAAGTGAACCAAAGTTCATGGAAAGAGGTGATCCAAGGGAAGCTCGTCAAGCTTCGCCCCCCCAATGGATTCCTCCAACATCCTTATTCCAAATGACACCACCCAAGATGCACTTCAATATTTTGCATGCACAAAAACTCATAACAATGGAGCAAAAGTTTGTAATAAAGGAGAACACTCATACAAGCTAACATTGGTGCATTGGTCCATTCATTATTTTCAAAAGAAATAATGAATTCACCCAAGGTTCAATGGGACGTGCCACACTGCTGTGTGCTTAGATTGGGTTGGGCGACTTATAGCCATCCAGATGTTTTGCCTTTCAACTCCCAGCACCCCTCACTATTATCTGTCTGGCTAGTGCTGATGGGAGTTGTTGGCCAAAAGTTGCCCACACCTGGCTTTGCTAATCCACTTAAACCAACTTGACCTCAACTGACCTCAAACCAAATTAACCTCACAAATGTCAAAAGCCTGCACTTACCACTAATTTAAATAAAAAGTGAAGTTACTTACATACCATCTGCTATGGTACCATAAGGAGGACCATAGTTCAGTGGTAAAGCACATGTTTTGCATATAGGAAAGGAAATCCCAAGTGCAATCTCTGGCACTGTCATGCTCCCACTGGAGGGATCCTCCTCTTCTGAAGAGTGAGAACTCTGAGACAGATGAAGCCATGGAGCCACCTCTGTCAGGAGACATGGGGGAGTCTGGGCCCTTAGGGGGCAAAGTCATGGGTTTACCCCTGCCAGAAGAAGGGAGTTCTGCTTCAGAGGTAGAGGGTGAATGTTGACCCAGTCCCAGAGAGTGACATTAACTTAAGAGGCAGATGAGTAAAGGTCCTTTAAAATGAAATATCCAACTCTAAGGAAGAACCCCTCAGGTGTGAGGATTATAATATATGGCAGCTGAGCTGTGCATGGAGCTCAGGAAGCCCGGGGAATATAAGCCTGCATTTTCTGTCTGGACTTTGCTGAAAACAACAGTATTTCTGAGCAACTTGTATCTTGTCTATAACGGTTTGGACTACTGTATTATTGACCTTGGACTTCTGCCTCATGCTGCCTCTGGATTCTGTTTATACTTGCCTGCTATCCTGTGTGCTTGACCTTGGCTATGACACTGACTTATCTCTGGAAAATCCTTGTTCACTTGTAAAAGCTCTGCTTAGCTCTTGGCCTACTTAATTGACTCCTCCATTGCAATTAATTGTGTGTGTTTGTACAGTAAAGGAGCTGAACAGGACAGCCATCTCCATTTTAAAAGGTCTGGTACAGGTGATGGGGAGACAGCTTTCTGAGACCCCAGAGAGCCACTAGTAGTCAGATCAGATAGTGCTGAGCTAGATGGACAAAGGGATGCTGGAGATATTCGAGATGGACTAAAATGAGCTTGGATTCCTAAGAATCCGATCTGCAGAATCTGCTGTGGAGCGACCCCCTCAGGCCACATGGAGTCTGTGGACTTCCAGAATTTTTTATTTTTTTTTACTTTCCCGAAATTTACACATATTTATTTGTAGGAAAATATACAAGTTTCTACTGAGGAAAAGTTGAATGGAATGGGATACAATATGCTAAATGTTACGTACTAAGATAAATTATGGAAATGGTTACAAAACGTCTTATGTAATTATTTGCATATTTTTCCGCATGATGAAAAAAAAAAATCACACCCATCTGTGAGCAGACGACAGAACAAAAGGTGTCTGACAATCCACAAAACACAGACGGGGCGGATTTTATATGGTCCACACATCCCAAGATGGACAAATAGTCTGACCTTGAAGTTTGCAGCTTCCATACAGCCTATGTGCCAAATCTTCATAACATTCACTATACATGATGTGTCATTGGGAGATCCATTGACTTTGAATGAGGGCGGGGGAGGTCAAAACACAAACTCCACATGCTCAAAAAGCAAAAATCTGGCTCCATTTGAAGCTGGGTTTAATCCCCCTGCAACCTAGACCTTACATGGAATAGGATTTGCCCCATTGCCCCATTGCCCCATTCCCCTGCTGCTACTCAGACAGCCCCCCCCCCCATTGCCAGTCTTCAGGGCCCAGCTCTTCCTTCTGATGGCTCTTTATCTTTAAACTTGGACTGGACAGTTCTTCAAATAGAGAATGACCTGGTTTGAATGATAACCATGGTGGGTTGTGACACATGCCAGAGCATACACAGCTGCGGCTTGTCATGTCATCTGAACCCAGTGAGGATGGGTTGTGCAAGGGTTAAGCTACCCTTGCATAACCCTAAGCCAAGGTTATGGGTTACATGAGAGTTGCTTAACACTCCCATAACCCACCTTCACTGGGTCCAGATGACACAACAAGCCGCAGTTGCAGCTTGAACGTACAGAGCAGCCAGCTCCATGCGGCACAGCCCACCATGGCTGAAATAAGTCATGGGGGCTGTTCGATCATTTGAACTGGCCTAATGCCTTCAAAACAGAAGACAGTTGGGCAGCCCTTCAAACAGGGGACTGTCTCTGTGAAAGAGAACACAAGGGCACCCTAACCCAGACTCTATGAGCAACTGTCTGTGGGAGATGTGAGAATTCAGGGGAACAAGGTGGAAAAGTGGACCATCTTTTTATAAATGTATTGCTTTTAGACTGGCTTATTCTGAAAATTTATTCAGGAATTACCTGTTATTTTTGAGATATATTTATTTTTTAAATAGGGTATACATACATATAATTATTATTATTACCAGCCTTGAGCAGTTTGGGGAAAGCTGGATAACAAAAACTGAAATGAAAGAATGTATGTAACACAGACTTCCTCATCCTGGTGCCCTCCAGATGTGTTGCACTTTAACACCCATCATCCCCAGCCAGCATGACCACTGCTGGCTGAAAATAATGGCGGTTGTATTCCAGCACGTCGGGGGCACCATATTGGGGAAGGCTGAGCTAACATCGACAAAGCTCCTTCACCCCCAATGCTTTGTAATGACATTTATTTGTTTGTTTGTTTATTTATTTATTTATTTTATATCCCACCTTTTTTCTTCCTTAAAGAACCTAAGGTGGTGTACATAATCCTCCTTCTCCTCTCCATTTTATCCTCACAACTGTGAGGTAGGTTGGGCTGAGAGTCTGTGACTAGCCCAAAGTCACCCAGTGAGCCTTCATGGCCAAGTGAGGACTAGAAACTGGATTTCCCAACTCCCTCCCGGTCCAACACTCTAGCCACTACACCATGCTGGCTTTCAAACAATCATGGAATCATCTTGATCCATTCAGCTCTCTAAACCTGGATGGCATTGCAAGCTGTTCTGGATTCTTATTTATTTATTTTGACATTTAACCAAAAAACAAAAACATCTCCCCTACACACACACACAGACATATATCGGCAGAAAACTCTAGGGACAATTTCAGACTCATTTTGATTCTGTGTGTATGAAAGAAGCACATGGTTGTAAAAAAATGGAGAAGTGCCAAAACCGAAAGGGCTTTAATGCTGAAATAATACTACAAACAGCTTGTCATTTTGTATGACTTTCAATTGCATGTTGGGAAACAGATGGTCAACTCTTGGGTGGTAATTTCGGTGCTGGGTGGGTGGGAGGGGGGTATCAGTCTGTGCTGATAAACTTGTAAATGTTTTATATTTTAAGAGTTTTTAGGAATGATTCATAGATATTTCCAAGTTGATCCCCCAAGTTTCTTTCGTAGGGCAGCACTTAGTTTGGTCTGCATGGTGAAGAGGACAAATTAGACACACAGCTGGGATAATAATTGGCCTCAGCATTGACTTCCACTTTAATAGGCTTGGTGGTGGCACAGTGCGTGGATCCTGCCCTTGGCCAGCTAGGGATGGTGCGGGTGCCAGATTGGGTCTAGGGGTCCAGCAGACACCCCCCACCTGTGTCCCTGAGCTGTGCCTCCGAGCCCCTGCTTGCCCCCCATGCTTGCCGAGCTGGCCGCGCTCACTCAGGACCCATTGACACCTGTAATCATGAGTATATTGGCTGTTCATGGTGCCATTTTGCGTACAACTGGATGTGCGCATATTCGCGATCACAATTCCTTTTCATAAAATGTTGACTGTTGTGCTTGTGGATGGGTTCCAGGTGAATGTAGGTGGTGGGGAGCTCGAAGGTGGGTCCAGGTGTATGCAAGTGGGGGCAGGGCCTGGGTGGGTGCCCGGAGAACCCGGATGGGAGAGCGCCTGTCCATCCCTACAGCCAGCCCACCTGCTGTTTGATTGTCCCTTCCTTTCCCGCTTGCTAGGAGTAGTGGTGTGGATGGGAGGGCCATGGGCATACCATGGCATGGACCACTAATGGGAACCCCTTTCTACCACCCTGGGTGTGGCTACCTCACAGCCCCCATGCTGGGCTGGTCTTGGTGCCACGTCCCCGAGACCCCTTACGAGAATTCCCACCGTGGGACAGCAGGGGGCCCAATCCCACTCTCCCCTCACCAAGGGATCTAGCCCAGTGCCCATCATGCCTACTAGTCGTGACAAACATTATAAAATGAAGCATCCACAAAGAATTTACTGACAGTCCAGTCAACTTATTTACAATGGAATGAACCTTGCAATGGGGAAGGGTGGGGGAAGAAGAACCCTGTATCATCTTTGCCAATTGGTGTACAGGTGAAAATCCTTCCCAGCGCCATTAACTGGCAACTGCTTCTGCCACTGCAAGACAACTTGCTACCTGGCCTGGGTGGCTGGCTGGGTGGGAAGTCAGTGACTGTATGCTGCAGCTGCATGGGAGGCCTACTTTCAGGGGCCTCAGGCTGGACTGGAGTGAGAACAAAGGACAGAGATCCCCCATCAAGCTCATGGATTGGCTCAGCAGGCACCTCCCGGGGATGGTGCTGCTGACATGCTGAGAGCCTGTGTGCCTGCACAAAGCATGGTCAGTTCGCCCGTAAGTGGGGAACTCAGGTTCTCCAAAAACAAGGCCTAATGGTGAGCTGCAGCAATCCTGCAGTGGAAGTGTGTTGGGTGGGGTGGAAGAAAGGATAAAAGCTGCCTTCATGTTTGATTCACAGCAAGTGTAAAGTCTGCTGTGCCAGGAGCTCTGGGCTCCTCCCAGCTTTGCATGGACATCTGAGGTGGGGAAGCCTACCTATGTAGACCTCTTTCCCAGGCTTTCCCAGTTTTTGGCACCCTGGGTGATTGGGGTTCCAGAATCTGGCCTCATTGGAGTCTGTGGTGGAATTCTCTAACATCTCTAATTTTAGTATTATGAGAAAGAGAGAAAAATGTTTTCCTATCCGCTTTCTCCACACCATGCATTATTTTATACAGCTATCATGTCCCCACTTAGTCACCTGTTTTCTAAGCTTAAGAGGCCCAAACACTGTAATGTTTCCACATAGGGTAGTTACTCTAGCCCCTTGATCATTTTGGTAGCCCTTTTCTGCACTTTTTCCAGGAGGTGGCTTCATGAAGTTATCAGTTCCGACTTCGAGTCCATCAGCACAGCTGTCTGCTGGTGTAAACAGACATAACTTGTTTTCCCAGAACATGATCAGGCAGAGAAAATTGTATGTCTAAACAAAACACAGTACATGCATTTCCATGCTCAGATTATGTACATCTATATACAGTGTGCATTTCATTTACTTTGCATACAGGCTGCTGAAGCAGATATATATTTCACCATAACAGTTTTCTGTTATTTATTTTTGGTTTTGTACCTTGCCTTTTCACCCTCAGTGTGTGTGTGCCTGCATGTGAGCGGGCGGGGGGGGGGGATCTAAATGTATAAGAATAATTAATTCCATAATGGATCTGGTTGCCTGAGCATATGCAGATAGCAAGTGAACTTTTCTGATGTTAGATCACCCTATTATTGGTTTAGCGATCTCAGTCTGATTCTGCTGTCCAACATAGAATGTAAGACAGGAGAGAACAGAACAGTTTGCGCAAATTCCACTAATTATGGCCAAAATTTGAGTAAATCGCACAAATTGCACCCTGCAATTTGTGCACATTTCTATTCACATAATTAGAAAAACAGAGACACAGAAATATCTGTGAGATGGTCCAACTTGAAGCAGAACAAATCAGGCTGGCTCACAGGGTGATGAGCCAAAGTCCAGGGGGCCAAGCTGATAAAAGCTCTGGTGGGAGCTCAACTCCACTGTTGGATTCCTCCAATATCTCTAGTTCCAGTACAGGACAATTGTCTCACCAGAGGTGATATGATATTCTCTTCCCTTCATCAGCACCTGGAGGCTGAAACAAAAGTAGCAGAAGCAACAGTGGGGCTTCCACTATCTTCCCAAATAGTGGCTTCTCAGCATCCTCAATAAAGCAAGTAGTTTTGATTAGAGCCTAGTGCATATTTAACTTGATTTCTGTATACCAGGAGAAGGCATCCTTTTTCTGTTGAGGAACACATTCCCTTCTGGTGATCTGCCAGGGGCCACATATTGTCGGTGAGCGGGACCAAAGCCAAAGGGCGGAGCCAAAAGTGGGTGGGTTGCCCCTGTTCTCTTTCTGCTCCCCCCACCTATTCTGACTCCCCCTCTTCCTTCCCACAGAGTGAGCTGCCAGAGAAAGGACAGATTGCTGTTGCCAGTGATTTGAACCGATTACATGCAGAATGCTTTTGAAACTTGACTGAGGGCCACATGAAATTAGGCTGAGGTCCGCATGTGGCTTTAGGGTTGCAGGTTGCTTACCCCTGCTCTGTACAAAGACTGGGAACTGCCTTATCCATCGCTCCATCTAGCCCAGTATCATCTGCAATCTCAGGGGTTCCACACAAGTGTCCTTCCCAGCCCTACCTGGAGAGACCAAGGACTGAACTTGGGCTTTTTATAGGGATGTCAGAGTAATCCACAATGGATTCAAATGAGTTCTGGCGGACTGCCTTTTTCTGAATTACATGGATCCCATGGACTTGCAGACTGCTTTTCTACTTGGGGAAGGTGGGTGGGTGGGGGATTTGTGCTAATTTGTATTAGCACCAGTGTGTATTAGCACCAGTGTACATTAGCACTCATTAGCACAAGTAGAATGAAATTCTGGTTAAAAATAAAAAAAAATCTCATTCTGTCAATGAGTGGACAACAGAACAAAAGATGCCTGACAATCCATGAAACACAGACGGAACAGATTTAACAAACTCCGTATATCCCTAGCCCTTTTGCATGCAAAGCACATGCTCTGCTTTGGATGTCTGTTCATTTTTTGATGTATCATCAAGTGATGATTCATGTGAATGAATGGCTGAAGATATAACACCACAGCCAGAACACTCATATCTTCTAACACTGTATCCGTTCCTATGCTTTTCAATGGAGTGAGTTCACACATTAAGCTGCCTGGCTGTCATTGAGCATCATGCAGAGAAATCAAGGGATGTGTGAACTTGATGGTAGGCAGCTGAACGTGTGAACTGCCTCTATTGGGGTGGGGTGGGGAGAATTGTTGCAGTGGCAGTGGCAACAGAGCTCTTTAAGGTGGCTACTGTTTGGTAATTTTTATTTCCCATGAAATGCCCCACAAAAAGGGGTTCTATTTTAGCTCTGTGGAGCTGGCTCCAGTGAGCTAGTTGTGGGAACCAGAAGGGACCAGGGACAGGACAGGCTGAGACTTCTGCCCTCAAGAAAGAGAGGCCTGCTTTGTGAGTCAAGCCATTAACCAGGGTTTTCTTCAGCAGAGTTTTCTTCCACTCCAGTCCACCGCTCTATATGTCTCCAGAACACCTGAAGGAAGAGCAGAACTATACCCTGGAGGTAGCATCATGCATGGTGAGATGGTAACTGCCAAAAAAAATTAAAAAAAATTAAAAATGGCATCACCCATTGGCCACCATTTCCTCCCAGAATGCCCCAGAAAGGCACTGCAACTAGGGCATTTTGAAAGAAAGAAAATGGCCACCCGACAGACACCATAAGAAACTTGGGTGCTGCTTTCAAAAAGATGCCCACTGAAACGGTTGCTGCTCAACATTGGCAAGACTCCCCTAAACCTTTAAGTAATCCCCCAGTCCTTCTCCCAAAATTTTACATCCTTTTCTGATTTGAAAGTTCTCATATGAGAGCTTCTGGCACAGCTTTAAACGTACAACTTGGCCAAGGTTGCTAAGATTCATCCACCCCCCGCTGAGCAGGATTTGAACTTTGGTCTCCCATTTCCAAAGAGTCTTCCCAATGTACCACACCCATCCCATGTTAGCAGTTTTTGATGATCCTTCCTGATATTGTCCTTGTCAATTTTTTTGTTCAGATGTAATTCTTGAAAGCAATTTCTCTGGAGCGACCCTTATGCTAGTGCAGTACAATAGGATTGTTCCAGGGTAAGTGATTTCAAAATTTCATTCTTAGCATTTTGACCAAATAAAAGCAAATACCAAGAATACAATATTTCCTTCCTTCCTTCCATTTCTATATCACCCAATAGCCAAAGCTCTCTGGGCAGTTCACAACATGATAAAACATAAGATAAAACCTTTAACATTCAAAAATTGAAAAGAGTTTCAAAACAAGTTTAAAACAATTACGAATAACACTATTAGGACCCAATAACAAACTTAAAAAGCTCCATTGTATGCCTCATATGCCTGGCAATAGAGGAAAATCTTAACCTGGTACCAGACAGACCTCACTGGGGAAAGCATATCCAACACTGATATGAAAAGAAACCAATGTTATCATCTCCATCTGAATATATGCACTTCATTATTACAAATAAGAAATAGGAAAAACAATTCAGGAACATATTATGGATGCCTTTTATTTCCTACTCGAAATATACATTACTCTTGAATATTCTTAGCTTTTGGTGCAACAGACATTTGTGTCCTGCATGTGAGTTATATTGAAATTTCCTGTGGCTGTACTGGATAACAAGGAATATATGAAATCATCAGTCATGCTTAAGACAGGAATGACAGGCCAAGAGAGAAATTGTCAGAAAAATAATCTGTGCTTGAGAGGCAATGGGAAACTTCTCCAGAGTTCATATTTTCAAAAAAGAAGATTAATGCAAGCATCCCTTTGCAAAGTCATTTATCTGTATAAAACTTATTAGTATAATGAATTACTTCCTGAAAGAAACACTGCTGTTGGATCTAAAACCCGTACTACTGGTTAATATGAGTTTTCCCATTCATCATAATTGAAGACCTGGGGATTCCTTGGGATTGTGATAGAAAGATTTTGGCAGTTTCCATGGAATTCCAGGAGGGAGTAACCACAGATTTGAACTGCCAAATATTGCAACCTGAACATTATATATGTCCCTTTAAAACTACAGCACCTGTGACTCCTCTCACTTTCCTTCCCCTATTTCTTTTGCCATTTCCTTTTCCCTCTCCATCCGCTGGGATGCTGTACATCTGAGCAATGTGGAGGGTGTGGATCAGTGGCTGTTGCATTTTTCACAATTAACAGTATTAAAGGTGCAGGAAAGATGTCTGGGTAGCAACCCAGCAGTGTTTGCTGAGAGCAAAAAGCTAACACAAATTGTAAGGCAGGTGGATTTTAGGGACCAGGCATTGCTTCCAGTCTAAGGTGCTGATAAAGATTTCCCACAGGTAGGGATGGGAGAATGAGCAATGTCTGAGATTGCTAACACTCTCCGAACATCGTAGCTGCTCATCTCATGCTTAATTCCTGTTCATGTTTGCTGCTTGCTTTGCGCAAATGGGAAACATGCAAATTGAACTGCAATCAAATGGGAGTTTTGTGCAAAACTCCCCAAACTTGCACACATTTCCTCAATAGGCTAAAGCAAGGCTGATTTGGTCTACTTAGGAAATTTGTGCAAATTAGGAAATTTGCTCAAATTGAACTGGGAATTGGGAACAAGATGAATGCAAGCACATGTTCAACAATTTGTCAATATTTTTGGTGGATGCATGCTCATACTCATGTTCGTGTTCAGAGCTTTGAATGGAGCATGTTCGCATGTTTTGCAAGCAAAAATGAAATTCTCAGATGTCTCTATCCACAGGCAGCTGGTTGGCCACTGTGTGAAAAGAAAGCTGGACTAGATGGACCCTTGGTCTGATCCAGCAGGGCTCTTCTTATGTTCTCAACTGAGGGTGGATAAATCTGTCTATTTCCAATCTGTGTCAGCTTTTCATTTTTTTTTTACTCATAGTTCCATTCCATTTCCACATCTCTCTCTCTAAATATTAGTTAAATATATATATTTTGATATGGTTAAACTGCCAGTAATTGCATTCCAACATTCAGGAAAGTGGAAAGTCTAAGCTAAGTTCTGATCAAAGAGGTGTAGATCAGGACATTTCATATAGGAATTTGCCAAGATTGAATTCCTGAAGCATCCCTATCTATAACTTCCATATTCCAAAATAGATGTTCTAGCATTATGTTCTAAGATGCTGCATCTAGTATGGTTTGATGCTATGTCTGCAAATCCACATTGTTATTAAGGTATAAGCAATGGCCTAGTTCTCAGTGAGATGGTAATCATGTATCTGGGCTGAACCACTTCAGAACTGTTGGGGATGGGGGGATCTTAATTGCTTGTATATAGAAAACTGGATATCAGGGAGAAGTCTTGTAGGGTAGTGTTCTAGGCTAATGTTCCAGGTCAGCATTCTTCCTTACATGCTACTGATCGATGCTCAAGAATGTATTTATTTTTATGGATTAGCATTCAACATCTGAGCCCTCCATCCGCACCTAATGTTTGAAGTAATATAACCAAGATACAGGTTTACCTCCTGTGTAGGGGAATGATTCTGTTATATATTGTGAGGCATTATGTATGGCGTGAAAAATGGGAGCTGCATTCAACTCTGTTTAGTGCCTCCTCCCCCAAAAAGTTTCTGTGTTTAAATAGACAACCTTTCTTTAGCAAAAATCAGCAAAACAGAGTAAGATGATCATTCCATGAAATATCCCCACTCTTTCCTGATTTAGACCTGGGCCCCCAATTTAGGCCAGCCCACAGGGAGGCCTTGCAACACTCCCCCAAAGTGCTGGTGCTTGGACTTTGGACAATGTGCCACAAATCAAGTCCAAAATATCACTGTAGTACATATGTAGCTCCCTCCCAAGATGCCTTGGGGTGATCAACCAAACCACCTCTGATGCCTGGAGGTAGATTTTCTTCAAAGTTCCTAAGATGGGGGAAAGGGGAAAAGAGAAAGACTGTGCTAGAGAGGCAGCCAAGAATTTTGACTTAACTCTGCAATAACCAGATTTCCAAGTGTTCCTGCTCTTTTCCAGAAGGGCCAACAACTCTCACCACCTATGCAATGAGCCTAAAAGGCTGGTTGGTTATTTGAGTCCTGAGACAAACCCCATTGCCTCCAGGGCAACAACTGTGCCAAGAACTTTAATAAAAAGTGCAAGGGTTAAGTTTACATGAGGTCAGGACATTTTAGGCTAAGTTTTGTCTTGTTTTCAAAAGTACTTCTGAACAATCCTGCTAAGGTCTTCTCAGGTACAAATGTCTGCTGTTTCAATCGTATTTCATATTTAGAAGTTGTAAGAAGGGGAAAAGGTTAGAAATGGGGGCACAAAAATGAAATTGGAAAACACAGGTCAATAATACAGTACTAGATATACAATGAAGTCATTAGTAAATTGAAAATTAAATGGTTAATGTAGAAATGGTCTCCTCTGTGCCTAATGAATAACACTGAGAAGTGGCATTTAGCGGTACAATCTGCATTCTGGGAACAATCCACCATAGCATTTTTTGTCTGTAAACTGAGGCCAGATCTACACTACTGCTTTATAGCAGTATTGAAGAGCACTGATAACTGTTGGGGCATATTACACATTCACTTTACTGCTTTTTAGTGTTATTTCCTGCTTTTTATTCTACATTACCCAGAATACTGCAACAAATGTCATTGTGTGTCCTATGAGGAATAAATGCACAAGAGGGATATAGTGTTACCATGACAGGATCGTAATGATATGACACAAGGTGTAGATCTGGCCTTAACTGAAATTGAAATGAATGGGAATAGCATGGCAGCTTCCTTCCTTCCTTCCTTCCTTCCTTCCTTCCTTCCTTCCTTCCTTCCTTCCACAATTACCACTCATTTTAATATTGTTTGCATAAGAGAGATTACTTTTGGATTGTGGCCTTTCAGGAATCCTCAGCTGTGATATGGAATGTAAAGGAAAAAGTCACAATGATACTTAGATGAGAGACGACTTTGTGAAGTTTAAGTTTTATTTTTGAGTCATGGGGTGGGGAGAAAGCAGGAATAACTTATTAATGCAAATTGCTAAGAATAAAGATGGTGGCGGGTAGGGGGAATCCTTCAAGTCTTTATCCTAGTTTGCATCTGCACTTAAGAAGAAAAAAGAGGGAATATAATTGCTTTGGAAGGGTGCAGCTAAATTAATAGCATTGAAGAGGGAAGATTAAATAAATGAAGCTTTTGGCTCATTTGCAAAAAAGATACTTCACAGTGATACTGCTGAAGTTTCTAAACTGAAAAAAAGAGGCTTTCATGGGATAAAATTAATGTGGGGGGTGGGTGGGGGGAAGCCTTAAGAGAAAGAACTGGCAGAATTGGTACCAAGAAGGTGCAGTTCATCTCCCACCCCTGAAATTGCAATATGCAATGTAGATGGAATACTATTATATGCCCAGCAAACAGTGCCACCTAGGGTGGCCATGTGACCTACTTCAGAGAGGACAATCCTCTATTTGAAAGCATATTTTATTTGAAGGAATGTCCAGTCCAAGTCTGGTTGTGTCAGGGTGGACACTGAGCCCATAGAATCCCAGAGTAGTTCTGATTCTGAGGAAGAGGAGTCGCTTCTGGGAGGGGAGCACACTCCTCTTTCCCAGGGCCAACAGCTGACGGAGATTCCTCCCACCAGCATTCCTAGCTTAGATAGCAGTCCTGGGAGTGACAGAGCATGGGAAGCAGACTTGATGGACGCGCGATGCCGATGCAGAGAGCGGCTCCAAATGGAGGGCGCAGAAAGGAGGCGTAGTGCCCAGTTGGCACGCAAACAATGGCTGTGCCCAGAGGATCCAAGGGAAAAGGGAAGGGACTCTCCCTAGCCCTTAAGTTCAGGGGTCTGCCAGTAATTCCCTTTCAAACGGTGATGCAGAAGTGCCCACTCCAATGCTCAACCAATGCTCAGGGTGTCACCATCCCGTCTCTTCCTTTTAGGTGTAATTTGTGGAAGTCTCTGTTGCTCCCAGTAGGCAGAGAGAGACAGAGAGACAGAGAGAGAGAGAGAGAGAAAATGCCAACCCCCAAAGACTGTAGCTTAATTTCATTGGTGGGTAACTATCCCATACTTTGGACTTGATTTGTTGCAACCTTGTTAAAAAGGTTGGGCACCCTTTAATTCAGAGATGCAGAAACTTTGGCCCACAGGCCTAGTTCAGCCTACAGGGCAACCCCAATCCAGCCCTCACCACCTCCGAGGGTTCTGTGCCTCTTTCTAGTGCAAAGAATGTTGTTTCGTTCAGTTGATTATGTAAATTTTTGTATTTTGTGTTGTTATTTGTATTGTATGCCACCTAGAGTGGCTGGGTAACCAGCCAGATGGGCAGCTAATAAATGTAATAAATAATAAAAGAAAAAAGAAAAAAAGAAAAAAAGGGGGGAGGTGATGTCAGGGGGTACAGCCTTACCTCTGACATGACATCAGGGGTGGGGCCATTCCCCCTCATATTATCTGGCCCAGGGGGTTGTGGTGGGGGTAATCCAGCCCCCACCCCAAAAAGAGGTCTGTACCCCTGCTTTAATTAATTGATTCATTCATTCCCTTAAGACAAGACACACAAGGGAATGGGAGTGGGCAGGGGAAAAGTAGAGGAGGGGGAGAGTGTTGATTTATAAAGAACCACTGAGATCCAGGTGGAATCAGGATGAACTTTCTTTGCCACTGGGCTTGCTTGGACAGAACATGGGATTGGGGAGAAAGTTGTGCAGTTCAGTTTTTAATGCGAATTTTCTTAATTTTGCACCTTTGAACAAATATGCAAACTGACACACACACACAAAAGTATCTTAGGCAAAACTGCATACCAAAATGCATCTATTAGCAGAAGTGCACATGAAAATGCTGCCAAATTTCCATGCAAGCCACTTCTTTTTTTTCTCATGAAATTTTATTTTATTTTGTAAAAAGGTTAACAAAACAAAGGCAACAAAAAGAAAAAAAACCATATATGATAATAAATCAAAATCACTAAAAAAACAAAGGAATTCACTAATTATAAATCTTAGTCTATAACAGAGATGCTTACGGAACATTTATAATAAAATGACATTAGTAGGAGCTCAATATCTAATGAAAGTAAAAATACATGTTCTACAACATATAAAAGGAGCACATGTAAGAGTCTATCATTTTGAGTAAGGGTGTACGAAACCCTGCTTACCTGGCTCCGCCAGGTTCTGCTGGGGGGGTGGCGCTCCGTCCCTCCCCCCGGAATCCTCACCAGGGGGGAGGCGCTCCGTGCCTCCCCCCAGAATCCTGGCCAGCCGGCTCTGCTCAGTGGCCAAGCCACAGAGCCGCCGGCCGGCTCTGGCCACCCGCAGCTGGACATCATCCAGCCACTGGGCAGCCCTGCAGGGACTCAAATGGTGGCTGTCATAGCCGCCGTCATTTGCATCCCTTTCTTTCGCCATGATAGGCTATGTAAAAATTTATGTAACCTATCACGGCAGGGGGAAAACCCCAGCGTATGCAAATGGTGGTAGCCGCCGCCATTTGTGTATGCTGGGTTTTTTTCCCCCCTGCCATGATAGGCTATGTAAATAATTACATAGCCTATAACGGCCTCCGCAGGGATGCAAATGGCGTCCCTGCATTAGCCGTGATAGGCTACATAAGTATTTACGTAGCCTATCACGGCTGAAAAGGAAGACACGAATTGCAGCCGCAGGACGGCCGCCATTCGCACAGCAGCACGGACGGGAGCACGTAAGTGCTCCGTTTTGCGCGCCTTTCGTGGGGTGGGGGAGGCGGGCACTTCGTCCCATGTGCCTTTCATGGGTTGGGGCGCAGGGGCTTCGTTCCGCGACGGTTTTCGGGGGAAACCGTATCTACGCCGAGATACGTCGCGGAATTCTCTGACATCCCTAATTTTCAGTGTTTGCGCATATTTATCAGAAAAACTACCAGCAACTGTACATTGTTGGAACTTTATCAAAAGTCTGAAGTGCCTGAACAGAGGAAATGAATGGAAACCATGGTGCCATAATATCATTCTTCTTAAGGTTCCTTACTCACTGCAGTTGCTGAGTAAATTTATACATACTCATGGGCTCCCAGATTTTTTTAACACACTGCTCTTTAGTTGGTTGCTTTGGGGACTTCCAGTTACATGATATACATAATTTCGTGGCTGCATACAATTGCTTAAGAGGGTCTTTATGCAGGAATTCAGGATCATTGGGTTAAAAAAGATGAAGCTGCATTGCTTTGGGACTTACCAGTGGTCTAACATGAAGACATTTCTGACAGTAATCAGCAACTTTGTTCCAAAATTCCTGCATGGTAGAACATTCCCACCCAA
The DNA here is from genome assembly GCF_057233095.1 of Heloderma suspectum. NCBI lineage: Eukaryota > Metazoa > Chordata > Lepidosauria > Squamata > Helodermatidae > Heloderma > Heloderma suspectum. The sequence continues at coordinate 213,045,848 of NC_139462.1, forward strand.
GATGAAAGTATGAACCAATGTGACCACCCCTCTTCCAACAATATTGGCTATAATTTGGATGTATTAGGTGAAGCCTTGCAGGAGCACTGGACCACCTACTCAGAACTTTGTATGGTGCTTCCTTTACATTAGTACTGGTTGATAAAGATGCAAAAGAAGTCCAAGTACACTGCCAATGATCTTCTTCCAAAGACTCACCTAAGTCAGTCTCCCATGCCTGCACATGGGATGGCTTGTCATCCAATAATGGCATTGGAAAGATTTTATAAACAGATGATATCAAACCTTTATTTGAAGCAACAGCAGGGTCTATAAAAGATTCCAAAGAAGTAAGTGGACGCTTGGCTGCCTTCTTAATGTGATTCAGGCTAAGAAAGTGACACAATTGCAGATACTGATAAAAAGATAGCAAGGTTGGTTCTTTTAAAAACATCTGCATAGGAGAGAGGTTCCCCTTTATCAGATAAATCAAAGAATCTATAAACTTCTGCTGCTAACCGCTCACAAAAACCTTTGGGGATTGTTATGTGCTGCTAATTCTGCATGATGTAGGGATGTACGAAAGTTCTGCCACGGATCTCGGGGAGGCCGCATGCCAGCGCATTCGACCCCTGAAATCAGTGGCGGAATGGCCTGCCCCCCCGCCCCCCCCGGGATGGGACTTACCTTGGGCGGATCTTCCTGGCGGCGGCGGCTCTGGTGGTGGCTCTGGCTGTGGTGCGGTGGCGGCGGCGGCTGCGGCAGCCGGTCTTCCGACCAGCTGCTGCCACTGTCATTTCCAGGTTAAAAAAAAAAAATGTGATAGGCTACATAAAGATTTACATAGCCTATCATGGCTAGATTTTTAAAAAACACCATGATAGGCTACGTAAATCTTTACGTAGCCTATCATGGCTGACTTAAAAAAAACAAAAACAAAATGTGCGTACGCAAATGGCAGCGGCCATGGCCGCCACCATTTGCATTCCTTATTTTGGCACGTCTTAGTCTACGTAAACATTTACGTAGACTAAGACAGCGAAAATAAGGGGAACGCAAATAGCGTAGACACTATGCTCTTTGCGTTCCCCTTATTTTCGCCGTCTTAGTCTACGTAAATGTTTACGTAGACTAAGACGTGCTAAAATAAGGAACGCAAATGGCGGTGGCCATGGCCGCCGCCATTTGCATACATGCGTTTTTTGTTTTTTGTTTAAATCAGCCGTGATAGGCTACATAAACATTTATGTAGCCAATCACGGCTGACTGCAGGGACGCAAACGGCGGCGGCTACGGCCGCCGCCATTTGCGTCCCTGCTAGCCAATGGCTGGATGGCCGGCTGCTGGCGGAGCTGGCTGGCGGCTCCGCAGAATTGCTGTGGAGCACAGCCGGCTGGCCAGGATTCCGGGGGGGGAGGAACGGAGAGCCTCCCCCCCCAGCGAGGATTCCGGGGGGAGGGACGGAACGCCTCCCCCCCCATCAGCATAATCCCCAAAATGTAAGTGATTTTCGTACATCCCTAGCATGATGCAATACTGACATGAGTGGAGACAGATCGGGAGCTAGGTTTTTCTGCCAGTGTTCCAAAATAAGCATAGCATAGCATCTCTAATCACTGGATGCTCAAAGATGCACTTAGGTCTATCACAATGCTTTGTTGTTGTTTGTTTGTTTGTTTTGTTTTTAAATTCTCATTGTTTGGGACAAACTAAACTGAAGGCTTGAAAAATGAGGAAATGAGAGAAACCAAAAATGACAGATTCATCTGTCCATAGATAGAAACCCTGCAACTGCCCAGTGGTCCTCAAACACTGAATGATGGCAGAGGACAAAGGGTCCTTCCCTCTTGCATCTGCAGTCCAAGGACATCAGACAATGGGTTAAATACTCCCTTCCTCTCCCCGTCCTCAGCCCTGCACACAGCTTGCAGCAGCATCTTCAAGCGGCTGCTTTTCTTTTAAAGGAAAAAGCAAAGAAAAGAAAGGGGGTGGGGAATTACATGGAATTCTACACAAGGTGGAGTTTGACCCTCAGACCTTGAGATATTTTATGAAGTTTGTTTTGAAATATTTTGTGGAATGAGCAAGAAGGATGGATTGGCAGTTGGTTTGGTTTATTATAAAGGTTCTTTGTTTTTCAGCATAGGTACATTCAAAAGACCATTTGTGATCATTTAAGTTAGGTCTAGTGGGTTAAAAAAATACAGCTGCATTTTGTGACAGTTTCTCCTACCTTCCATCCTTCTCTGATTCTGTGTTAAAAAAAAAAAAATCAGTAGACAGCATGTCCAGTTAAAAAACTGAAATGAATCTATGACAGATACTATATGAGTGCTTATGAAATTGATGCCAGAAAATAAGGTGTCTGATGACTGGAGGGGTGGGGGAGGATATATGAAACAGCAATGGATTATGAATGAGGTATTCAGCATCATGGAGAGAATATGATTACGGAAATCACAGAAGTAGCATACAGGGAAACTGAACAAGCTGAGTGTGGCAGGAACTTTGATTGGGCAATGCTATTGATGAAGTGAGGCAGGCAGAGATTCATCAGTGGAAAATAAAAATGTGGAATTAGAATAGAAGCAGAGTCAAGGAAGGTAAAATGTCTGTCTTTGAGGGTGTCAAGAACTATGCTAAGTCACTCTGTCTCCCTTCCAGGGTCATCAAATCAGCAGATGGCAAAGAGCTAATGGAGCTGGGAAACATCCCTAACTGCTTCAAAGAGCACCTTGCAAATGACATGAAGCAGCAAAAGTCTGTAGTAGGGATGTCAGAGACATCCACAACGAAACCTAATGAGTTTGGATTTTGATTAGGGATGTACGAAAGTCACTTACCAGGTCTTGCAGCTTGCTTCGCAGTGGGGGGGGAGGCGCTTCGCTTCTCCCCCCGAAGTTCAGGCCGGGGGGGGGAGGCTTCCCACCTCGCCCGGCCGAAATTCAGGCCAGGGGGGAGGCTTCCCACCTCGCCTGGCCGAAATTCAGGCCGGGGAGAAGCGCCTCGCCTCCCCAGCCGCGACCTTCAACAGAAAAGTAAAAACAAAAAACAAAAACGCCCCGTGATAGGCTACGTGACGATTTACGTAGCCTATCTTGGCTAGATCTGCAAAGTCAGCCGTAATAGGCTACATTAATCGTCACGTAGCCTATCATGGTTGACAAAAAAAAAAGCGGGTACGCAAATGGCGGCCGCCATAGGGAGCCGCCATTCGCGTTCCTTATTTGGTCTCTGTAGTCTACGCAAAGATTTACGTAGACTACGGCGAAAATAAGGGCAACGCAAATAGGGATGGACGAAAGTCACCTGTCCTCGAAGCTTTTCGCGGTGGGGGGGAGGCGCTTCGCTGCTCCCCCCGCGAAGTTCAGGCCGGGGGGGGAGGCTTCCCGCCTCGCCCGGCCGAAATTCAGGCCGGGGAGGAGGCGCCTCGCCTCGCCCAGCCGCGAACTAAAAAGTTTTTTTTTAAAAAAAAAAAACGCCCCCGTGATAGGCTACGTGACGATTAACGTAGCCTGTCATGGCTAGATCTGCAAAGTCAGCCATGATAGGCTACGTTAATCGTCACATAGCCTATCACAGTGGCTTTAAAAAAAAAAAGCGCGTACGCAAATAGCGTTGCCCTTATTTTCGCCGTAGTCTACGTAAATCTTTACGTAGACTACAGCGACCAAATAAGGAACACAAATGGCGGCTCCCTATGGGGGCTGCCATTATCCGTACGCGCTTTTTTTTTTTTTTTAAAGTCACCCGTGATAGGCTATGTGACGATTTACGTAGCCTATCACGGCTGACTTTGCAAATCTAGCCATGATAGGCTACGTTAATCGTCACGTAGCCTATCACGGGGGCGTTTTTTTTCTTTTATTGGAATGGCGGCGGCAGCAGCCAGTCGAAAGATCGGCTGCTGCTCCCGCCCCGGACGAACACCCGCCGAACCGCCGGCCGCACCCGCCGCCGGGAGGGACATTCGCTAAAGGTAAGTCCCGTCCCGGGGGGGTGCAGGGGGCTGGGGGGGTGCGGAGAATTTCTCCCCGAAACTTGTTCGGGGGGCTGAATACGTTGGCGCTCGGCCCCCCAAAGTTTCGTGGAGAAATTCTCCGCCAACCCTACGCAAATAGCGTTGCCCTTATTTTCACTGTAGTCTACGTAATCTTTACGTAGACTACAGCGACCAAATAAGGAACATGAATGGCGGCTCCCTATGGGGGCCTCCATTAGTTGTACGTGCTTTTTTTTTTTTTTTTAAAGTCACCCGTGATAGGCTATGTGACGATTTACGTAGCCTATTACGGCTGACTTTGCAAATCTAGCCGTGATAGGCTACGTTAATCGTCACGTAGCCTATCATGGGGGCGTTGTTTTTTTTTTTACTTTTCTTGGAATGGCGGCAGTGGCAGCCGGTCGAAAGACCGGCTGCCGCCCCCGCCCCTGTCAAAGCCCTGCGCCCCGAAGTTTCGGCGAGAAATTCTCTGACACCCCTAATTTTGATGAATGTGACCCATGGGTTCTGCAGTGAACCAGCTTTTCCCCTGTTGGGTGGATTCTGCAGACTTGCAGGCCATTTTTCTAACCTTCGGCAATTTTGCAGAAATTTCATCATAGAAAAATAGTCTTTTTTTTTTAAAGGCTAAAAATGTGCATTTCCTCCATAGGCTAAAATGGTAAATTGCACATTTTAGGGGGATTTGCGCATTTGGGGGATTTGCATTTTAGCACCTGTGAATTTGCACAAAGTTTGAGACTTAAAAAGTCCATTTCCATCAATGGCGGACAACAGAATGGAAGGTGCCTGACAACGTATGAAAAACCTGGTGGGATGGGTTTTACACAGTCTGTACATACCTAGTCTCTAGAAGGGCTGTGTGTGCTCACCATTGGACAAGGCCTGAAGCAACCCAAATTAGGGCCATTTCAGATCAGAATCCCTGCTCCTCTCTACTTTTCTCCCATGCACAACATTCTACCTCCTCCTTCAAATCCCAAGCCCTTCACTTTGATCTGTGCACCACTGCTACCACCCTTTCTTCCTGTGGTGAGTCCTGGGGAGAGAATTTTTTTAAAAATGTAATACATAGAACAAAATGTGGGGAAAGGGTTATGCAAGCAAAATCTTTGTCTTCATCAGCATTGTTGCCGTCATGGCCACTAACAGCAATTCAGCCAGTGGAGGCTGGTGGCTCCAATGTCAGTGGGGCAGTAAATCCGCTCCGGGTTTCAGTCAGAACCAGTCGGAATTCTAAAAGAGCTATCCAAGAGCACCTTGGATAGCTCGTTTAAGAGTTCTGACTGGCTCTGACAGAAACCCAGAGTGGATTCACCACTGCACTGACATCAGAGCCACCAGCCTTCACTGAATTCAACATATCGGCTTAACCATACTTTATGAGGTTTGGGAGAGGCTTTGTGTGATGTTCCTGCTCCAGGTTATTCTCCCTCCAGTTTCCAGCTGTTGAAACTGGAAAAACAACAACAACTACAACTGGACATCTGCCTCAGCTTTGGCCCATTGTCCTCACTGAATCCCAAAGCTTCAGCCCTTTTTCTTTGTCTCAAGGAAGCACCCAATAGGTTAAGTGGTTTCCTTTAACCAATACAGAAATAGTAACAGGAAAATATACTTTTCTATTTAGTTGTGTTAATAAATCAACCCAACACATGGGATTATATACAAACAAATAAAATGTTATTAAACACAAGAAGATATAGAGAAGATTTTATATATATATATATATATATATATATATATATATATATATAATCTTAGACTTAGTCCTAACCTACCTACCCCTTCTAAATCCTTCTAAATCCTTCTCCCCAAACCTCACTCACTAGATGTACATTGACTGAATACCTAAACTATTAAACTGTCAGTTCTCTCATTTTAAAAACACCTTCAAATTCTCTCACTCACAAGCCCCTCCCATCTTTCACTCATACCCCAACGGTCTATTAACTCTAACTAGGGATGGCGGAGAATTTCTCCCCGAAACTTCGGGGGGCCAAGCGCCAACGTGTTCGGCCCCCCGAACAAGTTTCGGGGAGAAATCCTCCGCACCCCCCCGCCCCCTGCACCCCCCCCCCCGGGACGGGACTTACCTTCGCTGAATGTCCCTCCCGGCGGCGGGTCCAGCCTGTGGTTTGGCGGGTGTTCGTGCGGGGCGGGAGCAGCAGCCGGTCTTTCGACTGGCTGCCGCAGCCGCCATTCCAATAAAAGAAAAAAAAAACGCCCCCGTGATAGGCTACGTGACGATTAACGTAGCCTATAACGGCTAGATTTGCAAAGTCAGATTTGCTATGCGTTGGCCTTATTTTCGCCGTAGTCTACGTAAATCTTTACGTAGACTACAGCGACCAAATAAGGAACGGGAATGGCGGCTCCCTATGGGGGCCGCCATTTGCGTACGCGCTTTTTTTTTTTTAAAGTCACCCGTGATAGGCTACGTGACGATTAACATAGCCTATCATGGCTGACTTTGCAGATCTAGCCATGATAGGCTACGTTAATCGTCACGTAGCCTATCACGGGGGCGTTTTTTTTTTTTTTTTTTAACTTTCGAGTTCGCGGTCGGGCGAGGCGGGAAGCCTCCTTCCCGGCCTGAATTTCGGCCGGGGCGAGGCGGGAAGCCCCCCCCGGCCTGAATTTCGGCCAGGGCGAGGCGGGAAGCCTCCCCCTTGGCCTGAACTTCGCGGGGGGAGCAGCGAAGCGCCTCCCCCCCACTGCGAACAAGCTTTGACGAAAGGTGACTTTCGTCCACCCCTAACTCTAACGTGCTGGATAATGTTTTACAATTCAGACACAAACATTTCCATGATCATGCATATATTACGCTTTACTTGGATGATTCTGAGATTTACTGGGTGGTAGGGATGGGGGAGAATTTCTCCCCGAAACTTCGGGGGGCCGAGCGCCAACGCATTCAGCCCTCCGAAGGTTGTTCGGGGAGGAATTCTACGCACCCCCCCGCCCCCCCGGGATGGGACTTACCTTTCAAGAATGTCCCTCCTGGCGGTGGGTCCCAGCGGCGGTTCGTCAGGTCTTCATCAGGGGCGGGGGCGGCAGCCGGTCTTTTGACCGGCTGCCGCCGCCATTAAAAGAAAAGTAAAAAAAACACAACACCCCTGTGATAGGCTACGTAACGATTAAGGTAGCCTATCACGGCTAGATTTGCAAAGTCAGCCATGATAGGCTACGTTAATCATCACGTAGCCTATCATGGGTGACTTTGAAAAAAAAAAAAAGCACGTACGGCTAATGGCGGCCCCCATAGGGAGCCGCCATTCGTGTTCCTTATTTGGTCCCTGTAGTCTACGTAAAGATTTACATAGACTACGGCGAAAATAAGGGAAACGCTATTTGCGTTGCCCTTATTTTCGCCGTAGTCTATGTAAATCTTTACGTAGACTACAGGGACCAAATAACGAACGCGAATGGCGGCTCCCTATGGGGGCTGCCATTTGCGTATGTGCTTTTTTTTTTTTTCAAAGTCACCTGTGATAGGCTACGTGACGATTAACGTAGCCTATCATGGCTGACTTTGCAGATCTAGCCGTGATAGGCTACGTTAATTGTTACGTAGCCTATCACAGGGGCGTTTTTTTTTCTTTTGAAGTTCGCGGCCGGGGAGACGGGGTGCTTCTCCCCGGCCTGAATTTCGGCCGGGCGAGGCGGGAAGCCTCCCCCCCGGCCTGAATTTCGGCCAGGCGAGGAGGGAAGCCTCCCCCTTGGCCTGAACTTCACGGGGGGAGCAGCGAAGCGCCTCCCCCCCACCGCGAACAAGCTTTGACGAAAGGTGACTTTCGTCCACCCCTAACTCTAACGTGCTGGATAATGTTTTACAATTCAGACACAAACATTTCCATGATCATGCATATATTACGCTTTACTTGGATGATTCTGAGCTTTACTGGGTGGTAGGGATGGGGGAGAATTTCTCCCCGAAACTTCGGGGGGCCGAGCGCCAACGCATTCAGCCCTCCGAAGGTTGTTCGGGGAGAAATTCTACGCGCCCCCCCGCCCCCCGGGATGGGACTTACCTTTCAAGAATGTCCCTCCCGGCGGCGGGTCCCAGTGGCGGTTCGTCAGGTCTTCATCAGGGGTGGGGGCGGCAGCCGGTCTTTTGACCGGCTGCCGCCGCCATTAAAAGAAAAGTAAAAAAACAACAACGCCCCTGTGATAGGCTACGTAACGATTAAGGTAGCCTATCATGGCTAGATTTGCAAAGTCAGCCATGATAGGCTACGTTAATCATCACGTAGCCTATCATGGGTGACTTTGAAAAAAAAAAAAGCACGTACGGCTAATGGCGGCCCCCATAGGGAGCCGCCATTCGTGTTCCTTATTTGGTCCCTGTAGTCTACGTAAAGATTTACATAGACTACGGCGAAAATAAGGGAAACGCTATTTGCGTTGCCCTTATTTTCGCTGTAGTCTATGTAAATCTTTACGTAGACTACAGGGACCAAATAACGAACGCGAATGGCGGCTCCCTATGGGGGCTGCCATTTGCGTATGTGCTTTTTTTTTTTTTTCAAAGTCACCTGTGATAGGCTACGTGACGATTAATGTAGCCTATCATGGCTGACTTTGCAGATCTAGCCGTGATAGGCTACGTTAATTGTTACGTAGCCTATCACAGGGGCGTTTTTTTTTCTTTTGAAGTTCGCGGCCGGGGAGACGGGGTGCTTCTCCCCGGCCTGAATTTCGGCTGGGCGAGGCAGGAAGCCTCCCCCCCGGCCTGAATTTCGGCCAGGCGAGGAGGGAAGCCTCCCCCCCAGCCTGAACTTCGGGGGGAGCAGCGAAGCACCTCCCCCCACCGCCAAGCAAGCTGCGAGACCAGGTAAGTGACTTTCGTGCATCCCTACCGGGTGGCAAAGGTATGACAGAGGAGCACCTTCCCCTCCACCATGCCATATGTAACAACGTGCAGTCTTTCAGTCTGTGCAACTGGATAAATGGAGCAACCACATGTACCATCCTCTGTATGGAACACCAACATCGTTACTTTAGATAGGTGCAGAAAATCAGGAGCACCACCTTGGATGTCACTGTAGGTATTTATCTGTTTTACTCAAGGGCATTTCCGTTCTGCCTTTCAGTTTCCAAAAAAAAGTATAAAGAGACGGTGTGGTGGAGAAGAGGGGGACCCACGATGCTCCACTAACATGCAAAGACTGTCTCCACTCAGTAAATGTTTGAACTAGACCTTTGAGCTCCAGTGATGTAGTGGATCCAGGACTCACCAGGACATGGCATCAACACTTTTTGATTAGCAGGTATGGTGACATTATCTGCCACCTGTCTCAGAATCCCCTGTTCCCTCTGGGATTAGCTGCACTTCTCACAGTAGCTGGTGTGTGTGTGTACCTGGAGGGGTGGGGGGATGAACTTTTCTAGCAACCATATATTGTTCCCTTTTGTAAATCAAAGTGCCAAGAACTCCATTTTCTTTCCATGTGCCAGCTGTCTGTGAGTTTCCATTTTGCCAGGCTAAAGTTGCATGTAATAGTAAACCACCTGTGCGTGTGTTATGTTGTAGGGCCTCTAGCCACAAGGTTGGACCAAGACCCAGTTAATTGGAATGAGTGATCTCAATTGCATTCCTGTAGGAACAGAACTCCCTCCATCTCTCTCACACACGCACACACACACACACACACTTGGGGTTTGGGGAAACTATTTCAGCTAGCCTGTGATTGGCTAACAGATATCTCCTTTGAATTGCCAGGGGTTTGAACATAAAATCAGTTGGGAGTGTGTGACAGTGACACTTGGTCTTCATCTCTGCTTTTGCCTGTGCTTTGGACTCCATATATGTCTGTTTGGTCATGTCCTATTTCAAGATTTGTGCTTAGGTGCATAAAGGCAGATTTAGGTAAGCTTTGTTGTTTTTACCTTGAAGCATTGTTTCCAAATGCTATTCTGCTTTTTTGTATGTCTGTTATTCCCTTTTCCCTTTGTAAATAAATTTAACACTGACCTCAGGTATTGTGTGTGCTTCCTTCCAAGTAAGCCTTGGTACTAAATCCGGAGCCTTCTGCTTGATTATTGCTACTGTTTAAAATTTCAGGCCTAGGGCTTTGAAACACAGGCTGCCTGTTTAGGTTCTTATTTCATAAGGCCTAGAAGTGTCCTGTAAAGTCTGAGAGTTCCATGGCTTAGGCTGGGGTAGATGTAAGTGGCAGCCTAAGGTAGATGTAGTGGCAGCCTAACTTGCTGGGTTGTTGTTCAGCCTGAGCAACCTTTTTCCCCTGCCTACACTGCTGGGAGCTGGGGTAACCCCCTTCCTCCCTTCATGCAAAGTATTTTGGGGTGGCTTGGTCTTGAATAGGCCATTAAGACCCATTAGCTTTACGAAGAACCTGCTCCTGGTGGAGATGAAAACTGTTACAACTGATTTGTTGATATGAATCAACACAGCTGCTTGAATTTTTGGACCCTGCTTGGGGGTGCGACTATGGGGACTGTCATGCTGATTGCCTGCACTTCAAAATTTACCACTACATTGCCATGAGTTCTAGTTATATGTGATATGAGATGGATTCAAGGGGGAGCTTTCTCTGTTCTTTCCCAGCTTAACTACAGGTTGGATTCCTATTAAGCATAACTGCCAATGAGTTAACCCAGTCATTGTCTGTTTGTCACAAGCACTTTGACTCAGTTGTTGCATCTTGATGGCCACCCATCATTCCAAACCATAGTTCCACTAATGGAAAGGGCTGATGAAATCTGAGTGTGTCACTTCTTTGATATTCGGACGATTTATGGGGATTTGTCCATAGGCAGAAGAAACCTAATTTGTACCTTCTTCCCTCTATATAAAGGCAAGATTAATTATACCTATTTCAGCACAGACAGATGGTGTATATATATAATTACTATTTTATATTCTAAAACTTCCAGTGATAGTCAGTCGGTAATGTGTTCCATTTTCCTGCTATTCTTACAATGAACATTTCCCCCTTTAATGTTTAGCTTTAAGTTACCGTTCTGCAGATTAAGCCCATTAACTCATATCTCAGCCTCAGACTTCTACATATTTGAAAATGTTATTTTTGTCTTTTCTTGAGGCTAGAAGTTGGCATATTATTATTTCCTTATTGATTTTTTGCCTTTGAAATCCTCTCTAATCTAAGTTGATCTCCCCCTAGACCATTCAATTTATCTGCATTTGGTTTATCTACCTGAACTTAATCTCGACACCTAAGAAACATATCTATATGCATACACGTACATACACACACACACACACACGCACACACACACACCTGAACAGTTGCACTGGCGGGCGGGGAAGATATTTGAAACTGACATCAACCAAACTGGAAAGGTAAAATCCATTTTGTGCTGCTACTGATATACGCATGCAAAATCTTGTTATGTGTGTCTATTTCCAGTTCTCTTTCCTGAGTGCCAAGCCACTGATATCCATGGAAAATCCAGCTCTGTTTATGAATTTTATCTCATTCTCTTCACTCTCCCTTCAGTAATGTCATGTCCTTGCTTCAATAAAAAGTTCCTATTTATCTGCATATCCATTTTTTGTTAACTGGCACAATGTATCATAGAGTTTCTGTGTGGTCTTAGCTCCATATAGTTTCTTCCACTTATGTGTTTCACACTAGGGCTTCAATCCTATGCAGACTTACTTTGGGGTAAACCTGTTGAACACAGTGGGACCCACTTCTGAGTAAACATGTACTCAATTATGCTTCACATCTTATTCCATCATGTGCTTTATAACTTTAATGCTGTGTGAATACATTGCTGCCCTCACTCATAAACATTCATTATACTTGATACTGTAGGGTTTAGTGAGATGACAGAGATGGTTGGCTGCCAAAATGATCCAAGATATTGAGGCTGAAGTTGATTTGGTGCAAAAGTATTAAAATATCAGAAGACTGCAAATAAACCAAAGCAAAATGGTGACCCATTTGATGAGTTTAAGAAGGATATGTCCCTTCCTTCATTCAATCCCTTGTAGCAAATGAGACCATATCTCAATGTCTGGTTTTTAAAAGTAAATTTCACATTTCACTGTAAGAATGTTTTTCTTAAATCATCTCTCACCTTTTCTTTTCAGTTCACAAACCAAGATCAAACTGACAATTTATCAAAGGAAAAATATATTAATGGCAAATTGGGCTGATTTTGCTTAACATGCAGAATTTCCCCTAACAGTTCTGGAACATAGCCCTCTGAAGACCTTCCTTTAAAAAAAAAAATAAAAAAAATCCTCTTGACCTTTCAAATCACTTCCAACCTTCGTTTTAATTTATAGCATGTCCTAAGTTACAAGTTATGCTTTACCAGCCTTTTGGCATTTCCATCCCCCAGAAGCACACCCTGAAGATTTAATGACTGGACAGGTGTATGCAAGAGCAACACCCTTCCTCCTTGAGCAACAATTGTTTCTGCTTTAGCTAATCATGAAGATTTCTGGTGTTGGGATTTGATCAGCCTCCATGTCAAGTCAGCAATTTCCTTACAGAGCTAATATTGTGGGAGGCACTTCATTTTTATATAAAGCCTGTGGAAACATATTTTGGAACCCAGGTCAATGCATCCTTTGCTTGTCATGGAAAAAGGATTCTAGACTGGTGTTTCCCATATATTTGATAACTGGAGCACAGGGTATTTCCTCACCCCAGGTTATAACAAGAAGTACATTTCAGAGGCACTCAAAAAGATTATCTATATTTATATCTATCTATATCTTCGTGTCCTCAACCAGATCCTCAAAGAATGGGCAGCTTTTTGCCTTTTCCTTTGCTTGTGCCTTCTGACCATTCCACTACACCTGTCATCTGGTGCAACCATATTGCTTCCCTTAGAATACTGTTGCTGTCCATACAGTGTCAGAAAAAGGAGGCATCAATGCTACTTGGGGTCTCCCCTCTTTGATGTGCATAGAATCAGGGTTGTAGTGGAGCCAGGGCTTGCAGGGTTGAAGCATGGGACTTTTTTTTTTTTTTTTAGCTAGGACAATTACTTCATCTGCCACCCATCCCCAGAGTTCCCTGTTTCCCCTGAATTTAGCAGCAATCCTCACAATAGCTGGGGAAAATTTTGATTTTCCCAGCAACCATATATCGTTGTGAGCTATCTCCGTTATACTGCAAAGGGGTTGCCCAGGTCTTAAATGGCCCATGAAGACCCATTAGCTTTACAAAAGACCTGCTCCTGGTGGAGATGAAGATGTCTAGAACAGGTTTATTGATATGGATCATCACCACTGCCTCCTTGGAGGTGTGGCTATGGAGACTGTCAAGATGAGTACCTACATCTCCAAATTTACCATGACACCATTGCAGAAAATGGTGGATATGTCCAATATGTTTGTATGTTTCAGCCCTTGCCATGGCAAACTGTTCTGCCCCAGCTGCACATAGTCTGGGAGTCACAAGAACCTTGTAGACCAATCTCATATGTAAAGGAACTGCAACTTCCACAGCTTATGTCCATGCATAGACCTTGAAGAGGTCCATTGACTGTTCAGTGTAAATCAATGTGAACTACAATGGTTGTGAAGTATGAGAGCCTGTTACAGTGCATTCGGATGAGATAATGAGAAAACAAAAGTAGTATGCATTACTCATGGCTTGATATAAGGGTTCATTTATTACTATGGGAGTTAATATACACACTGAAGTGTGGCAACAATGAGATTAATCTATTGAGGAATTCTCCTGCTCAAGCCCCATTGAAGAAATGAGCTGGAGCCAGGCCAGAGCACTACTATGCTTTTGCACATTGAGCGATTCAGTCATATTATGCCAGTGCTTGGTCTTCTGCATGGGCTTCCAGTCTATTTGCAGGCCCCTTTAAAAGTCCTGGTTTTGACCAATGAAGCCCTAAATGGCTTGGGACCCAGTTACCTGAAGGATCGCCTCCTTCCACCCCTGAGATAATTTTTAGATGCCCATCTTAGATCACTCTTAGAGACACCAGTGGGGAATCCCACCCCCTCACCCTAAAAAGTAAATACCAACTTCAGAGGAGGGATTTCCCTCAGAACTGTAGCAGGGGAGGGAAGGGTTAAATTCTCCTTCCATTCCAGCTGCAATCCTGATAACTTTTAACTTCTCACACCTCATGCTAGAAGCTTAAAAAAACAACAACCCTGCACATTAAATGCAAAGTCACATTTCACATCATGTGTGGTTTGCCCCTCAGTCTCTTGCTACAAGCCCCATCTCATAGCATAGAACTGCATTTGCTCACATTTATCCCATAAAGCAAGTGTGCACAACCTTTTTGGCCCAAGGGCCACATGTAGGGCACACTGGCAGGTCAGAGGCTTCATATGAGTGCACACACGAACACATACACACTTCTTCCCTACCCATCTACATCTCAGGGTGCAGGGATGGGGAAGTTTAAACACACTGAGGAATGGGATATTGACACTGCTGAAATCACCAGAGGGTGTAGGAGGTGAAAGCCTCCCCTGCCCCAGCTATTGCTCCCCCCACCCTTAGCCATGGGGGAACAGCCATCTCAACAGCCTGGAGTTTGCTTGAGGGTGGGGAATATGAAAATCTCTCCTAGCTCCCAGTGTTCCCAACAGAGCCTGCTGTCCCAGAGCTGGTAATAGCAGTCTGATCATCTGACCTGTGGGGGAAAGTAGATGTGGCTCCCCTGGTTTCACAGGAAGAGTGGAGGAGGGCTGCATGCAGCCCTCAGGCTCAGCATAAGAATGTCCCTGCTGGATCAAGCAATGGTCCATCTAGTCCAGAATCCTGTTTTCCCACAGTGGCCAACAAGATGTCTCTGGTAGCCAAAGAGCACAGCATGAAACCAATCGTGCTCTCCTGAAGTTGCTCCTCAGCAATTGGTATTCAGTGGCATACAGCCCCTGAGCAACGAGATTCGATATACACCTATCCTTCATGAATTTGCCCAATCTCCCTGCAAAGGCACCTAAATAGTGGCAATTTAAGAAGACTTGTGCCAGATCAGACCAAAAGTCCATCTAGCCCAGCACCATATTTCCCACATTGGCCATGGAAGAAAACATAGGACCATAAGAAGCTGCCTTGCGCTGAGTCAAATCATTGGTCCATCTTGCCCAGTATTGACACTAACTGGCAGCAGCTGTCCGGGGTTTTAGGGAGGATCCTTTCTAGCCCTACCTGGAGATGTTGGGGACTGAACCTGGGACCTTCTGTATGCAAAACATGTGCTCTGTCCACTGAGCCATGGACCCTACATAGAGCCATGGAGGGATGACTTTAGCCTTGAGTACTTCTACTGTGAGACAAGGAGGAAAACAAAACAAAACAAAATCTCTCTCTCTCTCTCTCTCTCTCTCTCTCCTTCCTCTACAGCACACATAGTTTTCTAAACCTTGAATCATGCCCCTCCTCTGAGTCCAGTTTCTTTCTAAACTAAAGAAAGACCCAAACTATGTTGCCTTTCCTTGTAGTGGAGTCATTTGAGCCCCTTGATCATTTTGTTGGTTCCTTTTTGGCACCTTTTCCAGCCCTTTGTGGCAGTGGCTGTGGCCGGATCAACTCACCTTCCTACTCTTGCTTTCTGCTACTGTCTAAATTTAGAGTCTAAGGGTGCAATCCTATGCATGTTTAGACAGGAAAAAAAGGCCTACAACTCCCAGCATGTCCCAGCCAGCCTTCGCTGGCTGGGGCATGCTGGGAATGGTAGGCTGTTTTCTGTCTAAACATGCATAGGATTGTGCCCTAAGTCTGCAGTCCTATACCTGCTTTCTTAGGAGTAAGCTCCATTGAAAGTCAATGGGACTTCTGAGTAGGCATGTATAGGGTTGCACCGTAAGTATCTTGGGAGAAGGACCCACATCTCCTTCCTGTGTAAACTGCCATGTACACTGATGAAGAACCATAAATAAAATTATAACAATAACTGTCATTACCTACTTTGGTGTGAAAATCCAACAGCCATTGTTGGGGGGAAAGCATTATATGTACACAAAGGTTACATGCAAATGCTGTTTGTTCAGTAGTGAAAAAACAGAAAAGTTGATAAGAAGCTCTGTCCAATTGGTTTGCCACATCATTGTAAAGATTTACTTGAAACCGTACTTTACTCATTCTCCCCCTCCCTCCAAGTTTTGATTGGTAGCTTCATTTGTAACCAGCAATAATGTTCCTTTGTAATCTTAAAATCCTTTTTTATTTCCTCTGGGTGCCTTTGATAAGCACTGTTGAGTTTAGGACAATTTTATATGGTGGTTCTCAATGTAAAAGTCAATTTGAGCACACTGGATGGGAAAATGGAAAAATGAGCGAAACAACTACAGAGAGCGAATTAGAATCTGGAGATTTTCTCTTCCTATTTTCTCTTCCTACAAAAAGAAGGGAGGGGAAAAACAGCATTTTACACCCCCCCCGACAGAAATACCTTTGCCAAAGACGATCTCGATACAAAAGCCTGGAGAGTCAAATATGTTGTCTTGTCTTATCACTTCTGAACAGACTCCGGAGTTTGAAAGGAGTTCAGAAATTTGCTTAACTTGCCATTTGGTAATATAATGAGGGAATCAGTGTGTCTTGCTTTCAGAAATGCTGGTGGCTTCAGAGCAATTCAAGAGTCTGCAAGGATAAGCAGAAACGAGATTGCGAGAATTCGCTCATCGCCTGGGTATCTGAGATGAGTTCATGAGTTCATGATTTTTATTTTTATTTTTAAGCCTGCATGTTAATGTAGTGTTGCAGGGAAGTCCTATCTATTGGGAGACATACTTCTAGCCTCAGCTTTTATTAAAATAGACATTTAAATAAGAAAATGAAGGGACTACTTGACTCAGCACTTTCAGGCATCAATTTTATGTACTCGAAGGTTTACCAACAAACCAGAAAAACAACTACAATGGCCTGGATAGGTGTTGATGACCTCTGGATTGTTTTTGTGACTGCTGCTAGGGCTGGCCCAAGACATTTTGCTGCCTGAGGTGAAGGATATAATGTTACCCTTCCAATTCCACATAGGGCTCCTTCACACGGAGCTTTTATCCTGCAATTGAGATTGCTCTTTCATGGAAGTTTGCGGGCTCTTTACATGATGCGATCACCCTGCCGTGACCCTCCAGGGCATCTCCTGCACTAAATGCCTTTCATTCTGTTTTTAAATAGATCTTAGATAATGAGCTATCAAATTACCCCATTGTGTTCCGCTTCAGTTTGTGATCCTGCATTTAAAACAGAAGGAGAAAGCCCCATTTTAAATGCAGGATTTTAGGCTGGTGTAGAGATGCCCTTTTTCGGCTTAAATTGAAGAACGCAGGGAAAACCACCAAACCATTCAGGTATGACCTAAATCATATCCCTTATGAATATACAGTGGAGGTGAGGAATAGATTTCAGGGATTAGACCTGATAGACAGAGTGCCTGAGGAACTATGGATGGAGGTCTGTAACATTGTTCAGGAGGCAACAACTCAATCCATCCCAAAGAAAAAGAAATGCAAGAAAGCCAAGTGGCTGTCTGATGAGGCTTTACAAGTAGCTGAGGAAAGAAGGGAAGCGAAAAGCAAGGGAGAAAGGGGAAGATATATCCAACTGAATGCAGAGTTCCAGAGAACAGCAAGGAGAGACAAGAAGGCCTTCTGAAATGAACAATGCAAAGAAATTGAGGAAAACAATAGAATGGGAAAGATTAGAGATCTCTTCAAGAAAATTGGAGACCTCAAGGGAATGTTTTGTGCAAAGACGGGCACGATAAAGGACAAAGAAGGCAGGGACCTAACAGAAGCAGATGAGATTCAGAAGATGTGGAAAGAATACACAGAAGAACTGTACAGGAAAGATCTTAATGTCCAAGGTAGACATGATAGTGCAGTCACTGAACTTGAGCTGAACATCCTAGAAAGTGAAGTCAAGTGGGCCTTAGGAAGCATTACTAACAACAAAGCTAGAGGAGATGACAGTATTCCAGCTGAGCTATTTAAGATCCTAAAAGATAATGCTGTTAAAGTGCTGCACTCAATATGCCAACAAATTTGGAACACCCAACAGTGGCCACAAGACTGGAAAAGGTCAGTTTACATTCCAATTCCAAAGAAAGGCAATGCCAAAGGGTGTTCAAACTACCGTACAATTGCGCTCATTTCACATGCCAGCAAGGTGATGCTCAAAATCCTACAAGCTAGGCTTCAGCAGCATGCGAACCGAGAACTACTGGAAGTACAAGGTGGGTTCCGAAGAGGCAGAGGAACTAGAGATCAAATCGCCAACATTCACTGGATCATGGAGAAAGCAAGAGAATTCCAGAAAAACGTCTATTTCTGCTTCATTGACTATGCTAAAGCCTTTGATTGTGTGGATCACAACAAACTGTGGCAAATTCTTAAAGTGATGGGAGTACCAGACTATCTTACCTGTCTCCTGAGAAACCTGTACGAGGGTCAAGAAGCAACAGTAAGAACCAGACATGGAACAACCGATTGGTTCAAAATTGGGAAAGGAGTATGACAAGGCTGCATATTGTCGCCCTGCTTATTTAACTTATATGCAGAGTACATCATGAGAAACGCCGGGTTGGATGAATCACAGGACGGAATTAAGATTGCCGGGAGAATTATCAACAACCTCAGATACGCAGATGATACCACCCTAATGGCAGAAAGCGAAGAGGATCTCAAGAGCCTCTTGTTGAGGGTGAAAGAGGAGAGTGCAAAAGCTGGTTTGAAACTCAGCATTAAAAAAAAGAAGATCATGGCATCTGGCCCCATCACTTCCTGGCATATAGAAGGGGAAGAAATGGCAGCAGTGACAGATTTTATTTTCTTGGGCTCCAAGATGAAATTAAAAGATGCTTGCTCCTTGGGAGGAAAGCTATGGTAAACCTAGACAGCATAGTAAGAAGCAGAGACATCACCTTGCCGACAAAGGTCCATCTAATCAAAGCTATGGTTTTCCCAGTAGCAACGTATGGCTGTGAGAGCTGGACTATAAGGAAGGCTGAGCGCCGAAGAATTGATGCTTTCGAACTGTGGTGCTGGAGAAGACTCTTACGAGTCCCCTGGACTGCAAGGAGGTCAAATCAGTCAATCCTAAAGGAAATCAACCCTGAGTGCTCATTGGAAAGACAGATACTGAAGCTGAAGCTCAAATATTTTGGCCACCTAATGTGAAGAGAAAACTCTCTGGAAAAGACCCTGATGCTGGGAAAGATTGAAGGCAAAAGGAGAAGGGGACGGCAGAGGATGAGATGGCTAATAGCATCACCGATGCAATGAATATGAACCTGAGCACACTCCGGGAGAGAGCGGAGGACAGGAAGGCCTGGCGTGCTGTGGTCCATGGGGTCAAGAAGAGTCGGACATGACTTTACGACTGAACAACAACAGAGATGCCCTTAGAGAAGCTGACTAGAGTGATAGGAGACGCTTGCTCCAACATTGACAATGGGGCAGTGCCCTCTAGCTTAAGGGTTATAGGAGTGGCTGCATAACACCCACAGTTCTGTTCTTCATAGGGATATACAAGAATGTTGTTTTGATTCATTTTTAACCCAATTTGTCCTATTCGCAACCCTGAATGCAAATGCGAGCACAGTTTTCAGAGAAAGCTTGCCCGTTCCCAAGCTTGCGTTCACAAAATGCATACTTTAGAAAAGATACACTTTTTTATGTGCATTTCCCAACATCTCCCCCCCCCCCCGTTTCATGCTTTTGTCGATGGGGGGAAAGTGGGCATTTGGATATGAATGAAAAGAAAAATAGATGGCAATTGAAAACAGGATCAAGGCGATCTGAGCTTCTAGGTGGGGGATTTGAAGATTCTTGGTGAGGTTGAACATGACTGATTCTTCCATCCCTAGTCCTTCAATACCTCATTACTGCCCCCCCCCTGCTAGCAACTTCCACCTGCTGTGACAGCCTCATTCTGCCTAATGGTAGGACTGGCCTTCACTGGTATTGTTGGCTTAGAAAACAATACATGGGGATTAGAAAAGTTCATGGTGGTTATGTCTATCAACAGCTATTTTGTTTTCTAACTAAATGGAATCTCCAGGTTTAGCGGCTGTTTACTTCTGGATGAATACCAGCTGTTGGGGCGCAGACAGTGGAGGAGGGCTTATGCCTTCATGCCCTGTTTGCAGGCACCCCAGAAGCAACTCTCTAGCCACTATTGAAAAAACAATTGTACATTGAGCAGTTTAGTTGGTGCACAACAAATGCTTATTCCCTGCCTTAGCCTCCTTTTGGTTCCTGTCTCCTTCAATGGCTTGCAATCTGCTTCTCTTATTATTCTCAAGGTTAGCTATGTCCTCAGTTATCTGTCCATGACAGTACATGCTGGGAAGAGAGTCTCAAGGTCAACTACCTGCTTTGGGAGTTCAGGAAGTAATGTGATGATCACTCTGTTATCTCTGTTGGCCATGGCCAATGTAGACCTACCTAGCAAAGTTTGATCTCTTCCCACGGTACTCCTCTTTCTGAGCCCAGTTCAAGGGGTTGGCTCTGGCCTTGAACATCTTAAATGGCCCACACCTTGGATACTTTATAGGGTGTCCACTTACCCATGCCCTGCACAAAGAAGGAATCCATCACCTAAATAGAGGAATGAAAGGACACATATTCACATAAAATTTGCACATGCAAATTTATATGCATAGCTACCAATGTAGAAATAATTACTATAATTGAAATAGAAATACAGATACACCTCACCATGATGGGGAAGACTGTGACCTGGTGACCTGTGTTCCTGCTGCTCACTCTGCTGTCCACGGGGTGTGGAAGATGGACAATTTCAAGGCACCTAACCTCTGTAAAGTACAACATATGCTCATCCTAACATTGGAGGAAATGCCTGCTTCTGGCTGAATCCCTCTGTTCTCTCAAATTTTCTGGAGACAGACACTTTGGGGTTTGTGTCATTACTGACACAGGTGAAACTGGCTCATCTCGGACCAGGGTATTCTCATAGGTAATGCCACGGCTATGGAATTCCATTCCTCATGAGGTCTGTCTTCCTTATTAGACCCCCACCACACCCCCACCCCAATCTTTGGAGCTCAAAACATTCACCCGAGAAGTTTTAGCTCAATCTGGGGGGGGGGGGGAGCCTGTAAATATAAACCCATTAAACAGCTTCTGTTTGTACACAAGAAATGCTGGTTTGAGACAAGTGTGGCTATCTTTACTAATAACAGCTGAGACAAAGAGCGCTTATGTTTGTATATACACAGCTCTCCTGCACATGACGACTTTCCCATTAGTTAGCAAGCAGGGCACCAATCTGAGGCACTCAGAGATGTCAGCATGGAGCTGCCATCTCCACTGAAGTGAATGTGGATGTTTGCTCAAGGAGCTCTGGGCAACCACAAGTGATTTTCATTGTCAAGAGCTGACCACAACACTTGTGTTTCCTTAAAGACTCAGCTTTTAAAGACAGAAAACAGCAACTGGTAAACCAAGTTTTCACTGATGACTGAGCACCCATTTTGGTCATTCGACCATAATAAAGAGTGATTGAGTGACTGACTGAGCACCTTTGCAAAAGATTGCTGTCTTGAGACGGCAGCCATTTTGTGTCCTTTTAAAATCACTCAACCACACAGCAAGGAGAGGAGCATTGCCACCACTAGAGGGAGCTCTTGTGCTAATCTAATAAAGGGTTGCTAGCTACTCCTTGTTGTTGCATAGGTTTAAAAATAAAAAGGTACCAAAAAACAAAAAGAACCATCTGGAATCATGACTGGAAGATATGACCTGACAAAAGGGGGAGTCCAGAAGCTAGTCCCAGATGGATCTCAGAAGAGAAAATTGTGTCATATGAATTCTGAACTGTGGCATATCTAAACTATATGAGAGTCTAAATATAGGTAAACCTCAAATTGGATTGTAGTTCACATATAAAAGCATTTAAAAGAGGAATGCCTTTAAAACAATGGGTAAACATTTTAAAAGCTAGATTTATTAATACTTTGTGGGTAAATTCAGTGGGATATTCACTGCCTACAGTATTTTAAGCTCCTTCATTTTCTTTCATGAAAACAATGTAGTGTCCTAATGCCTTTGCAGATACTATAAAAGGATTCCTCTCAGGGGTGAATTTAAAGAGGACCGATAGTCATTCAGCAGTACAAAGGCTGGGGGAGGAGGAGGTGGCCATTCTACAAAAAAATAGAGAATTATTGACATTACCTGAATGTTAGAGTCTTGGGATATAAAGTCTAAATTAAGCTCAGAATAACCTTGATCTGCAATAACACACATACATTGTCTTTTTCAAAACAGAGTATTCAGTGTAGAAGTTTCTACAACCAACCCAACCCAAGGACATTTGGAGGGTGGAATCAAGTACATTTCCCCTTGGCAGTTAACCCATAAGAACATAAGAGCTGCGCAGAGAGAATAGTGGAGCGGGGGGAGGGGGGCTAACTGAATGAATGAAAATATGGGGGCCTCTGCTTCATCTGATACTACTTGCCAGCAACAGTGCCTTTTCCTTTATCATTAGTTTCATTTTCTGTTTGCCTGTTGGTGTTTACTGATAGAATGCCTACAGCTGGGTCTCTGTCATGGCTGGGTTGGTTAGCGATGTATGAAAGTCACTTACCTTTCCACAGATTATGTAGATGGTGGGGGGGAGGCGTTCCGTCCCTCCCCCTGGAATCCTCGATGGGGGGGGAGGCGATCCGTTCCTCCCCCCCGGAATCCTCCATGGCCGGCTGTGCTCCACGGCAGCTCCACGGAGCAGCCAGCCAGGCCCAGGCCAGAGCCGTCTGCAGCCGGATTTCCGGCCACGGAGGGCTCTGGGTAAAAAAAACAAAAACAAAAACCATGTACGCAAATGGCAGCAGCTATGGCCACCGCCATTTCCATTTGTTATTTTTGGCCGTCTTAGTCTACGTAAATATTTACGTAGACTATGACAGCAAAAATAAAGGGGAATGCAAATAGCGTAGCGGGCGCTATTTGCGTCCCTTTTTGATTCACTGTTTTAGCCTACGTAAATATTTACGTAAGCTAAAACGGCGAATCAAAAAGGGACGCAAATAGCGCCCGCTATGCTATTTGCGTTCCCCTTTATTTTCACCATCATAGTCTACGTAAATATTTACATAGACTAAGATGGCCAAAAATAAGGAACGCAAATGGCAGTGGCCGTAGCCGCCGCCATTTGCATACGCGGTTTGTTTTGTTTTTTTACCCAGCCATGATAGGCTACGTAAATCTTTACATAGCCTATCACGTCTTGTAAAAAAACCCTCCCCGACAAGATTGCAAATGGCGGCGGCGGCAGCCGGTCGGAAGACCAACTGCTGCCGCTGCCGGAGCCGCCGCCGCCGCCCGGAACACCTGCCCCAGGTAAGTCTCATCCCGGGGGGGATCCGCAGGGGGGCGGGGGCTGGAAGGCCATCCCGCCACGGAGTTCAGGGGGCCGACTGCACTGGCATTCGGCCTCACTGAGATCTGTGACAGAATTCTCTGACACCCCTAGTTGGGCTAGAGCTTCCCCCCTGATTGAACAGCTCTGGAAAGAGGCTCATAAGAACAAGTCCTGAAGGGTTGCCTGCAATGGAGTTATGGGCGTGGGAGCAGCTGGGAACTGGAATGTTACCAGGCTTCTGTGTGAGAGGCAGGCCAGTGTCCCTAACCTAGAGTGAGAGCCTGGCTGGGGGAAGTTGTGATTGGTGAGGTCCCCTTGAGTGGGAATTGGGGAGGGATATAGATTCTACGGTCTCCTAGACATGGAGCTTTTATCCTGCTATTGAGATTGCTCACCCACATAAGTTTGCAGGTCCTTTAAATGATGTCGTGAACCTCCAGGGCACATCCGGAGGTATATCCTGGTTATTTCATCTCAAATAGACCTGGAGCTAAGGAACTGTCTTTTAAACTCAGAATGTTACACAGTCAAAACAGCCACTAGATGGTGCTGTTTCATTGAGTTCTATGGAACCATGAAAATTAAAAGCTTCCCCTCTCAGCAATCATTTGGTCCCTGTCTGGGAGCCCATTGTAAATGCAGAAAGGCTCCAGAATGGGAGGACTGCAGGGTTTTTCTTTAGTGTAAAGGTGGTCTAAGTTAACGTCTTCTGACTGGGAGGGGGTGCTCACCAATCTGGTTTACATCTTGCTGCATACTGTGAGCACTTTCAAAATCTTTTCTTCCTCTCTTCGTCTCTGTTCTTTTTCTTGATCGTTGTTTGGAAAGGAGTGCTTCTAAGTAGTGCTGGGCTGTAAACCTTGATTTTTTCATTTTGGGCATTTTGTGGGGATGGGTGGGGGCAAAACAAAAACTCCGGCAAAAGAGGCTGAGAGAGGTGAACATTTCATTTCTCCTTGGGGTGCGGGACAGGGTTTCCAAATACTGTTTTTAAGTGCAGGCGATTCTTAAGGGGTTTCTTTCTATTTTAATTTTTTTTTAACCTCCTGCACTTGCAGAAGCTCAGGACTCTTCTCCAGACCAGCAGTTCTTTCTGAACTTCCAGGACACCATGTGACCTCGCCCTCTCCAATAGGCATTCAAGAAGAACTCCCAGCCTGGAGAAGAGTCCTGGGCTCCTGCAAGTGCAGGGGGTGTTTTTTAAAAAAATAATAATAAAAAAGAAAACAAAGAAGACCCCCGCCCCCCCAAGAATCACCTACACTTTAAAAAAAGGTTGTTGAAACCCTGTCCCCCTCACCAAGGAGAAGACATTTCAAAATTCTGCCCCTCCCTGCAAAAGAGGCAGAAAATAACATTGCATCTTTCGCAGGAGGAGCAAACGCTCCCCAAAACTAGGGTTGGCAGAGAATTTCTCCCCGAAACTTCGGGGGGCTGAGCGCCAATGTGTTCGGCCCCCAAAGACGTTTTGGGGAGAAATTCTCCACACCCCCACCCCCCGCACCCCCCCCGGGATGGGACTTACCTTTCCCGAATGTCCCTCCCGGCGGCGGGTCCCAGCAGCGGTTCGTTGGGTCTTCATCAGGGGCGGGGGCAGCAGCCGGTCTTTCGACCGGCTGCCGCTGCCGCCATTCCAATAAAAGTAAAAAAAACCAAAAAACGCCCCCGTGATAGGCTACGTGACGATTAACGTAACCTATCACGGCTAGATTTGCAAAGTCAGCCGTGATAGACTACGTAAATCATCCCGTAGCCTATCATGGGTGACTTAAAAAAAAAAAAAAAGCGCGTACGGCTAATGGCGGCCCCCATAGGGAGCCGCCATTCACGTTCCTTATTTGGTCGCTGTAGTCTACGTAAAGATTACGTAGACTACGGCGAAAATAAGGTTAACGCTATTTGCGTTGCCCTTATTTTCGCCGTAGTCTACATAAATCTTTACGTAGACTAGACGTTCCCAAATAAGGAACGCAAATGGCGGTGCCCATGGGCCGCCGCCATTTGTGTACGCGCTTTTTTCCCCCCCAAAGTCACCCGTGATAGGCTATGTGACGATTAATGTAGCCTATCATGGCTGACTTTGGAAATCTAGCCATGATAGGCTACGTTAATCGTTACGTAGCCTATCACTTTTTTTTTTTTTCACTTTTTGTTTTGCGGCCGGGGAGACGGGGCGCTTCTCCCTGGCCTGAATTTTGGCTGGGCGAGGCGGGACGCCTCCCCCCCCTCACCTGAATTTCGGGGGGAGAAGCGAAGCACCTCCCCCCCACCGCGAAGCCAAGCTGCGAAAAGGTAAGTGATTTTCGTACATCCCTACTCTCAGTGGCTTTTGATACCTTTGACCATGGTATCCTCCTGGACTATCTCCATGAGATAGGGGCACCATTTTATGGTGGACCAACTCTTACTTACAGGGTTGGTTCTAGAGAATAACATTGGGTGGCTGTGCTTCAGCCCCCTTGCAGCAGAACTTTTATTGCTTCCATGATGCAGCTGAAATTGCTTTTGACTGTGTATAAGCTGTGGTTTTAATATTGTTATATGTAAATGGCTTAGAAATTTTATTATAATATGTGGAGGTGCTCTTGGACCCATTACTGTCACTTGAGGCACAGGTGGACTCGGTGGCATATAGAGCACCTTCTAGCAGCTTAGGCTGATATACCAACTGTTCCCTTATCTGGATAGAGATAGCCTAGCTACAGTTATCCGTGCTCTGATAACCTCTCATCTGGATTACTGCAATGCATTCTAAGGGGGGCTGCCTTTGAAAATGGTCCAGAAACTTCAGCTGGTCCAAGACAGGGCAGTGAGATTGTTAATGGGGACTGGCCAATGAGATCACATTACACCTGTATTTTTCCATCTGCACTGGCTGCCAGTCCATTACCAGGCCTGATTCAAGGTGCTGGTATTGACATTCAAAGCTCTAAACAGCTTGGAGCCAGGTTATCTGAAGGATCACCTCCTCTCATATGTACCTGCCTGGACCCTAAGGTCATCTTCTGGAGTCCTTCTCTGGGAGCCCTTGCCAAAGGAAGTGAGGCAGGTGGCTACCAGGAAGAGGGCCTTTTCTGCTGTGGCACCCCAGCTGTGGGATGAGCTCCCTAAAGAAATTTGCCTGGCACCTATGTTGTACCCCTTCTGGCACCAGGTGAAGACCTTTTTATTTTCCCAGCATGTCTGCAGTCTAGTCTTTTAGCTCTGCTGTTTTAAATCTGTATTTTAAATCTCTGCATTGCTGCTAGGTTTTATTGTGGTTGTACTTTTATATTGTAGTTTTAAGCTTTCATATTTTACATTGTTTTATGCTGTACATTGTGGTTTTAATTTTTGTGAACTGCACAGAGAGCATCAGCTAATGAGTGACACAGAAATGAAACAATAAATAAATAATAAAATGTAAGTAAAGCCATGTTCGATCGAACTAGATGTGTCCTTCTAGTCCTGCAAACTGTTTCCCACATGGGCAGCCAGCTGCCTCTGGAAAACCTACAATGAAATGATCACATGTAGGGAATAGTCTTTTCCTCCTCTTGATTCCCAGCAAATGGCATTCATTTCAGAGGCACACTGGCTCTGAACCCAGAGATCTTAACTTGTAGCCCATGATAGACTTTCCCTCTGTGAATTTGTCTACTCCCCCTTTTAAAGCTATCTAAGCAAGTGGCCATAATAACCACATCTGTTATTGTATTCCTAATCTCTGCATTGCTGCTAGGTTTTATTCTTTTTTTACTTCATTTTAAATTGTTGTTTTAAACTTAATTTTTAATAATATATCTTATACTGTATTTTACAGTTTTAATTGTTGTGAACTGCCCAGAGAGCTTTGGCTATTGGTAGGGGTGTACAGATTCCCCACCGTCCGTTCCAGTGGGGAATCCGTGGGGGGGGGAGGCAATGCATTCTTCCCCCCCTGGAATCCTATGAAGCGCCTCCGCTCTGCGAGGATTCTGCACAGCCGAACCAGCAATAGGGCCGCTTACCTTGCTGGCCAGAGTCGTTCACCTCCTCTGCGCCGATTGCCCTTTCTTTCTTTCTTTCTTTCTTTCTTTCTTTAAAGGTGATCGGCAGGATGTGCCCATAGACTTATACACAAGTAGAGCCGTGAATCTTCCGTATAAGTCTATGTGTCCATAGACTTATACGCAAGATTCATGGCTCTATTTTGCATACAAGTCTATGGGCACATCTTGCCAATCACTTTTTTTTTTTTTTAAAGAATGGCGATCAGTGCGGAGGAGGCGAACGGTTCCGGTGGAAGAAGCAGCCAAGTGTCATTCCACCTCCAATCCTCCTGGAGTGGAAGTAAGTGATGCTGATCTGCCACAGATTCCTGAGGCCAGATTCCAAAGAATCTGGCCTCATTTGAATCTGCGGCAGATTTCTCTAACATCCCTAGCTATTGGGCAGTATAGCAATGTAATAAAAAATTGCCTGTTTAGCCTTGAGAAGAGAAGACAGAGGGGAGATATGATAGCGCTCTTCAAGTACATGAAAGGTTGCCACAGAGAGGAAGGCCAGGATCTGTTCTCAATCATCCCAGAGTGCAGGACACAGAATAATGGGCTAAAGTTACAGGAGGCCAGATTCTGGCTAAACATCCGGAAAAACTTCCTGACTGTTAGAGCAATGCGACAATGAAACCAATTACCTAGGGGGGAGGTGGGCTCTCCCACACTGGAGGCATTCAAGATGAGGCTGGACAGCCATCTGTCAGGGATGCTTCGACGTGGATTCCTGCATTGAGCAGCGGATTGGACTTGATGGTCTTGTAGGCCCCTTCCAACCGTACTATTCTGTGATTCCGTGATTCTAAATAAATCTTGTGGCAGTGAATTCCATGGCTACCTTAGGGTCAATTCCTATATTACCTTTGCAGCATGAGAGCTGCATCTGTGCACTACAGAAACTGTACAGCATGGGCAGATTTCATTTTTGATTAAATTCTATGCCAGCATGCTCCCATTCTAGGTGCCAGCAGTGCTGGCATAGGGAACAACCATGTCATCTGCTTCTTTCTTGTGTTTCCTACATGCAGACATTATTGCTGGTATGATGAGCAATCCAGCAACAAAGAATCATCTCCTGAGCCATATTATAACTAGCAATGTGCAAATCAGCAAACTTCAGCTTGCTAAAGTTCTCCAAATTCTATCTTGAAGATCATCCTGACTCAAGTCTGTCCCACATGAAATCTGTGTATTTTTTGCATTTTTTTTAAATTTTACCAAGTGTATGCATCAATTGTACACATCTTTGAAATGTACAAATTCTTCTCCCATTGATTAAAGCATATTTGTATGCATTTTTCAAAAGTACACATTTTTCATGTGCATTTTCAAATGTATGCATGTTAAACTTTTTTTTTTGATTCACACTGCAAGCTTGGAAATATACAGACTTTAACCACAGATTGTATCTGAGTTCATCTTTGCTCTGGAAAGTGCAAACTTGGTAAATGAAAGATAAACAAACACATTTCTCATACATCCCTAATGAGAACACATTAACTGGTGCTTAGAAAGGTAATATGTATTGCACCAATTGAAATTCCCTAGTCAGGAGTTAGTGTCCCTATGCTTTCCTCATGGGGGATGTTGGAGAAATCCTCCACAGACCCCAATGAGGCCAGATTCTATTGAATCCGGCCCCCCAAAGTCCATGGAGGATTGGATCCCCTACCTCCTCCTCTTTCGCGAAGTCCTCGCTGGTGGATCCTGCCCGCCGCCGGCTCCGAAGCCCCAGCGATACGGCTGCCATTGCCGTATCGCTGGATGGACTGACAAACTGCAGATGCAAATGGCGGCTGGCGTGGTGGCCGTCATTTGCGTCCCCTGCTCTTTGACGTGATAGGCTACATAAATCTTTACGTAGCGAATCGTGAGAAGGAACAGGGACGCAAATATGCCATTTGCGTCCCTGTTCCTTTACGTGATAGGCTATGTAAAGATTTACGTAGCCTATCACGTCAAAGAGCAGGGGATGGAAATGGTGGCCACTACACCATTTGCATCCCTGCTCTTTTTGTGATAGGCTACGTAAAGATTTATGTAGCCTATCACGGCTAAAGCAGGAAACAAATGGCATCCCCTACGCCGGACACCATTTGTAGCTGCAGCCCGGCAGGGAATGGAAGTCTGGCTGTGGACGGGCCCAGCTGGCGGCTCCGCAGACTTGCCATGGACCGGAGCTGGCCAGGGAGGATTCCAGGGGGAGGGATGGATCACCTCCCCCCCACCACGGATGCCCCGGATTGGAAAAGTAAGTGGGGTTCGTATACCCCTACATGGGGAAGGGGGAGAAATTTGTGCAGTTCACATTCTAAGTTCATGCAAACTTACTTTTGCACTCTTGAACTATGATGCAAAACCAAACTCAGTTATCCTTTGGAATTTGCCCTTCTCTGAATTTTGCAATGAAGTCTTCCAATTTTTTTTAAAAAAGTACATAAAATTGTGTATATTGGGGAAAATAATGTTCAAAATGCATTATACTAGGAACATTGCTTGCAAAAATGTACGTTTTAGGAAAAATGTGCACAAAAATACTTATGAGTTTTCATGCAACCTTTAAGAAAAAAGTCTCAAAGTTAGGGATGAACCGAACTTAAGGCTAGAAAAATGAGAAACCAGAATTAACAGATTTGTCCATCCCTTTTCACTCATAGTTTCTCCTATCTCATTTTGAAAGGGAAGGAGGAATGCTGTTGAAATTTCAGCCCCCCTCACACACATGCATGCAAACACACAAAAACACAACCCATTGAAAACTGACAGGAGCAATTTAGTAGCAAAGGAGTACCAGATGTTCACCATCAGGAGCTGGATCTAAGGTATTTCCCCCCTGCACAGCAAACTTTGCCTTGCATGGGACTACCCTCTGGGTGTTGGGCTCGAGTCTTCATCATCACCAAATCAGCCTTAATGCACTACCCAATAAAACCTTTCTACTGAGAGAGACTCATTCCCTCAGCCTTTGGTAAAGTTGTTCAAGGGCAGAGTTCTCTTTTTCAAAATTAATTTAATCCAAGCCATTAACTGGGAAACCTCGAGACACTTATAGACCTTAAAAATACAAATAACAGAGTCTTCTGTGTCTTTAATTAGTAACTCTTCAGATCGGAAGTGGTAACCTTAAGGTATAAGGCTCCATCCTCCATTACCAAACCCTGGAGCCAGACCCATCTGTCAGAGGGCTTTCTGCTCTTCAAGCAAGGCAAAGGAAGCATTTAGTAAGTCCACGCTTCTCTTCCCCTCCCCAAACACTTTAAAGAAGCTTTGAAAAAACAACACTGTGTTTAAATGTTAGAAACTGCCAGTTTCTGTCACTAGAAAATGACTCTGCATGCAATCACTATGATAAGAAACACAACTTTAAAAAAAACAACAGCCCTCTTCTGGCATCACACACACACACACACACACATATAAATATTTTAAAGTAATATTTTTAGCACAGTATTCATTAGGGCTGTGCACTGCCTCATTACGTAGTCCAAATAACGAGGTGAAGTGTGCTGTTTCGGAGCAAAAGCCTCTTGATACCAGGAGTTTCAGAGCAATGCCGAGGTGCCCCGGGGCGAAGTGAGTGCCTCATGTAGCGCCTCTTCCGCCTTGTATATTCGGAGGCCTACTGAAGGCTTCAGTAGTCCAGACAGGCTGTCTCCAAAATGTATCAACTTCTCAATGCTCACGTGGTGGGGCATGAGGAGGTGGAGGAGGAGGAGGGAGGGACGGGGAAGGCAAGTGGATGCGGGGAGGCGAGCACAGGAGGAGGAGGGAGTGTGCTTTGGAGAATAGGAATCCTCAGCCAGAACCGACTCCAGCAGTCTCCAATCAGAGAGAGCGCGGGGGGAAGGGGATATATACTTTGGTGAAAGGCTGCGTTCAGTCAGTGCACTAGCTGTGTCTTTGGGAGAGAGGGCTGGTGTGGGTAGAAGATCATTTGTGGGTGTGCATGCATGTGCATTCCTAGGAGTTCTTCCTTCAGTTTATTCAATTTTGATTGCCATTAGGCTTTCCTCCCCCTTCATGGATCACTGCCTTGTTGTGGTGAAGCTGCTTGCATAACTCAGTGAAGCCATAAGCTATGCCGTGCAGGGCCACCCAAGATGGACAGGTCATGGCGGAGAGTTCTGACAACATGTGGTCCACTGGAGAAGGAAATGGTAACCCACTCCAGTATTCCTTCCAAGAAAACCCCATGGAACGTATCACAAGGCTAAAAGATATGACGCCGGGAGATGAGCCCCTCAGGTCGGAAGGTGTCCAATATACTACTGGGAAGAGCAGAGGGTATTTCCAAGTAGCACCAGAAAGAGTGAAGCAGCTGGGCCAAAGCCGAAAGGACACTCAGCTGTGGATGTGTCTGGTGGTGAAAAGAAAATCCGATGCTGTAAAGAACAATATTGTTTAGGAACCTGGAATGTAAGATCAATGAATCAAGGTAAGCTGGAGGTGGTCAAACATGAGATGGCAAGATTGAACATCGACATCTTGCGAATCAGCAAACTAAAATGGACAGGCATGGGTGAATTTAATTCAGGTGACCATCATATCTACTACTGTGGGCAAGAATCCCTTAGGAGAAATGGAGTAGCACTCATAGTCAACAAAAGGGTGTAAAAGCAGTACTGGGGTACAATCTCAAAAATGATAGAATGATCTCAGTATGAATCCAAGGCAAACCATTCAACATCACAGTAATTCAAGTCTATGCCCCAACCACTGAGGCCGAAGAAGCTGAGGTTGATTGGTTCTATGAAGTCCTACAACACGTTCTAGAACTAACCCCCCCAAAAAAGATGTCCTTTTCATCATAGGGGATTGGAATGCTAAAGTAGGAAGTCAGGAAATCACCGGGATTACAGGCAAGCATGGCCTTGGTGTACAAAATGAAGCAGGACAAAGGCTAATCGAGTTTTGCCAAGAGAACACGCTGATCATAGCAAACACTCTTTTCCAACAGCACAAGAGGCGACTCTACACATGGTCATCACCAGATGGTCAATACCAAAATCATATTGGTTATGTACTTCACAGCCAAAGATGGAGAAGCTCCATACAGTCAGTCAAAACAAGACCTGGAGCTGACTGTGGCTCAGATTATGAGCTGCTTCTTGCACAATTTTGGCTTAAATGGAAGAACGTAGGGAAAACCACTAAACCATTCAGGTATGACCTAAATCATATCCCTTATGAATATACAGTGGAGGTGACAAATAGATTTAAGGCATTAGACCTGATAGACAGAGTGCCTGAGGAACTATGGATGGAGGTCCGTAACATTGTTCAGGAGGCAGCAACTCAATCCATGGCAAAGAAAAAGAAATGCAAGAAAGCCAAGTGGCTGTCTGATGAGGCTTTACAAGTAGCTGAGGAAAGAAGGGAAACGAAAAGCAAGGGAGAAAGGGGAAGATATATCCAACTGAATGCAGAGTTCCAGAGAATAGCAAGGAGAGACAAGAAGGCCTTCTTAAATGAACAATGCAAAGTAATTGAGGAAACCAACAGAATGGGAAAGACTAGAGATCTCTTCCAGAAAATCAGAGATCTCAAGGGAACGTTTTGTGCAAAGACAGGCATGATAAAGGACAAAGAAGGCAGGGACCTAACAGAAGCAGATGAGATTAAGAAGAGGTGGCAAGAATACACAGAAGAACTATACAGGAAAGATCTGAATGTCCCTCATAGCCATGATAGTGCGCTCACTGAACTTGAGCCAGACATCCTAGAAAGTGAAGTCAAGTGGGCTTCAGGAAGCATTACTAACAACAAAGCTAGAGGAGATGACAGTATTCCAGCTGAGCTATTTAAGATCATAAAAGATGATGCTGTTAAAGTGCTGCACTCAATATGCCAACAAATTTGGAACACTCAACAGTGGCCACAAGACTGGAAAAGGTCAGTTTACATTCCAGTTCCAAAGAAGGGCAATGCCAAAGAGTGTTCAAACTATCGTACAATTGCGCTCATTTCACATGCCAGCAAGGTGATGCTCAAAATCCTACAAGCTAGGCTTCAGCAGTATGTGAACCGAGAACTACTGGAAGTACAAACTGGGTTCTGAAGAGGCAGAGGAACTAGAGATCAAATCGCCAACATTCGCTGGATCATGGAGAAAGCCAGAGAATTCCAGAAAAGCATCTATTTCTGCTTCATTGACTACACTAAAGCCTTTGGATGTGTGGATCACAACAAACTGTGGCAAATTCTGAAAGAGATGGGAGTACCAGACCACCTTACCTGTCTCCTGAGAAACCTGTATGAGGGTCAAGAAGCAACAGTAAGAACCAAACATGGAACAACCGATTGGTTCAAAATTGGGAAAGGAGTATGACAAGGCTGCATATTGTCACCCTGCTTATTTAACTTATATGCAGAGTACATCATGAGAAACTCCAGGTTGGATGAATCACAGGTCGGAACTAAGATTGCTGGGAGAATTATCAACAACCCCAGATACGCAGACGATACCACCCTAATGGCTGAAAGCGAAGAGGATCTAAAGAGCCTCTTGTTGAGGGTGAAAGTGGAGAGTACAAAAGCTGGTTTGAAACTCAGCATTTAAAAAACTAAGATCATGGCATCTGGCCCCATCTCTTCCTGGCCTATAGAAGGGGAAAAAATGGCAGCAGTGACAGATTTTATTTTCTTGGGCTCCAAGATCACCGCAGACGGTGACTGTAGCCATGAAATTAAAAGACGCTTGCTCCTTGGGAGGAAAGCTATGGCAAACCTAGACAGCATAGTAAGAAGCAGAGACATCACCTTGCTGACAAAGGTCCACATAATTAAAGCTATGGTTTTCCCAGTAGTAATGCATGGCTGTGAGAGTTGGACTATAAGTAAGGCTGAGCGCTGAAGAATTGATGCTTTCGAACTGTGGTGCTGGAGAAGACTCTTACAAGTCCCCTGGACAGTAAGGAGGTCAAATCAGTCCATCCTAAAGGAAATCAACCCTGACTGCTCATTGGAAGGACAGATACTGAAGCTGAAGCTCAAATATTTTGGCCACCTAATGCGAAGAGAAAACTCCCTGGAAAAGACCCTGATGCTGGGAAGGATTGAAGGCAAAAGGAGAAGGGGATGGCAGAGAATGAGATGGCTAGATAGCATCACCGATGCAATGAATGATGCAATGAACTTGAGCACACTCCGGGAGAGAGCGGAGGACAGGAAGGCCTATGCTATGGTCCATGGGGTCACGAAGAGTCGGACACGACTTAATGACTGAACAACAACAACAAGGCTTTCCTCAGAATTTAAATTAAAAGGAAACAGCTTGCTTGTACCCGGAGCGTTCCTTTCTCTCACTCCTTTATCATCCATCCCCATTGGGACAGTGTCTTTTGCAGCACCTCTTCTAGCCACTTTCTCCTATATCTTTGTACCTCAATGCATATGTTATTTGTATTTGATTAGATTGTATCTCTCCAAATTTTTCAAACTAACATAGCTTTTTCTTGCAAATTGCTGCCATGCTCCCCCTCGCCCACCATTCCTGTGTTTGTTCATTGATTTCGATTTTGGACTCCAAAAAAGGCTGCATTTGTTGTGTAATGTCGAGCCTTACTTCTGCTTTCTCCGTTCGATTTTCTTGTCGTTTTTGTCAGTCAACTGTGTCTTTGTTAGATTTTTACAAACCCACTCTTATTTAGAATTTTAAAAACAAACATTTACTTCTGGGTACGCTCCCCCCCCCCGCCTTTATGTCATATTCAAGCATTCAGTTTTTTCTTTCTTTCTAAATCCTTAAAGGAAGACATATGATAGCAGCCTGTAGTGTTTGTCCCCCCACGCTTGTGCTGAAATGAACTGTCTGTGTCTTCTCTGTGTTGATCCTCCCCAAACAGAAGGTTTTTAAAATAATAATTAGGGCTTGATTTGGCTGTTTTCTAATTGCCTGCACTATCGCCCTGTATTTCTTAAAGTTATCCTGCCTTTTATAAAAGAACATGAAATATAAAACAATAAATTAAAGACACCCATCATTTGCTTAGGTAGTTCTGCTTTTCTTTAGGTCTTGTGTGTCCGTGTTCATGCATGTGTGCATGCTAGGTTGTAGTTCCACGAACACTATACATACACATTTCAAGGCAGTGTTGAAAAAGCATGAGACACATAGTGTTTATATTAATTTCCTTCTTATTCCAATAACAGTCTACTGTGTGGCAAAGCAATTCAGCTCAATATGAGGCATCTTCATGGTGTTGGCAGGGACAGAGGTGGGGAGAAGTTACAGCTGTTTGCATTGGGAGTTTTCCTAGGAAAACTCAAATTTCACCAGCGCCTTGCACACAAGCCAGTGGGCCAAAGTGCCTGGACTTTGGTGGGTGGGGTGCTTTTGAGGGGGGCTGGGAGGGGCCCAGGTTTCACATGCCTGCATGGAAACAGGGAGAAGTTACAGCTCTTTGCGTTGGGAGTTTTCCTGGAAAAACTCAAATTTCACCTGTGCCTAGCACAAAAGCCAGTGGGCAAAAACTGCCTGGGCTTTTGGGGATGCAATGCCCTGGAGGGGAGCTGGGAGAGGCCAAGGTGTCACGAATGTGTGTGGAAACAGGGATAAGTTACAGCTCTTTGCTTTGAGAGTTTCTGTGGAAAACATCAGATTTCATCAATTCCTAGTACAAAAACCACTGGGCTAAACTCTCTGAAATTTTGCAGGTGGCCTTCTCTCTTAGAGTGTGGAGAGGTCCCCAAATGTCATGTCTGTGTCCTAAAAACTAAAAAAGTTATGACCATTTGTGTTTTCCCATGCAAGTCAATGGGAAAATGCCCCAAACGGGCAATCTGGATATTCAAATCTCGCCTCAGATTAGGATCTGAGTCGGATAGGAAGGGCTCCGAATCAGTCCAAGGCAGATTGGGGTTGCTTTGGATGATCTGAAGTGGCATGCTAAGCAGATCATGGGGTCCGTGCACAGCCCTAGTATTATTCATGCCATGAGGTTAATGAATTCTTCATTCACACTGGAAATGACAAATGCCCCAAAGAAGAGGAGTTTATAAAGGGTTGCTAAATAATTAGCACATGTTGCCAGATTGAAGATTCCAGAAAACAAGCTGTTTCCATATAACTCTACCTTTGTAATAGTTCCAAACTGCTCTACCAAATAAGTACACATATGTTACTAGATACCGCATATGTGTCTATATTAGTTCGCACCTGATTCTTCACCATTCTTCCGAAACCAAATCCATTACAGGCTGCCAAGTGCTTGACAACCCTCCTGCCCCAATTTTTGTGGTCCCAGAAAGGCAGCCAAACCAGGGGATTTACTAAGTCCCTGATGGCTCATTGTACAAGGCTGGTGAGCCGCATTTGGACTGTTGAATCACAAGTTGCTCTGTCTTGTCTTAAGATCTACTTGTGCAAGTCATGAATCTCCTCCAGGATGCCCAGCAGGTTTCTCAGTACCATAGGAGACCAGATAGAATTGGTTGTGCGCTGCTCTGTCAGAAAGGATTCCATCAGCCTTTCCAGATCCCTGGTCTAGCAGTCTGGCAGCTTCAAGCGTCTGTTGCTGAAGTTGAGGTGACAAGACTGGATTGGAATTCTGTTGGTGTACTTATCATCTCAAGGGGCCGCGGTGGCTTAGTGGTTAAGACGCTGAACTGCAGACTGGAAGGTCGGCAGGTCAGCAGTTCGAGACCCGAGTGCTGCGTGACGGAGTGAGCTCCCGTCTTCAGTCCCAGCTCCTGCCAACCTAGCAGTTCGAAAGCAAGAAATTGCAAGTAGATAAATAGGTACCGCCTCGGCGGGAAAGGTAACAGCGTTCCGTGCACCTCGGTGTACAGTCATGCCGGCCACATGACCACGGAAGCGTCTTCGGACAGCGCTGGCTCTTCGGCTTAGAAACGGGGATGAGCACCGCACCCTAGAGTCGGACACGACTGGTTGGGGACACCTTTACCTTTACCTTTTTTACTTATCATCTCAGGGGTGGCTTAGGAGTAGAGATGGGTGAGGATTCCATTTCAGTTTGATACTGATAAGAATTTACCAACATTCGAAAGGTTTTCCTTATTCAGGACAAAAATACCTTGAGATTAAAACACATTTTAATGGGGGAGAAACTGAAACTGACAGGTTTGTCCATCCAGGGCCAGGGCTTTGAGTGCTTAGCTCTTAAAAGTCTAGGGTTTTCAACATTTAACATAGGGTTTTTTGTTCTGACAGATTCCTCATCTTTAACAGCTACATGGCTGGCACAGACATCATGGCCTTCTCTGTGCTAGGAATAGCTGAAACTATTGACATTGGCACAGAACAGCTGTAATTATTGATGTTGGAGGAGATGCGTGAGTCTTTCATTTAACTTCATTTTTGATAAAAATTTACCAGTGTTTGCAAAGTTCTTCAAGTTTAGGAGAGAAAGAACTTGAGATCTTAACATTTGAATGTGGGGGAAAGTGAATGACAGATTTGCATAACCCTACTTAGAAGACTTCCAAGCTCATTGTTTGGGGGGATTTTCAATATCCACTCTTTTTTTTCCTCCGGATACCCATACATTGAAGTGAATGTGGATGGGATATATCCAGCAACAGGCCTTTTCTCCCTTGGGAGTGTGCATAATCAGGAGCTATAATGGCTCACCACAGCAGACCTGGGGAAATGGATTGGTGAATTCCACTGAACAATATATTCCATTCCATGTCTGACTACGTAGAACTGTAATTAAACCTCACCAGGAACTTGATTAAGAGACTGAATTTTGGCTCATACTTGATGCCCTTATGATGATGGCATCATGTTTATGCCTGTGCTTCTTCTAGAAATTTAAATATAGACATTGGAGCACATTTTAATGTTATTTTCAATTTATTATATAATACATTTATAAGGGTCTTTAAGCCAACATAGCGCTCAAAGACTACCACAATCAAATGAAAAAGCCGAAAACAATGAAGTGCCATAAACCTCCAAAAACTAAAACTATTGGGCCCAGATAGTTCCAAGTGGGTCCTGCTGGCCAGAACTCTCTCGTTACTAGGATACTAGGAGGATGTTGTCTCAGCAGGGAGCTAAAGCCAACTGAAGACTTAGGTATGCTGATAATACTTGTAGTGTTGTCAGCTGAGCTCCACCCCTCTTGGAGGAGCCGGTTGGACTGTTTAAGAGCCCTTGTCTGTTTTTTTTTGTAGTCTGAAACTTCTGTGATACTTCTTTTCTAACAGGCAGCTGGTCAGCCATTGTGTGAATAGAATGCTACACTAGATGAACCCTTAGTCTGATCCAGCACAGCTCTTCTGATGAGGCTGCTGAGATGGAGGTTCTGCTTGGGATGATTACAGGGCTGTGTCCTCTGGATGGGAGGGCTGTGAATAAAGCACTGATCACGCTACCCCTGAGGAAGTAGCCTGTGGCTCATCGTCATCAGAATCCTTTGCTGTACATTGGAAGGCCTGAGGGGTGGGAATCATGACATGGGGGGGGGGGAGATTCTGATTGGAATCACAAGAGAGGAAAAGGGTTAAAGGCTCCTTCCCTCATGCCATGGTCCTGATCCGGTTCCCCAGGAGCACTGGTTAGTAGTCAAAGAAACAAACAAAAACAACTACACAAA
This sequence comes from Heloderma suspectum, assembly GCF_057233095.1. Lineage (NCBI taxonomy): Eukaryota > Metazoa > Chordata > Lepidosauria > Squamata > Helodermatidae > Heloderma > Heloderma suspectum. Next base: position 213,084,726 of record NC_139462.1, read on the forward strand.
GGCAAACTACATTGCAAACATCACAACTAGAGCTGTGCACAAATGGCCTCTCAAAATTCCCCAGCCTATTTGTGGGCAGAGAAACTGGGGAGACAATTTCACTGCATTTCTCCCAGGAGAGGAGAAATTCTCCAACAGTTTCTCACAGATAGGGCTCACTATTGGCAGGGGTTGTAGCACAGGTCCTTTCTTTTTTTCCTAAGGGTTTTTGGTTTACTGCGGTGCTTCTGTATGGGGCAACAGCACCAACTGTGGTCAGGCTTCCACTTTTCTGAGGCAGAATTTTGATTTTTTTCCGGTGGCATTTTTGAGATTACCTCATCACTGTGAGAGGTGGCCAAGGGTGCCGTGTGTGTTTTCTCTCCCTATTACACATCTTTCCATTGCTCTGCAGCCTCCCAAGCCACCTGCACTTTGAGAACTGCAAAAGCCCCATCGGAGGAAATGCCTCATGATATCTTCCTCATGAGGGCTTTAACTGTAGTGCAGGAAGTGGAGGAGGCTACAGGCTGCCACAGAGATGACTGTACAGTGACAGACAGGACACTCACGTACACTCCACAGTCACCTGAGAAGTAAGGTAAGCACAAGAACCCAAACCTAACCCATGAGAATTTATCTGAAATTTCTCCTCTTTTGAATTTCTTTTTGAAAGCAAATTTCTTTTCTATCAGATTGAATGAGAATGTTTGAAAAAAAAATGTGGGAGGAATTTTCGACACAGCACTAATCACAACTGTTATGGCCCTGAGTTATCACCAGTCTGACTTCTTTAAATTATGGTGTATTGAGCAAGGCTTCACTGAATGATATCAGCAAATCAAAGGTAGCAGAGGATTCTTGTATCACAATCTGAATAATGAAATTTCATAGGTGTTTTTGTTCATCTCTCTACCCTCTTCCACCCATGGAAAATTAACTGAGCGCCTAGAGGGAAAAAAAGGGGGCCTCAATTTATAAGTCTGAACAGTCCAGTCACAGTTTAAAGCTTTCTTAAATTAAACTGATGGCATATAATTGAAGTATAATTTATGTAGAAGAAGAAATGGGAATAAAACATCCACAAACAAAGAATATCCCAAACTGTGTGCTGTTGGTTGATACAAGTCTTTTTGGAGCAATATCACCATTTCCTGTGCTTGTTTGCTTTGCAATCCTGGCAGGACATTCCAAAATATTTGTCATTAACTGCTGATTATCCTCTCCTTCTAAATTAACCTCATGATCTTTTCCCTGCTTTGAAATCAATGTGACTTTAAACACAAGTCCATTTATTAAGTCTTTTTATTAGGTCTTTCATTATGCATGCTTGTAAAGATCTTAATAGAGATGTTAAGTAATGAAATTTTGCAAGTTCCTAAAATCTTCATAAATCTCCATAAATTGTCTCTTTATGAGAAACCTGCTTTCATTGTGGCTGACTTTTTTATTCCTATGCAACAAAAATGTTAATATACTTTAATTACGCTAATATGATTTATCTCTTCACTCATTATACAAGTCAATTTTGTTCCAAAGGAGTCCTGTTTTCAAATTCTCTCCAGCAATGGAGAATTAAAGTAATTATAGTTTAGCACAGGAAATTAGTCATAAAGGTCTATGATTTCTCAAATAAATTGAAGTTTTCATAGGGCAGATTAGGCCATATGCCTTACGGAGATGAGGATTAGAGAAAGGCAGTGGCTTAACTCTGCAGTCTTACATGTCTGTTAGATCTCATATTTTCAGCTGGTAAATCTCAGGTAATTATGACTCTTGTAGGGAAATGGAGACACACCAGACTTTCGGTCTAATGCAGCATTCTCACTTTTACTTTGACTGAAGTGACATGCAGCTGAGTCCTGGGTGAGTTCATACATGCATATAAATAGGACAACAGCCTAATGCATGGAGTGGGACCAATGACCAACTACAGACATCATGCACTTGGCTGGCTCTGCCCTTTGACCACCATGAGGAATCATGCAACTGACTGTTAATTCTGGCCTGCAATGTTTCAGGCCATGGGTCCTGATGATGCTCTGTGATGTAGCAGAGATCAGGTTGGGCCAAGTTTCTGAGGAAGCAAGGTGGAAAGAGATCAGCGCCATGGAAAGCTGCAACTGGTTCTGTGGCTGGGAACCTCACAGGGTTGTCTACACATTGCTCAGAAGATCAGAGCAAGACTGACACTTAAATAGGAAGTTTAGGTTGTTTAGCTCCACCTCTACATTTACTAAGGCTTGACCATTAAAAGGTCCTGGTCTATTTTAGCAGCCTCAGGCTGAGGTGATGTGGTAGTGATTGTGGCATGCTAATGCCCTTTTCCTACCTATTTTCCAGAATACTTGTATAATACTATTTCTACCTCCTTCAAAGTCCTCCTCAAAACTCACCTGATCTACGGTTCTGTTGTCACAACCTTGTAATTTTCATCTCTTATTCATATCTGTAACTAAACTTGAACTCTTATTCCTCCCATTTTCCTTTCACTCCGTTTTACGCCTCTTCCTGTGTTGCTGCCTCTATAAAATGCCAGATTGTAAGCTCCTTGAGGCAGGGGCCTATCTTCCTGTTGTTATACCTTGAAGCATACATTGATGGTATTATATAAACAACAAATAATAAGTCATTCATTTATAATCAAAGCTATGGTTTTCCCACTAGTAACGTATGGCTGTGAGAGTTGGACTATAAGGAAGGCTGAGCGCCGAAGAATTGATGCTTTCAAACTGCGGTACTGGAGAAGACTCTTACGAGTCCCCTGGACTGCAAGGAGGTCAAATCAGTCCATCCTAAAGGAAATCAACCCTGAGTGCTCATTGGAAGGACAGATACTGAAGCTGAAGCTCAAATATTTTGGCCACCTAATGCGAAGAGAAAAGTCACTGGAAAAGACCCTGAGGTGGGAAAGATTGAAGGCAAAAGGAGAAGGGGACAGCAGAGGATGAGATGGCTAGATAGCATCACCAATGCAATGAATATGGACTTGAGCATGCTCCGGGAGAGAGTGCTGGACAGGAAGGCCTGGCGTGCTATGGGCCATGGGGTCACGAAGAGTCGGACACGACTTAATGACTGAACAACAACAAAAACCCATCTAATTCTTCCAAAAATGTTTTTAAAAGTTATTGGTGGTTCCCCCTTTAAAAATAAAATAAAAAATAAAGGCAGGGTGCACAAAAAAACACCTGAACTTATTTCCCTAAAATTTGTCAGGCATAATCTCCTCACAAGGGACTCATACGCACGCACATTGCATCTAATTCTAGTTATAGCTGTTTGTTGATTTTCTGTCATAATCAAGGGGTGGCACGAGGACTGAATTTCCAAACTGAGATTCAGATTCAGACCATAGTTGAAGCAGCTGGCCTTTGAGTTGGTCCAAGCCCAATTGTTCTGTTTTCTGAATTTCTGAATCAAGGTATGAACCAAAACTCGTGCTCAGTGCACAGCCCTATAACAAGGTAATACAATATAAATATACAGTCAATACAAACATCCAGTTAAAAATGCAACACTAAGGCAGCAATCCTATGGCCAGCCGCTAGACAGCAGCTAGATGGCCATAGGATATGCTGTTTTCTGGGAACTGACCTTGGAACCCATGCTCCGAGGTCAGTTCCCAGAGAACTAACCTTCCCCCATGTCTGCGCTGCCTCCGAGGCAGCACAGAGCAGCCCCGTCTTCAGCGCTCGCAAGAGGAGAGCAGAGTGGCCAGAAAGGGATGTGGCTGGGGGCGTTTTGGGGTGGGGAGGGCGGAAATGCCTGTATGACACATCCTATGTGTCATACAGCAGCCTCCTTCCCTGCTAGCCCTCCCACGGCTAGACAGCCGAAATCGGCTGTCTAGCTGAAAATGCAGGGCAGGAGGAGCACGGAGGGAATGATCCCCTCCGTGCTTCTCCTGCCCTGCATTGGATAGGCAGTCGCCTCTCCAAGTTTGGAGGCGGCCGCCTATCTGGATAGGATTGCGCCCTTAGATAGTTCATCCACAATGTGCACATCAGGCAGGAATGTATGAGAATTTCACTTTGCTTGCATGTTTTGCTTTCATGTCCTGTTCAGATGCGAGCATGAGCGCATTTGCTCAAATTCAAAAAATGGTCGAGCATGTGCTCCTATCTCATTCCCAATTCCCAGTTCCATTTGAGCAAATTTCCTCTGTGGACTGAATCAGCCCCACTTTAGCCTATGGAGGAAATCTGCACACATTTGGGGAGATTTTCTCAGATCTCCTGTTCAGTCGCTGCTCGATAGGTGGAATTTTCCCATTCCTGCAAAGCAAGCAGCCCTCACAAACACAAATGGGGATCTGGCATGAGACAAATGGAGAAACTATGTTCAGAGTATCCTGGAGATCTTGAACATTCCTCATTCGCCCATCCCCAATATCAGACACCAATATTCTCTCCCCATACAACCTAGAATAAACACCCCAAAAGTCCCTGCAACCCACAGTGGTCAAAACACTCGTTACCTTGGAAAATAAGTATGTCTTTGCCTGATGCCAAAAGGATGACAGTGTCGGTGCCAGGCAAACTTCTTTAGTCAGGGGCCAGGGCATTCCATAGCCACTGGGCTATGACAGAAAAGGCCTGTTCCTGCACTGCAACTGGGACCTGCAACAAAATGTTGCAGTGTGGATTGCTCTCATTCAGGATGCTCCATTCCATTCTTCCTTCCTTTTTCTGTCCCCCTCCTCCAACAGTCAGTTAATATTCTGTAACCAATAAGCACATTCACTTGTCATTGGTCCTTTTTGGATTCCACCCCCTGTGCCCAGGATATTTTTCCTAAAGATTTCTTTCTACTTCTGAAGTTCTGCAAATCTTGCCCCTCCCCCTCCCTGAGCCTCCCAATACCTCCCTACTGTTTATGGATTGTGCTGTTTTGGCTATGTAACTAATGGCACTCATTGCTTATGTAGGAAAGCGAGGGATTGATAAACATTGCATAGTATCCAATGTTAGTTCTAGTAGACCCATTGAAATGAATGTGAGTTAAATGAGTCATGAGTAACCTAAGTCACACCTGATGGAGTGCCTCTTCCGTCATGAACCAACCTGTATACTATGTTCATCATCTAAGGCCCTCCTCTGGGTTCCTCCTCTGAGGGAGGCTTGGAAGACAGCAGCAAGGGATAGGGCCTTCTCTGTGGTGGCCCCTCAATGATCTCCCCCATGAGGCCCTCCTGGCACCAACATTGTTATCTTTTTGGTGCTAGGTTAAGACCTTTTAATTCTCTCAGGCATTTAGCAGCATATGAAGAGGTCTGAAAACAGGTCCTGGATGTTTCTTTTTTGTTGTCTTACAACAAAACAATTTAGAATTGTTTTAGATATATGTGTGTCTCTCTGTGTGCTGTTTGTCTATATGTTTGTATGCACATGGTTTTATAATGTATTTTAATGGTTTTTAACCTTTGTAAACAACCCAGAGAGCTTCGGCTATTGGGTGGTGTAGAAATAGAATGAATGAATGAATGAATGAATGGGTCTATTCTTCATAGGACTAAATTTGATACTTTAATAATATGTAGAGGAATGAAAGGACGTACTTGAACAAAGCCTCAATGGCTGGCAGATGAATATTCAAATTAGCTCCCATTGAGAAGCACTGTGCCTGAAGTTGAACAAAGGTGATAAGGAACTTCCATCCATGGTGTTACATCTGTCTGAGATGTAAGAACTTGGAATTTTGGCAGCAGTACCCTTAAGGGCCCACAACCATTCTCTTAACTCAGCCCATTTCTATTCCTAGAGGGCAGGAGACTTGGCAAGAAATTGGGAGACTGCACCAGCTAAAGGAATAACCATCTATAGTATTGCTTAGTGTCACAGTTAGATAGTTTGCACATTCCCCATATTTTCTGCATCTATTCAATAGAAGTGACACACCATATATTTTCACTGTCTCTGTATTATGCATATTCCTTGATCCTTCAAACTAAAACATCAACTAGTCTGATGGATTTGTAAATAAATAAATGGGTTGTGCTGTCTTTGAAAATACCTTTATTTAAAAGAAAAGTTCTCACTAACCACAGGTGGGATTTTAAGATTGTAGGAATGTGTCTTTTGCTAACTGATTACTTTATGGGGATATTATTTTCTTTATTTCCACAGATAGCTTGCGTGTTGACAGACAGCATATTAGCCTGTGTGTTTGGGTGCTGGAATGTAGGTTATTGTTATCGCCTGCCCATTTTCTACCCATAATGAGAAATAAGACATGCAAACATGACATAATAGTAATGAAAAGGGGAGGGGGATGCTTTCAATATTGGCAGGCATAATTTAGGTTACCATTTCCTCCATCTCCAGGCCATCATTACAGATAGAGGGACTAGAGTAGAGATATGTGAACCCACCCCCATCCAGGTTCTCCAGGTACCTGCCCAGCCCCTGCCCTTGCTCGCCAGTCCCCCACTGTGCTCGAGCCTGTCCCACACTCAGCGAGCAGCCCACACTCACCCCAGTGGCCTCATCAAGTTCTGCGGTCACCATTTTTTGAGAAATAAATGGCAATCACAAAAATGGGCACACTTGCGTATGCATGAAAGTGTGCATTTTCTCGCAAATGTGCAAATATACACATTTTTGAGATTTATTTCTCAAAAATGGCAACCGCGGGCCTTGATGAAGCTGCCAGGGTGAGTGCAGCCCATTAGCCAAGCAGGGGCAGAGGCTCTGCGACCGGCGCTTGGGGGTGTGGCCACGGGTAGTTCTGCCAGATTCCTCGATGGAATCAGGCACCCGCCCCATCCCAAGACTAGAGGCACCAACTATTGAAGCAAAACATGGTGAGGTTCAGGATAGTTTCAGAAGCAAGCAGAAGCACACCAATAGATTTGCCAAGACCTTGCATGTCTCCTGTTTGTGCTGGCATGGAAAGCTTACACTTCTCTGCTATGCAAGTCCTTCTTTAGCTATTCTACAGTGAATCACAAGAAACAGAAGGAAGGATGGACAGACTCACCTCTGTCTGGGGTCGTTGCTCACTTGACGAGCTGCTGCTGCCCGCCCCAGCTTGCTGCGCCGTGCAAGCCCCTCAACGGCTCGGCAAGTGACTGACAAGTGCCACAGACCAGCCCGCTCCTTTCCTGAGCTGCCATTTTGCACAACAATGGTGGCTTGGGAATTTCCAGGAAGGAAATGTTGCATCAGTATAGCAGCCGTAAAGGGCGATCTACGCAACATTACAGGAGTGAACGGCCCATTCACACCTGTAATGTTGCATAGATTTACAGATGCTATCTACGCAACATTCCTTTTCTGGAAATGCCTGAGCCGCCATTGTTGCACAAAATGGCAGCTTGAGGAACGAGTGGGCAGGCTGCCAGATGCTTGCGGACTGTGCATGTTCACAGACAGATCTGGTGAGCATCGCATAGTCTGCGAGTGGGAGCCTGGGGGGCTGAGTGGGGGGAGTCCATCAGACTCCACCCCCCTCTTGGGCACCCAAAGCATGAGGCAATCAACCATTTAGGGGAGGGGCCGTAGCTCAGTGGTAGAGCCCCTGCTTTGCATGCAGAAGGTCCCAGTTTCAATCCTTGGGATCTCCAGGCAGGGCTAGGAAAGAGTCCTGCCTGAAATCCTGAAGACCTCTGCCAGTCAGTGACACCAGTAATAGGCTAGATGGACCCGTGGTTCGACTAAGTATAAGACAGCTTCCTATGTTCCTATATGCATGTTGGTGCTTCTGATAACATCCAAAGCCTTCTCAAAACCACAATATTCAGGAACAGAGGCAAGTAAGCACGTTTAATATGAGGAGTATAATGATTAAATGCCACTTCTTGGCTTGAAGGTACCATGCCTCTCCATACCAGCTGCTAGAAGCAAGAGCAGAAAAGGGCTATTGCTGTCATGTCCTACTTGTGGGTTTCCTAGGGGTATTCGGTTGGCCCATATAACGGCAGTAGTCATGATTCAGATGAAATGGAATTCATGCTTAACTTGAAGTCAATGCACGTTTACAAGTACTTAAATTTGGGCTATTAAAGTTCTGTGTGTGGTAGAAAGCAGGCCCATCGTGGGAAAGTAGACACCTCTCACTATTCAGATGAGCTGGGTGTTCACACATATAAATGTATGTATAGAGATTGATTTATTGGTTAAATTCAGTTACCCTCCATTTCTCATTTCCCCAAGTTAAGTTTAGTTTATCCCAAAGTTTGAAAATGGTTCCAATTGGTTCATCAAAATCTGGAGATGTTTTTTTCAAAGTCCATACATACTTTTGTCCTAATACATGCATTTAAACACAACTCTGCCTAATACAGACATTTTTGGCAAGCACTTTTCCTAATATAAAGCAAGTTGAATGCTGTTTTCACTGATATATGTATTTTTGTGTGCACTTTCTTTTCTTCTAATATATGAATTTTTGAATGCATTTTTGATGGGAGAACTCTGAGAAATTCTGAGAAGTGTGAATTTTGACGGAGAACTGAGTTCCAGTTCGCATGTTGTTTTGAACATGCAAAATTAAGTAAATTCACATTGCAATGTGAAGCAAATGCAATTCTCCTCCATCCCTATGTATGTGTGATTTACCTGTTATCTGTGCTCCTTCCCAGAAGAGGTGCTAGGTTGTGGATATTGGCTAACTCATGTGAACATTTGTAAGTGCAATTGCCTGACTCACAGATGACATCATTTGTGTTGTAGTGCCTGCATGTTGACTCTTTCTCAACTTAATTCAAATCTTTGAATTACTCTAGAAGAGATGCAAACTCACAGGCCCAATATGCTCAACCAAACACTTCACTTGGACATCTGTTTATTACACAGATGCACCTAATTCATCATGTGGCCAAATGCTGGGTTGTTGTGTTGTTGTTGTTTTTGTTTCTTTGTTTTGCCTTTCTTTGGGGAGACTTCCATGCAATAATCGGATTCACTTGACAAAGGGCATATCATGTGAAATAAGTGCAATTTGGATCTTTGTCAGATTTGGATTGTCCTTTCCCTTTACATTCAACACCACAATAGACAAAGTTTCAGGTAGGGATGCTGGAGAAATTTGAGATGGACTAAAATGAGCTTGGATTTCTTATAATCCAGCCTGTGGAATCCACTGTGGAGTGACCCCCTCAGGCCATGCAAAGTCCCTGGACTTTGGGATAATTTTTTTCTTTCCCAAAATTTACTCGTATAAATTAGTAGGAAAATAGTAAGTTTCTACTGAGGAAATGCTGAATGGAATGAGTGACAATTCACTAAATCATATGTACGAAGGTAAATTATGTAAATACTTACATAAATACTTACATAATTATTTGCATATTTTTCCACATGACAAAAAAATATTTGCATCCGTCTGTGGGAGGATGATGGAACAAAAGGTACCTGACAATCTGCAAAACACAGACTGAGCAGATTTTACACAGTCCGTACATCCCTAGCTTCAGGCTAATATATTTTGCTAGAGCCTAGTCTCTTTACAAATGCAGATTCAAGGAAAACTCTCAGGTTGCCCCCAGGCTCTAAACAACTAACCAACAGTCTCTAAGCAGAGGAAACAAACAAGAGGGAGAGAAAATTGCTGGAAGTTTGGGGTATGAACCTCCTGGCCAAGCTAGCTTTGCAGCGATGCCCCTCCCTTAGGGTGGCTCCCTCCTACATTGGCTTCCAAGAGTGGCTATCTGGGCACAGCGTCTGAGCCCTGCCCCTAACTTTTCCTGCTTTGCTTTGCATTGTGCCCTAGAGTCTGTCACGTCACATCCCTCTTCCTCCTCCTCCTCCTCCTCCTCCTCCTCCTCCTTGGAAACACCATTCTCACAGTGGAGGGAGGAGGCAGGGACTCAGTCTGGGCCATCTGTTGGTCAAGGTCTTGGGAGGACTCTCTTCCAGCATTTGGCTCACCACTGAGGGTCCCTTCCCCAGATGGCTCACTAGGGAAGGTCCCTCCCCTGGCCTCTGATCTAGATGCTGCTCCAGCACTGATTCAGAATCAGAGCTGTCAGACATCTTAAGGCACTTAAACTCATCCCTCACAATCTCCAACATCCACCCACAGCACCACTGCCCACTGCTTTGTGTTAGCTCTAACATCTGGTTGCTACTTTATCATCTTAACCACATTTGTATCTCAGGATGGCAAAAATGTAGGATGCCCCCATTATCCTCACAACAACCCTGTGAGGTTGGATAAGCTGAGAGTCAAAATGGCTTGCCTAAGATCATCCAGTAAGCTTCATGACTAAGCAGAGATTTGAACCCAGGTCTCCTCAAATTCAACTCACCTAGCTGCTACACCTTCTTCTGCATTTCAGAAGGATAACTGATAAAAGGTCCTGGCAAAACATATATGCATCACTGGCTTATTGATTTATTTGATGTCTGAGCTGTATGAGTTTCTTCTTTCCATGTTTCAATGCCCTGAGGTGTTATGCTGAGCATGTGGCTAAGAAACACCATCTGGGAAGTGACAGATAATAAATGTTACACTGGCCACTGCTTCCAAATAACAATGTTGTTAAAAGTTTGCCATTGCATTGGAAATGACAAAATAGAGGATTCATTTATTTCCCCCCTTTTAGCCTTTTATGAGCCTTTCATCAAAGCACACCATATATTATTGAGTATATTACAAAAATAGGATGAAAACATTGTCATCTGTTGTTGTTGTTGTTCAGTCGTTCAGTCGTGTTCGACTCTTCGTGACCCCATGGACCACAGCACACCAGGCCTTCCTGTCCTGCGCTCTCTCCTGGAGCGTGCTCAAGTTCATATTCATTGCATCCGTGATGCTATCTAGCCATCTCATCCTCTGCCATCCCCTTCTCCTTTTGCCTTCAGTCTTTCCCAGCATCAGGGTCTTTTCCAGGGAGTTTTCTCTTCACATTAGGTGGCCAAAATATTGGAGCTTCAGCTTCATTATCTGTCCTTCCAATGAGCAGTCAGGGTTGATTTCCTTTAGGATGGACTGATTTGACCTCCTTGCTGTCCAGGGGACTCGTAAGAGTCTTCTCCAGCACCACAGTTTGAAAGCATCAATTCTTCGGCACTCAGCCTTCCTTATAGTCCAGCTCTCACAGCCATACACTACTACTGGGAAAACCATAGCTTTGATTAGACGGACCTTTGTTGGCAAGGTGATGTCTCTGCTTCTTACTATGCTGTCTAGGTTTGCCATAGCTTTCCTCCCAAGGAGCAAGCGTCTTTTAATTTCATGGCTACAGTCACCGTCTGTGGTGATCTTGGAGCCCAAGAAAGTAAAATCTGTCACTGCTTCCATTTCTTCCCCTTCTATATGCCAGGAAGTGATAGGGCCAGATGCCATGATCTTAGTTTTTTTAATGTTGAGTTTCAAACCAGCTTTTGCACTCTCCTCTTTCACCCTCAACAAGAGGCTCTTGAGATCCTCTTCGCTTTCTGCCATTAGGGTGGTATCGTCTGCATATCGGAGGTTGTTGATAATTCTCCCGGCAATCTTAATTCCGACCTCTGATTCATCCAACCCGGCATTTCTCATGATGTACTCTGCATATAAGTTAAATAAGCAGGGTGACAATATGCAGCCTTGTCATACTCCTTTCCCAATTTTGAACCACTCAGTTGTTCCATGTCTGGTTCTTACTGTTGCTTCTTGACCCTCGTACAGGTTTCTCAGGAGACAGGTAAGGTGGTCTGGTACTCCCATCACTTTAAGAATTTGCCACAGTTTGTTGTGATCCACACAATCAAAGGCTTTAGCGTAGTCAATGAAGCAGAAATAGACGTTTTTCTGGAATTCTCTTGCTTTCTCCATGATGCAGTGAATGTTGGCGATTTGATCTCTAGTTCCTCTGCCTCTTCGAAACCCAGCTTGTACTTCCGGTAGTTCTCGGTTCGCATACTGCTGAAGCCTAGCTTGTAGGATTTTGAGCATCACCTTGCTGGCATGTGAAATGAGCGCAATTGTGCGGTAGTTTGAACACTCTTTGGTGTTGCCCTTCTTTGGAATTGGAATGTAAACTGACCTTTTCCAGTCTTGTGGCCACTGTTGAGTGTTCCAGATTTGTTGGCATATTGAATGCAGCACTTTAACAGCATCATCTTTTAGGGTTTTAAATAGCTCGGCTGGAATACTGTCATCTCCACTAGCTTTGTTGTTACTAATGCTTCCTAAGGCCCACTTGACTTCACTCTCGAGGATGTCCGGCTCAAGTTCAGTGAGCGCACTATCATGGCTATGAGGGACATTCAGATCTTTCCTGTATAGTTCTTCTGTGTATTCTTTCCACCTCTTCTTAATCTCATCTGCTTCTGTTAGGTCCCTGCCTTCTTTGTCCTTTATCATGCCCGTCTTTGCACAAAACGTTCCCTTGAGATCTCCAATTTTCTTGAAGAGATCTCTAGTCTTTCCCATTCTGTTGTTTTCCTCGATTTCTTTGCATTGTTCTTTTCAGAAGGCCTTCTTGTCTCTCCTTGCTATTCTCTGGAACTCTGCATTCAGTTGGGTATATCTTCCCCTTTCTCCCTTGCTTTTCACTTCCCTTCTTTCCTCAGCCACTTGTAAAGCCTCATCAGACAGCCACTTGGCTTTCTTGCATTTCTTTTTCTTTGGGACGGATTTCGTTGCTGCCTCCTGAACAATGTTACGGACGTCCGTCCATAGTTCCTCAGGCACTCTGTCTATCAGGTCTAATCCCTGAAATCTATTCCTCACCTCCACTGTATATTCATCAGGGATATGATTTAGGTCATACCTGAACGGTTTAGTGGTTTTCCCTACGTTCTTCAATTTAAGCCAAAATTTTGCAAGAAGCAGCTCATGATCTGAGCCACAGTCAGCTCCAGGTCTTGTTTTGACTGACTGTATGGAGCTTCTCCATCTTTGGCTGCAAAGGACATAATCAATCTGATTTCGATATTGACCATCTGGTGACGTCCATGTGTAGAGTCGCCTCTTGTGCTGTTGGAAAAGAGTGTTTGCTATGATCAGCATGTTCTCTTGGCAAAACTCTATTAGCTTTTGTCCTGCTTCATTTTGTACACCAAGGCCATGCCTGCCTGTTATCCCCGTGATTTCTTGACTTCCTACTTGAGCATTCCAATCCCCTATGATGAAGAGGACATCTTTTTTTGGTGTTAGTTCTAGAAGGTGTTGTAGGTCTTCATAGAACCGATCAACCTCAGCTTCTTCGGCCTCAGTGGTTGGGGCATAGACTTGAATTACTGTGATGTTGAATGGTTTGCCTTGGATTCGTACTGAGATCATTCTATCATTTTTAAGATTGTACTCCAGTACTGCTTTTCCCACCCTTTTGTTGACTATGAGTGCTACTCCATTTCTTCTAAGGGATTCTTGCCCACAATAGTAGATATGATGGTCACCTGAATTAAATTCGCCCATGCCTGTCCATTTTAGTTCGCTGATTCCCAAGATGTCGATGTTCAATCTTGCCATCTCATGTTTGACCACCTCCAGCTTACCTTGATTCATTGATCTGACATTCCAGGTTCCTAAACAATATTACAGCATCGGATTTTCTTTTCACCACCAGACACATCCACAGCTGAGTGTCCTTTCGGCTTTGGCCCAGCTGCTTCACTCTTTCTGGCGCTACTTGGAAATACCCTCTGCTCTTCCCCAGTAGTATATTGGACACCTTCCGACCTGAGGGGCTCATCTTCCGGCGTCATCTCTTTTAGCCTTGTGATACGTTCCATGGGGTTTTCTTGGCAAGAATACTGGAGTGGGTTGCCATTTCCTTCTCCAGTGGACCACATGTTGTCAGAACTCTCTGCCATGACCTGTCCGTCTTGGGTGGCCCTGCACGGCATAGCTTATGGCTTCACTGAGTTACGCAAGCCCCTTCGCCACAACAAGGCAGTGATCCATGAAGGGGTAGAATTGTCATCTACTGAAAACTAAAAACAGAAGGATTTTTTCAAGGCTCTGTTTGGACTTTAAAGTTATATCTGTAACTAAACCATCGTTGATGGTTTACATTTACCCCAGTGGAAAGGCAACTGTGTGATTACTTATTCCTGATGCTGCCATAATGTGCAGCACCATTAAATATGCCCTGCTCCCCCAGTATGAGGCTCCCCCAGTATGAGCTCTACACCAGCATCAGCTGCTCAGATAGTAGAAGACTTTGTTCTCAATAATTAGGGTAGCCAGGGGCAGAGAACAGGTTTAGCTTTCACTTCCACCATGCCCTTGAGTGTACTCCTTTATTTGTCCCATATATGAATGGTCACCAGTCACCCCTATGGAAAAAGTCAAGCATTGCACTTGGGAATACTGTTCTGGTGAGGACAAAAATCTCCTCCTCCCAGGAATGGTGCTGTAGGAGAGCCAGGACTTGCAGAGGGGATACACTGGGGATTTTTGAGTAGCTGGGACACTTATGTCATCTGCCACCCCCTCAGGCATCCTGTTCCCTCTGAGCTTAGCTGCAATCCTCACAGTAGCTGAGGGAGAAATGGATTTTCCCTTCAATGATATCTTGTTGTGAGCTATCTCTGTTGCCATGCAAAATATTTGGGAGTGTCCAATCTTGAACGGGCAATTAAGAACCATTAGCTTTGCAAAAGAGCTGTTCCTTCTGAAAATCAAAACTTCTAGAACTGATTAGTTGATTGAGATCAACATGGTGTCTCGCATTTTTGGACTCTCCTTGGAGACATGGCTATGGGGACTCTCAGCATGAGTGCCTGCCAATGGAGGCTGCTGGCTCCAATTTGGTGGGGCCGTGAATCCATTCTGGGTTTCAGTCAGAACCCAGAACAAAAGAGCTGTTCCTTCTGTTGCCAAGCTCCTGAACCCCATCCCCCCCAAATAGGCTCAGCAATCTGGATAGCCCCTTGAGAGTTCTGGCTGGCTCTGACTGAAACCCAGAACGGATCCACAGCCCCACCACAATCAAAGCCTCCACTGGTGCCTGCACTTCAAAATTGACCACTACGCCTCTGCCCTCACTGACAGGACTGACTCCAGGCTTCCCAGGGGCCCTAGGAAAAAGTGCTGTGGCAGACCCACCTCCATCCCTCAGCCCTACTGAACTTGCCAGGCAGCAGCAGCAGCAACAACATTCTGAACAGCACTGAGCGGCTGGGTCTAGCCACCATTTTAATTGCAGACAATGACCTGTCGTGTCGCCATGTTGGGGTCATTGCAGATGAGTGAAATAATGGCTACAGTCTGCTGCTTGGAGCACCGGCGTGGATTTGCTTTACTTAATGGGGGCCTAGAACAAGCGCCAGGGAATGCCCAGCCAGGGTACTGGCACCCTGGAAGCTGCTCAAGGGTGCTGGATATTGACCCCAGGCCTGCTCACTGTCACTGACAGAGAGTGACATGGGATGTGTGTCTCTGTGTGTGTCTCTCTGTGTGTCAGTGTGCCAGTATTTATTTAAGCCAAGCAGGCAGGCATGCAGTGCCCTGCTGGGGTCCCTTTCAATATGTGCTCCCTCCAGTACCAGAGGCTATGTACAACAGTTGCTGGGGAACATGGGCAGGAGGGTGCTGTTGCACTCATGCCCTGCTTGTGGGTTCCTGGTCGGCCGCTGGTCGGCTGCTGTGTGAACAGAATGCTGGACTAGATGGACTAGCAGGGCTCTTCTTATGTTCTTAAGTACTAAACATTACCATCTAAAGAAAGCCTATGCACACCAGTTGCTGGGGAACATGGGCAGGAGGGTGCTGTTGCACTCATGCCCTGCTTGTGGGTTCCTGGTTGGCCGCTGGTCAGCTGCTGTGTGAACAGAATGCTGGACTAGATGGACCTTTGTTCTGATCCAGCAGGGCTCTTCTTATGTTCTTATGTAAGCCTCCCCCCCTCCCCAAGACCAACCCTGTCTGTCATTAAATGATGGGCATTTGGGGTTAGTTTTCTGTCTATTCTCCAGTGAGCAAGGATTCTAGCTAACAAGCTTACTTCCCCCTTCTCCTTAGACTATGATTTAGCACCATAGTCTATTTCTGATTATGAACAATAACATTTCAGATAATACGCCAGGAATTAATGATGCGTGGAAGACACAATGTAATGGGAGAAAAAAAGAAGCTGTGCGCTGCTCATTTTTACATTTTGCAGTGGTGGTTTTTCTTCTGTCTGTTTGCTTAAATCTAAATTATTTGCAACTGTTATCTAAAATGGAGATAACGGTGAACTTTGCATAAGCTTTTACTACACATTAAGGTCACTGTTTGCCTTTCCCCTCCTTTCCTTTCTCCCCCTGCCACATTTATTTATTTATTTGCTCTCTGCCATTGAGTAGTACAATAAGGACACATTTATTTTTAACTGTATATTGTCAGGTGAGAATTATGTGCAGCATTAGTGAGCAAGGAAATGTTAAGTACAGCCAAATGTTTGTTCAGCCTGGTGGTGGTGGGTCTGAAACCCAATTGCATTTACCTCTTCCCACTACCCTACTATGCATCATGAATGATTTGGTAATCAGTAACCCATAGGCTGGGACCCTACATATCTAGACCATGGTCTCCCAATTGTCCAGCTATACATATATGTGTGTGTGTGTGTGTGTGTGTGTAATGTGTATCGGATTCAGCTGAAACTCAAAACCCAAGCCAAACTCCCCCCCCAGTCTATTTCTGCTACTTCCCAAGGTGAAGTGGGCTTTCCTCCAAACTGACCAGAACTGAAGCTGGACCCTGCTTGAGGCTTTGTTTGCAATTCATTTTCAGAAAGACAGGCAGTGTATCTCTTGCTTTTGTTTCTCTAAATGCTGATAGGGGAGGGAGTGTGACTGAGTAACTGACAGGTCCACCATCTAATCATTGGATATATTTTACCAGGAGGTCTGTAATCACTGCCTTGAGGAAGCACAAAGATGAGAACATTAGATGGTCATTCTTCCAATGCCACCAAGCTTCAGTGTGTGTGTGTGTGCATGTATATGTGTGTGTGTGTGTGTGTATGTGTATGTATGTATGTATATATATATATATATATATATATATATATATGCTCAAACTGGTTTTCAGTAATCATAACTCACTAGCCCGTCCACCTACCCTTCTGAAACTGTGCAAGTTTCTTGCCTGGAGACGCCTCTATGACAAGCCGTTTTCATACACATTTCCAAAAAATGCCACACAGAGAAGGAAAGGGAAACAAATTACTCACTCCCCCACACAAAAATAAATAAAAATTAAAATCCTGGACCTATTTATCTGAACCTTGGTGGGCTTGATCCCCTCAAAAGGGATCAACTCTGCAAATATCACCCAATTCTGCCAAGAAATAATAATAATAAAAAGTTATCAGCAGTTCCCTTTAATTTTTGAAATATAAAGGTATGTAGCACAAACACCACTGCACCTATTTGTCTGAAATTTGGCAGGCATAATCTCTTCCTAAGAGGCTACTATGCCTGCAAATATCATGTACTTCTGACACACACAAAGGAAGGTATAGCTGTTCTTTTAGGTTCCCATGATAGTCAATGGGAGTCACAGAGTCTCAAATTCCTGGCTCTCTCATCTTGGTTTCAGTACCCAAGTAGAAACAGGAATTGGTCTGACCCAAATTAGGCCAAGTTGAATTGGGGTCCTAGTCATATATAGCTATAGCTATCTATTATCTATCTATCTATCTATCTATCTATCTATCTACCAATCATCTTCTCTCTCTCTCTCTCTCTCTCTCTCTCTCTATATATATATATATATATATATAATTTGTGCCCCACCTTTCTACCAAAAATGGCACTCAAGGAGGCCAATATGAAAATTAGCTTACTGCATGGTTGCATTACTAAGTATTTGCAGGTACTATAAAAGAAGTAAAGCACTCAGTAAAACAGTCTATGAACACTTCCATTCAAATATGGAGCTCTCATTAATTGGGTACTCCATTCATTTCAGCATCAGAGTCAGTTCCATGTGCAAAATTGTGGAGTTTATAGCAATCTTCATCAAATTACTGAAGTATTTGTTAAGTTATCTAAGATTAGAGTTCTGAGAGGTACTTCCAGAGCAAAGGAAGGCACCCCCCCCCCCGCTTTTCCAGCCTCCCTGTATCTCTGTCCTAAATAGCTGGCCTCAATATATTCCTATACACTTATATATCTTACATAACTATATTATTATAGTTTAGTCATTCCATCACCACTGGCACACAATTTCAGTTTGCATTTAAGAAAGCAAGACTAATTTGTTCACTGAAGTAATTGAATATTACATGGATGTTTGGGATGTTTTGTAAAGGTATCATTTAAATCCTGACATATTTTGAATAATACTCTTTTTTTTTAATGTGGCACATATTGCTAAATAAGCTGACCACTGAAGACATATCCCTGTGGCTTCTGCTCAGAGCCCAGTGGAGGACATCAAGAACTGGAGGAAATGGTTGCAGGAATTACTGGCAGGTGTGACAAAAAGCATCAGTGAGAAAGGTGGGCTTGGAAAATACCATGACACGAGCACAAAGAATGTGGGGTGTTGGAGCTGTATTTGGTGAGAAGAAGAGCATAGAAGTTGGGGAGGCATGAGGATTAGCAAAGATATACCACCACCACCACCACCACCACCACCACCTTATTGCTACCACTGATAGTAGTACTAGTAACAACAACAATAATAATGGGGTATTGGGACAGAGTATTTGCCAGGAACAGTCAGCATAATGAACTTCAGTTGGCTTATATTCCACAGTGCTGAATCATTCTTCCCCCAAATCTTACACTTTTGACCTCTTGTGCCTTATCTCCTCTCTTCATGGGCAATTCATGGGCACTCATCCAGTTCAGTCTCCCAGTAGCTCTTCCTGCCTCTAGTTCCTCGCCACCGTTTCACTTCACTCTTTGAAAATTCACAGCCTGTCAACGTTCTACCCATATCCAAGATGGGCTGGGCACAGGGGCTCACAAAGCTGCTGAAAAACAGAATTTCCACTCATGGTTACTGTACCAAATGAAACATACCCAACATTTTTCTGTCCACTTTGAGAAGACTCAAATTTGAGCAATGCTAAGTTTATTTTCTTTTTGATACTTTCGATTAATCAATAAAATAAGGGTCAGAAAGCATAATGAACTTCAGTTGGCCTTTAGAAACCATCCTCTTTAATGGTTTGTTGTGTAGTGATCAGTGGAGGCTGGTGGCTCCAATTTCGGTGGGGCTGTAAATGCATTCCAGGTTTCAGTCAGAACCAGCCAGAACTCTAACGGAGCTATCCAAAGTGTTGACCCCTATCCCTGAAATAGGTTCAGCACCTTGGATAGCTCTTTTAGGGTTGTGGCTCGTTCTGACTGAAACCCAGAATGGATTCACAGCCCCACCAAAATCGGATCCACCAGCCTCCCCTGGCAGTTATAGATGCCTTTGTCAAAACTACACGCAACATGTTGAATGTGGAGGTGACTGTGGCATTACACATATGTATATAATGAACCTGTGGTTAGGATTATGTATTCCTGTTATATCTTTGTGTTTATGGTGAGTACCTCTAGTGTGGGAATGGGGCGAGTGACAGGAGGAATGGTGGATTTGCATATGTGAGATGATTGGCTGACAGAATGAAGGGGGTGTGCTTTATAAACAGTGTGCTGTGCCAGTGTGAGAAAGACAGGGGTATGATCTGAGATAGGATTATAAGACTGAGAGAGAGGGGAGCGTAATTGTGAAGTGATGGTTTGAGAGTGTGATCTAGAATATTGTGTATGAAGGAATATACATTTCTAGTGCCATTAAAAGTTACTTATTTACGGTTCAACGACCTAATACTGTAATTAATAATGTTTCTTTGTTTATACAAATCCTACACTTCTGCTCTTGGCTACATAAGAGGGAAAAAATAAAGGGAGCATTACAGGTGATAATAAAAGTCTGTGTGTCCTCGCAGACAGAGGACTGAGTGTGGGTTGGACCTGAGCATAAAGGTCCTGGTGTCAGCAGAAGTGTGTGTGTGTGTGTGTGTGTGTGTGTGAAGGTGTTTCCTGGTGGGATGAGAAAGGCAGCAGAGAAGGAGTCTTCTCACTGGGAGAAGACAGGAATGCCACAGTGACATATTTTTATTAGGAGAAGTAGATTCAGCTCCATCAGGAAACCTCTGTAATTGTAAGAAAGACTGGCCATTCAACTATTGACCTCTCTCCTCACCATGAACAGTGTCTGCACATCTTGTTGAGTGCGCCTCACTCCCCTGAGCAATGAAGAGTCCAGGAACAGAGATGAGTGAGAATTTCATTTCAGTTCATTTTGGTAAGAATTTACCAAGATTTGCTAATATCTTCATATTCGTGCTGGAAACAACTTGAAGTTTAAAAAAACTGAATGTGGGAGAAACCGAAACAGACCAATTCATCCAGCCAGTCCCAGGGCTTTGAGTGCTTATCTCTTACAAGTCTGGTTTTGAATACCTATGTTTTCAACCACGTTTGTGGTACTGAATTAGGATTCCATCTTTTTTATTATTATTATTTTCCTGACAGGTTCCTCATCTTTAACAGCTATATGGCAGCTAGAGATGGACAGATGCCCCCCCCCTGTCTGGGTTCTCTGAGCACCTACTCAGCCACCGCCTTGGCTTGCACACCCCCGGACTTGCTCACGTGCCCCATCTCACTCGCCAAGTTGCCCACACCTACCCTGAGCTGTTTGTGAGCACCTGTCATTCCCACGACCACCATTTCGTGAAAAAAAATGGCACCTTGGGAACTTCCATAGATTTAATATTACACACAGAGAGGCTGTAAAGGCCCCATTTACACCTGTATTATTGCATAGATGGGGCCTTTACAGCCGCTATGTGCACAATATTAAATTTACAGAAGCTCCTAAGGTGTCTCCCCCCCCAAAAAAAAAAATGGTGACTGCGGGAACGACAGTCACAACTCACAAACGGCTCATGGTAGGTGCAGGCAGTTCATTGAGGGGGCGGGGGGAGCAAGTGGGCACAGTAACTTGACAGGTGCAGCTCAGAGGTGTGAGGTGGGGGGAGTCTGTCAGACTCCTGGACTCAGCTGAGTGCCTGCTACCATCCCTAATAGCAGCTATATTCTCTCCATGGACCCACTGCATTTGGCTAAGTGCAGATGGATGAGAATTTTGTTTTGTTTTGGTTTTGATAAGAATTTACCAGCATTCTCTAATTGCATCATATCTGAGACAGAAATAACTGAAGATGTAAAAAAAAATAGAATGTATGAGAAAGTCCATTCCTTTCCAAGGGTAATGGTTTGATTAGATTTGTTTAGTTTCCTTTGAATGAGAGAGCAATGGACACTTATGGGATCTTTGCAACGAATTTACAAATATGTGAACATAATAGAAGCAAATAAAAGCAGGCAATGAATCTTCATGAGGATCCCAAAGTAATGGTTCTGAAAGCCTCTTGACTTCTCCCAGTCCAAATCAACTCAAAGCATTAAACCCTCAGATTCTCTCTACCTTTGTTTGACTATGAATTCAGACTTGCTAGAGAATTTTTCATTACCCCTTTCACTAGCTGTCATGGGTGTCTCATTCTGGAGGTAGGAAAGAGACATTTCTGGGCAGACAGAAAAAAACAAACAAAAAACATCCCCAGACAGTAAGGAATGTTAGCTTTTTGTGTGCATCAGGTCCATGATTACTCATTAGTCTATCAAGCAAACCCTAAAAATGCACCCATTCATGCAAATCAAGACAGCAAAAATAAAACAATATTATCAGAGGTCAGATTACATTAATTATTGTTTAAATCCAATTGCCAAAGGAAAGGATATTGTTCCACCTATAGAACTGGTCACTTTAACCTTCAGAAACTGGTGATTTCTATATAGATAGGTTTTGGGCATGTATGTATTTGTATTCATGCTGCTGTTACTTATTGCATGCTATCTCAGGCCTGATTCTTGCCACACCTTTTTACAGAGCAATCCTATACACATCTACCTAGAAGTAGGGATGGGCGGACGGCTTACCTGCCATTCCGGGGGGGTGTCCGCAGCGGGGGGAGGCAATCCGTCCCCCCTGGAATCCTGGCTGGCTGGCTCTGCTCCATTTAAGGCTGCATTTACCTTAAACTAAAACATTTATGGCCGTAAATGGCGTAGTGGACACCATTTGCATCCACAGTCAATCAGCCCAGTCAGCAATATGGCAATGGCAGGGAGGATCCAGCTGGTAAGGATTCGTCCAGGAGGTGGAGGTAAGTCTTCCAATCCTCCATGGACTCCAGAGGCTGGATTCTTTTGAATCTGGCCTCACTGGTGTCTGTGGAGGATTTCTCCCCCATCCCTACTTAGAAGTAGGTCCCATGGAGTTCAGTGAGGCTTTCTTTCAGGTAAGTGGTTATAAGATTGCAGCGTTATATGTTAAAATTATAAAGAAGTTTTTTCCCCATCAATTGACTATGCAGAATAGTTCATTGCAATGTGCCCTCTGGTGATGAGAGCTGGTATTTATATTTATCACACCAGTGAAAACTATTAGAAAGTACACAGTGCAAGTATATATGTATCTATATATCCAATGTCCACTCTGCTTTTCAGTCCAGAAAGATCTCCAGTGTAGATTACATGGCACAATTTCATTTGGATTGTTTTTGCACTTTAGGGATGTAATTTCTTATCCCACAAACTCAAATTCCCATTAACTCACTGTAGTTGTTCTCATCACGTTTCATTGCATCTTACTTCACTGTCTAGCT
The DNA here is from genome assembly GCF_057233095.1 of Heloderma suspectum. Lineage (NCBI taxonomy): Eukaryota > Metazoa > Chordata > Lepidosauria > Squamata > Helodermatidae > Heloderma > Heloderma suspectum. Next base: position 213,107,311 of record NC_139462.1, read on the forward strand.
GTGCCATCTCTTTTCTGCTGCCCCCTCCCCCCACCCCAAGTTATTTCACTGTCAGCGGACAGAGTGGGAAGCCAAGAGGTACAAATTGCACCTTAGCATAGGACACAGCAAATTCACCTCCATACAAATGTAGCGGTGTCAGTCCAACTTGTGAAGAGTCATCCAGGATACTGGAATGAGAGGAAAGGCCATGCTACCATTTCCCAAGGCACAATGGCTACGGCATCTGAGTTCCCCTGGTGTGCCCTGCCTCCTAGCAGTGGTTACACACACCAACATTAGTCAGTGTTTATTTACAGAGATTTTAAACTGCCTTCCTGGGATCATCCCATGGTGCATTTTCAGCTGTGAGAAGCAGTTTCCATGCCTGCACATGTAGATCCTGCAAACCCATATAGCTAAGCCCTGTTCAGGCATTATTTGCTTCACATGATTAACACAGAGCGGAGAGAAAGAGAGAACAATGCTGCATATGCTCACCCCACCTCCACTGTCACATCCCCACCCTCCTCCTCTCCCACACTGACCATGCATGGGGGAAGTTCTGAAGGGGGGAAGCCTACTGAACATGTGTAGCTGGAATGCGCGTGCACACACGCACGCACGCACGCACGCACACAGGCTCTGTTCAGAAGTTGTGCTTAATGTGGGAGCACAATACATAACCCCTATTCCACTCACATGCAACACAGGAATGGGGGGTGGGCTGGGTGTCATTAATATATTCATCTAGATGACCAGGCATGAGAAACAAAATTTAATCATATTTCAAGAAAGCTTCTGGTAGGGATGGGAGAAATCACCCCATCCTGCACCGTACACCACTCACCGGACCCCTGCCAGCAGCCCAACCCTGCTTGCCCTGTGCAACAAGCCGCTGGGTGGTCCGTGGCTGCCTGCTCCCTCACCACACCACCATTTTGCATAAAAATGGCTGCTCCGCCTTTTTCATAAATAACCATTTACACAAATGGTGGCAATAAAGGGGCCATTTATGCAACATTACAGACATAAATGGTCTATTGGCACACACCAAGTTGGGCAAGCACAGGGATCCATAGGCTGGAGTTCAGGGGTGAGAAATTCCTGAGCTTTGAGCCCCAACTGGACAACCACACTATCCCTAGCTTCTGGGTCATGCTGGCATCTTAGGGCATCCAGAGAGAAGAGAAAAATAAGATCAAACTGGCTGTTACAAACCCAGAAGCTCATCTTTCAAGTTGGATGGACAGACCACTTGCATCAGATTTTTTTGCCATGATATATGGAGAATGACTGAAAATACAAGATTTTGAAAGAATCCAAATAACTGTGTTGGTTGTAAAAAGAAAATGATGGAGCCACAGATAGAAAGTATTCAGCTTGTAACTTGAAGTAAGCCCTGGGACATTAACATTGATTGTTAAATGAATTAGCCTGATGGCTAATATTAAATAGTTCTGTTTTTAAAATTGTATTAAATCATATTTTTTAAAGGCCTAAATGCATAATATTAAAGTTTCTGGACTCCAGTCTTGGCTGCTAAAATTTCACACCAAAAAATTCCAAGTTTATAATTATGCAAGTGACCTTCTGAAAGTGTACACATGGTAACATAAGAAGCTGCCTTATACCGACTCAGACCATGGGTCCATCTAGCCCAGCATTGTCGATGCTGACTGGCAGCGGCTCTCCAGGGTTTCAGGCAGGATGCTTTCCTAGCATTAGTTGGAGATCCCGGGGATTGAACCTGGGATCTTCTGCCTGCAAAGTAGGGATGGCAGAGAATTCCGCCCCGGATCTCGGTGAGGCCGAATGCCAGTGCATTCGGCCACCCGAAATCTGTAGTGGAATGGCCTGCCACCCCCCCGTCCCCCCGCGGATCCCCCCTGGTGGCTGGTCTTCCGACTGGTTGCCGCCGCCACCATTTCCAGTCTTGGTAAAAAAAAAAAAAAAAAGACTTGATAGGCTACGTAAAGATTTACTTAGCCTATCATGGCTGGGTGGGTTTAAAAAAAAAAAAGATGTGATAGGCTATGTAAATCTTTATGTAGCTTATCATGTCTGGGTAGGTTTAAAAAAGCAACAACACCCGCGTACGCAAATTTGCGTTCCTTCTTTTTGGCCATGTTAGTCTATGTAAATATTTACATAGACTATGACGGCAAAAATAAAGGGGAACGCAAATAGCTATTTGCGTCCCCTTTTGATTTGCTGTTTTAGCCTACGTAAAGATTTACGTAGGCTAAAACGGTGAATCAAAAAGGGACGCAAATAGCACCCACTACACTATTTGCGTTCCCCTTTATTTTCGCCGTCATAGTCTACGTAAATATTTACATAGATTAAGACGGCCAAAAAGAAGGAACACAAATGGCCGCAGCCGTAGCCGCCGCCATTTGCGTACGCGTGGGTTCTTTTGTTTTTTGTTTACCCAGAGCCGTCCGGGGCCCAGAAATCCGGCTGTGGATGGCTCTGGCCTGGCTGGGCCTGGCCGGCTGCTCTGTGGAGTTGCCGCGGAGCACAGCCGGCCATTCGAGGATTCCGGGGGGGAGGAATGGAGCGCCTCCCCCCCTGTCGAGGATTCCGGGGGGGAGGGACGGAACGCCTCCCCCCCCCATAAACATAATCTGCGAACAGGTAAGTAACTTTTGTATATCCCTACTGCAAAGCAGATGCTCTATCACTACCACTGAACCACAGCTCCATCTGTCGGCGCCAACAGATATAACAGGCTTAGAAAACCTGGTCGCTTAGATTCCTTCTTGCCAGGGCCAGCCCTCCTGCGAGGTGGGCTGAATCCCCCACTTCAGACAGTAGAACATGAGGGATGGAGAATCACATGCCCACCTGCCACTGCTGCTCTGGATTGTCCTGCTAGCCACTTCTATCCTGCTGAAAATGTACAGCTCTCTGGAGCATCTGGCCCAATGCCTCAATCTGAAAACTCCTCAGGGGGAGGCATTGGGCCAGTGGACATTCCGAAGAGCTGTCCAATGCCTCCCTTTGAGGATCTCTCTCAGCAAGGCTATCATTGGGGTCTCTGGCTTGCTAACAGTACAAAGAGGACCAAATCTCTCATTACTGTCTCAGTTAAGTTTTATTGGGGAAGTTATTTCTCTTCAATTGTGCTTTTAGCATGAGGGGACTCAGACCTGGCATTAGTAAACAGCACCTTTGAGCAGCTGCCAGAGCCCCAGGACCCCACCTGGTTCCACTGCTGATGTCTGCCCCCCCCCCACAACTATTTGTGCACTGTATGGCTGCGTCTGAGAGCTTCCAGGTTAATTTCCCACATGTCCCTGATGTAGCAACACTCCATAGAATTGTGGGAAATGTAAATGGCAGATCAGGTATCCCCCCTCCTTTGTAATGGATTCAAGCTTGGGGTCTAGACATTCCAAGCGAATCTAGCACTCTAGATTTAGCAATCTAGCACTCTAGAATCTAGATTTGTGGGCTTCTCCACAGAATTCCTCTACCTCAGGACTTCTCCATATGGGGCTTTTATCCTGCTATTGAGATTGGTTACTCATAGAAGTTTGCTGGTCATTTACATGATGTCATCGACCTATGGGGTATCTCCCATGCTAAATGACCTTTATCCCATTTTTTAAAAGATCAGAGATAATGAGCTATCACGTTACAGCAGGTTGAGTTCCATTGTGAGAAGAGGAAATCTTACAATAAGAGGAGCTAGGCCATAGTGCCATCTAGTGGTTGTGTAATGAAACATATAGAACATGCAGGTAAGGGGGGAAAGGGTGAGGGGGAAGGGAAGCACATGTAAAGGGAGCCTGTCGTGATCCTTCATTTAAAACAGAAGCGGAAAGCCCTGGTAACTTGTGGGGTTTTAGGCTGTTGTAGAAATGCTCTCTATCTCAGAAGTTACTTCTGAATCTCAATACCCCAACAGAATACATTTTAAACCATTTTAAAATGTCAGGGGCAAAATGAAATTTCCTGGTCTTTCTTGCTTTTTAAATTCATTTTGTCTGTCCTTCCTTCATTTATCCCATCTGTACCTACTGGCTATATTCTCACTCCTTATTACCAAAAGTCATATATGTAACAAGAGTGTATAAACAAGCCTTCTTTTTGTGTGTATTTATGTGTACTTATTTGAAGTTCATTTGCTTTGCCAGCTCTGAGTTAGAGCAGTTTGAAATTTTCTGGTTGGTTGGTTGATGGCTCAAAGGGACAATTCTTCTTTTTAGTTTATCTCCAAATATGGCTAATAGACCTTTAGAAATTAGCACGTAGCTCTAAAGAGAATGGTTAGAAATCCTAATGTTGCTATAACATCTATCTGTAACTCAGCTCTTAAGTAGAACTCCACTATCATCATGATTAGCAATAGAAAGTAGGACACAAAAGTAACTTGGGATCTAACTTGAGATCAAATAAAATTTCCTCCATTTTGATGTTAATGGATATGAATATTTACACAAACTCCAGTATATATGAAAAGGAATAGGGTTATGTAACGGTAAGGACACAGTTTTGAAGTAAATGGGTAGAATGAACGACGAAGAGTAAAAACTGTCCATCACAGAGATTACCAGAACTGATCATATTTTGGATGACATGACCATCAATTCATTTGGAACTCAGATATATCCTAATTCATAACATTATGTTAAATGTAGTTGGATTTTTGTGTTTGGCAGATGCTGATGAAGGAAGTAATCTCTAAAACAATCACTATCAAAAGGCAAAGGCTAAGTCAGCTATAGGCGATGATTATATATATGTGTGTGTGTATGTGTATGTGTGTGTGTGTGTTCTGATTTTATCCACATGTAAACTAGGGCCAACTCCAGAGACTGTCAAATTGGGAAAGTTTCAGGGCTTTGAGGACAATAAAGAGGTCCAGTTAAGAGGTCTGGTGGAGCTGGATAAATAATACCAGCAAAGACACCAAGTGGTCTCCACACAACATAAAATGGGAAAGTTCTGAGGTTGTTTTGTCTCTGATGGTTTCATATGTGGGTGGAGGTCACAATACATAGTTACGTTAAAGATGTAGTGTGAAGCTCAGTCTTTGTTTTGGTTTTGCTTAAGTGTGAAGGGGTCCAATCAGATCAGGACCATTGTGCAGAGGGAACATAGGTTTAATCCTTCCTTCCTCAGATGCTCCCTCCAAAACTAGCCCCAGGGCAGTGAAAGAAAGAAAGAAAGAAAGAAAGAAAGAAAGAAAGAAAGAAAGAAGCAAGCAAGCTTCCACTGATGCAAAGAAGGCTTATTTCTTTCCTTAACTGCTGCGTGCAGGGGTGGAGAGAGTTTCATGGGGGTTGGCTGGGGAGGGAAGGATTAAAGCTCCCCTTCCTGCACACACAGAGTAGTCCCAATCCAGATTGTGGTGTACACATTTACTTTAAATGAACGCAGACACAGAGCTGCATGCTGTATCTTTAGCAGTAATTTATTTATTTATTTATTTATTTATTTATTGCATTTATACCCCGCCTTTCTCCCTCTCGCAAGGAACTCAAGGCGGCTTACATTATCCTCCTCCTCACCATTGTATCCTCACAACAACAACCCTGTGAGGTAGGTTGGGCTGAGAGTCTGTGACTGGCCCAAAGTCACCCAGTGAGCTTCCATGGCCAAGTGGGGACTAGAACCCGGATCTCCCGGCTCCCAGTCCGTCCGTAATGCATAACTTGATCCTAAATTGATAAAACTAAGCTATATCTACATCAAGTGCAGAGAGTAGTTAGAAAAGACCCTTCATTTTATTTTACTGCAGCCTCCTGTTTCTCTCCCTCACTTTATCTTGAATCCATTAATATAAGACTTGCACTAGAACTCTGGAGCTGATGAAATAGTTTGTTAACTCAGGATGTTCCTCACTCACTTGCCTAACTATTCATCCATGTGCCAAGTTTTTAGGGGAGATAAAAGGAAAACTACTATGGATTGGGCCAGAGGGCTTCTAAAACAAATTCCCTCCTCACAGATTATTTCCTGGAATTCTCAATCCCTCCTGCTTGGCAAATAAGTATACATTCTGCTAATCATGTTGGTGTAGCTGGGCCTGCTATTTTTCTTTATTTTCATGTAAGCTCCAACCCAGGTCAGGATCATGTTTGCCAGGAGGGAAAAGTTCAAACTTCCACCCAGCTACATGTATTTTTCTCCCTGAAATCCCTCAACCCATCCCATGGGTGGGGTGGGGGTTAAAACAACAACAACAATAGCAGCAGCAGCAGCAACAACAACAACAACAACAACAACAGACATCTCCATTGGCCCTAAGTGAGAGTACAGGGAGGTGGTGGCATAATTGTGGATAATGTATGAAGTTAGCACCTCTTAGCCTGTGCGCTACCTCACAAGGAAGAAGGGGAGGAGCCATAGCTCAGTAATAGAGCACTGGCTTTACATGCAGAACATCCCAGGTTTGATCCCCAACTTCTCCAGGTAGGGCTGGAGAAACTCCTGCCTGAAACCCTGGAGAGCCATTGCCAGTCAGTGTTGATAATACTGGGCTTAGATGGACCCATGGTCTGACTCAGTATAAGGCAACTCCCTATGTTCCTATGACTCCATATGTTCCTTTGTTGTGGCCACTGTATGTTTTTCTAGTAGTACATTGTACTGTCATAAGTTTCAGAGGGCCTGCGCCTCACCTCTTGCCCTGGAAGGTGCCAAAGCCTGAGCCCTCCTCAGTTTCTAGCCCTGTTAGCATTTTGAAGCCAACCCTAGAAGGCATGCAGGCCCCAAGCACAACCAGGCCCTGTTGCCAGGGTCAACAGAGTGGCTGGTGTCACCAGGGTGACTCAGCTGCTGGTAGGGATGGTGGAGAATTCTGCCACGGACTCCAATGAGGCCCCTCGGAGTCCATGGTGGAACGGAAGACTTGCCTCCGCCTCCCCGCGGAATCCTCTTTGGCCGGATCCTCCGGCTCCAGATTGCCAGTGATACGGCCGCCAAGCCATATCGCTGGCTGAAGGGGACTGACTACAGATGTAAATGGCGTCCAGGACACCATTTGCGGCCGTAAAGGTCTTAGTTTGAGGTAAATGCAGCCATAAATGGCTGCATTTACCTTAAACTAAGACCTTTGCATCCGCAAATGGCATCCTGGATGCCATTTGCATCCTCAGTCAGTCAATAATTTTAATGAATTATTTAATACATAAATTATTTAGTAAATAATAATAATAATAATTTAATAAATAAATAAATACCCCTCAGCCAGCGATATGGCATGGTGGCCGTATTGCTGGTGCTTTGGAGCCAGCTGGCGGCTCTGTGGAATTGCCATGGAGCGGAGCCGGCCGAAGAGGATTCCGGGGGGAGGAACAGATCGCCTCCCCCCCACGGGCAGATTCCCCATGGACCGGCAGGTAGGGAATCTGCTCATCCCTAGCTGCTGGTAGTTGACCACAAAGAAAAAGCTGCACACTCCCCCTTGCCGAACTCTCACATTTCCTTCCCCAAGGAATAAGGTTGGCTGCCCTGGAGAGGGTGGGCAGCCCCACACTAGTAACCCCACAAGGGGCCATTTTTCTCACTTTCTTCACTGAGGCTTATCAAAGGCAAAATGGAAGAACCAATGAGAGGGAAAGCAAAACATGTATATTTGCTAAACACTGAGAGTTAGGATTAAAAAAGAAAGAAAAAGACAATATGGATATGCAGAAGGTTAACCAAGTTTGTATACATCAGCAGGCATGTTATTTCCCTCTTTAAAAGGGAAGAAAACTAATGGCTAGAAAATATGGAGATAAAGAATGGAACGCCCTCTTCAGACTACATTAACCTGAACATCTTTGAGCACTCGGCAGATGTTTTAAAATCTCAAATACTGTTTGCAAATTGCAGAAGACATTAGGGAACCATTTTCCTAAAGAAACCTAGAGCCCCATCTGCAGTGGAAACCAATCACTCCCTCCCCCACCAGCCTCTTGGGGCCCCCCAGCTCTGATTGGGAAGCGTAATGTGTGTCCATCTTTACAAGGAGATGATGAGAGTGTTGTTGTCACCCTTAAGTGACTACCAGCTGGTGCTATCAGATCAAAAATAGTTGGAAAAATTGAGAGGGACACAGGAAAGTAATCCTTTCAAATTGCTGCAATATTTACTGGAAAAGGAGGCTTTCAGGGGAAATCAAGCATGTAATCCAGTAAGCCCTCTGCCCAGTCCTACCTTGAGCACACAGGGGGACCTTTTGAAATATGGTAATCATTGCTGTGCTGAAGCCCAGGGAAGGAATGGAAATGAACACAGTTTGCAAAGCAGAGAACAGACAAGATGGAGGTTAGCTCTCTTCCCTTTCTTACATTTGATGATATTCAGAATGAAAAACAGACTGTAACATTAGTTAGCCTTATCATAGCATGTTAACTGATGTGACTTATATTGTCCTACATTAGCTATGAACCTTTACATAGCCCCATCAATGTGCATAGTGCTTTACAACAGGAGCAAAGAGGGGACAGGCCTCTGCCCCAAGGACCATGCAATTCACAGTTTGCTAATACAGAGAGCACATGAAAAGGGGAGAAAGAGATTTATGGACAAAATTGTTTACACAGACATAAATTTCTTTATATTCTTAGATAGTTTTTCCCATTTAATCTTGGGAGATGAAGACTATGGGAAATGTGAATTTTGAGGAGGGACTTGAAGGAAGAGAGAGAGAGAGAGAGAGAGAGAGAGAGAGAGAGAGAGAGCTGGCAAAAAGACAGGTGGTACCACATTCTGGGAGAGTTCTAGGTGTAACTAAGGAGCAGCAGGGGAGAATGGGGCAGAGTCATAAGAGAGCCAGAGAATGTTGGGTGGCTGAGGGCAGTGGAGTTGAAGGAGCAACATTTACAGGAAGGGCTATGGAGATTCAGCTCCAAGTTAGTGTGATGGGGCTTTGGACTCTGGCTATCGCATCACAGTGAAGGTTCTTGGTGTTGTAGGGCAGCCAGGGCTTTTTTTCTGCTGTGGCACCCCAGCTGTGGAATGAGCTCCCTAGTGAGGTTTGCCTGGCACCTACATTGTATTCTTTCCAGTGCCAGGTGAAGACCTTTTTATTTTCCCAGGCATTTTAGCAATTTAGCTCTTTAGACTGTTAGCTTTGCTGTTTTAAATCTCTATTTTAAATCCCTGCATTGCTGCTAGGTTTTATTCTGGTTTTATTCTGGTTGTATTGTTTACTGTGGTTTTAATGTTTTATATATTTTGTATGGTTTTACTGTGTGCTCTTCGGTTTTAATTTTTGTGAACTGCCCAGAGAGCTCTGGTTATTGGGCAGTATAGAAATGAATGAATGAATGAATAAATAAATTCTCAGCAGACTTTCCCCTCTCAGCATGCCTCTCAGCTTTCACCTAAAAATCAGATGCCTGCTGTGATAGCTAACTTGATCTCATTGCAGTTCTGTTAAATTAATGAAGTTGTGCCCATTCAACCCACTTTTTACACCAGCAAACAATACAACTTGTGACAGAAATCTCGTAGCTTCTGTGCCTCCATTTTGTTCTGTCATTTCAGCTGATTGTGTCTTAATAATGAACTTAAAGCTGCTTAACCTTTTACACTTTCTTTAACTGCTGAAATGACTAAAGGTAACTGAAAGCAGACAACCGCAACCACAAGTTGTCTAAAATAAATCGGTGGCTAAGCGTGTCTCTTCTGGCTGAAAAACAATTTTTATAAGTTCCCTTTTTTATATATATTGCAATGTAAACATAAGTTGACTGTTGGCACCCCAAGGGGAAAGGCTAACTGATGCTTCTGTACATGTTTGACATGTTTCAGTCTTGAAGATCAATCATATTAAAGAGAAATGTCCTGTTTTTCATGTGTGTATAAAACTTTGTGTAAGCTAATTGTTCAGGGTCCAGTCTTGAGCCATTCTTGACTGTACCACACCTTGGTGTTCGCTTTCAATAAAACATCTGCTCAAACTACCGTCTCTGGCCAATGACTGAGAGGGGAGAAGCAGGAGGCTTAAATTCTGCAATAAATTTTTCCATAGCTTGAATTTTGAACTGCAACAGTTTTCTTTTGGAATGGCATATTTTCCCCTGAACTGCACATTTTGTGGATGGTTGCACTTTTCTTTTTTAAGTCCTGACAGCATCAGAGAACAGGTCCACCATTTCTGGTAGATCTGGTGACTGAGCAGTGACAAGGCCTGGGCACCAGGCCTGTAGCTAAGGGTAGGCTAGTGGGGACCTCCCCTCCCTAAATTTTCTGTGCCCTTTATTTATTTATTTAAATAATAATTAAAAAGATCAGTTTACAATTTTGTCTTTGAAAGGTCTGCAAACCAGATTAACTCCCCTCCTACGTTTTTGGTGCCACCCCCAGAACTTTTAGGCTGGCTACAAGCCTGTTGGGCCCCATGTCTACCAAGCTAGGTAGACTTGGCCTCTGAGAAATTTGAATATCAGATCTACCCCTCTATTGTTTATTAATGGCTAGACCTGGTGTCTGAACAATGTCTTTCTACCTGCAACTGAAACCTTCAGTTCCTTCCCTTTTTCACCTCTGTAATGGCCCTTGGGGGCTGCTGGTCATTATAGAGTGAAGGGCATGGTTAATACTGGTGTGTGTGTGACCTCCTCAGCTTGCAGTCTACTCCTAGTCTCTGCTCTGTAAGCAACACAAAATAGATTCTAGTAACTTTACAAGAGGGTTATTTATTACCACAATACAAGAGAAAACACTAACTTCTGAGAAGCTGTCTGGCCAACTGCCTCAGCTCCAAGGACTACACTAAGAGAAAGATGGGGAGAGACTCCACTTGGGCCTTCTGCAAGAGCTAAACATGGCAGGTTCTCTTTGTATGTATGTATGTATGTATGTATTTATTTACACATACATACATACATACATACATACTGGGCTGCAAGGAGGTCAAATCAGTCAATCCTAAAGGAAATCAACCCTGACTGCTCATTGGAAGGACAGATACTGAAGCTGAAGCTCAAATATTTTGGCCACCTAATGCGAAAAGAAAACTCCCTGGAAAAGACCCTGATGCTGGGAAAGATTGAAGGCAAAAGGAGAAGGGGACGGCAGAGGGTGAGATGGCTAGATAGCATCACCGATGCAATGAATATGAACTTGAGCACACTCTGGGAGAGAGCGGACGACAGGAAGGCCTGGCGTGCTATGGTCCATGGGGTCACGAAGAGTCGGACACGACTGAATGACTGAACAACATACATACATACATACATACATACCCTGCCTTTCTACCTAACAACAGCACTCAAGGCAGCTTACAATCTTTTTTTTTGTAAAGATTAAAACAATAAAACAGATTAAAATACAATAAAAGCATAACTCTTAAAGCAATATTCACACATGCAAAACTCCCCTCTCACACTTAATAAATTGCATTGCTGCTGCAATCAACTTCACAGCCCCATCTGCATTTCCATAAAACACCAGCACATGAGGAGACTTGATAGCAACACTGGGCTACACTGCAGAGTTGTCTCACTCTACCCCCTGCAAAATGGGGACAACAACACTGGGCTACTATGGAGGACTGGCATAGCCCACACTCTCTCAGCCAGAGCCCTGTCTCCTGTGATACGGATATAATAATGATGAATTTTATCAGCACACATTATCAGGGTATTGTTTTTAATGTTTATTGTTTATAAACTCAGAAACAAATGTTAAGAAGACCTGAGTTAGAAGGATCATGAACTCCTGCCTTTGGTGCTACCTTTTGTTTTTCAGCGGACACACTACTGCCCAAATTCAGCTACAATAAGGGTGCAATCCTATGCAGATAGGCAGCCACCTCCAAACTCGGAGGCGACTGCCTATCCAATGCAGGTCAGAAGAAGCATGGAGGGGATCATTCCCTCCACGCTTCTCCTGCCCTGCATTTGTGGCTAGACAGCCAATTTCGGCTGTCTAGCTGCAAAGGGGGAGGGTCAGAAGGGAAGGAGGCTGCCAGACGACACATAGGATAGGTCGTACTGGCATTTCCACCTTCCCCTCCCCAGAACACCCCCCGGGTTGCCCCATTTTGGCCACTCCACGCTCCTCTTGCAAGCACGGAGCACGGGGCTTTTCTGCACTGTCTGTGAGGCAGTGCGGAAGTGGGGGAAGGTCGGTTCTCCAGGAACTGACCTCAGAGCACTGGCTCTGAGGTCAGTTCCCGGAAAACCAGATATCCTATGGCCGTCTGACTAGCAGCCATAGGATTGCTTCCTCTGCTCCTGAATTTCTTTTCTTTTTTTTAAATGAGGATGAGGATGTAATTATGTCTTAACAAGGAAGACCCCAAACAAGCTTAACACACCCAGATAGCGGGTGCGTTACCCACTGCTATGGCTTCATTCCTTGGCTCAGAACACCAAAATATGAAAGCAGGCTAGTTTCTCACAAAACAAATGGGCAGAAAACTGGCTGTACATTTTTCATCATATCTCTGGTTTTAGTGGGCTAGAAACTTGTCTTTAGAAAAAAATGAAAGCTGGGAATTTGGAGATAATGGCTCATCCAGGGTGGCAACTGCACCCCCTTGACCCTACCTGTGGATGCCTGTGGTAGGAGGTTGCTAACTTCTTCTCTTTTATTTAGGCTCCTGAAACCCTTTAAAAGTTCCAGGACAAAAACAAATGTACTTGGAATTCAACCATTAGCAAGAATGCAGATGCAGTCATCAGAGAACCTTTTGTTTGCTAGATTTCATACTGCTTTCAAATACATAGATGCCCCCGCCCATATTGACAACCCAACTGATGAGAAGGCTGCTTTCCAAATCTCAATATACTGCACTGAAACATGGTTTAATAATAATATTTTAGATTTGGAAAATACCTTGGAGGTCATCTAGTCCAATTTCTCCAATCAATGCAAGAAACTTGCAACTATTGCATCACTGAGAGATGGCTATTCAGCCTCTGCTTAAATTCCTCCAGCAAAATCTGTTCCATATCGAATGGCTTTTACTCTCAGGAGCTTCTCCTTATGTTTAGCAAAAATCTGATTTTCTCTAAGGTCTACCCATCGGTTCTAGTCCGTCTCTCTGAAGCAACAGACAACAAGTCTGCTCCATCTTCTACATGACAGCCCAGGGAAAATGTCAGGGAAAAACATGTCTGAAAATACCTCTTATAGACAGCTCTCTTCTGAATTCCATTCATCCAAAGTACATAGATTTTAAGACAACACCCAGGGAGCAAACCACAATAACTAAGATCAATACAAATCCCCCTGCTCTCATTGATTTCAGTGAGGAATTGAATACCGTTTGAGTCCTCCTCAAGTCACAAGAATACCATGTTTGCTTACAATTGAAGTGCCTCAGTCTATCTGGATTCTAGTTTATTGATCTGGGAAATACAAGAGACTGTAACCACGTTCACGTATCTGTAGCTGCCTTTGGTCACTATCCTCGTCTCTCCACTCCCACTTGGATCTTCCTCACTGTCTGTTTTAGATTGTAGGTTCTGTGGGGGCATGGGTCTGTCTTCTTCTTTACTTGTTTACAAAACTATAAGGTTTGTAATACAGCCTTCTGGGTGTTGTATTAAAACAACACAACAACAACAACAACAACAGGTGGTACCAGCAAGTATGGATCAATGCAGCACTAAGAAGCTCCCAAAGCAACTGCACAAGGCTGCCAAATAATCGTGTGTGTGTGTGTGTGTGTGTGTGTACCCTTTATTATGTATGTTAGCAGCGTAAGTAAGGAAGTACACAACAGAAATGACCAACCACTTATGGTTGATAGATATCTATCAATATAAATATAAAATAGCTATCTATTTTGATAGCTTAGGTAACGGGATTGATGTGTATCTGATGGAAAAGTTCTAAGGCTCAAGTACCGATTGCATAGTTGTTTTTTAATTTCTGCTGTATTGTATCATTCCTAAAATCTTAATATAAAGAATGGCAGCCATTTGACATGACAATTTAAACTGAAGGTCATCAGCAATTGTGTAGTTAGTTAGTCAGCTGCATTCACTAGTTCAGAACATTAGCAACATGTATTCCCATTTACTATGCACCAGCTGAGGCCAGCATATGGCTGGGAACTCTTGCCGCCATCACTGTGGGAAATAAGAGAATGCCAGGCAGCAGGCCACTTTAAATTTGCAGCAGCATCAGAGAAATGTCAACCTCATGCTGAAAATGTACAGTGAGACACATTCCAGTGGACCTGAAGTCGTCACATCTATTCAAACTCATTGTTGTTGTTGTTTAGGGATGTCAGAGAATTCCGCCACAGATCTTGGTGAGGCCGAATGCCAGTGCATTCGGCCCCCCCCAAATTAATGGCAGCACAAAGCCCCCCCCCCACAAATGGCACGCAAAACGGAGCACTTACCTGCTGCCGTCCGGGCTGACTTGCGAATGGCGGCTGCACTGCGGCCGGCATTCGCTTCCTCATCATAACTGTGATAGGCTACGTGAATAATTACGTAGCCTATCACGGCTAATGCAGGGATGCCATTTGCATAAGTATTTACGTAGCCTATCACGGCAAGCTAAAAAAACAACAACAGCGTATGCAAATGGTGGCGGCTACGGCAGCTGCCATTTGTGTTCCCTTTTTTTCGCTGTTTTAGCCTACGTAAATATTTACATACGCTATTACAGCAAAAAAAAAAAAAAGGGGGGGGAACGCAAATAGCATAGTGGGTGCTATTTACATTCCTTTCCCCCCCACTGTAATAGCTTACATAAATATTTACGTAGGCTAAAACGGCGAAAAAAAAAGGGAATGCAAATGGCGCCCACTACACTATTTGCGTTCCCCTTAGGGATGTCAGAGAATTTCGCCACGAATCTCGGGTGGCGGAATGGTCTGCCACCCCCCACCCCCCCGGGATGGGACTTACCTTTGGTGAATCTTCCTGGCGGCGGCAGCAGCTCCGGCGGCGGTGCGGTGGCGGCGGCCGATCTTCCGACCGGCTGCCGCCGCCGCCATTTCCAGTAAAAAAAAACAAAACAAAAAAACGTGATATGCTACATAAAGATTTACATAGCCTATCATGGCTAGATTTTTAAAAAACACTGTGATAGGCTACGTAAATGTTTACATAGCCTATCACGGCTGATTTAAAAGGAAAAAAAAACCCGCGCATACGCAAATGTCGGCGCCCATGGGCGCTGCCATTTGCGTTCCTTATTTTGGCACGTCTTAGTCTACATAAACATTTACGTAGACTAAGACGGCGAATGTAAGGGGAACACAAATAGTGTAGACGCTACGCTATTTGCGTTCTCCTTATTTTCGCCGTCTTAGTCTACGTAAATGTTTACATAGACTAAGACGTGCCAAAATAAGGAATGCAAATGGCGGTGCCCATGGGCGCCGACATTTGCGTATGTGTTTTTTTTTCTCTTTTAAATCAGCCGTGATAGGCTACGTAAACATTTACGTAGCCTATCATGGCTGTCTGCAGGGACGCAAACGGCGGCGGCTACAGCTGCCGCCATTTGCGGAGCCGACCGGCCAGGATTTGGAGGGGGAGGGATGGAGCGCCTCCCCCCCCGGCCAAAATTTTTTGGGGGAGGGATGAGCGCCCCCCCGGCCAGAATTTTAGGGGGAGGGATGGAGCGCCTCCCCCCCACCACAAATGTCACCCTTCAAAAAGGTAAGTGACTTTCGTACATCCCTAGTTCCCCCTTTTTTTTGCTGTAATAGTTTATGTAAATATTTACGTAGGCTTAAACAGCGAAAAAAGGGAACGCAAATGGCGGCTGCCGTAGCTGCCACCATTTGCATATGCTGTGTTTTGGTTTTTTTTGCCTGCAGGCTGCCCAGCGTCCAGATGTCCAGCTGTGGGCAGCCCCGGCTGGTGGCTCCGCATAATCTCTGTGGAACGGAGCCGTCCAGGTTAGGATTTCGGGGGGAGGTGTGGAGCGCCTCCCTACCCCGAAAATCACCCTGTCGAAAAGGTAAGTGACTTTCGTACATCCCTATTATTGTTATTATTTGCATTTCTATAGCCAGAGCTCTCTGGGTTGTTTACAAAGATTAAAAACATTACAAATACAGAGATTAAAAACCATTTACATAAAAAACACATGAACTGACAATATACACAAAAGAAACATATATCTAAAACAACTTCAAACGAACAATCTCAAAAGCAAGCAACCATAACCATAACACATTCCAGGATCGATTGAAACTTATCATATGTTGCCAAATGCCTGGGAAAAGAGAAAGGTCTTAACCTGGTGCTGAAAAGATAACAATGTTGGCACTAGGCAGGTCTCATCGGGGAGATCATTCCATAATTTGGGGGCCACCACCGAGAAGGCCTTCTCCCTTGTTGCCATCTTCTGAGTTTCCTTTGTGTAGGCAGCCAGAGGAGGGCCTTAAATGTTGAGTGTAGTATACAGGTAGGTTCATGCTGGGAGAGGTGCTCTATCAGGTATTAGGGTCCCAAGCCATGTAAGGCTTTATAGGTTAAAACCAGCACCTTGGATCAGGCTCAGAAACTTACAGGCAGCCAGTGCAAGCGGGCGTCCATCTTATATGTTCAGACCTTCTGGTACCTGTTATCAATCTGGCCATCACATTTTGCATGAGCTGCAGCTTCTGAACTGTCTTCAAAGGCAGCCCCACATAGAGTGTATTGCAGTAATGTAACTTGGAAATTACCAGAGCATAGACAACTAAGGATAGATTATGCTTGTCCAGATAGGGGCATAGCTGATCACCAACCAAAGCTGATAGAAAGCACTCTGTGCCACTGAGGCCACCTGAGCCTCAAGTGACAAAGATGGCTCAAGGAGAACCCCCAAGCTATGAACCTGCTCCTTCAGGGGGAGTGCAAACCCATCCAGAACAGGTTGAGCACCCTCCATCCAGTCAGAAGAACCACCTACTAACAACATGTCAGTCTTGTCTGGACTGAGTTTCAGTTTATTAGCCCTCATCCAGTCCATTGTCACAGCCAGGCACCAATGTAGCACATCCACAGCCTCACCTGAAGAAGATGAAAAGGAGAAATAGAGCTGCGTGTCATCAGGGTACTAATGACAATGTGCCCCCAAACTCCAGATGACTGCATTCAATGGTTTCATGTAGATGTTAAATGTCTCCTGTGGAACCCCATACTGGAGAATCCATGGGGCCGAGCAATATTCCCCAAGCACCACCTTCTGGCACTGATCATCCAAGTAGGAGTGAAACCACTGCAGTGCAGTGCCTCCCACTCCCAGCTCAGACAATCACAGTAGCTGCCACAATTTGCGTATGCTGGGGTTTTTTTTGGGGGGGGGTGTTAGCCATGATAGGCTATGTAAATTCTTACGTAGCCTATCACGGCTGCCTGGCTGGACGTGGCCAGAAATCCAGCTGCGGACAGCCCTGGCTGGCTGCTCCGCAGCCTGTCCGCGGAGCGGAGCCAGCCATTGAGGATTCTGGGAGGGAGGACTGGATCGCCTCCCCCCCATCCCCCCCACAGCAAAAGATTCCGCGAAAAGGTAAGTGGGTTTTGTACATCCCTAGCTGTAAGTCTAAACCTCAGCAGGTAATGATCTGACCATGACAAGGGGACAGATGCAAAGTCCTCCACCTTCAGACCACCATCTTCATGTCCAGTTGAGAAAACCAAGTATGCCCCGCTACATGTGTCGAGTCAATGACATGTTGGGACAGTCCCATGGTAGTCATGGAGGCCATGAAATCCTGAGCCACCCCAGACAAGGTGCCCTCAGTGTGAATGTTGACATCCCCCAGAACCAACAGTCTGTGGGATTGCAACAGTGCACCAGAGACCACCTCTGTCAGCTCAGATAGGGAGTCTGTTGAGCAGCGGGGCGGGTGGTACACCAAGAGAGTCCCCAATCTGTCCCGCTGGCCCAACACAAGGTGCAAACACTCCAGACCAGTAGTCACATGGACAGAGAGCCTGCAGAGGGAGATGGAATTCCTATAGACCATAGCAACCCCTCTCCCCAGCACTTAGGGCTTCCCTGATGCTGAACCAAGTACCCCAGTGGGCAGAGCTCGGAGAGACTAAGTCCTCCCTGCTCACCCACCCAGGTCTCGGTTATACATGCCAGATCGGCCTCCTCATTCACTACTAAGTCATGGATGAGGGAGGTCTTACTTTGAACCTATCTGGCATTTAAAAGCAGCATCCGGAGACCCGAGGGCAGGCTGATAGGGCAACCCCCATGCCTGCAGTTGGAGCGAGGGCTGGAACACAGCACAGCCGTTAACTGTCTGGGCCATGTTCCCCTAACCTGGCTAGCCCTCCTCCCAATTCCATATCTGCCTTGACCCATAACCACACTAATTAGGGCCCCCTCAAGTGCCCCGCTGATTCCCAAGATGTCGATATTCAATCTTGCCATCTCATGTTTGACCACCTCCAGCTTACCTTGATTCATTGATCTTGCATTCCAGGTTCCTAAACAATATTGTTCTTTACAGCATCGGATTTTCTGTTGGGAATCAGCAAACTAAAATGGACAAGCATGGGTGAATTTAATTCAGGTGACCATTAGATCTACTACTGTGGGCAAGAATCCCTTAGAAGAAATGGAGTAGCACTCATAGTCAACAAAAGGGTGGGAAAAGCAGTACTGGGGTACAATCTCAAAAACGATAGAATGATCTCAGTATGAATCCAAGGCAAACCATTCAACATCACAGTAATTCAAGTCTATGCCGCAACCACTGAGGCCGAAGAAGCTGAGGTTGATTGGTTCTATGAAGACCTACAACACCTTCTAGAACTAACACCAAAAAAAGATGTCCTCTTCATCATAGGGGATTGGAATGCTAAAGTAGGAAGTCAAGAAATCACCTGGATAACAGGCAAGCATGACCTTGGTGTACAAAATGAAGCAGGACAAAGGCTAATCAAGTTTTGCCAAGAGAACACGCTGATCATAGCAAACACTCTTTTCCAACAGCACAAGAGGCGACTCTACACATGGACATCACCAGATGGGCAATACCGAAATCAGATTGATTATGTCCTTTGCAGCCAAAGATGGAGAAGCTCTATATAGTCAGTAAAAACAAGACCTGGAGCTGACTGTGGCTCAGATCATGAGCTGCTTCTTGCAAAATTTCGGCTTAAATGGAAGAACGTAGGGGAAACCACTAAACCATTCAGGTATGACCTAAATTATATCCCTTATGAATATACAGTGGAGGTGAGAAATAGATTTAAGGGATTAGACCTGATAGACAGAGTGCCTGAGGAACTATGGATGGAGGTCCGTAACATTGTTCAGGAGGCAGCAACTCAATCCATGGCAAAGAAAAAGAAATGCAAGAAAGCCAAGTGGCTGTCTGATGAGGCTTTACAAGTAGCTGAGGAAAAAAAAAAAAAGCAAAAAGCAAAGGAGAAAGGGGAAGATATATCCAACTGAACGCAGAGTTCCAGAGAATAGCAAGGAGAGACAAGAAGGCCTTCTGAAATGAACAATGCAAAGTAATCAAGGAAAACAACAGAATGGGAAAGACTAGAGATCTCTTCCAGAAAATCGGAGATCTCAAGGGAACATTTTGTGCAAAGATGGGCATGATAAAGGACAAAGAAGGCAGGGACCTAACAGAAGCAGATGAGATTAAGAAGAGGTGGAAAGAATACACAGAAGAACTGTACAGGAAAGATCTGAATGTCCCTCATAGCCATGATAGTGCGCTCACTGAACTTGAGCCGGACATCCTAGAAAGTGAAGTCAAGTGGGCTTCAGGAAGCATTACTAACAACAAAGCTAGCGGAGATGACAGTATTCCAGCTGAGCTATTTAAGATCCTAAAAGATGATGCTGTTAAAGTGCTGCACTCAATATGCCAACAAATTTGGAACACTCAACAGTGGCCACAAAACTGGAAAAGGTCAGTTTACATTCCAATTCCAAAGAAGGGCAATGCCAAAGAGTGTTCAAACTACTGTACAATTGCACTCATTTCACATGCCAGCAAGGTGATGCTCAAAATCCTACAAGCTAGGCTTCAGCAGTATGTGAACCAAGAACTACCGGAAGTACAAGCGGGGTTTCGAAGAGGCAGAGGAACTAGAGATCAAATCGCCAACATTCGCTGCATCATGGAGAAAGCAAGAGAATTCCAGAAAAGCATCTATTTCTGCTTCATTGACTACATGAATTGATTGTGTGGATCACAACAAACAAAAATCATTGATTGTGTGGATCACAACAAACTGTGGCAAATTCTGAAAGAGATGGGAGTACCAGACCACCTTACCTGTCTCCTGAGAAACCTGTATGAGGGTCAAGAAGCAACAGTAAGAACCAGACATGGAACAA
Organism: Heloderma suspectum; assembly: GCF_057233095.1. NCBI lineage: Eukaryota > Metazoa > Chordata > Lepidosauria > Squamata > Helodermatidae > Heloderma > Heloderma suspectum. Next base: position 213,127,525 of record NC_139462.1, read on the forward strand.
CCGATTGGTTCAAAATTGGGAAAGGAGTACGACAAGGCTGCATATATGCAGAGTACATCATGAGAGACACAGGGTTTGATGAATCACAGGTTGGAATTAAGATGGCTGGGAGAATTATCAACAACCTCAGATACGCAGATGATACCACCCTAATGGCAGAAAGCGAAGAGGATCTCAAGAGCCTCTTGTTGAGGGTGAAAGTGGAGAGTACAAAAGCTGGTTTGAAACTCAACATTAAAAAAACAAAGATCATGGCATCTGGCCCCATCACTTCCTGGCATATAGAAGGGGAAGAAATGGAAGCAGTGACAGATTTTATTTTCTTGGGCTCAAAGATCTGTAGCCATGAAATTAAAAGACGCTTTTCATGACTGTAGCCATGAAATTAAAAGACGCTTGCTCCTTGGAAGGACAGCTATGGCAAACCTAGACAGCATAGTAAGAAGCAGAGACACACCTTGCCAACAAAGGTTCATATAATCAAAGCTATGGTTTTCCCAGTAGTAATGTATGGCTGTGAGAGCTGGACTTTAAGTAGGGGTGGACAAAAGTCACTTACCTGTCCTCGAAGATTTCCCACGGTGGGGGGGAGGCACTTCGTTGCTCCCCCCGTGAAGTTCAGGCCGGGGGGGGAGGCTTCCCGCCTCGCTTGGCCGAAATTCAGGCGGGGGGGAGGCTTCGCGCCTCGCCTGGCCGAAATTCATGCCGGGGAGGAGGCGCCTTGCCTCGCCTGGCCGCGAACTAAACAGTTAAAAAAAAAAACGTCCCCGTGATAGGCTACGTGACGATTAATGTAGCCTATCACGGCTAGATCTGCAAAGTCAGCCATGATAGGCTACGTAAATCGCCACGTAGCCTATCACGGGTGACTTTAAAAAAAAAAAAGCGCGTACTCAAATGGCGGCCCCCATAGGGAGCCGCCATTCGCGTTCCTTATTTGGTCGCTGTAGTCTACGTAAATGTTTACGTAGACTACGGCGAAAATAAGGGCAACGCAAATAGCGTTGCCCTTATTTTTGCCGTAGTCTATGTAAACATTTACATAGACTACAGCGACCAAATAAGGAATGCGAATGGCGGCTCCCTATGGGGGCCGCCATTATCCGTACGTGCTTTTTTTTTTTCTTAAAGACACCCGTGATAGGCTAAGTGACGATTGACGTAGCCTATCACGGCTGACTTTGCAAATCTAGCCGTGATAGGCTACGTTAATCGTCACGTAGCCTATCATGGGGGCGTTTTTTTTTCTTTTATTGCAATGGCAGCGGCGGCAGCCGGTCGAAAGATCAGCTGCCGCCCCCGCCCCTGACGAAGACCCGATGAACCGCCGGCCGGACCTGCCGCCGGGAGGGACATTCGGCAAAGGTAAGTCCCATCCCGGGGGGGGTGCGGGGTGCGGGGTGTGTGTGGAGAATTTCTCCCTGAAACTTGTTCAGGGGGCCGAACACGTTGGCGCTCGGCCCCCCGAAGTTTCGGGGAGAAATTCTCCGCCATCCCTAACTATAAGGAAGGCTGAGCGCCGAAGAATTGATGCGTTCAAACTGTGGTTGTGGACAAGACTCTTACGAGTCCCCTGGACTGCAAGGAGGTCAAATCAGTCCATCCTAAAGGAAATCAACCTGACTGCTCATTGGAAGGACAGATACTGAAACTGAAGCTCAAATATTCTGGCCACCTAATGCGAAGAGAAACCTCCCTGGAAAAGACCCTGATGCTGGGAAAGATTGAAGGCAAAAGGAGACGGGGATGGCAGAGGATGAGATGGCTACATAGCATCACCGATGCAATGAATATGAACTTGAGCTAGGGATGTACGAAAATCACTTACCTTTCAGGGATTATGCTGATGGTGGGGGGGGAGGCGCTCCGTTCCTCCCCCCCCCCAGGAATCCTGTCCGTCCGGCTGTGCTCCGCAGCGATTCTGCGGAGCCGCCGGCCAGCTCCACCAGCAGCCGGACATCTGGCCGCTGGCTAGCAGGGATGCAAACATTTACGTAGCCTATCATGGCTGATTTAAAAACAAAAACAAAACCCCACGTGTATGCAAATGGCGGCGGCCATGGCCACCACCATTTGCATTCCTTATTTTGACATTCCTTATTTTGGCATGTCTTAGTCTACGTAAACATTTACATAAATTATGTGCCAAAATAAGGAACGCAAATGACGGCGGCCATGGCTGCCGTCATTTGTGTTCGCGCATTGTTTTTTTTTTTTTTAAGTCAGCCGTGATAGGCTATGTAAAGATTTACGTAGTTTATCACGGTGTTTTTTTAAAATCTAGCCGTGATAGGCTACGTAAATCTTTACGTAGCCTATCATGTTTGTTTGTTTTTTTAACCTGGAAATGGCGGCGGCGGCGGCTGCCGAACTGCCACCGGAGCCGCTGCCAGAGCCGCCGCCGCCAGGAAGATCCGCCCAAGGTAAGTCCCATCCCGGGGGGGTGGCGGGGGGGTGGCAGGGGGGGTGGCGGGCCATTCCACCACTGATTTTGGGGGGCCGAATGCGCTGGCATTCGGCCTCCCCGAGATCCGTGGCGGAACTTTCGTACATCCCTAACTTGAGCACTCTCCGGGAAAGAGCAGAGGACAGGAAGGCCTGGTGTGCTATGGTCCATGGGGTCATGAAGAGCTGGACATGACTTAATGACTGAACAACAACAAGTGCCCCGACTTGGCCATATATCCTCTCACCCAGGCACATAACAGGATCCTAAGCAAAACAGACACAGAACAAAACAAAACAACAACAACAACCAACCACCACACATAGAAGCAATAAGAACCTGTCAACCCAGTGTTAGGGGGGTGGCCCTTGCGTCACCCCAAAGTGTCTCCCCCCAAAGGGGTGACCCCACCTTCAGTGTCACTGCCACCAGGATGCTGCCGCCCCATGCCAGAGCTGGGCAGATAAGAGACTTCCCAGGGAGCTCGGGCCCACCGGCTTGAATCAGCCGTAATTAGCCCAGGAGAGTGTTGTCTTTCTCTCTTCAGCTCCGGCCGGGGGGGGGAGGGCTTCTCACTGGCAGCAACACAGCCCCAGGCAGGGCCAGTAAGGTGGTAAGTTGGCCCACCTGCCTCTGTTTGATGTCCCAGCTGCCTTCCCCTGACTGGTCCAGGCTTTGAAATACACTAGTTCAAAACGTTAGCAACATGTATTCCCACTTACTATACACCAGCTGAGGCCAGCATATGGCTGGGAACTCTTGCCACCATCACTGTGGAAAATAAGAGAACGCCACTTTAAATCTGCAGCAGCATCAGAGAAATGTCAACCTCATGCTGAAAATGTACAGTGCGACACATTCCACCTTACCCGAAGATGGCACATCAATTCAAACTCATGAGAATGTCATTTCTGGCTTGCTTGATCCCCATGCTCCCCTCCATTCCTTACCCATTTTCCAACCTGTCCTGAACAGATATTTTCCTCCTGTTCAGTGACCAGTACAGCTCTACCAGTACCCTCTGAAATCAAAGTCCAGAAAGATTATTGAATTTCTCTAAGTGACGCTCCAGGTTCACCCTTGCAGTCTGGCATACTATAATGGGCAGTTTTTGGCTTTTCAACCAGCTTTTTCTCCGTGCATACGCACAAACACACATACCTCTGTATCTGCTTTTCATGAAAAGAATAAAGCAAATCACAATGCTGCAATCGATCCCCACACCTTTCATAAATCAATAACAAAACTCTAATTGATTACATGAGGCAGGATCGCTGCCTAAGTCACTGGGGATTTTGATTTAAAACTGCCCAAAGTCGTCTTCTTTTTTATCAATACCTGCCTATTAGGATCTCCAATAGAACCAGATCATTGCATTAAAGTATTAGATACATAATATACATGTCTAATCTTACATGATTACATTATAATTAAATAGTTACTCTTACTTGTGATCTTTTAAATGGACTGAAAAACTATTATTTTTGTACTTTCTCAGTTACTGTGTAACCTGGAGTGGAGGTGGGGTGGGGGTCAAGTTAATCCATGTAAATCTATCACAATTTAGGGTACAATACTATGGCTGCTAGTCAGTGGCTAGATGGCCATAGGATAGGTCAGTTCCTGGGAACCGACTTCGGAGCCCGTGCTTTGAGGTCGGTTCCCAGAGAACTGACCCCCACCCCCTCCTGCGCTGCCTCATAGGCAGCATGGAATGGCCCCATGCTCTGCGCTCATAAGAGCAGTGTGGAGCAGCAAAAATGGGGTGTTCCTGGGGACAGGACAGGGCAGTGAAGTTGGAAATCTGGTACGACACATCCTATGTGTTGTTCGGCCACCATTTCCCACGCTCTGAGGTCCCATGGCTAGACAGCTGAAATCGGCTGTCTAGCTGCGAAAGCAGGGCTGGGGAGTCAAGGAGGAGATCCACTCCTCACCACTCCTCTTGCCCAGGGATGGCAGAGAATTTCTCCACGAATCTTCGGGAGGCCGAGTGCCGACGCATTCAGACCCCCCAAATTGGTGGGGAAATTCTCTGCCGGCCCCCCGCCCCGCCCGGGATGGGACTTACCTTCGGCAAATGTCCCTGTCGGCGGCGGGTCCCGGCGGCGTTTCGGCGGCATTTTGTCGGGGGCGGGGGCGGCGGCCGGTCTCCCGACCGGCTGCTGCCGCCGCCATTACAAAATAAAAAAGTAAAGTTAAAAAAAACCCCACACAGCCATGATAGGCTACGTGACGATTTACGTAGCCTATCACGGCTAGATTTCCAAATTCAGCCGTGGTAGGCTACGTAAATCATCACGTAGCCTATCACGGGTGTGTGTGTGTGTGTTTTTTCTGTACTTTTTTTTTTCGCGGCCGGGGAAATGGGGCGCTCCTCCCTGGCCTGAATTTTGCCAGCGAGGGACGGGGCACCTCCCCCCCTCGCCTGAACTTTGGGGGGAGAAGTGAAGCGCCTCCCCCCCACCGCGAAGCAAGCTGTGGGACGAGGTAAGTCCCTTTCGTCCATCCCTACTCTTGCCCTGCACTGGATAGGTGGTCGCCCCTGGGGTTGGATGTGACCGTCGATCTTGATAGGATTGCTCCCTAATTAGTCACAGTAGCATAACTGGTGCATGTGGGGAGGTGATCTATACACTTGAACTGACAGAATAACTCATTGGTTTGTCTCAGTGTCTGTTATCACATTGGAGGCCCTATTTCATGTTTCACTACTAGGGATGTACGAATCCCTTACCTGGTTCCGTTCGGGGCATCCGCTGGGGTGGGGAGGTGCTCCGTCCCTCCCTCCAGAATCCTCGATGGGGGGGAGGCGATCCGGTCCTCCCCCCTGGAATCCTGCCTGGCCGGCTCTGCTACGTAGTGGCTCCATGGACTTCCGGCCGCAGACGGGCTGCTGTGGATGCAAATGGCGGCCGCCGTAGCAGCTGCCATTTGCATTCTTCCAGGCTACCGTGATGGGCTACATAAGTATTTACATAGCCTATCACAGCATGCCCCCCCAAAAAACAGCGTACGCAAATGGCGGTGGCTACGGCGACCACCATTTGCATTCCCTATTTTTCGCCATTTTATCCTGTGTAAATATTTACGTAGGCAATTATGGCGAAAAAAAGGGAACCACAAATAGCGTAGTGGTGCTATTTGCGTTTCTTTCTCTTTTTTTGCCATAAAAGCCTACGTAAATATTTACGTAGGATAAAACGGCGAAGAATAGGGAACGCAAATGGCAGCCACCATAGCCGTTACCATTTGCGTATGCCATTTTTTTTTTCTTGGCTTGCCATGATAGGCTACATAAATACTTACATAGCCTATCACAGCAAAGACCAGAATGCAAATGACGGCTGTGGCAGCCGGTCGAAGGACCAGCCGCTGCAGCTGCCACTGCCGCCGAAGCCGCTGCTGGAGCCGTTGCCGCCCGGAACATCTGCCCCAGGTAAGCCTCGTCCTGGGGGGAATCCGCGGGGGTGCAGGGGGGGCAGGCCGTTCCATGACGGATTTCAGGGGGCCAAATGCCAGTGCATTCGGCCTCACTGAAATCCGTGGTGGTATTCTCCGCAATCCCTATTCACTACCCCATTGGAGGTTCGGTTGTCTGGGATTAGGGATGGGAGGAAAATGTGTTTGGTTCACCTTTTAATATGAATGTACCGAATTCCACACTTTCAAAACAATGTGAGATGATTTCAGTTATCCTTTGGAATTTAGACTTCTGCAATGGAATACGCCATTTAAAAAAGAAAAAAAGAAAAATGCATATATTGGGAAAAAGTGCACACACAAAAATGTGTAGATTAGGGGAAATAATGTTTAAACATCTATTACATTTGGAAGATTGCTTGCAAACAAAGTATACATTAGGCAAAATTGTATACAAAAAATGCATGTTTTAGGAGAAATGCACAGAAAAATGTGTATGAATGTACATGCAAACGTTAAAGAAAAAAATTCTCAAAGTTCAGGAGAAACCAAACTTAAGGCTAGATGAACTAGTTGGGGATGAACTGAACATGTGAAAGGAAAAATGAAAAACAGAGAGAAACAGATCTGTTCACCCCTTGGTGGGATGTGGGACAGGTAGGGATGGCGGAGAATTTCTCCCTGAAACTTTGGGGGGCCAAGCGCCAACGTGTTCGGCCCCCCAAACAAGTTTCGGGGAGAAATTCTCTGCCCCCCCGCCCCCCTCCCGGGACGGGACTTACCTTTGCTGAATGTCCCTCCCGGCGGCGGGTCCGGCCAGCGGTTCGGTGGGTGTTTGTCTGGGGCGGGAGCGGCAGCCGGTCTTTTGACCGGCTGCCGCCGCCGCCATTGCAATAAAAGAAAAAAAAAGAAAAACGCCCCCATGATAGGCTACGTGACGATTAACGTAGCCTATCACGGCTAGATCTGCAAAGTCAGCCGTGATAGGCTACGTAAATCGTCACATAGCCTATCACGGGTGACTTAAAAAAAAAAAAAAGCGCGTACGGATAATGGCGGCCCCCATAGGGAGCCGCCATTACCATTCTTTATTTGGTCGCTGTAGTCTACGTAAAGATTTACGTAGACTACAGCAACAAAATAAGGAACGCAAATGGCGGCTCCCTATGGGGGCCGCCATTTGCATACGCGCTTTTTTTTTTTTAAAGTCACCCGTGATAGGCTATGTGACGATTTACGTAGCCTATCATGGCTGACTTTGCAGATCTAGCCGTGATAGGCTACGTTAATCGTCACGTAGCCTATCACGGGGGCGTGTTTTTTTTAAAAAAAAACTTTTGAGTTCGTGGCCGGGCGAGGCGAGGCGCCTCCTCCCCGGCCTGAATTTCGGCCGGGCGAGGCGGGAAGCCTCCCCCCCCGGCCTGAACTTCACGGGGTGAGCAGCGAAGCACCTCCCCCCCACCGCGAACAAGCTTCGAGGACAGGTAAGTGACTTTCGTCCACCCCTAGGGACAGGCTCTTTTCCATCGTGGTTATGGAACTCCTTACCCTAGGAAGCTCACTAGAATAGGGATGTACAAAAGTCACTTACCTGTTCGTGGATTATGTTGATGTTGGGGGGGGAGGCGTTCTGTCCCTCCCACCGGAATCCTCGCCGGGGGGGGAGGTGCTCCATTCCTCCCCCCCGGAATCCTCCGCGGCCGGCTGTGCTCCGCGGCAGCTCCATGGAGCAGCCGGCCAGGCCCAGCCAGGCCAGAGCTGTCCACAGCCAGATTTCCGGCCATGGAGGGCTCTGGGTAAAAAACAACAACAAACCCGCCGCCATAAAAAACAACTATGGCCACCGCCATTTGCGTTCCTTATTTTTGCCCTCTTAATCTACGTAAATATTTACGTAGACTATGATGGCGAAAATAAAGGGGAACGCAAATAGCGTAGCGGGCGCTATTTGCGTCCCTTTTTGATTCCCCGTTTTAGCCTATGTAAATATTTGCATGCATGGTTTAGCCTACGCCATTTGCATATGCGGTTTTTTTTTTTAAACCCACCCAGCCATGATAGGCTATGTAAATCTTTACGTAGCCTATCACATCTTTTTTTTTTTTTTTTACAGGAACAAGAGTGGAAATGGCGGCGGCGGCAGCCAGTCGGAAGACCAGCTGCTGCAGCCGCTGCTGCCGCTGCAGCCACTGCCGCCCGGAAGATCCGCCCCAGGTGAATCTTGTCCCAGGGGGGATCCGCGGGGGGTCAGGGGGGTGGCAGGCCATTCCGCCACGGAGTTCGGGGGGCCGAATGCACTGGCATTTGGCCTCACCATGATCCATGGCGGAATTCTCTGCCATCCCTACACTAGATACCCTCTTTACTGGAACCCTGTTATATTGCTAAGAGTTTTTGCTGTATCATTGGCTTGATGTAGTTTCTTCTCCTCCACCCTCCACCCCCAGCCACATACATATTCTGTTACTTTAACGTATGGCTACTGATATTTAATTCAATAGTTTGTTTTTAATCATTTTATCGATTGGATTTTGCTTTAATTGATGTTTGTCAACTGCCTTTGTGGCTCTAGGAAGCCCAAAGGCAGGACATAAATATTTAAATAAACAAGTAAGTGCTTCTCAGAACTAAATCATCCCTAATGCACTAGGTGAGGTTAGGGATGTACAGATTTTGTTAAATCTGTTCCATCTGTGTTTTGTGGATTGCCAGGTACCTCTTGTTCCACTGTCCACTCATTGACGGATTTGGATCCCCCCCCCCAAAAAAAAAGTCTGCAAAAAAGCCTACTACAATATATGGAACTTTTGCTGGCACGTAACATCTTGTGTATTTTGCTTAGCTTAACTCAGCATACAGTCAATGAGCAGAGCGTGCACGCACACACACACACACACACACACAGAGAGAGAGAGAGAGAGAGAGAGAGAGAGAGATTGCTACACAGCAGAGGCTGAAGAGAGATAAGAGATGTATACAATGTGTTGTTGTTGTTTAAAGAAAATGGTGTACATATTAGTGTATTTCCCAGGAACTTTTCATATGACTAAATTTGGGTACCATTCCAGAAAGTAAAAAACAAACAAATAAACAAACAAACAAAAAACAGTCTGCAAGTTCATGGAATCTATGTGACTTGGAAGATGCAGGTACAGCACTGAGGAATCCGCAGGTCAGATTCATAGACATCCAAAGTCATCTGATTCCATTCCAGATTTCTCTGACACCCCTAGACCAGATGCATTATATTAAGCTGGTTCTACGCAGGGGACTGGATTCGGCCCAGGAACTTCCGGTTGCTGATCTCTAATGCAAAAGAGGCATCGCAGCCTTCCCTAACCTTGTGCCTTCCAGATGTGCTGAACTGGGGCATGCTGGGAGTTGTAGTCAAACACATTTGGGGGGCACCAAGTTGGGGAATGCTGAGTGTACTGAGCTTATTTTTGTATTGGGCATAATAAAGAAGCATTACTTATACGGCAGTCTGACCATTTCACCTAATCCAGGTATGCGCAATTTAAGCTCAAGTGTGGCTCTAACCTTTCCAAGAAGGATATATGTATCTGAGTGGGGGGTTTTAAGGGATATTTTACAATGTGATCTTATGCATATCTACTCAGAAGTAAGCCCCACTGAATTCAATACAGTCCTATTTATGTTTACCTGTAAGTCCCATTGAACTCAACCTGGCTTATTTCTGAGTAGACGTACGTAGACGTTGCACTGCTGGACTACAAATTCTTCCTGAAGCAAAAGCCCTCACGCTTAGGTGGAATATATATTCATCTCAAATCACCTGCATGGTTGTTGTTTTCTTCACACAGCCACCTTTGGTGTCATGACAATTGCAAGGGCTCCTTCACATGGAGCTTTGATCCTGCTATTGAGATAGCTCACTCACAGAAATTTGGGGGTTGTTTTCATGGCTTCATGAACCTCCCAGGCACATCCAGAGGCACGTCCTGATTATTGCATCTCAAAAAGGTCCAGAACCAATGAACTATCTTTTAAAGTCAGAATGTTCCATGATTAAAACAGCCACTAGATGGCGCTGTTTCATTGAGTTCTATGGAACCTTGAAAATTAAAAGCTTCCCCTCTCAGCAGTCACGTGGTTGCCATCTGGGAACCACTGTAAATGCGGAAAGGCTCCAGAACAGGAGTACTGCCAGTTTTTTTCTTTAATGTAAAGGCAGCCCAAATCTTGTGTGGACTCTTATTTTATCATGAGCAAAGGGCTGGATGTGCCTGATCTCATCTGGTCTTGGCAGCTAAGCAGTGTCAGCCCTGGTTAGTGCTTGGATGGGAGACTGCCTGGGAATCAGGCTTCCTGCACTGAGTAGGGGGTTGGACTAGATGGTCTTGTAGGGCTCTTCCAACCCTATGATTCTATGATTCTCTCTCTCTGTATATATGCATATGTATATGTACACACAGAAACACACAAAGAGTGTGAAATTAATTCTGCCATTCCAAATGACATACAGTTTATCTAGGCTGTCGTGGGTTTCCTTAGCACCATGCAAACATGTTAGGTCTAGGGGTGGACGAAAGTCCCTTACCTGTCCTCGAAGGATGTTCGTGGTGGGGGGGAGGCGCTTCGCTGCTCCCCCCGCAAAGTTCAGCCCAGGGGGGGGAGGCTTCCCGCCTCGCCCCGGCCGAAATTCAGGCCGGGGGGGAGGCTTCCCGCCTTGCCCGGCCGCGAATGCGAAAGTAAAAAAAAAAAAAAAAGCCCCCTGATAGGCTACGTGACGATTAACGTAGCCTATCACGGCTAGATTTGCAAAGTCAGCCGTGATAGGCTACGTCAATCGTCACGTAGCCTATCACGGGTGACTTAAAAAAAAAAAAAAAAGCGCGTACGCTAATGGTGGCCCCCATAGGGAGCTGCCATTCGCGTTCCTTATTTGGTCGCTGTAGTCTACGTAAAGATTTACGTAGACTACGGCGAAAATAAGGGCAACGCAAATAGCGTTGCCCTTATTTTCGCTGTAGTCTACGTAAATCTTTACGTAGACTACAGGGACCAAATAAGGAACGGGAATGGCGGCTCCCTATGGGGGCCGCCATTATCCGTACGCGCTTTTTTTTTTTTTTTAAAGTCACCCGTGATAGGCTACGTGACGATTGACGTAGCCTATCACGGCTGACTTTGCAAATCTAGCCGTGATAGGCTACGTTAATCGTCATGTAGCCTATCAGGAGGCATTTTTTTCTTTTTCTTTTATTGCAATGGCGACGGCGGCAGCCGGTCGAAAGACCGGCTGCCGCTCCCGCCCCGCTCGAACACCCGCCGAACCGCCGGCTGGACCCGCCGCCGGGAGGGACATTCGGCGAAGGTAAGTCCCGTCCTGGGGGGGGGTGCGGGGTGCAGGGTGTGTGTGGAGGATTTCTCCCCGAAAATTGTTCGGGGGGCCGAACACGTTGGTGCTTGGCCCCCTGAAGTTTCGGGGAGAAATTCTCCGCCATCCCTAGTTAGGTCATTGACATTTTGATAGCTACTGGCCAGGAGTGGCATCATCTAACCTGATGTCTGGTTTCATTTATTTTCAGATGGGTTGGTAGGAGCCAGTCACATCTTATTGCCACTAGGAACTTGAGAAAGGAAGATGAGGAATGAACCCATTTTAATATTTACATGAACAGACTGGCTCACCATGCAAGTCACTGGCCCAACCTTTCAAAGCATGACAGGTATTGACAGAAAGAAATGCAGACATAGTTTGTCTCCTTGCTGGTGGTAGCAGAGTTGGGGTGGGGAGATATATTTATGTGAACTTGACATTGAATGTCATTATGTTCCTTTTTGGAAGGTTTAGACGAAATGTTGACTGACATACAAGTGATTTTTCCCTGATGCATCTAATATGGAGAGAAGTTTGCTATACCATTGAGTTACCTTCTGCAGTAGTGACCAGTCACTGGAAGCCTCAAGGCCAAATCCAGTCCATTGAGTATGCCCCTCCCCATCAGTTACCAATAGGGATGTTGCGGGCGCAGTTCGGGGTTTGGGAATTCATCAAGCAACCCCCACCCGCAACCCCCGAACTACGCCCGCTGAGATGCTGCCCTTGTTCGCCCCTGCTCATGCCTGCTCGCTCTCCCCAGTACTCACCGCGAACCTGTTAAGTGAGCGCCACCATTTTCGCACCTTTGATTTCTGCGTAAAACAGGAAGTTTAAAAAAGGTGCATATTGAAATATGCGCAGTTTGGAGCTGGGAAAGCTAAATATGTGCAATATTAGAGGTATAATCCCTCTAATATTGTGCTTATTTAGCTTTCCCAGCTCCAAACTGCGCATATTTGAATATGCACCTTTTTTAAACTTCCTGTTTTACGCAGAAATCAAAGGCGTGAAAATGGCGGCGCTCACCGAACGGGTTCACGTTGAGCACTGGGGAATTCACCAAGCTCACGGGTGGCTGAAGCGCAGGTTTGGGGGGATGTGAACAGGGGCGTGCTTCGGAGAGTGCCTGGAGAACCCGACGTAGGGTGAGTTCTTACATCCCTAGTTACCAACATAGAGATATGAGAGAGAGGGGGGGGAGGGGGGATGATGTAGAGATGCCTTAGTGTGCAGGATTTGCTGGCATTCTGTGTTGGGCTCAATCAGTGGGGCCCTGACATTTCAGTTGTAGCATCTACATTATTAAGCCAGGTAAGTCTCCCTACTAGCTGTGAAGCTGTCTGGAATGTGGGAACACATAAGATGTTAATAAAAGCCTGGGAAGATAAACCCTCTTGTTGATGAATAAAATATAGACTTACAGCAGCATTGACTTGGTCCAGCTGTGGTCAAGTGAAATGGATGCAAAGCCTGTATTTTACTCATCAGTGGGAACTTTAATATTTTCAGGAGTGCATTTGCATCATATGGAATGGGCTTATGTGTACATTTTGTATCTGTACCGTATGCTTTGTCAATAACATGTCACATTAATTAATTAATTAATTAATTGCATTTTAATTAATTACTCTTTTATCCCATTTATTAATTAATTACATTTTTTTTATCCCCCATGTAACGTAAAGCGGTGCATGAGATTCTCTCTCCCTGTCATTTTTAACACCCATTTTTTAGTAGGAGTGCACGAAAGCCACTTACCTGGTCTCGCAGCTTGCTTCGCGGTGGGAGTGAAGGCGCTTCGCTGCTCCCCCCGAAGTTCAGGCCAGGGGGGGAGGCTTCCCGCCTCACCTGGCCGAAATTCAGGCCGGGGGGGAGGCTTCCCGCCTCGCCCGGCCAAAATTCAGGCCGGGGAGGAGGTGCCTCGCCTCGCCACGAAATAAAAAGTTAAAAAAAAAACTCCCCCGTGATAGGCTACGTGACGATTAACGTAGCCTATCATGGCTAGATCTGCAAAGTCAGCCGTGATAGGCTACGTTAATTGTCACGTAGCCTATCATGGGGGCGTTTTTTGTTTTTTTTTTACTTTTATTGGAATGGCGGCAGTGGCAGCCGGTCAAAAGACCGGCTGCTGCCTCTGCCCCTGTCGAAGACCTGACGAACCGCCGCCGGGACCCGCCGCCGGGAGGGACATTCGGCAAAGGTAAGTCCCGTCCTGGGGGGGGCGCGGGGTGCAGGGGGGGCGGAGAATTTCTCCCCGAAACTACTTTGGGGGGCCGAACACATTGGCAATCGGCCCCCCGAAGTTTCGGGGAAAAATCCTCCCCCAGAAATAATAAAAAAAAAACTCAATAAAACTGTGTTTAAGAGCACAATCTTATGCATGTATAGACGGAAAAAAGTCCTACAACTCCCAGCATACCCCAGCCAGCATGCATGCATTGCACCTTAAAATATTCAACTACAAGGGTCCATCTAGTCCAGCATTCTGTTTACACAGTGGCCAACAAGAAACCTACAAGCAGGACATGAGTGTAACAGCACCCTATCACCCATGTTCCCCAGCAACTGGTGTACATAGGCATGCTGCCTCGGATACAGGAGGTAGCATATAGCCATCAGAACTAGTAGCCATTGACAGCCTTATCCTCCATGAATTTGTCCAATCCGCTTTAAAGCTATCTAAAGTGGTGGCCATCACTACACTTTGTATGCAATGTTGGCCCAAGTGGAAGCTGAGCCCACAGCACACAGCCCCACTTGCTGGGGCTGCCAAGACATTAAGGGCACAATCCCATCGAGAGAGTTGGCAGCCTCCGAACTTGGAGGCTACCAACTATCCTAGGCATAAGGATGGATGGACTCCCCCGTGCCTGGCTTTGTCAGGTGCTCACCAAGCTGCTGCCCCCATCCCATGGTGCTGCACGAGCTTCTAAATGGACTGGTGAGTACCCAAGGAAGCCACGGGGCCACCCACCCTCACAGCAAGCCACCATAGAGCTTCCGTATTTTTAACATTGCATAATTGGCAGCCGTGCATTTATTGTTTGTTTGTTTAAAACATTTGTATCCCACCCTATATCATTAAGATCTCAGGGTGGCATACAGATAAAATCAGTTTAAACAGTATAAAACAATGAATAATCTGAACAGCTAAAAGCATATTAAACCATTAAACAAGCCAATACCAATTTAAAAAATCTAAAACAATCAAACAGTTAAAACAGTGTGTGGCTTTAGGGAATTCAATTAGTTCTCAAAGGCTTTCGTAAAAAGCCATGTTTTAACTTGGCACTGAAATTAACATCTGTGCTTAGGGATGTATGACACCTCTACCTTCCATTGCGGGGGAGGAGTTCTGTGAGGGGGGGAGGTGATCCATCCCCCCCCAGGATCCTCTTGAGCGGCCGCATGCCCGCTGGGTTCCGCGGACCAGCACGCCTGCTCTGGATCCTCCGGCGATACTAGGGATGTCAGAGAATTCCGCCATTCATCTCAGTGAGGACAAATGCCAATGCATTCGGCCCCCCGAACTCCGTGGCAGAACGGCCTGCCCCCCCTGCCCCCCCGCAGATCCCCCCTGGGATGAGACTTACCTGGGGCGGATGTTCCGGATGGCGGCGGCTCCAGCGGCGGCTGTGGCGGCGGTGGCGGTGGCTGGTCTTCCGACCAGCTGCCGCCGCCATTTACAGTCTGTTCCCCCCCCCATTCGTGATAGGCTACGTAAAGACTTACGTGTCCTATCATGTCTGGGTTAAAAAAAACACAAAACGCGTACGCAAATGGCGGCAGCTACGGCCGCTGCCATTTGCGTTCCTTATTTTTGGTCGTCTTAGTCTACGTAAATATTTACATAGACTAAGACGGTGAAAATAAGGGGGAATTAGGAGTGCACGAAAGCCACTTACCTGGTCTCGCAGCTTGTTCGCGGTGGGGGGGAGGCGCTTTTCTGTTCTCCCCCTGAAGTTCAGGCCAGGGGGGAGTCTTCCCGCCTCGCCCGTCCGAAATTCAGGCCGGGGAGGAGGCGCCTCGCCTCGCCCGGCTGCGAACTCAAAAGTTTAAAAAAAAAACGCCCCCATAATAGGCTACGTGACGATTAACGTAGCCTATCACGGCTAGATCTGCAAAGTCAGCCATGATAGACTACGTTAATCGTCACGTAGCCTATCACGGGTGACTTAAAAAAAAAAAGCGCGTACGCTAATTTGCGTTCCTTATTTGGTCACTGTAGTCTACGTAAATCTTTACGTAGACTATGGCGAAAATAAGGGCAACGCAAATAGCGTTGCCCTTATTTTCGCCGTAGTCTACGTAATCTTGATGTAGACTACAATGACCAAATAAGGAACGTGAATGGCGGCTCCCTATGGGGGCCGCCATTAGCCGTACGCACTTTTTTTTTTTTAAGTCACCCGTGATAGGTTACGTGACGATTGACGTAGCCTATCATGGCTGACTTTGCAAATCTAGCTGTGATAGGCTACATTAATCGTCACGTAGCCTATCATGGGGGCGTGTGTTTTTTTTACTTTTATTGGAATGGCAGTGCCTTTCTCTCTCTGCCCCTGTCGAAGACTTGCCAAACTGCCGCCGGGACCCGCCGCTGGGAGGGACATTCGTGAAAGGTAAGTCCCGTCCCGGGGGGGTGCGGGGGGCAGGGGGGGTGCGGAGAATTTCTCCCCGAAACTTCTTCGGGGGGCCGAACACGTTGGCGCTCTGCCCCCTGAAGTTTCGGGGAGAAATTCTCCGCCATCCCTAGGGGGAATGCAAATAGTGTAGCAGACGCTATTTGCGTTCCCCCTTATTTTCGCCGTCTTAGTCTACGTAAATATTTACGCAGAGTAAGACAGTGAAAATAAAGGGGAATGCAAATAGCGTCCACTACACTATTTGCATTCGCCTTTCTTGTCTTTGTCTTAGTCTACGTAAATATTTACATAGACTAAGACGGCCAAAAATAAGGAACGCAAATGGCGGTGGCCGTAGCTGCCGCCATTTCCGTACTTTTTTTTTTTTTTAAGCCAGACGTGATAGGCTATGTAAGGCTTTACATAGCCTATCATGGCTGAATTCAGGGATGCAAATGGCGGCGGCTATGGCCGCCGCCATTTGCATCCCTGCTAGCCAGCGGCTGGATGTCCGGCTGCTGGCAGAGCCATCCAGCAGCTTTGTGGAATCCCCGCAGAGCAGAGCCAGCCGGCCAGGATTCTGGGGGGAGGGACAGAGCACCTCCCCCCCAGCGGAACCTGGCAGAGCCAGGTAAGCAGGGTTTCGTACATCCCTAGGCGATACGGCAATGGCAGCCGCCATTGCCAGTTTGTTTTGAGAAAGACAGCCGCAAATGGCATAGCGGACGCCACTTGCAGCCGTAAAGGTTTCGCAGCCGTTTACGGCTTTATTTATGTAGAACTCAGGGCTTTACGTCTGTCTTTCTTAAAGCAAAACGGCAATGGCACCGCAGACTCCGGAGGCCAGATTCCAAAGAATCTGGCACCATTGGAGTCCCCGGAGGATTTCTTCAACATCCTTAGTGCCAATCAGGCCTCCAAGGGGAGACCATTCCACAACCAGTGTGCTACAGCAGAGAAGGCGCCATTGACCCAACATTAAGAATACAGAAGTTCCAGAACCACCATAGTTCTGCACAGTGGCAGTCACTGAAGTCCCCGTCACCACCCGTTAACCTCTTGTTCTCTCCTCCTTGCAAGGAGAAGAGAACAAGGGGTTAAGGGTCACTCCTGCTTCCTCCACCTGTGAAGACTTGCCAGCAGCAGGGGAGGAGTCGCGCCAACCTCATGTTCACTGCTCTTTGGGAGGAGGGGAGAACAAGGGGTTAACAGCATCTCCTGCCTCTGCTGCCTGTCAAGGCTTGACAGGCAGCGTCAACCTCTTGTTCTCTACTCCTTGCAAGGAAGGGAAGAACCTGCCGGACCCGCTTGCTACGTGCGGAACTGCTTTCTGAGTAGCTCTGGGTGAGCATGGAGGCTTGGCAAGTGGGTCCTGGGGCTGTGAGCAAGGGGGAGTCTGCCAGACTCCAGCCCCTTCCCAGATTCTCGCAACATCCCTACCTATGCAGGCTGGACAAAGCATGGAGGAGATCCTTTCCTCCATGCTCCAGCCACCCTGCATTTGTGGCTAAATGCTCATTTTCATAAGGATGTACGAAAGTCACTTACCTTTTCACGGAATTGATTTGCGGTGGGGGGGGGAGGCGCTCCTTCCCTCACCCCGGAATCCTTCACAGGGGGGGAGGTGATCCGGTCCTCCCCCTCAGAATCCTGCCCGGCTGGCTCCGCTCCACGGCGGCTCTGCAGAGCAGACGGCCAGGGCCGTCCGCAGCCGGACTTCCGGCTGCGGGTGGGCTGCTGCGGACGCAAATGGCGGCCACTGTAGCGGCTGGCTTTTTCGTCCAGCCAGGCTGCCGTGATAGGCTATATAAGTATTTATATAGCCTATCACGGCTGGCCAAAAAACAAACAAACAGTGTATGCAAATGGCTGCTACAGCAGCCGCCATTTGCATTCCCTATTTTTTGCTGTTTTAGCCTATGTAAATATTTATGTAGGCTATTACGGTGAAATAAAGGGGAACGCAAATAGCGTAGTGGGCAATATTTGCGTTCCTTTTTTTCCCGCCGTAATAGCTTACGTAAATATTTACGTAGGCTAAAACGGCGGGGGAAAAAGGAATGCAAATAGCGCCCACTATGCTATTTGCATTCCCCTTTTTTTCGCCATAATAGCCTACATAAATATTTACGTAGACTAAAATGGTGAAAAATAGGGAACGCATATGGCGACAGCCATAGCCGTTTTTTTTTTTTTTTGCTTGGCTTGCTGTGATAGGCTACGTAAATACTTCGTAAATACTAAGCTTCGTCCCAGGGGGAATCCATGGGGGGGCAGGGGGGCAGGCTGTTCTGCCACGGATTTCAGGGCACCAAATGCCATTGCATTCGGCCTCACTGAAATCCGTGGCGGAATTCTCCACCATCCCTACATTTTCATGCGTCTAGCAGCAGCCTCAGGGAGATGGAGGGAAGGAGCCTGGAGACCTGATAGGAAGCTGTCTAAAGCAGCTTTTGTGGTCTCCTCCCCTCCCTGCCCCTGGGAATACCCCCATTTTGCCCTCTCTATGCTCCATTTACAAGCATGGAAATAACAGTGGTGCAGAAAGAACCACTCCATCTATGATGGGGAGGGGAGTGCCGTGTCTGGAAACCAACATTGGATGACTTTTATTTACAGAAACCAAAAAATAGGGATGTCAGAGAATTCCGCCACGGATCTCGGTGAGGCCAAATGCCAGTGCATTTGGCCCCCTGAACTCTGTGGCGGAATGGCCTGCCACCCCCCCGCCCCCCGCGGATCCCCCCTGGGACAAGACTTACCTGTGGCAGATCTTCCAGGCAGCGGCAGCTCCGGCGGCGGCTCTGGCGGTGGCGGCTGTGGTGGCTGGTCTTCCGACTGGCTGGGAGGAAGTTCTTCCACTCTGTTGCATGGCAGGGCTAGCCTTGCTTAGGGATGGCAAGGGTGCCTGACTGGGTCCAGGAACCTACCAAATCCTCCCCTGTCCCATGGCCCCAAGCCCCACTCAGTGAACTCCCATCCCCATCCCTGTGCACAAGGCCAGGACTTGCCCCAGTCACCCAGTATCCCTACGAGTGTCCATTTTTGCACAAGATGGGGCTCTGTATTTTTGTGGATCTACTGTTTGCGTGGTAGATCTACGCAACAGTAGCCACAAAGTGACCACCATTGTGTAGATCTACTGCGCAAACAGTAGATCTACAAAAATGCAGAGCCCCATCTTATGCAAAAATGGTGGCTTATCAAAAAAACGAGAGCTACCAAGCCCCTCCCCCCCCGATAGCCCAGGGACTCATCCTGTGCTGCTCACACCAGCCAGGTCAGGTAAATAGCAGGGGTTCAGCGAGCAGCGGGCAGGGCAGGCAGGGGAGGTTTTGTCCATCCCCAGCCTTGCTCATGTGCGTGCTTATTAGGTGCTTATTATTATCATTTAAAAATAACCTTCTGGAAAACTCTGTCTAGCAGATGGGCATTTTTGCTTCCCCCTGCCTCCCCGCACTCCACACACAAATCAGCAGTAAGATATAAGACAAGATACGTACTTGGGTTAAGGGTCAACAATTAGGATCTGCAACAAATAATAACCACTAAGTCTGCTGATTCTCATGCTAAATTAATTACAGGGGGGAATCCCGATTTGAAAATACAGAAACAGCCTGTTTTGTGGAGGAATAGGGTTGAAAGTGGAATTTATACTTCCGATCTGCTAGTAGGATTGGACAATGAATTCTTACTACTTCTGGCATTGTGGAGTAGATATCATTTCTCAGCTAGTACTGGCTGGCACTATATTCAATTACAGCACCTTCTGTTGTCCATACATGGGCCATTAGTGGCTGGTGCTTCAGCACCTCCTATACTTTTAGAGGAGTTACAGAAAGCTAAGCCTACAATAGTTGTTTATAAATGTCTTTTGGAATTTAATAATGTGGATACTCAGTTTTGTTAGAGAGGAATGGAAAAGGGAACTGGAATGCTCTATACAGCCTAATCAATGGAAAGTTGCCTTATCTTCCATATGTACTATTTCTGTAGATTTAAAATTGAGGCTGATTCAACAAATCATAGAATCATAGAATCATAGAACAGTAGGGTTGGAAGGGGCCTACAAGACCATCGAGTCCAACCCCCTGCTCAATGCAGGAATCCAAGTCAGAGCATCCCTGACAGATGGCTGACCAGCTTCATATATATATATATATGAATGCCTCCAGTGTGGGAGAGACCACCACTTCCATAGATAAAGTGGTCTATTGTTCCATTGTCGTATTACTCTCAACAGTCAGGAAGTTTTTCCTGATGTTCAGCCGGAATCTGGCTTCCTGTAACTTGAGCCCATTATTCCGTGTCCTGCACTCTGGGATGATCGAAAAGAGATCCTGGCCTTCCTTTCTGTGACAGCCTTTCAAGTACTTGAAGAGCGCTATCCTATCTCCCCTCAGTCTTCATGTATATTGGACACCATAGAGAAGGGATGGATGGGCGCCCCCCGTCTGGGTTCTCCAGGTGCCCGCCAACCCCCTGCCCAACTTGTGTGCCCCTGGACCCCCCCCCCCCGCTCACTGAGCTGCCTGCACTCACCCACTGCCAGTCTGGTGATCTCTGCACCCACCAGTTTGCAAAAACATTGCAGGTGTAAATGGCCCATTCATGCCTATAACCTTGCTGTATTGGCCATTCACAGCACCATTTTGTGGAAGAATAAATGAGCACCTATCTACACCCACCTTTTTTTGTGTTGCAAAATGGCAGGCATAGAGATCGCTGGATGGGCCTAGGAGGTATTCAGGCAGCACGGTGACCAGGGTGGGGGTGGGGTGGGGGACTTAGTGGGCATGGCTCAGGGCTCAGGGTGGGGTGTCTGCCAGATTCCTGGATCGGATTGGGTGCCTGTGCCATCCCTACCATAAAGGCTGGTTAAGAAAAAGCTGGCCAGCTATGCTAGTTGCCGGCCATTCAAATGCAGATAATGCATTGATGAGAGATATGATGTAGGCTAGGCATGTCTTGTGTTGTTCTTTTTGGTTTGAAGTTACTGCCTGCATAAATTTTGTTCTTGAAAAATCTGTGATAACTGCAGATGCTCATGCACTTTTAAATTATATTCCTGGGGATTAACAGATGGACAGAAAAAGTGGACTGTGAGAGGCCCTAAGGGTTGCAAAGAGACTCATACCTCAAGCCTGGAAGGATAACCACCCATCACATATTATTCACCAGACTGAAGATCTAGGGGTGTACAAAACACTTACCTGGTTCCGCTGGGGCCATCTGCGGTGTGGGGGGACGCCAGCCGCCATTTGCATGGCTGCCAGCCATGATAGGCTACATACATAGTGGCCGCCATTTGCGTGGCTGCCTTTTTCGTGATAGGCTACATAACTACTTACGTAGCCTATCACGGCAAAGAGCAGGGTTGCAAATGGCATAGTGGCCACCATTTGTGCCCCTGCTCTTTGCCATGATAGGCTATGTAAGTATTTATATAGCCTATCATGCTAAGGCAGCCACGCAAATGGCGGCTGCTACGCTGGCCCCCATTTGCGGCCGCAGCAGCCCAGCAGCGGCTGGGAGACCAGCCAGAGGAGCCACCGCTGCTGCATCCACTGCCGCATCCGCTGCCGCATCTGCCGCCAGAGCCGCCACCAGGTATGCTCCATGCCGGGGGGATATTGCGGGGTGGCGGGGGGGGAGGCCATTCCGCCATGGATTCCAGGGGGCTGGATTCTAAAGAATCCAGCCTCACTGGAGTCAGTGGCAGAATTCTCTGACATCCCTGTGAAGATCTTACTGCTCTTGCTGCATTTGAACACATATCTTACGGTCCTCAGTTTCATCTTGATGTTTATTTAGACATATGGTCGGCTTCTATTAACACATACATTTGAAACAGAAGTGTCAAAACATTTTTTTTAAGCAATGGTGTTGTGAACAGCTATCGTGATCTGATAGGCTTTTATTTTTATTTTTATTATGTTTGTGCTATCGATGTTACTCTTTAACCCCCCCCTTTGTTTTATTTTGTTTTGTTATAATTGCAAAAACATTTTTTTAAAGTCTACTGATGAAAGACCAGCAGCCACCTACTACTGCCACAAAACCAAGCTGACTCTATGTGGTGCCTCCCATGGCAAACAGATCGGTGCCTTCCATTCCCTGTGAGAAGTGACCTGGCTGCCAGTGTTTGCTGCACTGAAACGTCTGGGATCCAAGGGTAGCCTCCTCCTACATTCCTTCAAGCTGGCCAGCAATGAGTTGTGGGCTGGTACTTTCCAGGGTATACCAAACTCTGATGTGTGGGTACCTGTCACGATTGATTCTGAGCGCAGGGAAATAGTTAGCAGCTCAGATTCAGAAGAGGAACAGCCAGAACCAGGGGATGCATTTTCCCAAGCCAGTTCAGGTATGGGTAGGCGTGCTTCTCCGGTTACTAGCCTAACTCCCAGATGGCAAGGCCTGAAGCCCCCCCTTGGCCCCCTCAGTGAGAAGCTGGGAGGAGGAGGAGGAGAGTGGGGGCTGTTACCTAAGAGATGATAGACTGCGGAACAGAGCTAAGAGGGAAATGTCAGGGGCGGAGCTCAGATGGTCGACTCAGTTAGCGATGCATAAGAGGAGATGTAGGGAAGCATCACTGGAAGGATGGGACATCCCTCCCTAAGTTAGTTTAGCCAGCAAGCCTCACTTCAAACTGCAGGCAATGCCAGTGTTCCCATTTGAATCCCCTGGAGGCATTCCTTTGTAGCCTGAGTGTCTTCAAGGATTTGCATCTGTAATGAACAACAATTTAATAATGAATTAAAGGCATGAGACTGAAGCCTCTCTATTTGTGTGTATGAGTGCATCAGGAAAGAGGGGGCCCAAGAGAAATGTGACAGTACCCACACTACCTGCCCATTGTGACCATGGAATGCCACCAATCAGACAAATGGTGAGAAATCCCTTGGGAGTCTTAACTGTAAAGAGTAGGTAAAGAAAGGTGACTCCCCCTACTGTTTTGCCAAAGGCAAAGGGGTTCTTTTCTGGATCCAGAGCAATGACTACACAAGGAAGTAAGAGTCAAAAAGCTTTACTAACTATAGCAGGCAGAGTATTACCATTAAGCATATGATGTTATAAAGCAAAACTAGGCAAAATATCTTACTCTATTCTGCTGTTGGGAGCACCAGATAATGACAGCGGAGAGACTCCAGTTGGCCAATGCTCAGCACCTCCACGTGGTCTCGATCTGTGCTGAAGCTCAGATCAGGTGGCACTTTGGAGGGACTTATGTACTTGAAGTAGGGGTGTACAAAATCCACTTACCGTTCCGGTCTGGGGAGTCCGTGGGGGGGGGAGGTGATCCCTCCCTCCTCCTGGACTCCTCCCTGGATGGCTCTGCTCCGTGGTGAGTCCACGGAGCCATCGGCTGGGCCCATCCGCAGCTGAACTTCTGTCTGCTGCTCCGGTCTGCAGCCGCAAATGGCGTCCAGTGTAGCGGATGCCATTTGTGTCCCTGGTTTAGCCATGATAGGCACATAAATATTTACGTAGCCTATCATGAAAAGAGTAGAGATGCCATTTGCTGCTGCAGACCGGAGCAGCAGACAGCAGTGGATGGACCGGACCAGATGGAGGCAGGTAGGGTCTGTCCAGGGAGAATTTTGTGGGGTGGCAGAGGGGAGTGGTCCATTCCACCACGGACTCTGGGGGGCTAGATTCTAAGGCCCCCTTAATCAATCACACTTGTTGATGGTCAAAACTTTCAGTCTCATGATGATTTTTATTCTACCCAAGCGATAAGCTATAAGGCAGGTGGACCATAGCCAAAGAGATCCTCCCGCATTCCAAAGTGGTACCACCCTGACTCTAACCTTGAAAAACAAGAGTCAGGCCAAAGAGCCTGAAGGTTCCAGAAGAAGCCTAAGAGGCCTGACTTTAAGGCCTCACATAAATTTTGGTCATGAAAGGAGCACTTCTAGTATGTCACATCTATCTTCTCAAGATACAATGGTCTTCCAGAATTTCCTCTACACCTACCACTCAAGAGTCACACCAAAATTCCTACTCAACCTCCCTTGTGGGCAGCTAGCTGATCCCTTACAAGGGGATTGAGTTGGCATGCAGAGGAGGAAAGAGTACAGGTGGGAGGTATAGCCAACTTGAGGCCCACTCACTGTCCTGTTATGGCTCAGCATTAGGTTAAACTAAGGGGCAATCCATCAAGGTCCAAGCACAGATAAGCAGTCAGATACAATGCACAGTTCAAGAAGTAGAGTCTAGCAGGAGTCCAAGGACAGTAGCACAAAGGTGAAATCAGAGAGCACAGTCAGAGCTGGTAGAAGACATTGTTTCAGGCAATAGCTAATCTGATACTGAAGCCTTATATTGCCAGAACATCCTGAGCCCCAATCAGGGCTCAGCTGCAGGTCCATGCAAAAGTCCTACTCATGAGGAAAGCCTTGCTCCCAAACAGCCTTTTTTTGCAAGCAGGCACTCCTTCACCTGGCCATGGTCTGAGCCTGTACCTTCAGGCACTCGTGTTCTTAGGGGCTAGGTGGTGGCTCAGTATCCCCCCTCTGACTCAGAAGCAGAGCCTTTCAAGAGGGAAGATCCAAAGTCCTCTCTCCTTAGTGCCCAGGACCATCTTGGTCATCCCCAGGATCCCTTGAAGCATCTTGTTCCTCAGGGACATCTGACTCAGGAGGCTTCAGATTGCTGTCTGAAGAGGATTCTTTGAGAGGGGGCATGACATCCACTGTCTCCCATTGGCCATGCACCCAACGTGTGATTTTGACTGGGCAAAAATGCATATGTTCTCCTTCCAATGGTGGTGGTGTGTATGTGGGGGGGGGGAGGCAAAATTGCCTCCCCCAACAGCCAGTGAGCACCATTTTTAAAACTTCCTGCTGATTTATGGAATAGCTGTCATAGACGCGGTGGCTTAGTGGTTAAGATGCTGAACTGCAGACTGGAAGGTCAGCAGGTCAGCAGTTCGAGACCCGAGTGCTGCGTGACGGGGTGAGCTCCCGTCTTCAGTCCCAGCTTCTGCCAACCTAGCAGTTCGAAAGCAAGAAATTGCAAGTAGATAAATAGGTACCGCCTCGGCGGGAAAGGTAACAGCGTTCCGTGCACCTCGGTGTTCAGTCATGCTGGCCACATGACCACGGAAGCATCTTCGGACAGTGCTGGCTCTTCGGCTTAGAAATGGGGATGAGCACCGCACCCTAGAGTCGGACACGACTGGTTGGGGACACCTTTACCTTTTTATAGAAACACAATATTGGAAATGCTAAAAGTATGTATTAAGACATTCATGGGACTCGGGGAGAATGGGAGTCAGATCATGGCACAAAATAATTAATTGTGTCTAGGGGTATATGAACCCCACTCACCTGAGTCCACAGAGGGGTCCACGAGGGGGGAGGTGATCCGTTCCTCCCCTCGGAATCCTCCCCGGCCGCCTCCGCTCCGCGGTGAGTCCACAGAGCTGCTGGCCAGGTCCATCCACTGCCAGACTTCCCTCCAGTGCCGGTCTGCAGATGCAAATGGCGTCCGGCATAGCGGCCGCCCCCCTTCATGGATCACTGCCTTGTTGTGGCGAAGGGGCTTGCGTAACTCAGTGAAGCCATAAGCTATGCCGTGCAGGGCCACCCAAGACGGACAGGTCATGGCAGAGAGTTCTGACAAAATGTGGTCCACTGGAGAAGGAAATGGCAACCCACTCCAGTATTCTTGCCAAGAAAACCTCATGGAACGTATCACAAGGCTAAAAGATACGACGCCGGAAGATGAGCCCCTCAGGTCAGAAGGTGTCCAATATGCTACTGGGGAAGAGCAGAGGGTATTTCCAAGTAGCGCCAGAAAGAGTGAAGCGGCTGGGCCAAAGCCGAAAGGACACTCAGCTGTGGATGTGTCTGGTGGTGAAAAGAAAATCCGATGCTGTAAAGAACAATATTGTTTAGGAACCTGGAATGTCAGATCAATGAATCAAGGTAAGCTGGAGGTGGTCAAACATGAGATGGCAAGATTGAACATCGACATCTTGGGAATCAGCGAACTAAAATGGACAGGCATGGGCGAATTTAATTCAGGTGACCATCATATCTACTATTGTGGGCAAGAATCCCTTAGAAGAAATGGAGTAGCACTCATAGTCAACAAAAGGGTGGGAAAAGCAGTACTGGGGTACAATCTTAAAAATGTTAGAATGATCTCAGTACGAATCCAAGGCAAACCATTCAACATCACAGTAATTCAAGTCTATGCCCCAACCACTGAGGCCGAAGAAGCTGAGGTTGATCGGTTCTATGAAGACCTACAACACCTTCTAGAACTAACACCAAAAAAAGATGTCCTCTTCATCATAGGGGATTGGAATGCTAAAGTAGGAAATCAAGAAATCACCGGGATAACAGGCAGGCATGGCCTTGGTGTACAAAATGAAGCAGGACAAAAGCTAATAGAGTTTTGCCAAGAGAACATGCTGATCATAGCAAACACTCTTTTCCAACAGCACAAGAGGCGACTCTACACATGGACGTCACCAGATGGTCAATATCGAAATCAGATTGATTATGTCCTTTGCAGCCAAAGATGGAGAAGCTCCAAACAGTCAGTAAAAACAAGACCTGGAGCTGACTGTGGCTCAGATCATGAGCTGCTTCTTGCAAAATTTCATCTTAAATTGAAGAACGTAGGGAAAACGACTAAACCGTTCAGGTATGACCTAAATCATATCCCTGATGAATATACAGTGGAGGTGAGGAATAGATTTCAGGGATTAGACCTGATAGACAGAGTGCCTGAGGAACTATGGACGGAGGTCCGTAACATTGTTCAGGAGGCAGCAACGAAATCCATCCCAAAGAAAAAGAAATGCAAGAAAGCCAAGTGGCTGTCTGATGAGGCTTTACAAGTAGCTGAGGAAAGAAGGGAAGCGAAAAGCAAGGGAGAAAGGGGAAGATATACCCAACTGAACGCATAGTTCCAGAGAATAGCAAGGAGAGACAAGAAGGCCTTCTTAAATGAACAATGCAAAGAAATCGAGGAAAACAACAGAATGGGAAAGACTAGAGATCTCTTCAAGAAAATTGAAGATCTCAAGGGAACGTTTTGTGCAAAGACGGGCATGATAAAGGACAAAGAAGGCAGGGACCTAACAGAAGCAGATGAGATTAAGAAGAGGTGGCAAGAATACACAGAAGAACTATACAGGAAAGAGCTGAATGTCCCTGATAGCCATGATAGTGCGGTCATTGAACTTGAGCCGGACATCCTAGAGAGTGAAGTCAAGTGGGCCTTAGGAAGCATTAGTAACAACAAAGCTAGCGGAGATGACAGTATTACAGCCGAACTATTTAAAATCCTAAAAGATGATGCTGTTAAAGTGCTGCATTCAATATGTCAACAAATCTGGAACACTCAACAGTGGCCACAGGACTGGAAAAGGTCAGTTTACATTCCAATTCCAAAGAAGGGCAACGCCAAAGAGTGTTCAAACTACCGCACCATTGCGCTCATTTCACATGCCAGCAAGGTGATGCTCAAAATCCTACAAGCTAGGCTTCAGCAGTATGCGAACCGAGAACTACCGGAAGTACAAGCTGGGTTTAGAAGAGGCAGAGGAACTAGAGATCAAATCGCCAACATTCGCTGCATCATGGAGAAAGCAAGAGAATTCCAGAAAAACGTCTATTTCTGCTTCATTGACTACGCTAAAGCCTTTGATTGTGTGGATCACAACAAACTGTGGCAAATTCTTAAAGTGATGGGAGTACCAGACCACCTTACCTGTCTCCTGAGAAACCTGTATGAGGGTCAAGAAGCAACAGTAAGAACCACACATGGAACAACCGAGTGGTTCAAAATTGGGAAAGGAGTACGACAAGGCTGCATATTGTCACCCTGCTTATTTAACTTATATGCAGAGTACATCATGAGAAATGCCGGGTTGGATGAATCAGAGGTCGGAATTAAGATTGCTGGGAGAATTATCAACAACCTCCGATATGCAGACGATACCACCCTAATGGCAGAAAGCGAAGAGGATCTCAAGAGCCTCTTGTTGAGGGTGAAAGAGGAGAGTGCAAAAGCTGGTTTGAAACTCAACATTAAAAAAACTAAGATCATGGCATCTGGCCCCATCACTTCCTGGCATATAGAAGGGGAAGAAATGGAAGCAGTGACAGATTTTACTTTCTTGGGCTCCAAGATCACCGCAGACGGTGACTGTAGCCATGAAATTAAAAGACGCTTGCTCCTTGGGAGGAAAGCTATGGCCAACCTAGACAGCATAGTAAGAAGCAGAGACATCACCTTGCCGACAAAGGTCCGTCTAATCAAAGCTATGGTTTTCCCAGTAGTAATGTATGGCTGTGAGAGCTGGACTATAAGGAAGGCTGAGCACTGAAGAATTGATGCTTTCGAACTGTGGTGCTGGAGAAGACTCTTACGAGTCCCCTGGACTGCAAGGAGGTCAAATCAGTCCATCCTAAAGGAAATCAACCCTGACTGCTCATTGGAAGGACAGATACTGAAGCTGAAGCTCCAATATTTTGGCCACCTAATGCGAAGAGAAAACTCCCTGGAAAAGACCCTGATGCTGGGAAAGACTGAAGGCAAAAGGAGAAGGGGACGTCAGAGGATGAGATGGCTAGATAGCATCACGGATGCAATGAATATGAACTTGAGCATGCTCCGGGAGAGTGCGCAGGACAGGAAGGCCTGGCGTGCTATGGTCCATGGGGTCACGAAGAGTCGGACACAACTGAACGACTGAACAACAACAACAACATAGCGGCCGCCATTTGCGTCCCTGCTCTTTGCCATGATAGGCTATGTAAATCTTTACGTAGCCTATCATGGCAAAGAGAAGGGGACGCAAATGGCATAGCGGACACCATTTGCGTCCCTGTTCCTTTGCGTGATAGGCTACATAAAGATTTACGTAGCCTATCACGGCAAAGAGGAGGGATGCATATGGCATCCACTACGCTGGACGCTATTTGCTTCTGCAGACTGGCAGCGGACAGCAGCGGATGACCCGGCCTGGCCAGCAGCAGGTAGGATCCGGCCAGCTTGAACTTCACGAGGTGGCAGAGGTGAGTGGTCCGTTCCGCCACAGACTCCGGGGGGCTAGATTCTTTAGAACCTGGCCTCATTAGAGTCCATGGCGGAATTCTCCACCATCCCTAATTGTGTCTCTTAGAACTTGCCAGTGCTGGACAGCGCCCAGTGCTGTGAATGCCTCTGTGTGCAGCCTTACCACTCAGCTTGACCCATTCTCAATCTAGAGACCACTCCAGTGGTTTATAAAGGTATCAGCAGATAGTAGTGCTGAAAATACTATAAACCATGAATAATGTAAAGATTAACAATTCAGCCCTCTCTACTTCAATCTTCCCTTTTTACTGGTTGCCACTCTGCTCTTTCAGGGGATTGTGAGGGAGAAAGAAAAAAAAAACACTTCCTAATCTCAGGCAACTGCTGAAGCGTCAGATTAAAAACACGTCATCATCTAAGAGTACTCATAAATTTACCCGGCTCTATTTGAAAACTAATCATGTCCTTTGCCCTACATCGACTGTTCTTGGAAGACTACTGCAGAACTTCTTTCCTGTGATGGATAACATCCTTCATTAAATTCCATCCCAAAGCTCAAATAAGAAATATGAGAGAATTGAGTTCTTGCCTTCTTTTTATGTTCCACGTGAACCAAATTCCACTCTCAATTATGGGTAGGTTTCAATGGGGAGAGAGGTGGTGGTGGCGGAGGTAGGGTTGTTGAGATTTCAACATGACCCAATATAGCTCAGTCCTCAAAAGCATTGTATTGCATCATTTTTATCAGTTTCCTCCAGCCTGCAACATGGGATACACGGATTTTATACAAACCATTCCATCTTCATTTTGTGGATTGCCAGGCACTTTTTTTTTTTTTTTAGCCTATGGGGAAAATGCAAATATTCAGCTGTTATCCTATGTATCCTATGTGTCAATGTATCCTATGTGTCATTCCTGTGTCTGTAAAGATGTGCAAATACTCAAGGCTGCCTTGTACCGACAGTCCATTGGGCCATCTAGGGCAGTGCTGTCTCATCTGGCTGGAAGTGGTAGCCCAAGGTTTTGGACACAGAGAGGTCTTTTTCAGCACTGACAACCAAGATCGTTTTCAGTAGGGATGGTGCTGGTGCCCAACTGGGTTGGGGAACCTGCTGAATCCCCTGCACCTCACCGCCAAACCTGGCTTAGCGAACCCCCACCCCCACCCCACGTGTGAGGCCAGGACTCACCGGAGCCACTTGGCATCCATGCATGTCTATTTTTGCACAAGATGGGGATCTTCTGGGGATGGGGTAGATCTACTGTTTGCATGGTAGATCTACAGAACAGTGGTCATCAAGGTTCATTTCAGTCATAAAAATGAATCATTATGGCCACCGTTCTGTAGACCTACCATGCAAATAGTAGATCTATGAACATACAGAGCCCCATCTTGCACAAAATGGAGGCTCGTCAAAAAAATGAGAGCTGCCAAGAGCCCCCCAGACAGCCCAGTGGCTCACCCCACGCTGCTCACCATAGAATCATAGAATAGTGGGATTGGAAGGGGCCTACAAGGCCATTGAGTCCAACCCCCTGCTCAGTGAAGAAATCCAAGTCAGAGCATCCCTGACAGATGGCTGTGCAGCTTCCAGTGTGGGAGAGCCCACTACTTCCCTAGGAAGTTGGTTCCATTGTCGTATTGCTCTAACAGTCAGGAAGTTTTTCCTGATGTTCAGCCGGAGTCTGGCTTCCTGTAACTTGAGCCCATTATTCCGTGTCCTGCACTCTGGGATGATCGAGAAGAGATCCTGGCCTTCTTCTCTGTGACAACCTTTCAAGTAGTTGAAGAGTGCTATCATATCTCCCCTCAGTCTTCTCTTCTCAAGGCTAAACATGCCCAGGGTCTGCCAAGATGTACAATCCTATACACATTTAGACAGAAAAAGGTCCTACAGTTTCCCCATTCCAGCTGGGGAATGCTGGGACTTGTAGAACATTTTTCCTGTGAAGTATTCATAGGATTGCACCCTTATATAGCTTCTGGAAGATATTCACACCATGGTGGATGTTCGGAAACACAGAGTTCCAAAGCCAAGGACTAGCCAATGAGTAGGTTTCTCTTTTTTCTCTCTTGCCATTCAAATTGCTTCATATAGGGCACCTCTGAGAATCCCTCTCATTTGGGGCGAGGTGTAAGGAAAATGAGGGGGAGGTATAAAGAAGAATTCTTAAAGTGATGGGAGTACCAGACCACCTTACCTGTCTCCTGAGAAACCTGTACGAGGGTCAAGAAGCAACAGTAAGAACCAGACATGGAACAACTGAGTGGTTCAAAATTGGGAAAGGAGTACGACAAGGCTGCATATTGTCACCCTGCTTATTTAACTTATATGCAGAGTACATCATGAGAAATGCCGGGTTGGATGAATCACAGGTCGGAATTAAGATTGCTGGGAGAATTATCAACAACCTCCGATATGCAGACGATACCACCCTAATGGCAGAAAGTGAAGAGGATCTCAAGAGCGTCTTGTTGAGGGTGAAAGTGGAGAGTGCAAAAGCTGGTTTGAAACTCAACATTAAAAAAACTAAGATCATGGCATCTGGCCCTATCACTTCCTGGCATATAGAAGGGGAAGAAATGGAAGCAGTGACAGATTTTACTTTCTTGGGCTCCAAGATCACCGCAGACGGTGACTGTAGCCATGAAATTAAAAGACGCTTGCTCCTTGGGTGGAAAGCTATGGCAAACCTAGACAGCATAGTAAGAAGCAGAGAAGGAAGGACTATAAGGAAGGCTGAGCGCCGAAGAATTGATGCTTTCGAACTGTGGTGCTGGAGAAGACTCTTACGAGTCCCTGGACTGCAAGGAGCTCCAATCAGTCAATCCTAAAGGAAATCAACCCTGAGTGCTTATTGGAAGGACAGATACTGAAGCTGAAGCTCAAATATTTTGGCCACCTAATGCAAAGAGAAAACTCTCTGGAAAAGACCCTGATGCTGGGAAAGACTGAAGGCAAAAGGAGAAGGGGATGGCAGAGGATGAGATGGCTAGATAGCATCACGGATGCAATGAATATGAACTTGAGCACGCTCCGGGAGAGTGCGCAGGACAGGAAGGCCTGGCGTGCTATGGTCCGTGGGGTCACTAAGAGTCGGACACGACTGAATGACTGAACAACAACAAAATAAAGAAGAAAGAGACCTCTAATCCTTGGGTAGGAATAGGTAAGAATTTCCATTCAGTTCCATTTCAATAAGAATTCACCAAAATTTGCAAAGTTCTTCATATTCAGGAAATAAAGAAATTGTAATTTAAATAATTCAGATGAAGGAGAAAGAACAACAGAACCTCCCATCTGGACTCCTTTTTGTTGGTTGTAGAAAGCAGAAGTAGTATATTAAAGTCATTGCTGCCCACTCAGGTTTTTTCTTTTCTTTTTCTTACACACTCATATATTCCACACGCGCGCGCACACACACACACACACACAATATCATCTTTGCTCAAACATGTTTTGCAGGCTTTTGTAGTGCTTCAAAAGCCTGCAACTGCTTGACTGGACATGATAGTGGTACACCGTTGGAGTCTCTTAAAAATGGTTGTAAAACTGGAAAGTGATTATAGATGTTCTATAATTTGATATATGAGACACTTTGTTTCCCTTGATATGGGCCCACTCATTCCACTATTGCCTGGGGTATTCAGGTTTTTGAGAGGTTTGAATTATTTCAAAAACCTGCAAGCCGTGTTCGATTAGTGATGCCAATGGAACAAAAAAGATATTTGGCCATGATGCTGTATCATACCATTTCCAATTCTCCCAAACCTTGTTATCTCAGTTTGTCACCAGCCTTAATTATGTAGGGTGGGTACCTCAGCCAAATAATCATAGAATAGAATAATAGAATAGTAGGGTTGGAAGGGGCCTATAAGACCATTGAGTCAATGTAATCATGGTACAAAGTCATAATATGCCCATATGAAAAACCCTGATTCACTTGCTTTCTGCTAAATAAAAATTAAATCTGAAAGTCCCCAGAATTCACTGAAGACAAAACTGAAAAATTGCTGGCCAACAGGTAACTGGTCCCTGAACCTGTTGCCACTAGGGATGTCAGAGAAATCTGGAACAGAACAAAATGAGTTTGGATTTTCATGAGTGTGACCCACAGATTTCACAGTGGACTGGCCTCACCTGTCAGGTGGATTCCATGGACTTGTGGGCCGTTTTTCTAACTTTCCTGAATTTTGTGCAAATTTAGTCAAAGAAAAATATGCATTTTTTTGAAGCCTGGGCAAAAATGTGCATTTCCCCCACAGGCAAAAGGGTGAAAATATGAATTTGGGGGAATTTGTGCATTTTCAAATGTGCAAATTCAGAACCTAAAAAAGAATCCAATTCTATCTATGAGCAGATGACAGAATGAAAGGAGCCTGACAATCCACGAAACACAGACAGGATGGATTTTACACAATCCTTACATCCCTAGCTGCCATATAATTTTATTTTGAGCCAAATTGTAAATAACCTTAGCAGTCAATACAAATATAATTACACTTGTGCGGGGGGGGGGGGAATACTGCAGTTTTTTGGTGCTGTTAATGGTATCAAGCAAGCTCTTTAGGCATCCAGTATCCAAGACCTGTAGCTTTAAGATAGGGGCAGGGAACCTCTTTCAGCCCCAGGGTTAAATTCCATGTTGGAGAAGCTGTCAGGGCTGCATCCCAATATTGGGCAGGCTGAAAGTGAAAGGAGGCAGACCAAAGGCAAAAGGGGGAGGGCAAAAAAATACACTCCCCAGCATATTGTAGCTTAAAGCTCTTACTAAGGGATGGCATAGGTTCCTGATTCCATCTGGGAATCTGGCAGAACCCCCCACCCACCCGCAGCCCTGAGCCCCACTTGCTGAGCCCCTGCCCCCGCTTGCCCCCTGTCTGTGCTTGGCCAGTGGCTCACACTCACTCCGGGGGCCTTGTTGAGCTCCATGGCTGCCATTTTTTTTAAAGTAAAATGGCGATCACAAAAATGTGCACATTTGAGTATGTGCAAAAATGGACATTTTTGTGAATGTGCAATTTGCGTATGCACGAAAAATGCACATTTTGCAGAGACATGCATTTTGCACATATGCAAATATGTACATTTGCAAAAATGCAGGCTGCTCACCAAGCACGGGAGGGCTTGAGCATGATCTGGGGATCAGCGAGTGGGGGCAGGGGCTGGGCAGGTTCCCAGAGAACCCAGGGAGGGGTGGATTCGCACATCCCTACTCTTACTACAGTAACTAAGTCTTAGCAGAGGCATTTCAACCTTTTGGAATGGGGGAGGGGACTTCACAAAAGCTGGGAAGCCACCCCACAAAGGGCAAAAGGCGGTGGAGCTATGGGAGGAGGTGTGGCCATCTGGGGTTGGATGGGGATCCAAGGAGGCCAGATGTGCCCCCTGGGCCTGAGGTTCCCCACCCCTGCTTTAAGAAGCCTTTCTGCCCAACAACAGGAGCCAAAATGTAAGGCTTCTACAATGCTCAAAAGAACCCACAGTGTGTAGCAGAAAAGCTTTCTACAAAGTCAGGAGCACCAACTGACCTCAGGGGACCAACTCACTGTGAGTCCAAGCTGCTTCCATTTCCTTCCCAAGTTCTGATCTTGTCCTCAGCCAGTTTCTAAATTCAAGCTTCACCCACTATCAATGTAACAGAATCTACTAGAACAAGAAAAAAAGAAGAGCCAAAGGCCAGACCATGAGCCTCCTGGAAGGAAACTTGTTTGCAAAGTCGTGTGCATCACTGGTCTGATTTACAAATATTGATGAAATAGTGCTATGGTTGCTGGCCTTGCAGTTTCTCCAGTCATTGCCTGCTGCTGGTTCTGTGGGAGGTCTTGTGCATCACAAGACACACTTCAGATGTTCTGAATATTCTGCCCGATTGGCAGCGAGCTTTTAGATTAACAGGAAGCTTTGGGGGAAATTCGAGGAAGCTGCTCAATTTTTTTTTTTTTTACAAGGATTTTGACTTCCTCCCACCTGACAAAAGAGGCTTTCTAGTGCCACCTGAAATATTTGCTTTCTATGATAGCGTTGAAACCTCTGATGACATTTCTGGATTCCTTTTCCTATATATGCCAGAACTTATATAGAAAGAGAAAAAGAGAGAAATAAATACTCTTTAACTGTAAAAGACACGGTGCAATAGTTTGGGCAGCTTCCATTCTGGCTTCAGTACAGAAGGCTGGGAAGAGAAGGACATTTCCCACAATGCTGGAGTGTAGCTGGAGAAAGAGAAAAGACTGTCAGAAAGGGAAGGGGCACATTAGCGATGAGGTTAGCTCCTCCCTCCAGTTTAGAGAGCTCTGATTGGCACCACCATCAATAGAGCAGGCAGCCAGGTAAATGATGGTTGGTTGGTTGGTTGGGTGGGTGGGTAAGAGGTGCCTCGGGGGATCATAGAAAGCCCTCTACAGCTTGGGTTGGGACCAGGGTACCTGACAGACCGCCTTCTCCCATATGAGCCTGCCTGGGCTTTAAGAGCATTAGGGAAGGCATGTCTCTCAGTGCCACTGCCACCATATGCACACTTTGTGGGGATGCAAGCTGTGGCAACTAGTGGCCTTCCGAGGGGAACTGTGTATCAGATTGCGAATGGCCCACTCCAGATGAAATGTTTCTGCTAGAATTCTGCACTGTCCTGGTCTGCTGTTGTTCTGAGGTTTCTTCCCTCCTGGTCAAGGCAGCCCGGGGCTCTCTCCTGGGGCATCTCCGCAGTATCTTTTTACCTCTTAGGTGCCTGGATAAGATGGCTACCTTTTTTAATGGCAGGTTGAGGAGAGCCCCTCATCTTGCAGCACTGTTGAGATAATTGAAGTAAGGTTGTGAACCTTTACGGGGATGCAAGAGAGAGCTTTCTTGGTGGTCCCTCCCAAGCTTTGGAACTCCTTGCTGAAGGAGGCTAGGTTGGCTCCTTCTCTGCTGTCCTTCTACTGGCAGGCAAATATGGTTTTCTTCAGGCAGCCCTTTGGCGGGTAAGGTGGTCTATTGGTTTGAGGGCTTATGGGGGAGTTATTTTATTGTGTTTTTTATTGTGTTTTCAGTATCTTTGTTCTTTAATTTTTTTAGAATTATTTTAAAAAAACTTAAATGCTGCCTTTTATCGTTGTTAGCTGCCTTCAGTGCCATTTCCTTGTAGAAAGGTGGGTCATAAGTTAAATTAAAGAAACAAACAAACAAACAAACAAACATGCATAGGTGGGTCAGGGGAGAAGGAGTAGAAATCTTCTAAAGTTTATATTAAAATCTGTACTAGAGAAGAGCAAGAAAATAGTAATGTTTACTTCATGTGCATGTTGAGCGTTATGAGCCTCCAAGGTTCATATTTCCAAGCCAGGAAACATGCAGTTTGGTGACATTATTAGAATGTGTTACATGACATCACAGATGTGCAGCCGCCTGATCCCCTATGCATATTATCTTGGTAGTAAGTCCTACTGATTTCAGTGGGGCTTACTCTCATGTATAGCGATGGTAGGTTGCTTTAGCAAGCATTCCACTTCCTCAGGGAATTTTAAGAAGGATGCAATGATCCTTAAATGTAGATTCTCAGCATTCTCACCAAGCTCGAGTTCCCAGGCAGTTGCGGGAGAAGCCATCACCATTAAACTGGTAGAAAGCTGGCATATTTTTGTAATCTAGATCTGCCTAGTGAGAGGACTAAACATATAGTAAAGAAGTAAAAGTAACTCCCATGCTGCACATGGGATTAAAGCAAAAGTGGATCTCAGATATGGATAGGTTGAAGTTTATGACCTAAATATTTTTCAGCCGATTATTTTACTGCTAACTAGCATTCATTCACTGCATGTTCCAAGATCAAAATTCAGTACATCTGATTGGTGACATGGCTTGCAATGATTCAAAGGTGATAGACTAACTTTGATTTTTTTTTTTTAAACCCAAACAAATGTAGGGTGTTCCATTTACCAAACCCATTAAATGAAACAGAACACTTTCACCCTCTTTTGGGTAAGCCCCTTTCAACCTCTTCACTTAGATTTTGTTGTTGTTGTTTTTCCCCCTGTGTAGGAAAGCGAACATATAATGCTATCAAACGTCATCCAGGAATTTATGCAGTATAAAAATTCATGCCTATTTCCAAGTACTTTAGCAGCAGGAAGCTCAATCAAGCAACTCAACAAGCAAAACCCCTTGGCTCTCTCATCACCAAGTGCCTGACACCATAATAGTTACATCTTTAACTTGGCTGTGTCTACTAATTGTGTCCCTCTGGACATACGAGGGCCCTACTGGATTAAGTTCAAATTGTCCTACATTGCATGTGCCTGGAGCTACTCCAAATGAATCTCATCCAAAGAAAATGTGAAGAAACTTAAATCAAATGACTGCACTCGATTAATATAAAACAACATTTCCAATGAGAGAGAGAGAGAGAGAGTGATTAGCAACATCGAGCTTTCTTTTAGCTACACATATGAACCTAAAACAGGTGACCATATTGCATGTCTCTAGTGACCCAATTAAAAAAAAATCACACCACTGTTAAAGGTGATTAAAAAAGAACAAAACAAGCATGGCCTCTCCCACTTTAAGGCCTAGGACTGCTGACACACCATCAGATTCACCCATTTTCGCAGAGTACGTGTGCAGGACATACACATGGAAACTTTGGATGATATGAAGTTGGTCTATTTAAATGCAGTCAGTTTGTTCAGACAGCTTCATCCTAAAGAATATGTTTATCAGAATAATATGTTCTTCATCCTAAAGAATATCAGTTTCTCACAGACATATATATTCCACAATACCACAAAAATAGTTCAAATCAGATTTTCCAATTACACAACCATTTACTTCATGGAGCATAAGGTTGGATCCAGATTTATGCTGGATCAACTACGCTATTGCAAGTGAAAATCCCATCCTGTCTTTCCCATGCAGCCCCTCCAGACCCTGAAAATGCTACACAGAGAGTCAGGCATCCCTGCTGAATGGGGTGAATTGTGGTGTGTGGAGGAGGGTGTATCCCCAAAAATTGGGTGGAGGGACCTTCTGTGAGTGGAGCCCTTCCTCTAGTAGAAGATCCCTTGTTTTCATGAAAGACAGATCCTGGATCCAATCCAAAATGTGTAATAACAGTGTTGGATCCAGACTTAAGTCATACTTAGAGCAGACCCACTGAAATCAATGGGACTTGAATTAATCATGACTAACTTACATCCCATTGATTTAAATGGCTCTACTCTAATGCAGCCTATTGTCTCATGATCATCAAATTTATAGCAACATCAGTTTACCAGCAGCAATCTAGCAACAATTTGTGCAGACCGCAGCACAAAATTCCTAGATTCTGGTTTCCTAGATTCCTGTCAAGAAGCTGGTTTTCATTGATCTGAAGACAGCTTTGGGTTATATTGAATCAGCTAAATGATCTAAAGTATATTGCTAAAGCACACATTCACCTAACCATAAAATTAGGAAAGGGTTAGCCTTGTTGATACTGGTTCAATAATAACTTGGATTTATTGGGTGATTTCACTGCATTTCTGTGGATAGTTTGAACATATAAACCTGCTCTATATTGAGTTAGACCACAAGGGTCCTATCATTAGGCAGAGTGAGGCAGCTGCCTCAGTGATGGTGAGGACTTGGAGGATGGTGCTGTGAGTGCCACATGGCCTGCCCTACACCACCTAAGCTGGTCTGTGTGTGACGTAGGCTGGTCTCCCCATGATGCACATACACCAAAACTATCCTGAGGCTCTTCTGACACAGCAGAGGATGCTATCCTGTTGCCAGTGTTTAAGTAAGATTCAACCACTAGTCTAGTTGGCTTCTTTCTGTACATAGAATGAGGTTGGGGTAGTGGAGAAATCTTGTCCCTCACCTCAGTCAACAAAATGCTTTAGGCTGGCCCTATGTTAGACCATTCGTCCATCTAGCCCAGCATGGTCTACTCTGAGTTGCAGCAGTTCTCTGGGATCTCAGGCAGAGAGAGGTCTTTTCTAGCCTTGCTACTTGAAATATTTGTTTTCTGAAATTGTGACATGATGTGCTCTTGTTAGACTCATGCATGTTCCAACAAGACCCCCCCAAATCCACTTGTAAGGAATCTTTAGTAATTGGCAAATGGAGTGTCTATGGCTATGAAGGTGATTCCCACCCAGAGAGATCCACACTCGGATATTGTTGAAGAGGATAACACCACAATAAGCCATACATTTATTGAGGTTTACAGAGATTTCTGTGGTGCTGTGGTGCTGGAGAAGACTTTTACGAGTCCCCTGGACTGCAAGGAGGTCAAATCAGTCCATCCTAAAGGAAATCAACCCTGACTGCTCATTGGAAGGATAGATACTGAAGCTGAAGCTCAAATATTTTGGCCACCTAATGCGAAGAGAAAACTCTCTGGAAAAGACCCTGATGCTGGGAAAGACTGAAGGCAAAAGGAGAAGGGGACGGCAGAGGATGAGATGGCTAGATAGCATCACCGATGCAATGAATATGAACTTGAGCACACTCTGGGAGAGAGCGCAGGACAGGAAGGCCTGGCGTGCTATGGTCCATGGGGTCATGAAGAGTCAGACACGACTGAATGACTGAACAACAACAACAGATATTTCAAATGCATGAGTTGATTTTGGGGGAATCAGCTGAGCCAATGGAAATGTTAACACTTACACCAGTTGGGGATGTTCCAGCCTTCACTGAGTTATGCCTTGATGGGGAAATTAGCTGCATTCCTGATGAAGCTGAGCTCCATGCCTAAAAGCAGCTTTCAAGTAGGGATGGCAGAAAATTCTGCCACGGACCCCAATGAGTCCATGGTGGGATGGCACAACTCACCTCTGCCACCCTCTGGGATCCTCCTGCAAATGGCTGCATTTAGCTTAAACTAAGGGCTTTACAGCTGCAAATGGTGCAGCACATGTAGGGATGGCGGAGAATTCCTCCATGGACCCCGGTGAGGCTGGATTCAAAAGAATTCAGCCTTCGGACTCCATGGAGGAATAGAGCACTTACCTCCTCCTCCCTGAGGAAACCTCCCCGGGCTGACCTTCGTCGCTGCTGGCTCCATTGCACCAGTGATACGGCTGCCATTGCTGTACCGCTGGCTGAGGCTGAATGACTCCAGACGCAAATGGCATCCGCTACACCATTTGCGGCCATAAAAGTCTTAAATTAAGCTAAATTAGGGATGTATGAAAGTCACTTACCTTTTCGTGGATGTGTTTCACGGTGTGGGGTTGAGGCGCTCCATCCCTCCCCCCGGAATCCTTCCCAGCCGGCTCCGCTCCGCGGCAGCTCTGCGGAGCAGCCGGCCAAGGCCGTCTGCAGCAGGAGTTCCGGCCGTGGACGGGCTGCTGCGAATGCAAATGGCAGCCGCTGTAGCGGCTGCCATTTGCTTCCAGCCAGGCTGCTGTGATAGGCTGCATAAGTATTTATGTAGCCTATCATGGCCTTCCAAAAACACACACACAAGCATAC
Source organism: Heloderma suspectum (assembly GCF_057233095.1). Classification (NCBI taxonomy): domain Eukaryota; kingdom Metazoa; phylum Chordata; class Lepidosauria; order Squamata; family Helodermatidae; genus Heloderma; species Heloderma suspectum. The sequence goes on from NC_139462.1 coordinate 213,167,851, forward strand.
GCAAATGGCGGCGGCTACAGCGGCCGCCATTTGTTTTCCCTATTTTTCGCCATTTTATCTCATGTAAATATTTGCATAGGCTATTACAGTGAAAAAAAAAAGGAATGCAAATAGTGTAGTGGGCACCATTTGTGTTCCTTTTTTTCCTGCCATTTTAGCCTACGTAAATATTTACATAAGCTATTACAGTGAAAAAGAAAAGGAACCCAAATAGCGCCCACTACACTATTTGCATTGCCTTTCCCCCCCCCCCCCCGCCATAATAGATTATGTAAATATTTATGTAGGATAAAACGGCTAAAAATAGGGAAGGCAAATGGCGGCTGCCGTAGCTTTTTTTTTTTGCTTTCCATGATAGGCTACGTAAATACTTACGTAGCCTATGACGGCAAACAGCAGACGCAAATGGCGGCTGCGGCAGCCGGTTGAAAGACCAGCCGCTGCTGCCTCTGCTGCTGTCGCCACTGGAACATCCACCCCTGGTAAGCTTCGTTCCGGGGGGGGGGAATCCGCGGGGAGGCGGGGGTTGGGAGGCCATTCCGCCACGGGTTTAGGGGAGTATGCAGCCATTTACAGGAGGATCCCGGAGGGTGGCGGAAGTGAGTTGTGCCATCCTACCATGGACTCATTGTATAAGATTGGAAATATTATAGGTATAATTTCTAAGTGGAGTGATATTTGAAGTTTATGTGTAATGTAGTTTAAATTTAAGTTTGTTATGTAATCTTTTGTTTATATTTTGCTTTGTTTTCTTTTGTGTTCTTTTGTTGTTGTTCTTCTGTTTCTTTCCCCTTTGTCCTTCTCTTTCCTTTTTATATTTTTTCTTTTCCTTCTCTCTTCTTTCTCTAATTTATTTATTATTGTTGGGTCCTCTTGAGCATACTGCAATGTTGGAGACTGTAGAAGATGATTATGTTGTTGGTGTTCCTTATTTCATTTATAAAGATAAAAGTAGAATAAAAAGTATTAAAGAAGAACCTCCAAAAGCAATATACCTTTCCCTGGGCAGAAGCATTGTCCTGCAGACAAGAACTGGTGGGTGTTACAACTCCTGGTCTCAGGGGAAGAGGAAGGAAAACAGGAAGCCTTGATTATGGGAGGCAAGGCACCCAAGGATGGCACTAGCGATGGCACAGGTGCTTGGCTCTGTCCTGGAGTCTGCTGGACTGCCCACTGCTCGTGTCTCCAGGTTGCCAAGCCACCCTCACTCACCTACCCTGAGCTGTCACTGAGCACCCGATGTTCCCGCAGTTGTCATTTTGTGGAAAAAAGGCACCTTGGGTTCTTCCATAAATGTAATATTGCACACATAGGGCAGTAAAGGCCCCCATCTGTGCAAAATTACAGGCAGGGGAGGGACTCCATTCACTTACATTAGATTTGCAAAGAGCTCCTTGTAAAAATTGGGGGGGGGAATCCCCCCCCACCACCATGGGCCCTTCGGGAACAGAACACATGAAGGGGGCGGGGAGGAATCCCCCCCCCAATTTTCATTAGGGGCACTTTAAAAATCTCTTCAGCAAAGGAGATCATTACTTTGTCATGGTGCTGGAGCTTGAGCACCTCAATGATGTCATGAGCTAAACTGTGAAGGGACACCCAAGATGGGAAGATCATGGCAGAGAGGTCAGACTAAATACGATCCCTGGGGAAGGAAACGGCAACCCACCCCAGTATTCTTGCCATGAAAACTAAATGGATCAGTACAACCGGAGATATGTTGGTATACCATTGGAAGATGGGACTCCCTGGTCGGAAGATGGTCAAAATGCTACTGGGGATGAACAGAGGATAAGTTCAACTAGCCCAAGATGTGATGACGCAGCTAGCTCAAAGCCGAAAGACGGCTAGCAGCCGATGGTGCTGGTGGGGAATGACAAATCCAATGTTCTAAAGATCAACACACCATAGGAACTTGGAATGTAAGATCTATGAGCCAGGGCAAATTGGATGTGGTTATTGGGGAGATGTCAAGATTAAATATAGACATTTTGGGTGTCAGTGAACTGAAATGGACTGGAATGGGCCACTTCACATCAAATGTCCACCAGATCTACTACTGTGGACAAGAGGACCACAGAAGAAATGGAGTAGCCTTCAGAATTAATAATCAAGTGGCTAAAGCAGTGCTTGGATACAATCCAAAAAATGACAGAATGATCTCAATTCGAATTCAGGGTAAGCCATTTAACATCACAGTGATCCAAATAAACACCCCAACCAAGATGCTGAAGAAGCAGAAGTAGATCAGTTCTACGAGGATCTGCAGCACCTACTGGATAGTACGCCAAAAAAAGATGTTATTTTCATTACAGGAGACTGGAATGCTAAGGTGGGTAGTCAAACGACACCTGGAATTACAGGCAAGCATGGTCTGGGAGAACAAAATGAAGCAGGACATAGGCTGATAGAATTTTGCCAAGACAACTCACTGTGCATACCAAACACTCTCTTCCAACAACCTAAGAGACGACTTTATACATGGACTTCACCAGACGGTCGACATCGAAACAGATTGACTATATCCTTTGTAGCCAAAGGTGGCAGATATCTATGCAGTTGGTAAAAACAAGACCTGGAACTGATTGTAGTTCAGTTCAGATCACAAACTTCTTATTGCACAATTTAGAATCAAACTAAAGAGAATAGGGAAGACCCACAGATCAGGTAGATATGAGCTCACTAATATTCCTCATGAATATGCAGTGGAGGTGAAGAATAAATTTAAGGGACTAGATTTAGTAGATAGGGTCCTGGAAGAACTATGGACAGAAGTTCGCAACATTGTTCAGGAGGTGGCAACAAAAAACGTCCCAAAGAAAAAGAAAACCAAGAAGGCAAGATGGCTGTCTGCTGAGACACTGGAAGCAGCCCAAGAAAGAAGGAAAGCAAAAGGTAACAGTGATAGAGGGAGATATGCCCAATTAAATGCAAAATTCCAGAGGTTAGCCAGAAGAGATAAGGAATTATTTTTAAACAAGCAATGCGCAGAAGCGGAAGAAGATAATAGAATAGGAAGGACAAGAGACCTCTTCCAGAAAATTAGAAACATCGGAGGTAAATTCCAGGCAAAAATGGGTATGATCAAAAACAAAGATGGCAAGGACCTAACAGAAGCAGAAGAGATCAAGAAAAGGTGGCAAGAATATACGGAAGATCTGTATAGGAAGGATAATAATATTGGTGATAGATTTGACGGTGTGGTCAGTGAGCTAGAGCCAGACATCCTGAAAAGTGAGGTTGAATGGGCCTTAAAAAGCACTGCTAATAACAAGGCAGCAGGAGATGACGGTATCCCAGCTGAACTGCTTAAAATCTTGCAAGATGATGCTGTCAAGGTGATGCATGCCATATGCCAGCAAATTTGGAAAACACAAGAATGGCCAACAGATTGGAAAAGATCAACTTATATCCCCATACCAAAAAAAGGGAAGCACCAAAGAATGTTCAAACTATCAAACAGTGGCACTTATTTCACATGCCAGTAAGGTAATGCTCAAGATCTTGCAAGGTAGACTCCAGCAATTCATGGAACGAGAATTGCCAGATGTACAAGCTGGGTTTAGAAAAAGCAGAGGAACTAGAGACCAAATTGCCAATATCTGCTAGATAATGGAGAAAGCCAGGGAGTTTCAGAAAAACATCTATTTCTGTTTTATTGACTATTCTAAAGCCTTGGACTGTGTGGATCATAACAAATTGTGGCAAGTTCTTGGTGGTATGTGAGGATACCAAGTCATCTTGTCTGCCTCCTGAGGAATCTGTATAACGACCAAGTAGCAACGGTAAGAACAGACCACGGAACAACGGACTGGTTTAAGATTGGGAAAGGAGTATGGCAGGGTTGTATACTCTCACCCTACCTATTCAACCTGTACACAGAACACATCATGAGACATGCTGGGCTTGATGAATCCAAGGCTGGAGTTAAAATCACTGGAAGAAACATTAACAATCTCAGATATGCAGATGATTATATGTGATACCACTTTGATGGCTGAAAGCGAGGAGGAGCTGAGGAACCTCATGACGAAGGTGAAAGAAGAAAGTGCAAAAGCTGGGTTGCAGTTCACCCTCAAAAAAATCAAGATTATGGCAACCAGCTTGATTGAGAACTGGCAAATAGAGGGAGAAAACGTGGAGGCAGTGACAGACTTTGTCTCTCCAGGCGCAAAGATTACTGCAGATGCTGACTGCAGCCAGGAAATCAGAAGACATTTACTTCTTGGGAGGGCAGCAATGACAAATCTTGATAAAACAGTGAAGAGCAGAGACATTACACTGACAACAAATGTCCGCATAGTTAAAGCAATGGTATTCCCCATAGTAACCTATGGCTGTGAGAGCTGGACCATAAAGAAGGCTGAACGAAGGAAGAGAGATGCTTTTGAACTGTGGTGCTGGAGGAAAATTCTGAGAGTGCCTTGGACTGCAAGAAGATCAAACCAGTCCATCCTCCAGGAAATCAAGCCAGACTGCTCACTTGATGGAATGATATTAAAGGCAAAACTGAAGTACTTTGGCCACACGATGAGAAGACAGGATACCCTGGAGAAGATGCTGATGCTAGGGAAAGTGGAAGGCCAAAGGAAGAGGGGCCGACCAAGGGCAAGATGGATGGATGATATTCTGGAGGTGACGGACTCGACCTTGGGGGAGCTGGGGGTGGCAACGGCCGACAGAAAGCTCTGGCGTGGGCTGGTCCATGAAGTCACGAAGAGTCAGAAGTGACTGACCGAATAAACAACAACAACAAACTTTAAAAATCTGATGTATGTGAACAGAGCTGCCTGTAATTTTGTGCCGATGGGGGCCTTTACTACCCTATGTGCGCAATATTACATTTACACAAATGCTCCTTCCAAAAATCAGGGGTAGGGGAAATCCCCCCCCCAACCATGGGTCCTTGGGGCAACAGGATCCAAGACAGAGGGGTGAGATTCCCCACCCCCACCCCTGATTTTTGCGAAGAGCACTTTGAAAATCTAATTTAAATGAATTGTTCCATTCACTTTAGATTTTCAAAGTACTCTTTGGGAAAATGGGGGGGGGGATCCACCACCCACACCAAGGACTGTGGGGGCAAGCTTGGAGTGTGTGTGTGTGTGTGTGGATTTCCCCCCCCCCCCGAAGCATTTTCGCCCTGCCTGGCTGGAAGATCTCTCTCACCACCTGCAGTTTAGAAGGCAAGTGGCTAGAAGGATCCTCTGCCCGGCTGGGGGAAATGCCTTTTTGGGGGGGATGACAGTCTGTGGTGGTGGAAGACAGGATTCCCCAGTGGTAGGGACCCATTTGGGTATCCCCCAAACCCACTCTACCCCACCCCCTACTTTTCATTTTTGTTGATGTCTTTGTTCTGTTCTTGCACAAGAAGGGAACGAAAACATAAAAAAAAAATTGCTGTGCCCCATTTCTTCAGAGGAAGCAAAGGTGCCAGACATGGGGAGGGGAAGGGGTGCCACCTCCCACCCCTCCCTGCACTGGTACCCTTGCTTCCTCAGAAGAAATGGGGCACTTTCCCAGCTCCCCATAGGGACCCCTTTCTCTCCCTTGTTTTTGAGAGTTTTTTGACAGCTCTCAATAGCAGCATGGGGTTGCTCAGCGATCAGGTCTGAGCAAGCGCACAGGCTCGCCGAGTGCCTCTGGGGGAACACGAGTGGGGGCAGAAGCTTGGTGAGCACCCAAGGAAGCCAGGAATGGGAGAGTCCATCCATCCCTAGATGGCGCCTTGCTCTGGCAAGCAAGAAGCCCAGTGATTTCAGTGGGAAGGAGGCTAGTCCTTCTGTGATTTCAGCATGAAGCAGCATGGTGGCTTACCCTGGGGGTAAGCAGCAGCATGGCCCAATGCCTCTGGGATGAGGGAACTTTGGCTGCCCAGTCCTTAGGGTTCTTATACGGTTCATAGAATGGCTATGACATCACAACTCTTATGAACCAGAAGCATTGGAAATAGTACTATTTGCTATGGGACAAAAATTGAGCTGGCTCGTCATCCTGTATGACAAAAGAAGGTCCTTGGGGTTGATGGCTGTGCTTCCTGGAAACAGAAGTCCTACTGGGTCCTTCCTGCTATCTTCATTAACAAAAGATGACCTTTCACATTAATGACTGTCTGAATGACACATGTCAAGGCTGGAGTACAACAGGAGCATGCCAGAGGTTGTTGACCAGGTACCTTACTCCCCTGGTTTTCAGCACATTCATGTTCTGCTCAATTTTGACCCTATCTTTTCCCTTTGGTGTATATATTTTAGGAAGTCCATTAGAAACTGAATTGCTTGATATAGTTTTACATGATCATTCTCAATCCCATTCCTGTGTCTCCCCTGACTTTCCTGAAGCTGGGGATGAAGATGCCAGGCTTATTAGCTTTGTCTCAAAATGGAGTCAGTAGTGTTCACTCAAAAGAAAGCTACTTTGTAACAGGAGATACCAGGGTTTGAACCTGGGATTTTTTGCATGTAAAGGATGTGCTCTACTGTCAAGCTATGGCCCCTCCTCAAATCACTGTTTTTGTTATTCCATAGCCCGATTTGGAAACTGAGTTGTTTTTTCTGTTCTCCACAGCCAACCACCAGAATATTTAACATGATCTAGTACCATCAACATCAGTCTTTCATAATTAATTTTGTTTTCTGGTTGTTCTTTTCTTGCAAGAATTCCACCATCCCTAATAAAAATGGCAAGCAGCAGGATAGCTATGCTACCTTGAAGAAGGTGTAAGGCTCCATTGGACTGACAGCACTGTGTACCTGAAAGTGGATCTACCTTTCAGCAGCAAGCTCCGTTTCTTAGAAACACAAGGCTCCCTTGTTTCTTTTTATCAGAGAACCACAGTCTGTCAGGCCTCTCTCTGTCTCTCATTTTCCAGGGGCACCAGCAGACACCGGAGGAATGCCAGGAGGTCAACCTACATTAAAATATGAGAGAACCCTAGACAGATCATGCCCAGAGGCTCTCTTTAATTGTCTTCTTCAGGCAAATGCTCTTGAATAAATTTCACTTCATGAACGCCTGCGAGCAGGTTTGCAGAGTTTAAAGGAAACACAGGGAGAGATGAACAAGAAAAGACAAATAAGAGAAAATGACCCAGAAATAGAGACCTCACACGAAGCTCCCATTACTAGAAACTGGTAGGAGCCTTGTGTACAAATAAGAACAAAAATAATATTTGCAAAGAATAGAATTGGGCCAATTCACACAGGCACCTTTTCTTCTTCCAGTTTCCATGCAATGGCATGCAGTCATTTCTACAGTTCCGGGAGCATTTTTTCCTTATCATGGCAATGGCTTTACCTGGTATCCAGGCTGGAGTAAATTTGCACTGCACCTTCCAAATCGGATGAAGACATGGGCAGTTATGAGAAGAGCTCCCATGTGATGGGGCAGGCCGATTGGAAGGTGGATCATTGGCTTCTTATAAGGCAGCCACGCCTCCCCCAAGGCCTCTTTTTCCTGACACAGCAAACTTCCCACCGACCCCGTGACACAGGGATAGGAAAATCCAGTCATCCATTTGGGGTAGGGTTGGTGCGGACACCCAACTGGGTCTATGAGTCCACTGGGCTCCCCACGCCAGCACCTCCGGCCGGTGCCCTGCTCACGCCCTCCCAGACATTCCCCTCACTTGCCCAGACCCATCCACAAGTGCCTGCCATTTTGCCAAGCTTTTTTTTTTTTTAACAGAAAAAGGAGGTCATTAAAATGTGCATATTTAAATATGCACAGATTTGGGCTGCAAAAGCTTCATCTATGTAATATTAGAGGGATGGCACATTTACACCTTTAATATTGCGTATGTCGAGCTTTCCCAGCTCGAATTTGTGCATATTTAAATATTTAATTTAAATGACCTCCTTTTTCCATAAAAATAACCTGAGCAAAATGGTGGGCACTCACAGATGGGATTGAGGGTGAGTGTGGGTGGCTCAGCAAGCTTGTGGGGGTTCGAGTCTGGGGGGCTTGAGCAGAGCAGCACTTCAGCAGAAGCCTGTCAATACCAGATGGGGTGGGTGGGTGTTTCTCCATCCCTAACTTGGGGTTTGAGTAGTATTGGGGGGGGATTCCTGATTGGCCTTGGAGTTCCCTTTTTTCACCTACTCCTTACTGCCTTGACACTCAAGATGCTGTTTGTGATTTGGCTAGTCTGTTTTTTCCATGAGTCACAATTTGGCAGGTCATGTGGGCAACCTATCAGCTGAGTTACTTTACCCTGGTGAGGAGCCTGAGGCCCCAGAGGGTGTCGGCCAGCTCCAGGGCAGGACTGGAGGCCATCCTCAGACCCTTGCTGCTTTGCTTCAGTGAATGCTAGCCAGAGGGATGGGGTGAAGTTCTCAGGAACCTTTGATCTGCCTTCAGGGATGTATGGATTGGGTAAAATCTGTTCCATCTGTGTTTTGTGGACTGTCAGGCGCCTTTCATTTTGCCATCCACCCATCACTGGAATCAGATTTTTTTGTTTACGAATTTGTGCAAATTCACATTTGCACAACTTTGCACATTCAAAAATGCACAAATCCCCCCCCCCCATACACATTTTCATACTTTAGCCTATGAGGAAAATGCACATTTTTGGCCAGATTTTTTTAAAAAAAATTCCATATTTTTCTAGGATGAAATTTGCTCAAAATTCAGGAAAGTTAGAAAACCCACCCACAAGTCCATGCATCCACCCAACAGGGGAGAAGCTGGGGAGGTCCCAGTGCATAGTCTGAAGGCACTTGAAACAGCTACCTTGCTGAAGCTAAGCAGGGCTGGGTCTGGTCAGTGCTTGGAGGTGAGACCACTTGGGAACCACATAATATACCTTGACTTCAGCAAAGCTTTCGACAAAGTGCCCCATGATATCCTGATGAGCAAACTAGCTCAAAGTGGGCTAGATGAAACAACGATCCAGTGGATCCACAGTTGGCTACAGAATCGGACTCAAAGAGTGCTTATCAATGGGACCTTCTCAAACTGGGGAGAGGTAACGAGTGGGGTACCGCAGGGCTCAGTCCTGGGCCCAGTGCTCTTCAACATTTTTATTAATGACTTGGAGGAGGAGGTACAGGGAATGCTGATCAAATTTTCAGATGACACAAAATTGGGTGGGATAGCTAATACTTTGGAAGACAGAAACAAAAAAATTCAAAATGATCTTGATAGACTGGAGCGCTGGGCAGAAAACAAGAGAATGACATTTAATAGGGATAAATGCCAAGTTTTGCACCTAGGAAAAAGAAACCAAATGCACAGTTGCAAGATGGGGGATACATGGCTCCACAACACTACAAGCGAGAAGGATCTTGGAATTGTTGTCCATCACAAGCTGAATATGAGCCAATAATGTGATGTGGCTGCAAAAAAGGCAAATGCCATTTTGGGCTGCGTTAATAGAAGCATAGCTTCCAAATCCCAGGAAGTACTAGTTCCCCTCTACTCAGCACGGGTTAGGTGTCATCTGGAGTACTGTGTCCAGTTCTGGGCACCACACTTTAAGAAGGATGCAGACAAACTGGTCTGGAGAGGGTTCAGAGGAAGGCAACGAAGATGATCAGGGGACTGGAAACAAAGCCCTATGAAGAGAGACTGAAAGAACTGGGTATCAGGATATGTTGAACCTTGAGAAGAGAAGACTGAGGGGAGATATGATAGTGCTCTTCAAGTACTTGAAAGGTTGTCACAGAGAGGAAGGCCAAGATCTCTTCTTGATCATCCCAGAGTGCAGGACACAGAATAATGGGCTCAAGTTACAGGAAGCCAGATTCCGGCTGAACATCAGGAAAAACTTCCTGACTGTTAGAGCAATACAGCAATGGAACCAATTTCCTAGGGAGATAGTGGGCTCTCCCACACTGGAGGTGTTCAAGATCAGGCTGGACAGCCATCTGTCAGGGATGCTCTGACTTGGATTCCTGCATTGAGCAGGGGGTTGGACTCGATGGCCTTGTAGACCCCTTCCAACCCTACTATTCTATGATTCTGTGATTCTATGTAGCCACCTTGAGTTCCATGATGGAAGAAAGGTGGGATATAAATGTAATGAATAAATAAATAAAAAAAATCTGGTCTGCTGCAGAATCCATGGGTCAGATTCCTGAACAATCAAACACTTTTGGACCCATTGCAGATTTCTCCCACATTGCCAGAGTGCAGGGGCTGAAAAGTGCAGATCCTGTAGACATTGGAGATGCCGCCCAGAGCCAGGGTGGAGTTGCCTGGTAGGCACCTGCTGGTGTCTCTGCAGCAGTTCTGCTTAGGGAACAGGCATCCAAAGTAATGTTATTCAATCAGACAGTAACCCTTCAACCCGGGGTGGGCAACACACGGCCTGTGGGCCAGATATGCCCTCCCCTGGCTGATTTTGAGGCCTCTGTTGCCCAGCATCATGCCATCAAATTTGCTGGAGAGATCTGGTGGAGGAAAAATACAGATTTTCCTTTAAAACTAGGCATGTAGGGAACATGTGTCTTGTTTCAAAGCAAAATAGTGCTCTGTGAACTCTTCTGGGATCTTTCTTTACAACAAGGCACAAGCTCCCCGGGGTGCCTTGTTCTAAAAGATAATTTAAAGGGGCGGGGGAGGTTCCCACCATGCTGCTGAATTTTGGTGGCAAATTCAGTAGCACAGCAATAATTCTGGGCAGGGTGCAGCCTGCCCTGGCTGTTGCTGAGACATTTGGCCCTTGGATCAGTGGAAGCTGCCCATGCCCATCCCTGCTTCAGCCCAAATGTATAGTCCCATGCCTTCCATTGGTGGTGGAGCCAATGTCCCCGGGACACCACAGGCTATATCTGTGTCCTGGCTTGGAGAAGAACAATTTGCCCACCAGTCATTCATTCATTCATTCATTCATTCATTCATTCATTCATTTTATTAATCACCCATCTGGCTGGTCACCCAGCCACTCTGGGCAATGTACAACAATAAAAACAATTCATACAATAAAATTCAATATTAAAAACATCACATCTCTAAAATACCCTTGCCTTGCCCACTCCAAATGCCTGCCTGAACAACCACATTTTTAATGCGTGGCGGAAGCTCATTAAAGAGGGGGCATGGTGGAGTTCCCTAGGGAGGGAGTTCCACAGAGTCATGCCCTACTAACATCCAGACCAGACTATTGTAATTCACTTTACAGAGGGCTGCCTTTGAAAAGGGGTTGGAAACTACAAGTCATCAAGAACAGGAACAGGATTAGTTTATCACTCCGAATTTGCATCAGCTTCACTGCTCCAAGCTTCACAGTTGGTTTCTGGGCCCAATTCAAAGTGTAGGCTTTAACCTCTAAAGCCCTAAATGATCTGGGATCAGGATATCTTAAAGACAATCTCCTCCCATATGAGTCTATCCACCTTCTCAGACAATCTTTTGAAGCCCTCCTTCACAAGCCCCCTACAATCTGAAATTGCAATAGCTAGATACACAAGAAAGGCCCTTTTCAGTGGTAGTTCCTACTTTGTAGGGAGGTGTGAATAAACCAGACTTCAGCTTGCCAAAGTTCTCAGAATTCCATGTTGAAACTCATTTCAACTCAAGTCCATATCAGATTGTGAGCTTTTTTTGGCATAAAAATCCATTTCAGTCCAGCGGGTGCAAACTGGGTAAAATCTTGATCAAAAATGAACAGGTATGAATTTCTCATACATTCCTACTACTTTGTGGAACTCCCTCCTAAGGAGACCTGCCTGGCTGCATCATTGGGGGTTCAAATGGCAGATGAAAACATGGTTGTTTCAGATAGCTTTTCAGACCGCAGAAAAAAATCACTTCCAATTTGCACTACAACTTTGTTGCATTTCCTTTGGTGCTGCCTCCATTGTGTTTTTTAAATTTATTATGTTCTTAAATATTTATAAGGTTGGATCCAGACTTCATCATACTTCGAGTAGATCTATTGGACTTAGGATAGGCATGCCTATCTTGGATCCCTTTGATTTCAATGGGTCTAACCCAAGCATGATAAAGTCTGGATCCAGCCCATAGCTTTTATTATTATAAGCCATTTTGTGGATTGTAAAGATGGAAAGACAAGGTATACATCTGTTAAATAAACAACAAATTCGCTACCACAAGACATAGTGATGGCCACCAATTTAGATGGCTTTAAAAGGGGTTAGTCAAATTCATGGAGGATAAGGCTATCCATGGATGCTTGTCCTGATGGCTCTATGCCACCTCCAGTATCAGAGATAGTATTCCTATGTTCACCAGTTGCTGGGGAACATGGGCGGGAGGGTGTAGTTGCACTCATGTCCTGCTTGTGGGCTTCCCATGGGCAGCTAGCTGGCCACTGTGTCAACAAAATGCTGGACTAGATGGACCTTTGGTCTGATCCAGCAGGGCTCTTCTTATGTTCTTATAAATATCCATGTACAGTCCAAGTCAAACAGAGTTTGCTTCAAATGTTCTCAGGCATAGCAGGGACTGTAAGGAGAGAAATGGCATGCTAAAATGGTGTGTGTAATTCTTTTTCCCTATTTATATGTAGCCTATACATATCAATTGAGAAAAGACAGTTTACTAGTCCACAATGACCATATGTAAGCCACACAAGTGTATCGATGACCATTACATTAAGTTAGTTGGGCCACATCATGCAAATGCTGTGAGAAATGGTCCAACCCAGAAAACGGTTAAGCATGCTTACATCCCTTTAGCTAAACTTAAAGAGTCAGTTGAGTGCTTTAAATCCCACTCATTTCAGTGTTCCATTTGTGCCCCTGAGGATTACATCCCATTGTTTTCAGTGGTCCATCTGAGCTCCCCGGTTTCCTTGGATTGCACCAATAGTGCACTTTTTCTTCTTCTGACTAAAATTTGCAGGGTACGTATAGTGCATTTACTACAGAAGGGTGGGGGGTATTGTCACAAACATCCCCAAAGTAGACTGAGGGATAGCACAGCCTAAACTTTAGGGCCCAAAGCAATCTGAGGTCATGATAGAGCCCCCATATGACTCCATTCACCAAGGTCAATCTACAGTCCACACTGAGATAATGGCCCAGTCATGTGGATTATACCTCTCTAAATAAATGCAGTTGTCAGATCAATGCAATTTTATTACTCCAGAGCTTTCCTGTTCTTTTTTCTTCTTCTTCCTAACATCTCCTTGATTTCCAGCCTTGTTACAGCTACCTCTATTGTAATGTTCAATCATCTCACAGACATTCTTTCAGTGTCTTATTGACTAGAATTATAACCGCTATTCTCCTTTTATAATAGCTCTAATTTTTATTCAAACAGTTCAGGTTCTTCCCGATCAGTAGAAGAAACGGCAGAACAATGCAATTATGCTTGCAATCCCTTTGTTCCCTCCTTCATCTCCATGTCCTCTTTTTAAGTGTGCAGCTATCTCAAATGGAAGTGCTAGATATTTCTGCAGAAAAAGGGAATGCTGTTTCTTGTACGTCCAAAAATAAGTAAATAAAAAGTCCATGAGGACAATACACATGGCCTTAGAGTGCTGTAGTTTAGTCACCTGGGTGCAATACACTCTGTACAATCAAGATTATATTTTGTATTTGGGAAAAAAAAGTCATTTTCTGTAAGTTAACTAGATGGCTTTGTGTTCCAGTATGTTTTCTGCAAGCATACACCTCTCCGTCTCTGCCCCAGTTTGCTAGGAAATATCAGAATGACATTTCTGCATGCACTTCTAGTGGAAATCAATTAGGGATGTCAGAGAATTCCGCCACAGATCTTGTTGAGGCTGAATGCCAGTGCATTCAGCCCCCCGAAATCCGTGGTGGAATGAACCCCCCCGAAATGTGCACTAAACGGAGCACTTACCTGCTGCCATCCGCGCTGACTTGTGAATGGCGGCCGCACTGCGACCGCCATTCGCTTCCTCATCATAGCTGTGATAGGCTACGTAAATAATTATGTAGCCTATCATGGCTAAGGCAGGGACGCCATTTGTGTCTCTGCAGAGGCCGTGATAGGCTATGTAAGTATTTACGTAGCCTATCATGGCAAGCTAAAAAAAAAAAACAGCGTACGCAAATGGCGGCGGCTATGGGAATGCAAATAGTGTAGTGGGCGCTATTTGCATTCCTTTTTTTTTTTTGCCGTAATAGCTTACGTAAATATTTACATAGGCTAAAACGGCAGAAAAAAAAGGAATGCAAATAGCGCCCACTATGCTATTTGTGTTCCCCTTTTCTTTCGCCATAATAGCTTATGTAAATATTTACATAGGCTAAAACAGCGAAAAAAAGGGAACGCAAATGGCAGCCGCCATAGCCGCCACCATTTGCGTACGCTGTTTGTTTTTCCTGCAGGCTGCCCAGCGGCCGGATGTCCGGCTGCGGGCGGCCCCGGACGGTGGCTCTGCAGAATCTCCACGGAGTGGAGCCGGCCAGGTTAGGATTTCAGGGGGAGGTGCAGAGTGCCTCCCCCCCACCGCGAATCACCCTGTCAAAAAAGTAAGTGACTTTCGTACATCCCTAAAATCAATGCTTCAGAGAACTACTAGTTTACAAAATTGGGAAAAGAACTCAGTGTGCTCAGGAACCCCTACAGTAGACATCAGCAACTGGGGCTTCAGAGCCAAGTCCAACCCTCTGAAAAATACCAGCTTGATCTCCTCCCCCAGTTGCCCCATCTGAGGCCAAAATGTGTGTAGAGGGGTAGTGGCTTTGATAGTTGGTCTTGTTGGCCAACTGCTTTAAAGTTGATGGTGGAGCTCTGGCCTACTACCTACCACCCTACCCTTAACTTAGTTAGACAATGGACCACCATCTTCAAACCCTGGCACATAAAGTTACCATGGGGTAGTACAGTCTTCCCCAACCAAGTGCCCTCCAGATGTTTTGGACTTCAACTCCCATCATTCCAGCCAGCATGGCCAATCGTCAAAAATCTTGGGAACTGTAGTTCAAAACATCTGGAGGGCTTCAGGTTGGGAAAGGCTGGGGTAGCACTAGGAAGACTCTTGTCTGACAGGAAGGGCCATAGCTCAGTGGTAGTTCACCTGCTTTGCATGCAGAAGGTTCCAGGTTCAATTCCTGGAATCTCCAGGCAGGGCTATAAAAACTTCTCTCTGAAACCCTGGACAGCCACTTCCAGTCAGTGTCGACAATACTGGGCTGGATGGACCAATTGTCTGACTTGGTGTAAGGCAGCTTCATATGTTCCAAAGGGACCTGTTTTATCAGAAATGTCTATCAGGTTTATGTGTCTAATAGTGAGATTATTGGTAGGTGGTTCATAGAGGTCTTGCTTTCTTCTTATCAATAGCTAACTGGATGTGATGTATGAAATTTCCTGCCACTCACATCTCTAAGACTGCTGTTCACTAGCTGCAGTCCCAGTTCCTCTACTTGTCATTGAGTTATTTCCTAAATATGTTGGTGAGCTATTAATATAATGTCCACCCCATCCATATATTGCATCTTCCTTCTCCATCTCAACCTTTTCAGTGAGTTGGTTCTCCTGAACTGGGTTCCTGTAGACTGCTGATGTTCATCTCTTAATGCCACTTCTCTGAGCTTTTGCTTGCTTCCTATGGTCTCCTTTAGAAATACAAGGTGCAAATTCTTAATCCTAATGACAACAACATCAACAGATCTTACTGACTAGGCCAGCCCATGGATTTTGCTGGCAGAGGTGAAGGACAGTATTGCATGCCCCTATTCTATGTACAGAATAATCTTACTTGGATGTTGGTGATGGGACAGTGCCTGTCACAATTCCCTTAGCCCCCACTTCACTTCAAATACCCAAACATACACAGATGAGAGGCTTCAGTCTGCAGCTTTTAATCCATCACTTCACAGGGTCAAGAGGCAAATTCTCAGAGAAACTCTCTGTCTACAAGGAATGCCTTCAGGGGATCCAAATGGAATTTATGAGAGTTGCCTGCTGTTTGAAGAGGGAGAAGGTCTCGCTAGCCTAACTTAAGGGGGAGAGGTCCCTCTCTTGTCATGAGGCCTCTAAATGCAGCCTCTCATGCAAGGCCAATTGGGTAGACTGTCTAAGTTCCGCTCCTGCCTCCTCTCTCTTTGCTCTGTGCCTGCACGTGGCATCTATTAGGTCCTCCTCCTGTTTGCTGCCTGTCATGGGGTGAGGGGGTGAGGAGGGACCTTCAAGCTCAGCCATCTGTACGTTTGTAACCTGAGAAGCAGGCCTACTCATATCTGGACTAGCCTGGGAACACACCTCCCCCATGTCTGATGGTTCTCCTTCAGAATCTGAACTGCTATCCCACTCCCTGTGCCCAGAGACACCCCTGACAGTGCCCTCCTTTGCACCTGAGTGCAACAGGCCAGCTTAAGGGTTAGGGGACCCTTGGTCTGATCCAGCATGGCTCTTCTTATGTTCTTAAGGGATGCAAGGCAGGCTGCTTGGTACGCACACAGCTTTGTCCTCCCACACCTTGTAGCCCCCTCCACCACCCACAGCATTTTCCTGAGGTGGCCACCTCACTCCGCCCTCAGGTAGGGCCATCCCCGATACTGATTCCTTATTCCTTATGCTTGCATACATTTTTTGGTTTATACTATAATTACTAGTGCTGTGCCAAGTTCTTTGATTTTCAGCATGGGGGCGGTGAATGAAAACTCTGGTGAAAGAGGCTGGGGAGGTGAGAATTTCAAATAACTTTCTTCTTGAGGAGGGCAGGATTTCTATGTACCATGCAGGCAGTGGCTGAAGAGTCTTCTTTTTATTTTTTATTTTTACTCCCCCCCCCCCCGCACTTTGAGCAGCCTAAGACTCATTATAGAGAAGCTTCTCCAGCCTGGCAGCTTTTTCTGAACTCCCATGGGACCACGTGGCCTCTCTTTCTCCTATAGGTATTCAGAAAGTGCTCCTATACTTCGGAAGCTTCTGCAAAGCAAGAGCAAATGGGGCTTCTCTTCTTCCTTGAAGCAACACAGAGCAAGCAACGTAAGAGTTTTTCTAAAGCTCCCAAAGTCCCATTTGTTCTTGTTTGCTACAGCCCAGGACTCTGAAAAGAAGATTCTGCAGCCCAAGAGTGCTTTCTGAATGCCTATAGGAGAGGGGGAGGTCATGTGGTCTTGTGTGAGCTCAAGAAGTGCTCCAAGGCTGGAGGAGCCTGTCTTTAAAAAGTTTCATTCTGGGGGAAAATTTCAAGTAAAACAAAATAAATAAATGAAAAATAAATATATGAAAATTAGAAAGAAGATCCTTCAGCCAACTCCCAAAACTAAAAAGGTATGTGGAAACCCTGTCCCCCTCCTCAAGGAGAAAATTATTCAAAATTCTCCCCCTCCCTGTGAGAGAGGCAGAAAAAACAAAGACTTTTTCACAGGGAGAGAAAAAAATTCCCAAAAATAGAGGGCAGGATTCAGCACAGCACTAATAAGTGCTTATGCATTATGAAACTTTCACGTATAGGGGCAGACACTAAGGACAAATGATAGGGAAATACTAGTAACTTCCTGCTCAGATCACACTACTCCCTTGTTACAACAGCTTCACTGGCTATGGGTCTGTTTCTTGGCAAAATTCAAAGTGCTGGTTATGACCTATATCACCCTTGGGACCAGGCTAACTAAAAGACCACCTTTCCCCTATGATCCTGCTCAGTTGTTAAGATCTTCAGGAGAGGACCTTCTTTCAAGACCACTGCCTTCAGAGGCATGTTTGGTGGCAATGTGAAAGAGGGCCTTCTCAGTAGTGGCTCCCTGGCTGTAGAACTTCCTGCTGAGGGAGGCTAGGTTTGGGCCCTCTCTGCTGTCCTTTTGTTGGTAGACAAAGAGCACTTTATTCAACTGGGCCTTTGGTGTGTAAGCAGGTCAGTTGAGCTGGAGGCTGTTTTACTCTGTTATTGGGGTATACGAACCCTACTTACCAGTCCACTCAAGGGTCTGCTGGGGGGGGGAGGTAATCCCTTCCTCCCCCCAGAATCCTTCCCAGCTGGTTCTGCTCCACAGAGAGTCTGCAGAGCCGTCAGCCAGGTCCGTCGCAGCCAGACTTCCATCCACTGCCAGGCTGCAGATGCAAATGGCGTCCGGCGTAGCCAACACCATTTGCATCCCTGCTCTTTTTGTGATAGGCTACGTAAATATTTATGTAGCCTATCACTGAAAAGAGCAGGGACACAAATGGCGTCGGCTATGCCGGACGCCATTTGCATCCGCAGTCCGGGGCAGTGGACAGATGGCAGCGGATGGACCCGGACTGGCCGGCAGCAGGTAGGGTCCATCCTGACTTTAGTTTGCGGGGTGGTGGGCGGGAGCAGTCTGTTCCGCCATGGACTCCAGGGGCCCAGATTCTAAAGAATCCAGCCTCGTTGGAGTCCGTGGCGGATTTCTCCACCATCCCTACTCTGTTACTGTCTTGTTTTTAATTGTGTTTAATTGTGTTTCATGTATTTGCTTTCTTATTGTTTTTATCGAGTTTTATGAGTGATTGTAAGCTGCCTTGAGTGCCATTTTTGGTAGAAAGGTGGGTGTACAAGTCAAAGAAATAAACAGATAAAATTATGAGAAACTGGAGACATCTAGCTAGCTGTGGTTGGAAACAGAATCTTGTTTGCATGGATTGCAGGGCACATGATCTGTTTCATCAAGTAAATACCTTTGTTTTTGTTGTTATTTGTTACATTAATATCCCACCTTTCCTCCAAGGAGCCCAAGGTCCTCATCCTCTCCATTTAATCCTTACAGCAACCCTGTAAGGTAGGATAAGCTGAAAGTCACCCAGTGAGCTATATGGCTGAGCAGGCACTAGAACCCTGACCTCCCCAGGCTTGTGCAGCACTTTAACCACTATACCACACTATCTCCTATATGGGAATAAGCATCATTTTTTCCCATTGTGATGTGCCCCATCCCATATTTGTTGTCAAGTGACTTAACTGAAATACTCATTTGAAATATTCAGTTGAACTGCAACAAAGTGATCCATTATCTAATTCATTTTAAAGCTGCCGACGTATTTGCATTTCTCATGGCTCATCTCCAGTTGCATAAATAACAAGGCTACACACCCAGGGATTATGGTTAGATGCTTGCTTCTGAGTTCATATGGACTGCCATCTAAAACTGTGTGTGTCCACATGATACCTTATTCCCCCCCCCCGACATTTCAATTATCCTGCCTCCCCTCAAAAAGCTTAACAGCAACAGCAGAGATGGGGAAGATATGGAATGACTGTGTCAGCTCTGACATTTATTTTGAGAATATTATGCATTTATCACACTGGCGTTTCCCAAATTGCATTTATCATTTGTGGACTAGTGAGCTGTCCACACTTAAATAATAAGGCTGTGTGTGTGTGTATGATATTTTTGCATTAATTTTCTAATGCGGTATCATGATCAGCAGAGGACTCCCATTAGGGGTGGACAAAAGTCACTTACCTGTCGTCGAAGCTTGTTCGCGGTTCGGGGGAGGCGCTTCGCTGCTCCCCCCGTGAAGTTCAGGCCGGGGGGGGAGGCTTCCCGCCTCACCTGGCCGAAATTCAGGCCGGGGGGGGAGGCTTCCCGCCTCACCTGGCCGAAATTCAGGCCGGGGGGGGAGGCTTCCCGCCTCACCCGGCCGAAATTCAGGCCGGGGAGGAGGCTTCCTGCCTCGCCCGGCCGTGAACTCCAAAGTTAAAAAAAAAAAAAAATGCCCCCGTGATAGGCTACGTGACGATTAACGTAGCCTATCATGGCTACATCTACAAAGTCAGCCGTGATAGGCTATGTTAATCGTCACGTAGCCTATCACGGGTGACTTAAAAAAAAAAAAAAGCACGTACGCTAATGGCGGCCCCCATAGGGGGGTAGAAATAACATGAGATTTGTTTTAAAAAATGAGTATGACAGAAAATGCACAAGTGAACCCATAGCTGACTTCTGGAACTCACTGGCACCAGAGATGCTGATGATGTCAGGAACTCCTGTTATCAGTGTGCATCCAAGGCGTGTAACAACGAACAGTGGGTGGCAGCTTTCTTTGGCCCTCGGACAGATTCTGCAGACCCAGGCTGGCCAATGAATCCTTCTAGGAAGCTGTTGCAGCTGAGCCTTTGCTTGATATTCATGTACTCTGGTGTGTTCCTGTATCTTTAATTATTCCTTAGCCCCGACCTCTGGGCTGCTCTTTGATGCTGCCTCCTGGTTTGCCCTTCAGTCCTGATGTATTTATTTGAAGACATTTTACTCAGCTGTTTATATAAAAAAGCTCCAAAAGCAGCCTACGAAGAACAATAACAAGGTAATCCCTGTCCTCTAGTTTACATTCTAGAATACACAACTCACAATGAAAAAGGAATTGGGAAGGAGGAAAGAAGAGACCTAGGCCCCACTACTTCTTAGTTACAACATTAGCTGGAAAAGATGCAGTCCAAGGAGAGGAGGTGGCAGAAGTTGCTGGTCTCTCAGCAGATTTGATGGAGTAATCCTGCTTCCCTTCTCTCCCTAGCTTCAGCCAGGTGGTGGCAGCTGATGGAGGGAGGAGCCTGATGGAGCCAGTTTCTCAACAGAAGTGATGGTAGTCCTGCTTTCCTCCTTCTCACCCTTGCTGTAAACATGTTCTTTGGTTTTGACTGCTGGCTTCATCTGTGGCTTCCAATTCCCAGCTCATGGCTCACCTCAGGCTGCTGCCCATGGCCCAATCCTCGATAGGTGACCACTAGCTTAGATTTCTCTTTCAAAGAGGTAGAAACATTCATGGAGGATAGGTTAATCAACAATACTTAGTCATCAGAGCAAAACAAGGCCACTATGGTCAGACCAATGTGATGTGCGCCATCTCTCTAGGATATAGGATAGGAGTGGGCAGAAAGTAGATCTCCAGATGTTTGGGACTTCAAATCCCAGTATCCCTGACCCATTGGCCTTTCTAGCAGAGGCATCCGGGTGTTGAAGTCCCAAACATCTGGAGATATAGCAGAAATATTACTATTTCTTATAGTAATAAAAAAAATAGGGATGTGTGAATCAGCCCTAAATTTTGAGCTCACTAAAGTTCTCTGAATTCCAACTAGGGAAGGTGTGGGAGTCCGAAAAAGGGGTGAAGTCTGACAGACTCCTTCCTGTCCAGTCTCCTGGACCCTGCTCGCCAAGTCCTGGGGCACTGATGGACCTGGCCGCCCAGCACCCTGGAGCTCAGTGAGTGGTTGGGAATGTTGTGGCACCCCAGTGCTCTTGCCCTGGCCTCTGCAAGAGGAGGCCAGGGCAAGCGTGCTGAGGGCTGGCCGTGCCTGGACCCGTCCTTCCTCTGCCAGATATCAAGGAAGCCCTTGACAGCTGGTGTGGGGAGGAAGGACCTCGGCAGTACCCCAGAGCTCTCACCCTGGCTTCCTCTAGAGTAAGCCATGGGGGGGAGCACTGGGGGCTGGCCGTATTGAGGACTCAACAGTCAAGCCCTTGTGCACATAAAGCACGAATGCTTGACTGTTGAAGCCCTTGGCATGGAGATGAGGCGTGGCTTGCTTGGCAGGTGGGTGGGGTGAGCAGGGAGGCTTGCCGAATGGGTCCGGGTTGTGCAAGTTGGGGGGGAACTCATTGAGCTCCCCCCACCCCAGATGGAGATGGGTCTGTCCATCCCTTACTCCGACTCAAAGCTCATTCCAACTCGAGTCTGTATCAGATTGAAAGCTTTTTTTTTTTTTTTGCATGAAAGATCATGCATATTTTGTGCATATTTTTCCAAATGTAAGAGAGTGCTCAGTAAAATGCTCAGTAAGAGAGTGAGATTAGGGATGTACGAAAGTGACTTACCTTTTCACGGATTCTGTTCATGGGGGGGGGGAGGCATTCTGTCCCTCCCCCCGGAATCCTCGATGTGAGGGGAGGTGATCCGTTCCTCCTCCCCCGGAATCCTCGACAGCCAGCTGTGCTCCATGGCAGCTCCACGGAGCAGCCAGCCAGGCCCAGGCCAGGGCTGTCCGCAGCCGGATTTCTGGCCACGGAGGGCTCTGGGTAAAAAAAACCCAAACAAACCGTGTAGTGGGCGCTATTTGCATTCCCCTTTCGTTTCTTTGTCTTAGTCTATGTGAATATTGATGTAGACTAAGACAGCAAAAAATAAGGAACGCAAATGGCGGCGGCTGTAGCCGTCGCCATTTGCGTACACATTTTTTTTTTAAACCCAGACATGATAGGCTACATAAGTCTTTATGTAGCCTATCACGTCTATGTGGGAAAAAAAAAAGACACAGACTGCAAATGGCCGCCACCATCCGGAACATCTGCCCCAGGTAAGTCTCGTCCCGGGGGGGATCTGCGGGGGATGGGGGGGTGGCAGGCCATTCCGCGATGGATTTCGGGGGGCCGAATGCACTGGCATTCGGCCTCACTGAGATCCGTCATGGAATTCTCTGACATCCCTAAGTGAGATAAGGAGTGGCCACCACTATGGGTAGTTACCTCAATGCAGTTTAGAGGAAGCAGGCTTTCTCCTCTCTGTAAGGCCCTGAACTCTTGAGACAGGTTAGTAGTGAGGTTTCTTCAATTTTTTTTAAGGAGTCATGATATTCCCAAACACTATGAGTTTCTTGTCTGCTTATGTTCTTTTATATTATATAAAGGGCTGTCTGCAGGGGTGGACGAAAGTCACTTACCTGTCGTCGAAGCTTGTTCACGGTGGGGAGGAGGTGCTTCACTGCTCCCCCCGCAAAGTTCAGGCTGGGGGGGGAGGCTTCCCGCCTCGCCCGGCCAAAATTCAGGCCGGGGGGGAGGCTTCCCATCTCGCCCGGCCGAAATTCAGGCCGGGGAGGAGGCTTCCCGCCTCGCCCGGCCGCGAACTCCAAAGGTTTTTTTTTTTAAAAAAAAAACGCCCCCGTGATAGGCTACGTGATGATTAACGTAGCCTATCACGGCTAGATCTGCAAAGTCAGCTGTGATAGGCTATGTTAATTGTCACGTAGCCTATCTCGGGTGACTAAAAAAAAAAAAAGCTATTGCGTTGCCCTTATTTTCTCCGTAGTCTACCTAAAGATTTACGTAGACTACAATGACCAAATAAGGAACGGGAATGGCGGCTCCCTATGGGGGCCGCCATTATCCGTATGCGCTTTTTTATTTTTTTTTTAAAGTCACCCGTGATAGGCTACGTGACTATTGACGTAGCCTATCATGGCTGACTTTGAAAATCTAGCCGTGATAGGCTACGTTAATCGTCATGTAGCCTATCACGGGGGCGTTTTTTTTTCTTTTATTGGAATGGCAGCAGCGGCAGCAGGTCGAAAGACCGGCTGCCGCTCCCGCTCCGCACGAACACCCGCCGAACCGCCGGCCGGACCCGCCGCCGGGAGGGACATTCGGCAAAGGTAAGTCCCGTCCCGGGGGGGGGGTGCGGGGGGCGGGGGGGGCGGGGGGGCGGAGAATTTCTCCCCGAAACTTGTTCGGGGGGCCGAACACGTTGGTGCTCGGCCCCCCGAAGTTTCGGGGAGAAATTCTCTGCCATCCCTAGCTGTCTGTAAAGTTCATCCCTGTGTTACTGGACTCTGATCCACTTTGAGAAGAGTAGAAGACCACTGTGAAACTGAGGAGAAATGAGAAGAGACTCTTTTCCCTCTTTGGCCAGCGGAAAAAAATCAAGCTTCAGGGAGAAGTTTTATTGATATTTTTGTTGTGGACCCTATCTGGAAGACAGGACTTTGGGAGGGCTGTACTCTGTTTGATTGTGTTGTGATGTGTGAATTGTTATTTGTGTAAAATTCTTATATGTGTATTATTATTGCTGATAATTAAGAAACTAAAATGATATTTGTTAATGGTCCCTGTAAAATGCCTTTGCTATGAGTCCCTTTAGAGACCCTGTAGAAAGTGTCACACACACATGCTGTCGAATGCATTTTTTGGTAGTCCACGAATCACATTGCAAGCTTGGAAATGCACAGATTGTCTCCAAGTCCATGTTCAGTCCAGAAGGGGAGTACTGGATGAATCCTGATCAAAAAAGAACTGAAACAAATTGATCATACATCCCAGTACCCAAAGTCTGCTCAGGCAATGCCACTGTGACCACTTCTGGTTCACCAGAATTCCCTGGCTCGGCCAAGAGCACCCTTGATCCTGAACACAGTAAGCAGAGCTGAGGGTAAGGCATCATGGGAGTGGCCTCTGAGGAAGGAATCTCCAAAGTAATGCCACAGGATCCACTGAATTCTCAAAATGGGCCACCATAACTAGGGATGTCATGAGTGTCCATTTGGGGGCTTGAGCTTGGCAGGTTCCCACCAGTTCAGCCCCCCGGATGCCAGTCTGTGACCCCCTACTCTTGCCTGACTCAGCACATGCCGAGTCAGGCAAGCATGGTGGCCCCTGCTCCTTGCCCAAGTGTTGCTCTTGGGAGGATGGGAGCCAAGATCCCTCTCAGTTCCCATCCTGCCATTGCCACCAAGAGCAACTGCACCCCTCTCTGCTGGTGCTTGGCAGAGAGGGATTCATGCAGTTGCTCTTGGCGGCGGTATCAGGATGGGAAGCGAGAGGGAACACAATGCACTCCTCTCTCGGTTCCCATCCTGCTGCCTCTGCTACTGCTGAGGAGAGCAACTGTGGACCTGTTTGCAAGTACATGGTGGAGAGGGACACAGTTGCTCTCGGTGGCGGCAGCAACCGCACTGCCCAGGGTCCTGCATACCACCAGCTGTCTCATGTCACTTGGATGAATTTGCACATCATTAACCCTAACAGTCAGTTACCTCCTGATTGTTTAGTACAGAGTTGGAGAAAAACCCAAACAGTCTGGGCCAATCTGGCTATTTGCGAAAATAAATCCTACTTGGCCCTGTAGTGGCCAGTGATGACCACACTGAACCCTACTCCAGGATCGGAGGTGGTGAAATGGGAAGTGCATTTGGGGAGAGGTAGGGTCATATAGCCTTCCCAAGTCTTGCCACCCAGCACCAACGTCATTATTAGAGCTGTGCACAAATGGCCTCTCAAAATTCTCCAGCCTATTCGTGGGCAGAGAAATTGGGCAGATAAGTTCACCAAATTTTTCCTAGAGGAGGAGAAATTCTCCAAGTTTCTCACAGATATGGCTCACTATTGGCAGCGGTTGTAGCCCAGCTTCTTTCTTTTTTCCTAAGGGTGTTTAGTTTATTGCACTGCACTGCTTCTGTAGGTAGCAACAGCATCAACTGTGGTGAGGCTTCCACTTTTTTGAGGCGGAATTTTGAATTTCTTTTGGTGGCATTTTTTAGCTTACCTAATCACTGTGAGGTGGTCGAGAGTGCTGTGTGTGTTTTCTCTCTCTGTTACACATCTTTCCGTTACTCTACAGCCTCCCAGGCCACCTGCACTTCCTGAACTGAGAAAGCCTCATGGAAGGAATTGCCTCACGATGTCTTCCTCATGATGTCTTTAACTAAAGTGCGAGAAGCCATGGAGGCTACAGGCTGCCACAGGGATTACTGTACAATGACAGGCAGAACACTCATGCACACTCCTCAGCCACCTCATAAGTAAGGTAAGCCCAAGAACCGCAAACCCAACCCATGAGAATTTCTCCAAAATTTCTCCCCCTTTGCATTTCTTTTTGAAAACAATCTCTTTTCTATAAAATTGAATGAGAATGGTCCAAAAGAATGTGGGAGAAATCTTTGGCACAGCACTAGTCATGATGCTGTGTCTGGACATACCCAAGCCCAATATGCCCACCTTCTTCTAGGGATGGACAAAAGTCCCTTACCTGGTCCCGCAGCTTGCTTCGTGGTGGGGGGGAGGCGCTCCGTCCCTCCCCCTGAAATTCTGGGCAGGGTGGGAGGTGCCCCATCCCTCCCTGCCGAAATTCTGGCCGGGGGGGAGGCGCCCCATCCCTCCCCGCCGAAATTCTGGCCGGGGGGGAGGCACCCCATCCCTCCAGCCGAAATTCTGGCTGGGGGGGAGGCGCCCTGTCCCTCCGGCCGCAAATCTCGTCTCCTGCCGGGACACAAATGGCGGCGGCTATAGCCGCCGCTGTTTGCATCCCTGCATTCAGCCGTGATAGGCTACATAAATCCTTACATAGCCTATCATGGCTGACTTTGGGGGGGGGAAAGCGTGTATGCAAATGGCGGCACCCATGGGCGCCACCATTTGCATTCCTTATTTGGGCACGTGTAGTCTACATAAACATTTACGTAGACTACGGCGAAAATAAGGGCAACACCGTGATAGGCTATGTATCTAGCCGTGATAGGCTATGTAAATCTTTATGTAGCCTATCATGTTTGTTGTTGTTGTTTTTTTTACTTGGAAATGGTGGCGGCGGCAGCTGGTCGGAAGACCGGCCGCCACTGCCGCCGCCGCCGAACCACCACTGAACCGCCGCTGGGAGCTGCTGCCGCCAGGGACATTCGACAAAGGTAAGTCCCATTCCAGAGGGTGGCGGGGGGGGGGTGGCGGACTGTTTTTCCACCAATTTTGGGGGGCCGAATGCATTGGCATTCAGCCTCCCGGAGATTCATGGAGAAATTCTCCGACATCCCTACCTTCTTCAGGGGACTGGTTGCAAAGGCTGCCACTCTGTGCCACCACTTTGCATGACAGGGGGAAGAATCAGGCTTATCTAGGCATTGATAATGCAGCGCTATATCATATGCCATGTGCCTGCAAAAGAAACACCAATGCATGAGAATGTCATTTTTAAATATAGCTTCAAATTGCAAATGCCATAATGCACTGGAAAAGCAAGGATAGCCAAACACGCTAGATCATAGATGGCCTCAAATTCAAGTTGACAATTTGAGAAGAAAGGATACATCCATTCACAGATTCATGGTGCAATTAAGGATGTATGAGAATTTCATTTTTGCTTGTAGAATATTCAAGCATGCCCTGTTCAGAGTCCTGAACATGATCACAAGCCTGTGCCCACTGAAAATATTCGCAAAACACCGGACAGGTGCTCATGCTCGATTTGCGCAACTTTCCCAGTTCAATTTTGTGCACATTTCCTAATTTGCACAAATTTCACCCTGCAGACAGAAAGCCCTGCCTTAGTTTATGGGGAAAAGTTGAGCAAATTAGGAAATATGTACAAATGTGGGGAAATTTGCACAAATGTCATGTTCCATTGGTGCTTAATTTGTGCAATTTTCCCAGACATGAACAGGAATTGGACATGAGATAAGCAGTAAGATGAAGTTTAAAGAATCCCAGCCATCTTGAGCATTGCTTGTTTGCCCATCCCTAGCTGGAACTCAGTAATTTTAGACCCTGGACAATGGTCTAATGGGAAATCCCCTTTAGACCAGAGTTATTGGAGGAATCCGTTTGGGACGATGGAGCTTGGTGAGTTTCCACCCACTCGGCTCTATGGACTCCACCTCACCTCAGTGTGAGCTGGCCTGAAGTGGCGCATACCAAGTTGGGCCAGCTTGCTGATTTTTCCTTTTTTATTTGTGCAAAATTGCATCCATAAGTAGCGTGATTTGTGCAAAATTGTGGGCATGAATGGTCTAATTTGTGCACTTTATACCATTTATGCTCGCTTTTTTGTCCAAATCACACTATTTACGGCTATGATTTGCGTAAAATCACAGCCCAAATATCTTAAGTTGTGCAAAATCACAGCCATAAATATCGTGATTTGCACAAATTATAAAAACACAGTATTGTGATTTGCACAAATTATAAAACACAATAAAGTTCCTGGCTTTCAGGAACTAACCTGCAGCTCAGCTCTCAACAGCAAGCCAAGTTTGGGGTGTCACAGGAATCTGTTGGGCCCCCAAAGGTCCAGGGTCCTCCACAGCAGACAACCCTGCTTTAGATTGTACTGTGTATTATTTCAGTTGTGACCCACACAACAAGAACTTCTCTCCGCCCCACCCTACAAACTTCCATTTAATGCTTTAAAACTCCTTCTACATTCCTGAAGAAGAAAACTTTTTCCAACCCTGATTAAAAACAAAACACTGAGCATGTGCAGTTTTGTATTTGAAACTCACTTAAATCATAGTACCATCACGACTGCATGAATACAAAGGAGGCTGCTTCTGTATCTGCTGGGTGGTCATTTGGGATGGGGTGGGGGTGAGCTTTGATCCCATGGTCCAGCCATAGCTGCACCACTGCACAGATTAACATGAATATAAGTTCAGAAACGGATCTGACAAATTCATTGTGAAGAAAGAAGGAAATGGAGTTAATAACAGAATTCCTCTGGTAAGTTTTGCACAACCTTAGTTGTGTATGAAAAGTAGGGATGGCGGAGAATTCTGCGATGGATTTCAGTGAGGCTGAATGCACTGGCATTTGGCCCCCTGAAACCCGTGGCAGAATGGCCTCCCCCCTGCCCCCCCCGCGGATTCCCCCCCAGGACGAAGCTTACCTGGGGTGGATGTTCTGGCGGTGGCGGCTCCAGTGGTGGCTCCGGGGGTGGCAGCTGGTCTCTCAGCTGGCTGCTGAGGACTCAAATGGCGGCTGCCATAGTGGCTGCCATTTGTGTCCAGCCAGGCTGCCGTGATAGGCTACGTAAGTATTTACGTAGCCTATCCTGGCAAAGGCAGCCACGCAAATGGCGGCCACCACGCCATTTGCGTAGCTGCCTTTGCCGTGATAGGCTATATAAATACTTACGTAGCCTATCACGGTAAGGGAAAAAAAAACAAAACGGCATACGCAAATGGCGGCGGCTATGGTGACCGCTATTTGCATTCTGTTTTTTTCATTGTTTTAGCCTACATAAATATTTACGTAAGCTATTACAGCGAAAGAAAGAGGAACACAAATAGCGTAGTGGGCGCCATTTGCGTTCCCCTTTCTTTCTCCATAATAGCTTACATAAATATTTACATAGGCTAAAATGGCGGGGGGAGGGAAAGGAACGCAAATAGCGCCCACTACGCTATTTGCGTTCCCCTGTTTTTTGCCGTAATAGCTTACGTAAATATTTACGTTGGCTAAAACAGCGAAAAAAAGGGAATGCAAATGGCGGCCACCGTAGCCACCGCCATTTGTGTTCGCTGTTTTTTTTTTTTTCCGGAAGGCTGCCCAGCGGCCAGATGTCTGGCTGCGGGTGGCCCCAGCAGGTGGCTCTGCGGAATCTCTGCGGAGCGGAGCTGGCCAGATTAGGATTTTGGGTGGAGGTGCAGAGCACCTCCCCCCCACCACAAATCACCCCATTGAAAAGGTAAGTGACTTTCGTACATCCCTAATGAAAAGGCAATGTTTCTTGGGAACATTTAAAGTGCATTTGCATTTCTGACTGAGTTGATTTCTCTGTTGGCAGCTCTTTTTCTACCTTGACAGGCATCATCAATATTTGGAAGCAAGAACATTTATCCCCAAAGCCCTCCCCTGGCCCAAGGCAATTTTAAAGTATTCCCATCAGTATTAAAACATTTTGGAAACGTTTTGGAAGAGCACCTAAATTGAAAAAGCAAATGTAAAATCAAAGTGTCCATTTTTTATTCCTTCTGCTCCTTTTCTATAATTTTTGGGGGTCCATAAATTACAGACAATGAAGAATAAGGACTGGAATAAAATGCACCATTAATCTAAAGAGTGACTAAGCAGATAAGTACAACAATCTCAAGGCTTTAATTTTCTATAATCTAAGGTGGCCCCAGTAAATTTAGGGCATGTCAACCAATGAATATTTTCTTAAATTA
Source organism: Heloderma suspectum (assembly GCF_057233095.1). Taxonomy (NCBI): domain Eukaryota; kingdom Metazoa; phylum Chordata; class Lepidosauria; order Squamata; family Helodermatidae; genus Heloderma; species Heloderma suspectum. The sequence continues at coordinate 213,197,342 of NC_139462.1, forward strand.
CTCTTTCCTATTTTAATGATTAAGTGTGCAGTCCTCTTGATTGCATCCTCAACGATCAGAAGCCCATGAACTTGGGAGCTTCTGATCATCCAGTGTATGATGGGAGGAGCGGCGGAGACGATCTTCACCTGCCCATCCTCCTGCCCTGCATTTTTCACTACATGGTTTTTAGCCGATCTAGCAACAGCATTTCAAAGGGTGAGCAAAGGAGGCTGGAAGAAGGTCAGAATACATTGCATCCTGGACTCTCCAGTTTCCTCCCATCCCCAGCCACCAGAACACCCCCTTTTCCTGCTCTCCAAGGTAGATTTTCCAACACTGGAGGGCAGCTGGATTGGTTCTTTCTGCACTGGCTGTAAAGGTGCAGGGGAGGTGTGGTCAGATCTCCAATTCACTCTCCCAAGGTTGGAGCACTATCTCTGATGTCAGGGGGGGGGAATCCCCACTATCCTATGCCCCCCACCAGACAATGGTCTTACTACCCTCACCAGTAATCCAGCTGACAGACCACAGAAGCAGCATATGTTCTACAATGCTGGTGGAGAAGTAGGCATGCCAGCAGGATGACATCTATGCCACCAGAAGTCCCACAGCCTGCCGGCAGAAATCTCCATTAGCATAGTGTATGCCCCGGCCATGGGCTGCTAAGATTTGGAGGTGCTGAGATAATGATAAGCCAGACCCAGGTTTGCTCACAAGGAGCCTTTATTGAGTACTTACAGCACACAAGTGTACCCAATGGTTGGATCAGACAGCTTCTCTGAACCCAGAGCCATGGGGTACAATGGGTTTTATACCAAACATGTCAGGAGTGAGGCAGCATGACAGCAGCAAGCGTTAATTAGAGTTCATTCCCAGCATAACAGTACTTGTTCAGAAGGAAAACAATCAGAACTTTCCCAGCACAGCCACCTGTAACTCAGCACAACCATAGCCTCATTTCTCAAGCACATCCTAGGCCCTGATAAGATACTAGCCTTCATTAGCATGGAATGGGCAGAGGCCACGCTATCGACCTTTGACTCATCACACATGCTCAGAGGCCCACTAGCAAGGAAATTGCACTAATAATGAACCTAAGCCAAGAGGTATGGATCTCTAGCCCCCTCTAAATCTACAGGTGACTTGGTTACAGGCCTGGGGCCAATACATTTAAGTGATCCACCAGCACAGCAGGGGGTAACAGGGTGTTCTGGATACATGCTGGGCATTGACACAAAGTTGCCACATCATGAGCCCCATTATTTCCCTGGCACGCCCCGGGAACTGGCATGAATCTCTGCCAGCCCTGGAGCTGATGTCTTTAATTCCCTCCCACTACAGTCAATGGGAGGATAAGAGAAGATCTGCCTCCCACCTCCTATCTTGCCCATGGTGAAACAGCAGGGCACAAGATGTGGAATTTGCTGTACTGCCAGATCTCCCAGATTGTTCTGTGTGTGTGTGTGGGGGGGGGGTTGATCTCATAAGTTTATTGTATTTTTTGTGTTTTTAATCTGAAAGCCACCTTGAGGAACATTTGGGGATTGAAAAGTGGGCCAGAAAAGTTCTAAAATTAAAGAAACAAAAATGATAACATTTACTAGTGCTCAATTTCCCAGCAACAGACATCCCTAAGTAGAAGTGGATGTGGGTCACTTTTATTCAAATCTTTGGTCCACTCTGGGATTTATTGGATGGCCCAGGACAGTGGGTGAGTTTACCCTCTCATCAATTTTAGTTATCCCTCTCTAAAATGGACTGACCTCACAGGACATTTCAAAAGATGAATGAGTTGCTGATTGAAAGCACTTTGTATATGAACATGCTACATATGGGAATAATTATTAGCATTATTATTAACATCAATGTATTCTGGCTCAGGATGAACTTCTCTCTCTCTCCCTCTCTCCCCCCCGCACCTCGGTTCCTTGTTAAAATGGTTTCTTAATTTGTGGCTCCTTCAGATGTTTTGAGGGTGTCTGAATAGCTTCCCTCAGCCACATCGGGAGCATACGTTGACTGAGTGGCAGGAAAAATCAACAGCAAGAAAATATCAGGCCATCGCCCTTCCCCTTAAAAGAATTAAAAAAAAATATCCATATCAAAAAAAGACTCATGAGTAGGGGTGCACGAAAGTCACTTACCTGGTCTCGCAGCTTTCTTCGTGGTGGAGGGGAGGCGCTTCGCTGCTCCCCCTGAAGTTCAGGCCGGGGGGGGAGGCTTCCCTCCTCGCCCGGCCAAAATTCAGGCTGGGGGGGAGGCTTCCCGCCTCGCCTGGCCGAAATTCAGGCCGGGGAGAAGCGCCCCGTCTCCCCGGCCGCGAACTTCAAAAGAAAAAAAAAACGCCCCTGTGATAGGCTACGTAACGATTAACGTAGCCTATCACGGCTAGATCTGCAAAGTCAGCCGTGATAGGCTACGTTAATCGTCACGTAGCCTATCATGGGTGACTTAGAAAAAAAAAAAAGTGCGTACGCAAATGGCGGCCCCCATAGGGAGCCGTCATTCGCATTCCTTATTTGGTCCCTGTAGTCTACGTAAAGATTTACATAGACTACGGCGAAAATAAGGGCAATGCTATTTGCGTTGTCCTTATTTTCACCGTAGTCTACGTAAATCTTTATGTGGATTTGTGCCTGAGTAAAGGCCTGGATGTGCCTGATCTTGTCTGATCTTGGAAGCTAAGCAGGGTCAGCCCTGGTTAGTACTTGGATGGGAGACTGCCTGCATTGAGTAGGGGGTTGGACTCGATGGTCTTGTAGGCCCCTTCCAACCCTTTGATTCTATGATCTAATAATTAGGGCTCAACTGGCAAAAAGGGACAAATAGGAATATTAATGAAGCCAGAACAAGTAATTCCCATGCAATTCTCTGAATTTGGTGCTCGTTCCATATTTGAGATGGGCAGGGCTTAGTTAATATGTTTCCATTGCACTCCCTCCCACCCCTCCCCTTTGTATTGTCCTGTCTCCTTCTGGGCCTAGTCTGAGCAGTGGAGGTTGATGGGTCCAATGTCAGTGTGGTGGTGAATCAGCTCCGGGTTTCAGCCAGAATCAGTCAGAACTCTGAAGGAGCTACCCAAGGGGTTTCTCAGCCTCCACTGAATCTGAGCCTGACCCCTCAGTAGGGGTGTACAAAACCCTGCTTACCTGGCTCTGCCAGGTTCCACAGGTGGGGGGAGGCAATCCGTTCCTCCCCCTGGAATCCTCGATGGGGGGGAGGCGATCCATTCCTTCCCCTCGGAATCCGGCCCGGCCTGCTCCACTCCATGGCCAGGCCATGGAGCTGCCAGCTGGGCCAACCCACAGCGGGGCCTCCAGCTGCTGCCGGGCTGGTGTGGACGCAAATGGCGTCCTGAGTAGGGGATGCCATTTGCATCCCTATGGTAGCCTGTGATAGGCTACGTAAATATTTACGTAGCCTATCATAGCTAAAGCAGGGACGCAAATGGAATCCCCTATGCCATTTGCATTCCTGTTTTATCCGTGATAGGCTATGTAAATATTTACGTAGCCTATCATGGCTAAAACAGGAATGCAAATGGCATAGGGGACGCCATTTGCATCCCTGCTTTAGCCGTGAAAGGCTACGTAAATATTTACGTAGCCTATCATAGGTTACCATTAGGGATGTACGAAAGGGACTTACCTTGTCCTGCAGCTTGCTTCGCGGTGGGGGGGGAGGCGCTTTGCTTCTCCCCCCGAAGTTCAGGCGAGGGGGGGAGGCATCCTGCCTCGCCCAGCCAAAATTCAGGCCGGGGGGGGAGGCACCCCACGTCGTCTGGCTGAAATTCAGGCCGGGGAGAAGCGCCCCGTCTCCCCGGCCGCGAAAGAAAAAGTGAAAAAAAACAACAACCCATGATAGGCTAAGTAACGATTAACGTAGCCTATCATGGCTAGATTTCCAAAGTCAGCCGTGATAGGCTACATTAATCGTCATGTAGCCTATCACGGGTGACTTTGGGGGAAAAAAAAGCGCGTATGCAAATGGCGGCGGCCCATGGGCACCGCCATTTGCATTCCTTATTTTGGCACGTCTAGTCTACGTAAAGATTTACGTAGACTACGGTGAAAATAAGGACACGCAATTTGCGTTGACCTTATTTTCACTGTAGTCTACATAAATCTTTACGTAGACTACAGGGACCAAATAAGGAACGCGAATGGCAGCTCCCTATGGGGGCCGCCATTTGCGTACGCGCCTTTTTTTTTCCAAAGTCACCCGTGATAGGCTATGTGACAATTAACGTAGCCTATCACGGCTGACTTTGGAGATCTAGCCGTGATAGGCTACGTTAATCGTTACGTAGCCTATCACGGGTTTTTTTTTTACTGCACTTGTAATGGCGGCGGTGGCGGCAGCCTGTCAAAAGACCGGCTGCTGCCCCCGCCCCTGACAAAGACCCGACGAACCGCCGCCGGGACCCGCTGCCAGGAGGGACATTCGTGAAAGGTAAGTCCCATCCCTGGGGGGTGGCGGGGGGGTGGCGGAGAATTTCACAGCCGATTTCTGGGGGCTGAATGCGTTGGTACTTGGCCCCCTGAAGTTTCGGGGAGAAATTCTCCCCCATCCCTACATTTGCGTCTGCAGCAGCCTGGCAGCAGCCAGAGCCTCCGCCGGAGCCGAAGCCGCAGCTGGAGCTGCAGCCAGGTAGGCTCCGTTTTGCGGGCTTTCGCAGGGTGGAGGGGCGGGGGGCTCCGTTCCGCCATGGATTCTGGGGGAGTGAATTCACTGGAATTCAGCCCCCCTGGGATCCATGGCAGAATTCTCTAACATCCCTACCTCTCAGAGGGATCAGCCAAGGAACATGGTGGTTACTGTTGCTTCTCCCAAAGCCAGTTGCAGAATCTACTTATATTCACATAAATGGTAGTGCTTGTGCAACCTCTATAGAACTATACCATCTATATTTCTGCCATCACTATGGAAAAGTGCATCCATATGCATGTTTACTTGAAACACTGGAGTCTGATGGCTCCGATTTCAGTGGGACTGTGAATCCATTCTGGGTTTCAATCAGAATCATTCAGAACACTAAAGGACCAATCCACAGTGCTGAAACCCATCTCCAAAATGGATTCACAGCCCCACCAAAATCAGAGCCAACAGCCTCCACTGACTTTAAAGTAGGGCTCAGTGTGTTCAATGGAACTTCCTCCCCAGTAACTTTGCAATCCCATGCATGTCTACTTAGAAGGAAGCCCAATTAAATTAAATGAGACTTACTCCCAGGTAAGTGGGAATAGGATTGCTGCCTTAGTGTGTTTAGGACTGCAGCTCTCATCAAGGCAGCTTCCAGTAAATAAAGTGAAAGATATTTCCCACTCAAACCTACTAATCTCTTCTTCCCATAATCTGGTTCCTCTAGTATGTAGCTTCTGTATATTTCCCTGCCAAGCATCTGTATAATCAGTCCTTAGGGAGGAGAGAAATCAATTAGTTCACTACACTTTTCCTATATTAATTATTGCCTGTACTTAAAGTGCATGTTAACTCTTAAGCATGTTAACTCAGAAGTAGGGGTGCACGAAAGTCACTTACCTGGTCTCGCAGCTTTTCGCGGTGGAGGGGAGGCGCTTTGCTGCTCTCCCCCCGAAGTTCAGCCCGGGGGGGGAGGCTTCCTGCCTCGCCCGGCGTAAATTCAGGCTGGGGGGGAGGCTTCCCACCTTGCCCAGCCGAAATTCAGGCCGGGGAGGAGGCGCCTCGCCTCGCCCAGCCGCGAACTAAAAAGTTAAAAAAAAACACGCCCCCGTGATAGGCTACGTGACGATTAACGTAGTCTATCACGGCTAGATCTGCAAAGTCAGCCATGATAGGCTACGTAAATCGTCCCGTAGCCTATCACGGGTGACTTTAAAAAAAAAAAGCGCGTACGCAAATGGCGGCCCCCATAGGGAGCCACAATTCGCGTTCCTTATTTGGTCGCTGTAGTCTATGTAAATCTTTATGTAGACTATGGCGAAAATAAGGGCAACGCAAATAGCGTTGCCCTTATTTTCTCCGTAGTCTACGTAATCTTTACGTAGACTACAGCGACCAAATAAGGAATGTGAATGGCGGCTCCCTATGGGGGCTGCCATTAGCCGTACGCGCTTTTTTTTTTTTAAAGTCACCCGTGATAGGCTACGTGACGATTTATATAGCCTATCACGGCTGACTTTGCAAATCTAGCCGTGATAAGCTACGTTAGTCGTCACATAGCCTATCACGGGGGCGTTGTTTTTTTTTTAGTTTTATTGGAATGGCGGCGGTGGCAGCCGGTCAAAAGATGAGCTGCCGCCCCCGCCCCTGACGAAGACCCGATGAACCGCCACCGGGACCCACCGCCGGGAGGGACATTTGGGAAAGGTAAGCCCCATCCCGGGGGGGGGGGGTGCGGGGGCGGGTGTGTGTGGAGAATTTCTCCCCGAAACTTGTTGGGGGGGCCGAACACGTTGGCGCTCGGCCCCCTGAAGTTTCGGGGAGAAATTCTCTGCCAACCCTACTCAGAAGTAGGGATGGGCAAGCTTGCTGCGGCTTGCCCTGTGTGCTGCTTGCTGGACCCCCTGCTGTCTGTATGACCCTGTCCGTTGCATGTGCTGAGCTGCTGGATGGTTTGCGGGCACTTGGCAAGTGGTGTGAGGCATCCTGATGCTCTGGCGGCTGCTATTTTGCGCAAAATGGCAGCTAGGCTTTTCCTGCAAATTCGCCATTTTGAAGAAGGGTGGTTGTAAATAAGGCCATTTACTCAAAATTACAGGCGTAAATGGACCATGAGGCATTGAGAGGTGAGACCATGTAGGATTGAGAGGTGGCTCAGACAGGAATCCCATTGCCGCGCACCAACCCCTCATTCTCTCCTTGCAAGGTGGCCGCAAGGGTTGGCGGGTGGTGGAAAACTGCTAGCTTGCCAAACTCGGCGTGTACAAATTCGGGCAGCCTCAGGGGTCCACAAGCTGGGATCCAGGGAAATGCTGGTGGTAATCCACAGGTGGTAATCCACTGAGCTGGTGGTAATCCACTGAGCTTCAAGCCCCAACCGGACACCCAAGCCATCCCTACTCAGAAGTGGGTCCCAATTTCAGTAAAAACCTACATAAAGTGATAGCAATTTTCAGTTGTCTTTTCAAAGAAGAACTCCCTCAGATATAGATACCCAATGACTCTCTCTCTCTCCCTCATATAAATTTATTTATGTTATTTTATTAAATTTATTAATTGCCCATCTGGCTAGTCACCCAGCCACTCCATTTGCATAGCCACCACCATTTGCGTTCCTGTTTTTTTTGCTGTGATAGGCTACATAAATATTTACGTAGCCTATCATGGTAAAAAAACAGGGGGGCAAATGGCATAGCGGCCACCATTTGCACCCCTGTCTTTCGCTGTGATAGGCTACGTAAATATTTACGTAGCCTATCACAGCCAAAAACATGAACGCAAATGGCGGTCGCTGTAGCCGCCGCCATTTGCATCCACAGGCTCCACCTGCGAATGTACCCAGCCGGCGGCTCCGTGGAGTTGCCATGGAGCAGAGCCGGTTGGGTTAGGATTTCAGGGGGAAGTGCAGAGCGCCTCCCCCCCACCGCAAATCACCCCTGTGAAAAGGTAAGTGACTTTTGTACATCCCTAGGTTATACACAGATGCCAGAAGAGGGATAATATAAGGCATCTTCATATGATCCACATATAAAGGGAAATCCTAGGGCTGGGGATGTTGGAGAAATCCACAAAGGAACCAAATGAGTTTGGATTTTTACGAATCTGACTTGCAGATTTCACAGTGTACCAGATTTCCCCCTGTTGGGTGGATTCTGCAGACTTGCAGATGATTTTTTTTTAATCTTCAGGAAATTTGCACAAAATTCATCTTAGAAAAATATGCAAAATATGCAAAACTGGCCAAAAGTGAATATTTCCCCCATAGGGATTGGACTTGATGGTCTTGTAGCCCCCTTCTAGCACTACTATTCTATGATTGTAGGCTAAAGTGAAAATGCACATTTTGGGAGGGATTTGCACATTTTGTTGGAATTTCTGCAAATTTGGAAACTCAAAGAAAATCAGTTCTGTCAATGGGCAGATGAAAGAACGAAAAGTGTCTGACTAGGGATGGACGAAAGGGACTTATCTCGTCCCTCAGCTTGCTTCACGGTGGGGGGGAGGCGCTTCGGTTCTCCCCCCGAAGTTCAGGTGAGGGGGGAGGCGCCCCGCCTCGCCTGGCCGAAATTCAGGCCGGGGGGGAGGCGCCCCATCCCTCGCCGGCGAAATTCAGGCTGGGTAGGAGCGCCCCATCTACCCAGCCGTGAAAAAAAAAGTAAAAACAAAACAAAACACACACATCCATGATAGGCTACGTAACGATTTATGTAGCGTATCACGGCTAGATTTCCAAAGTCAGCCGTGATAGGCTATGTAAATCGTCACGTAGCCTATCATGGGTGACTTTGAAAAAAAAAAGTGCATACGCAAATTGCGGCTCCCATGGGGACCGCCATTTGCGTTCCTTATTTTGGTACGTCTAGTCTACGTAAAGATTTACATAGACTACGGCGAAAATAAGGGCAATGCAAATAGTGTTCCCTTATTTTCGCTGTAGTCTACGTAAATGTTTACGTAGACTAGACATGCCAAAATAAGGAACGTAAATGGCGGCGCCCCATGGGCGCCGACATTTACGTATGCGCTTTTTTTTTTTTTTCAAAGTCACCCGTGATAGGCTACGTGACGATTTACGTAGCCTATCACGGCTGACTTTGGAAATCTAGCCATGATAGGCTACATAAATTGTTACGTAGCCTATCACGGGTGTGGTGTTGTTTTTTTTTACTTTACTTTTTTTTTTGCAATGGTGGCGGCGGCAGCCGGTCGGGAGACCGGCCGCTGCCTCTGCCCCGACGAAACGCTGCTGAACCACCGCCGGGACCCGCCGCCAAGAGGGACATTTGCCGAAGGTAAGTCCCATCCCGGGGGGGGCGGGGGGCCGGAGGAGAATTTCCCCAACACTTTCAGGGGGCCGAATGCATCGGCACTCGGCCTCCCGAAGATTCGTGGAGAAATTCTCTGCCAACCCTATGCCTGACCACCACCACCCCAAACACAGACAGAATTGATTTTACACAATCTATACTTCTTCTACCTAGGACACCATGAGAATCCAATAGCTTCTCTCTCTGGCAAGAGGAATCAAGAAAAGTAGCTAGAAATTCCTCAACTACTATACTGCTTTCAGAAAGGAACAAAGTGAAAAAAATTGAGCAAGAAGGATGCATTTATATTACAGTCATTCTCCTTCCCTTGGTTCTCCTGGATGTAAATAATATGACTACTCTGCAGCACAATATTAAGCTGTTTTGAAAGTGTGCATTGAAGTTCATTAAATTATTCATTTAATCATTATTGATCTCAGATGAATTAGGAAATGGTGTGCTTTAAAAGAGCTGAGAGTTATTCATCTTTGATTTTAATCTTGGAGGAAGCTGAGTTACATGTTACTAATTTAAAAGTACAAACCGAGCACAATAGGCAATTTTCTCGCAAAATGTTTAGCAACATAAATTACAGATGTGGTTATGCTCAGATTGGTTCAGTAACTAACAGCCAGATAGTGGCATTTGTGTGACAACATCAGCTGGAGGGTGGTACAAAATCAGCTGTCTAGTTTGCCATAGAAATAGCCCCAGGAAGATATACTTAGCTATAGATATGCAAGTGAAAAAATGCACACACCGTTCATTAACTATGAGTGGTGTATGTATGTTTGATTCAACAGCTTTTTTGTGTGTGTGGGGGGAAGTGTATGGAAGTCGTTATTGGGAAAGGATTTCCCCCCACACTTCTGTTTATCTTACCAAGAAAAACAGGCATTTAAATGAATGTATATCAGAATAAATACTTATGTAGCCTATCACGGTCTCCGCAGGGATGCAAATGGCGTCCCTGTGTTAGCTGTGATAGGCTATGTACGTATTTACATAGCCTATCATGGCCTAAATGGGGAACTGAATGGCGGCCGCAGAAGCGGCCGCCATTCACAAAGCAGCGCGAATTGCACGAGGTAAGTGCTCCATTTTGCGCGCCTTTTGCGGGGTGGTGGGGCAGGGGGCTTCGTTCTGCCAAGGATTTCGGGGGGCCAAATGCACTGGCATTCAGCTTCACTGAGATCCGTGGTGGAATTCTCTGACTTCCCTAGTATAATCTAGGGATGGACAGAACTGTCTAGGGATGTCAGAGAAATCCACAACACATTGAAATGACATTGGATTTCTATGAATCCGACCTGCAGAATCCTGGCTTTTCCTGAGTCGTGCAGATTCTGCAAACTTGTGGGCTATTTATTTGTTGCCTTTCCAAAACGTTACACAAATTTGGTCATACAAAATTATGAAAATTGCTGCAAAATACACCAACGTATATGCCATATTTTAAATGAAAAACACAGTGTTTTACATATCTCTGATTTACCTTCAGCCTCAACTGTGTAGCAATCGGTGAGAGGCGTTGCCCTCTGCTCACTGATTTTAAGCCAAGGAAAAAAAATACACAAAATTGTACTCACCAGTGAAAATTCTGTAAATTGTGGCATTTAGGGGGCATATTTTTCCCAAAGGCAGGGGGATGAATCTATTAATGAGGGGACAACAGAGGGGACAACAGTGCCTGACAATCTGCAAAACACAGATGGATTAAACACAATCAGCACATCCCTAAATCTGTCACTTTTGTTCTCTCTCACACTCAAACTTCTTGAACCTCAAGTTCTTCCTATCCCATTTATGGCAAAAAACCAACCTGAATGAAATTTGCACCCATCTCCACCAGCCAAATTCAATATGTATAGCTATTCCCAGCATGGGAAGGATTAGGTTGCACCTGCTTGTCATGTACCTGTTAAAGATGCAGAACCTGTTAGAAAAAGAGGTGGCAAGCCTAATTGGATGCCAGAAACATAGCTGATTACACAGGGATTCAAACCCAGGCTTTTAAGATCCAAGTACTCAAAGCCCTTGGATGAATCTGTCAGTTCAACTTTCTCCCACCCCACTTTTTCTTTCTATTTCTCAAGTTCTCTCCAGCATGTTTATGAAGAAATTTGTGAATTTTGTTTAAGTTATTATTTTTAAAATGACCTGAACCATCTTCTCACCTAGTATAATGAACCTGTGGAGGGGGGAGGGGGATTATGCTGACGGTCCCTGCCCCCACATTTAGACATGTGCAGGACACGGAATAATGGGTTCAAGTTACAGGAAGCCAGTTTCCGGCTGAACATCAGGAAAAACTTCCTGACTGTTAGAGCAATACGACAATGGAACCAATTGCCTAGGGATGTGGTGGGCTCTCCCACACTGGAGGCATTCAAGACGAGGCTGGACAGCCATCTGTCAGGGATGCTCTGACTTGGATTCCTGCATTGAGCAGGGGGATGGACTCGACGGCCTTGTAGGCCCCTTCCAACCCTACTATTCTATGACTCTATGATTCTACATTTATCCAAAACGGTAAACAGGGCCTCTGCCTGCACAAACTGTATGCATATAGACTCTCTCAGTGGGACCAGCAGTGATGTAGTGGTAAAATAGGAAGTGCTGGAACATGTTATGACAGTCCCCATAGCCACACCTTCAAGGAGAGTCCCACAGTACAAGCAGCTTTGTTGATCCATATCAACAGACCTGTTCTCGCAGTTTTCATCTCCACTAGGAGCAGATAGGGATGCACGGACTGTGTAAAATCTGCTCTGTCTGTGTTTTGAGGATTACCAGGTGCCTTTTGTTCCATCGTCTGCCCACAGACGGATGTGGATGATTTTTTTCCGTTATGCAGAACAATCCGCAAATAATTACGTACAAATTTATATGATTTACTTCAGTACGTAACGATTAGCATATTGTCCCCCATTCCATTCAACATTTCCTCAGCAGAAATGTACGTATTTTCCAACAAATATATCTGTGTAAATTTCGGGAATGTAAAAACAAACAAACAAAATCTTCTGAAAGCCCACGGACTCCATGCGGCCTGAGGGGGTCGCTCCGCAGAGGATTCCGCAGGTTGGATTCTTAGAAATCTGAGCTCATTTTAGTCCATCTTGAATTTCTCCAGCATCCCCAGGAACAGGTCTTTTGTAACGCTGATGGGTCTTAATTGCCCATTCTGGATCAAGACACTGCAAAATGCATTGCATTCCACCAAGGGACAATATATTGTTGCTGGGGAAATTCATTCCCCCCACCCGGCAATGGCGATGAGGCTTTCCCAGAGAATAGGGAGTTCTGAGGGAGGGAGTGGTGGGCGACATCTGCATCTCTGCTAGCAAAATGTGCGGCATCCCTGCAGGCCCTGGCTCCACTACACCACTGGCAACCAGGGACCTGCCCATTGCATGTACAACTTGTACACCTGAATGCTATTTGGACACAATGTCAAATTCAACAGATGGAGGTGGCCAATGTAACTCCAGGCCTCCTCCTATCTCTGCCCTGAAATCCCAACTTTTTTCTATACACTTAACCAAATAACTGTCAGTTCCCTTTGGACGCTGATGTATCCATGTACTTATCCTTTATGTCTTTGTAATAAACTGCATACTCAGTTCCCCTGAGCTCTGTCTTGTTTTCTCTCCACTCTTTCCTAAGGATGTCGGAGGAACAGGGATGTACATAAGTCACTTACCTTTTCGAAGGGTGACATTTACGGTGGGGGGGAGGCGCTCCATCCCTCCCCTCGAAATTCTCTCCAGCTGGCTCCGTTCCGCAGGGATTCTGCAGAGCCGCAGCCGGACATCTGGCCACAAGGCAGCCTGCAGGGATGCACATGGCGGTGGCCGTAGCCATTGCGGTTTGCATCCCTGTACTTAACCGTGATAGGCTAGGTAAATATTTACGTAGCCTATCACGGCAAAGTAAAAAAAAACGCGTACGCAAATGGCGGCGGCTACGGCAGCTGCCATTTGCATTCACTATTTTTCGCCATTCTAGCCTATGTAAATATTCACGTAGGCTAGAACAGCGAAAAATAGCGAATGCAAATGGCGGCCACCATAGCTGCCGCCATTTGCGTATGCTGTGCCCAGCCGCGGCCAGCCAGGTGACCAGTCACTGCTGCCGCACCCGCTGCTGCACCCGCCGCCACACTCGCCACTGCTGCCACCCCACTGAACCCGCCGCTGCACCCGCCGCACCTGCTGTACTCGCCGCCACCCCGCCGCTGCCGCAGCTGCCGCACCCACTGCACCCGCCGCCGCTGCCACCGGCTTTAAAAGGGGGTTAGACAAATTCCTGGAGGACAAGGCTGTTAATGCCTACCATTCCTGATGGCTATATACTACATCCAGTATCAGAGGCAGTATGCCTATATACACCAGTTGCTGGGGAACATGAGCAGGAAGGTGCTGGTGCCCTCAACTCCTGCTTGTGAGTTTCCTGTGGGCAGCTGGTTGGCCACTGTGTGTACAGAATACTGGACTAGAGGGGCCTTTGGTCTGATCTAGCATGGCTCTTCTTATTTTCTTAGTTATTATTGTTTATTTGCTACATTTATATCCCACCTCTTTTCTGCAGGAACTGTCCATCAATGCTGCATGCTGTTTAGGGATGGCAGAATCCCCCCTGCCTGCCCCCCTGAGCCCCACTCATCGAGCCCCTGCTGCTGATTGCCCCCTGTCTGTGCTCAGCAAGTGGTTTGCATTCACCCCAGTGACCCCATTGAGCCCCATGGTTGTCATTTTCTGAAAAATAATATGGCGATTGCAAAAATGTGCAAAATGTGCATGAAAATGCACATTTTGTGAATGCGCATAGTTGCACATACACAAATGTGTGCATATTTGCATATGCATGAAAATGCACATTTTGTGAATGTGCATATTTGCACATACGCAAACATGTGCATTTGCAAGAACGCACATTTTCATGCATACACAAATTTGAGCATTTTTGCGATCGCCATTTTATTTTTCAAAAAATGGTGACTGTGGAGCTTGATGAAGCTGCCGGGGTGAGTTCAGGCTTCTTGCTGAGTGCAGGAGGGACTCAAGCACAGTCCAGAGACTGGCGAGCAGGGGCAGGAGCTATGTGGGTGCCCAGAGAACCCAGACAGAGGTGGATTTGCAAATCCCTAATGCTATTACCAGGCCTAGCCAGCTATTAAAAATAGGACTTAGGTGAAACTACTCACTCCTGCAGGTATCAGTCTACTTCCACATCACTTAGAAACTGGATGCATGCATAGTCCAAGGCAACTATATACCTGAACATAGATCTTAAACATTATTATTTCATTTATAATATTCATTTCTCTTGGACTTGTATCTCCTCTTAGAAAAGACATCTGCTTTTTTCTTTGTTGTGATATATCCATGTACACCTAAATGCTGATGAAATGCAATATCACTTTAGAGTAATGCACTTATCTGTGGTTTCTGAGAACATTTGGAATAAAAAGAGGTAAATTAGATATTGTAAGGAGCTTTTTCTGTTACAAGCAATGTCAAGGAAAGTTAAGTGGGAGGGGAGGGGTGGGGGAGGATATAATACAGATTTACCAATCTGGGAGTGGGGAAGAAGGGGTGAAGGAAAGGGGGATAGCTTTTTTATAAATCAAATTCCTTTAAAATGCTGACTGAGTTTCAAAATCATTTTCTGTATGAATCTATTGAGTCTTGTCTTGCTGTGCTCGAAATTGTATAGCGAGTTCTATGTGAAGTATGAAAATGGATTTGTGGCTTTAAAAAAACAAAAAACAAACCACTACTCAGTCTCAAACACAATAGTTCCAGAGAAAAGAGAGATGAAGAATAATGAATAAGGCTCAGTGCAACAGACCTGTGACTGGAGGAGATGTAAAAGTTTAGTAAACAATATTTCAAAGAGTTCAAAATGCATACCTTTTGCATCTTATCTTATGAGAAGGTTGCTCTTCATGTGAGAAGCAGATCTAATGGTGCAATCCCGTTCATGTTTACACAAAAAAATTCATGGCTGGCTTGGGAATGCTGGGAGTTGTAGGACTTGTTTTCTGTCTAAACATGCCTAGGATTGTGTGCAAAATCTGTTTAAGTATTACCAAGCCCTTGTTTGCAGGCTTGCACCTTTGGGTGAAAATTTATTATTTTCTTTCCCCTCAGCTGTAACATGCGATTTGGCTCAGCTGAGTCATCTGGAGCTAGTTAATTCCCTTGTAGCACTCTGTGGAGATAGGATCACAGGATGCTGTTTTCTATATAAATATTTTGGTCCATGTCAGCTTTGCATGTGTTCAGTCATTCGTCTGTTCTGTCCCATTTCCTGTGGTTTTCTTTTAACAACAACAACAACAACAACAACAACAACAACATCAACGCTGCATGAGTACTCACATTGAAATCACACACATTTCCCTGTAAAACATGCATGTATGCATTTCCCTCAAATACACCTTCTCTACAAATTTTCTCCTTAAAGAACTGCACCACAAAATCAGGCACTGGCTGCCTGTATGTTTCCGAGACTGATTCAAGGTGCTGGTTTTAACCTATAAAGCCTTACATGGCTTGGGACCACAGTACCTGACAGAGCGCCTCTCCTGACATGAACCTACCCATATACTATGCTCAACATCTAAGGAACTCCTCCTGCTGCCTACACCAAGGGAAGCTCAGAAGGCAGCAACAAGGGAGAGGGCCTTTTCGGTGGTGGCTCCTAAATTATGGAATTATCCCCTGACGAGGCCCGTCTGGTGCCAACATTGTTATCTTTTCGGCGCCAGGTTAAGACCTTTCTCTTATCCTAGGCATCCGGCAGTATATGATAAGTGTTTAATCGATCCTGGAATGTCTTATGGTTATGGTTGTTTGTTTTTGAGATTTTTGTTTGAAATTGTTTTAGATATATGTTTCTTTTGTGTATATTGTCTGGTCATTTGTTTTTTTATGTAAATGGTTTTTAATCTCTGTATATTGTATTTTTAATGTTTTTAATCTTTGTAAACCTTTCAGAGAGCTCTGGCTATTGAACGGTATAGAAATGTAATAAATAATAAATAATAATAATTCTGTCACAGTGGTGCAGCTGGGGCTGGACCTTGGGAGCAGTGGAGCTTGGTGGCTCTGATGTCATGGGGCAATGAATCCACTCTGGGTTTCAGTCAGAACTAGTCAGAACTCTAAAAGAGCTATCCAAGGTGCTGAACCAAATTCCAGAATATGTTCAGCACCTTGGAGAGCTCCTTTGGTGTTCTGACTGGTTCTGACTGAAACCTAAAGCAGATTCATTGCCCCACTGACATTGGAGCCACCAGCCTCCACTTCTCAGGCCCAAAGTCCAGGGCCACATGCGGCCAAAGTCCAGGGTCCTGCAGCCCAGGTGGGGCCCAAACAACCACCCACAGAGTGGTAGGTGATGAGGGCAGCAGAATCAAACTCCATTTTATTCCGATGGTCATAATGGTGCTATGATTTAAGTGAGTTTAAAATGCAAAACTGCACATGCTCAGAATACATTGGAGTCCAGCCATGTACTCAAAGTGGATTGAATATCTACAATCAAGATGGATCCTGCATTTTAATAACTTCCTTTTTTCCCCATTATTTTTTGGGGGAGGTGTTCCTAGTAGGGATGTACGAAAGTCACCTACCATTTCACGGATCTGCTTCACAGTGTGGGGGGGAGGCACTTCGTCCCTCCCCCCGGAATCCTTGATGGGGTGAAGGTGCACCATCTCTCCCCCCGGAGTCCTGCCCAGCTGGCTCGGCTCCGCTCCGCGGGGATTCCGCAGAGCTGCTGGCCGGCTCCATCTGCAGCCGGACATCCGGCCGCTGGGCAGCAGGGACGTAAATGGCGGTGGCCGTAGCCACCGCTGTTTGCGTCCCTGTACTTAACCATGATAGGGTACGCAAATATTTACATAGCCTATCACGGCAAAGTAAAAAAAAGTGTACGCAAATGGCGGCGGCTACGGCGGCTGCCATTTGCGTTCGCTATTTTTCTCCGCTCTAGCCTATGTAAATATTCATGTAGGCTAGAACGGTGAAAAATAGCGAATGCAAATGGCGGCTGCTGTAGCCGCCGCCATTTGCATACTCTGCACCCGGCCGTGGCTGGCCAGGAGACCAGTCGCCGCTGCCACACCCGCTGCCCCACCGCCCCCGCCACCACTGCACCTGCCGCCGCCACACCCGTCACCGCCACCCCACCGCCCCCGCTGCCACTGCCGCCGCCGCACCTGCCGCCGCCCTGCTGCACCCACCGCACACACCGCTGCACCCGCACCCACCTGACACCGCCGCACCCGCTGCCGAATCCGCCGCCGCCACACCAGCCATGGCCACTACGCCATTTGCATCCCTATAGCCTATCACGATCTAGCAGGGATGCAAATGGTGGCCGCATAGCAGCCACCATTTGGGGCCGCAGCCTAGCTGCAGCTGGAAGTCTGGCTGTGGCTGGCCCCGGCCAGGGGCTCCGTGGCCTTGCCGTGGAGCAGAGCTGGCGGGGAGGATTCTGGGGGGAGGGACCCATCACCTCCGCACCCACCATGGAGTCCCAGACAGAACAGGGTGAGTATTCTGAACACCCCTAGTTTTTTCCCAAATTTGTGCGAATTCACATTTGCACAAATTCACATTTATGCAAATTCTCACTTGCCAAAATGCGCAAATCCCCCAAATGCACAAATCCCCCCAGAATGTGTATTCTCATGCTTTAGCCTATGGGGGAAATGCACAGTTCTGGCCAGTGTTTTTTGTTCTACATATTTTTCTAACACTAAAATTTGCATAAAATCCTGGGAAGTATCAAAATGGTCCACAAGCCCACAAAATCCATGCAACTCAGGAACAGCTGGTCTGCGGTGGAATCCACGATGGGATGGATTCATAAAATCAAAACTCAGTTGATTCCATTGTGGAATTCTCCAACATCTCTACCTGTGCCTCACCCACCCCTTTGTTTTGTGATAGTCCTCCAGTTGGTTGTTTGAAACCAGAAGGATTCTGGCACCCAGCTCAGTGTGGGACTACAGCCCAAATGAATGAACGGGGCAGTGCAGGAGAAATGCACAGTGAATTATGCCCCTCATCTGTCTAATGTGGCCACCTTCTTGTTATAGTGTTTTACTGAATTGGTTATTTTGAATAATAATAAAAAAAATCTTATTAAGCAGTGCATTTATATTGCCAGAAGGCCTTCTATCTTACATTCATAACCAGCTGCATTACAGTGTTAACTTGTGCTTTGTCAGTGTTCTCTGCGGTGAGCAGTTCATATGACTAATTAAAATGTGATTCTCAATTCTATTTGTTATTATTACTTCCATTATCTTTCTCACAGCACACAGGCCTAACAACATGTTTATGGGGTTCTGCAAGCTCATCTAATTTAATATTTCTTTTGGAAATGAAATATCCTCATGGGACTGGAGCTGCCCTTGGATCTGTAGACTTATTTCAGCTTGCCTTTTAGAATTTAACTAATTTTTAACCATGCTGTCTTCCTTTAAGTGCAGAAAGATTACTCCTGTCAGAGATAAAATAATAACAGTATTACCAATCTTTATCCATGGTCAAATGCGAAGGATATATAACTGGAAGAAATAGACATATCTCCCCCTCCTCTTTCTAAGATGAGGGGAATATTTATTTATTTATTTATACTGAGCCTAAAGGCAGAGGGTCAAATCAACTTACCTTCTGCCCTCTTTCTCACCCAACCTCCCTCTTTCACTGTAGTGGTGGTGGTGCTCCCTCGAGAAGCTGCCAGTTGGTGGTCACCATTTTTTTATTTCCCAGAATCTCCTTTGAGTTACACTGCATTATTACTTAGTGGTGTTCTGAGAAGACTTCTGGGAAATAAAAATGGTGGTCACCAGGAAGATCGCTGCCACCATTGACACAATTGTCTTTGACTGTAGGGATGTACAAAAGTCACTGACCTTTTTCAAGGGTGACATTCGTCGTGGGGGGGAGGTGCTCCATCCCTCCCCCTAAATTCTTTCCAGACAGCTCCGCTCTGTGGAGATTCTGTGGAGCCACTGGCCGGGGCCGCCCGCAGCCAGACATCCAGCCACTGGGCAGCCTGCAGTGACGCAAATGGCAGTTGCCATGGCCGCCACCATTTGCGTCCCTGTATTTTGCTGTGATAGGCTACGTAAATATTTACGTAGGATAAAACAGCAAAAAAAAGGGAATGCAAATGGTGGCCGCTGTAGCCACCGCCATTTGCGCCCGTTGTTGTTGTGTGTGTTTTTTGCCTTGATCGGCTACGTAAATATTTACGTAGCCTATCACGGCCTCCGCAGGGACGCAAATGGCATCCCTGCATTAGCTGTGATGGGCTATGTAATTATTTACGTAGCCTATCACGGCTCTGATGAGGAAGCGCATGTCGACCGCAGATGCGGCCGCCATTCACAAGTCAGCGTGGACGGCAGCAGGTAAGTGCTCCATTTTGCGCGCCTTTCGTGGCGCAGGGGGCTTCATTCCGCCATGGATTTCAGGGGGCCGAATGCACTGGCATTAGGCCTCACTGAGATCCATGGCAGAATTCTCTGACATCCCTATTTGACTGTCTCTCAAAAACACAACCACAATAGCATCCCATTTTCACCTCCTGTGACTGGGGAGGCAAAAATGTGGGGAGGGCGTTTCAGGAGGGTGCGTGGGAGTGTACTAAAGAATTCTTTACATAAATATTTACATAGGCTAAAATGGCGAATTGAAAGGGGACGCAAATAGCACCCGCTACGCTATTTGCGTTCCCCTTTCTTTTCACCGTCATAGTCTACATAAATATTTACGTAGATTAAGATGGTAAAAAGAAGGAACGCAAATGGCAGTGGCCGTAGCCGCTGCCATTTGCGCACACGGTTTTGTTTTTTAAAGCCACCCAACCATGATAGGCTACATAAAGATTTACGTAGCCGATCACGTCGTCTTTTTTTTTTTAACCTAGCCATGATAGGCTACGTAAATCTTTATGTAGCCTATCACATCTTTTTTTTTTTTTTACACAAGCCTGGAAATGGCGGCGGTGGCAGCCGGTCGGAAGACCAGCCACAGCTGCCGAAGCCACTGCCGGAGCCGCCACCGCCCGGAAGATCCGCCACAGGTAAGTCTCATCCCAGGGGGGATCCGCGGGGGACAGGGGGGTGGCAGGCTGTTCCGCCATGGCATTTGGGGGCCGAATGCAGTGCAGTGGCATTCGGCCTGACCAAGATCCATGGCGGAATTCTCTGCCATCCCTAAAGAAGAGACAAGAAGTGAATCATGTACTGCTTCACATTTTGCAAAAAATCCTTGGTGGAATTCATCTCCATGTAGAAACTGGATAGGGATGTATGAAAGGGACTTACCTGGTCCCGCAGCTTGCTTCGCAGTGGGGGGGAGGCGCTTCGGTTCTCCCCCCAAAGTTCAGGCCAGGGGGGGAGGTGCCCTGACTCACCCGGCCGAAATTCAGGCTGGCGGGGGAGGCGCCCCGCCTCGCCCGGCCGAAATTCAGGCCGGGGAGAAGCGTTCCGTCTCCCCGGCCGCGAAATAAAAAGTAAAAAAAAACAACAACCACACACACCCGTGATAGGCTACGTAACGATTAATGTAGCCTATCACGGCTAGATTTCCAAAGTCAGCCGTGATAGGCTACGTTAATCGTTACGTAGCCTAACACGGCTGACTTTAGGGGAAAAAAAAGTGCGTACACAAATGGCGGTGCCCGTGGGCGCCGCCATTTGCGTACGCATTTTTTTTCCCCCAAAGTCACCCGTGATAGGCTATGTAAAGATTAACGTAGCCTATCACGGCTGACTTTGGAAATCTAGCTGTGATAGGCTACGTTAATCGTTACGTAGCCTATCATGGGTGTGTATTTTTTTTTACTTTATTTTGTAATGGCGGCGGCGGCAGCTGGTCGGAAGACCGGCCGCCGCCCCCGCCGAAACGCTGCCGAACTCCCGCCGGGACCTGCCGCCGAGAGGGACACTCGAGGGAGGTAAGTCCCATCCCGGGGGGGCGGGGGGCGGAGAATTTCACCAACAATTTCGGGGGGCCGAATGCGCTGGCATTCGGCCTCCCCGAGATTCGTGGAGAAATTCTCCGCCATCCCTAAAACTGGAATGGGCTCTGTAAGTAGATTGCTATATGTGACCATCACACATACAGACTCTTTTTAAAATTTCATTATTTTGTTGAAAATAATTCCCAGTGTCAGAAAGTTCCAGAAGCCAACTGTGTTCTGTATGAACATGTACCTGTTGATCTTACCTCGATCCAATAGTCATGGTCAACACTTTTTGAGATCCATCCACTATCAGTAGCCTGCTAACCTATCAACAATATTACTCCGTGTCCCCCCCCCAGCACCTCATATGGGGATCCTTGTTCTAAAGTTAGTAATCCTTTGGTAATCTGCAGCAACATGGTGGATGATGTCTGTGAGCCTTGATATGCAGTTAATTACTGTAATGTAGAGCATCTTGAGGAAGAACATTGCATGTACATATTACCAATTAACCCACAAATCTGGGAAGCAAAAGAGTGCAATTAATAGAACACTCTCCTGTCATTGTAATTACAAGCTCAGTGTGAGAGTCCAATGTCAGAAGGATGTGAAATCCAATAATTAGTACAGATTTCAAAGCAGAAAGAAAACATAATGTACTAGGTCACTTGGGGAGGAGGAATATTGTGGCATTCGACAGAAGGCAATGTGGAGGGAGATGATGCTGGTGAAAAGTAGGTTACAATGCAGTTTTGACAGGTACTCTGCTCCTTTGCTATGCTACAAGGCTAATCCCAAACCCATTGAAGTTACTGGTCATATATCTACTAATATAATTTAGACCAAGACCTAGGTCCAATTCTGCCTTTAGCACATTTTGACAGTCCCACGGCTACTGATAAAATTTTGGATGGAGCAGCTGTAATTTTAGGCATCTCAGAAAGATTGTTTTCAACTTAACCGTCGAACAATATTTTCTGCTAGGGATGGGAGAAGGGCATTCAACCTTGCTGAAATTCTCCAAACTTTACTTCAAAGCTCAGTTCAGTTTATTCCCATTCTCTTTCTCAACCTGTTTTTCAGTTTGTTTGAATGGGAAAAGTTGTGCATTTTTCAAGTTGTGCATTTTGCAGGTGTGAACACAAATTCAGAAATCTGCAAACATTTTCAGAGAACATGCACTCATGTTCAGGATTGCAAATAGGGATGGCGGAGAATTTCTCCCCAAATCTTCGGGGGGCCGAGCGCCAATGCATTCAGCCCCCCGAAATCGGTGGTGAAATTCTCCGCCCCCCCGCCTCCCCCCGGGATGGGACTAACCTTTGGCAAATGTCCCTCCCGGTGGCGGGTCCTGGCGGCGGTTCGGCGGCGGTTCATCGCGGGCGGGGGTGGCGGCCGGTCTCCCGACCAGCTGCTGCCGCCACCATTGCAAAAAAAAACAACTAAAGTAAAACAAACAAACAAACAAACCCGTGATAGGCTACGTAACGATTTACGTAGCCTATCACGGCTAGATTTCCCAAGTCAGCCGTGATAGACTACGTAAATCGTCACGTAGCCTATCACGGGAGACTTTGAAAAAAAAAAAGTGTGTACGCAAATGGAGGCGGCCCATGGGCTCCGCCATTTGCGTTCCTTATTTTGGCACGTCTAGTCTACGTAAAGATTTACGTAGACTACGGCGAAAAGAAGGGCACGCTATTTGTGTTGCCCTTATTTTCGCCGTAGTCTACGTAAATCTTTATGTAGACTAGACGTGCCAAAATAAGGAACGCAAATGGCGGCGCCCATGGGCCGTCGCCATTTGCGTATGTGCTTTTTTTTTTTTTCAATGTCAACTGTGATGATTTATGTAGCCTATCACGGCTGACTTTGGAAATCTACCCATGATAGGCTACGTAAATCATTACGTAGCCTATCACGGGGTCTTTTTTTTTTTTTTTTTACTTTTTGTTTCACAGCTGGGGAGACGGGGTGCTTCTCCCCAGCCTGAATTTTGGCCAGGCGAGGCGGGAAGCCTCCCCCCCAGCCTGAATTTTGGCTGTGCGAGGCGGGAAGCCTCCCCCCTTTCGCCTGAACTTCGAGGGGAAAAGCGAAGTGCCTCCCCCCCACCGCGAAGCCAAGCTGCGAAAAGGTAAGTGACTTTCGTACATCCCTAATTGCAAATGGGGCAATTTAGAGAGATTTGTGAACTGAAACAAAATTCTCAAAAATCCATATTTTCTACCACTTACATGTGATTGTTGTTGTTCAGTTGTTAAGTCGTGTCCGACTCTTCATGACCCCATGGACCATAGCACGCCAGGCCTTCCTGTCCTGCGCTCTCTCCCAGAGTGTGCTCAAGTTCATATTCATTGCATCGGTGATGCTATCTAGCCATCTCATCCTCTGCTGTCCCCTTCTCCTTTTGCCTTCCATCTTTCCCAGCATGAGGGTCTTTTCCAGTGAGTTTTCTCTTCGCATTAGGTGGCCAAAATATTTGAGCTTCAGCTCCAATATTTGTTCTTCCAATGAGCAGTCAGGGTTGATTTCCTTTAGGATGGACTGATCTGACCTCCTTGCAGTCCAGGGGACTCCTAAGAGTCTTCTCCAGCACCACAGTTTGAACGCACCAATTCTTCGGTGCTCAGCCTTCCTTACAGTCCAGCTCCCACTAGGGATGTCAGAGAATTCTGCCACGGATCTCAGTGAGGCCGAATACCAGTGCATTCACCCCCCTGAAATCTGTGGCGGAACAGCCTGCCCCCCACGGATCCCACCCGGGACGAGACTTACCTGGGGTGGATCTTCCGGGCGGTGGTGGCTCCAGCGGCAGCTTCAGCGGTGGCGGCTGTGGTGGCTGATCTTCTGACTGGCTGCCACCGCCGCCATTTGTCTTGTAAAAAACAAAAAATGATGTGATAGGCTACGTAAAGATTTATGTAGCTTATCATGGCTGGGTTAAAAAAAAAAACGCATATGCAAATGGTGGCGGCTATGGCCGCCGCCATTTGCATTCCTTATTTTTGACCATCTTAATCTATGTAAAGATTTATGTAGACTATGATGGCGAAAATAAAGGGAAACACAAATAGCGTAGCAGGCACTATTTGCATCCCTTTTTGATTCACCATTTTAGCCTACGTAAATCTTTACGTAGGCTAAAATGGTGAATCAAAAAGGGATGCAAATAGCGCCCGCTACACTATTTGCATTCCCCTTTATTTTTGCCATCATAGTCTACGTAAATATTTATGTAGATTAAGACGGCCAAAAAGAAGGAATGCAAATGGCGGCGGCTGTAGCCGCCGCCATTTGTGTATGTGGTTTGTTTTTTGTTTTTACCCAGACCCCTCCCCGGCTTGAAGTCCGGCTGCGGACGACTCTGGGCTGGGCTGGGCTGCGCCTGACTGGCTTCTCCGCGGAGCTGCCGTGGAGCACAGCTGGCCGTCGAGTATTCCGGCGGGAGGGACGGAACGCCTCCCCCCCCATCAACATAATCCGCGGAAAGGTAAGTGACTTTCGTACATCCCTAGCTCTCACAGCCATATATTACTCAAACATTGCCTATTATGCTAATCCAGGGGCTCCCAAACTTTCTAGTCCAAGGGTGCCCTTGAGATTGCTGAAAATAACTGAGGTCCACCATTCACAAAATGGCAAAACCAGTCACAAAAGAAAATGGCAGCAGATGGAGGCAGTTTGGCATAACCAGCTGGCAATTACTGATATTATATGTTAATATCTACTCCCTCTTTGGAAATTGCCATGTTCTTTACCAGAGCAATCTCCTTGTAACAGGGAGTTCCATAGTTCAGCTTAATGCAAGTTCAGTACGGACATTGGCTCTCAAGGTACCAGGAGTCTTCATTTCAAGCAGAAATTGTTGATCTGCTCCCTCACCCCATCCCAAAATAGGGATGCTGGATAAATTTGAGATGGATTAAAATGAGCTCAGATTTCTAAGAATCCGACCTGCAGTATCTACTATGGAGCACCCCCCTCAGGCTGTGCAGAGTCGGTGGACTTTTGGATTATTTTAATTTTTTACTTTCCAGAAATGTATGCATATAAATCCGTAGAAAAATACGTAAGTTTCTGCTGAGGAAACGTTGAATGGAATGGGGGACAATACACTAAATATTACATATTGAGGTAAATTACATACATACTTACATGAATACCTACGTAAATATTTACGCAATTATTTCCATATATTTCCTCATGGTGAAAAAAAGATTGAATCTGTCTGTGGGTGGATGATGGAATGAAAGGCACCTGACAATCTGCAAAACACAGACAGAGCGGATTTTACACAGTCCTGACATCCTTACCCCAAACACACAGACCTTTCAAAGTATCCTTATACTCATCTCCTACCATTTCTCCTTCCTTTCTCCTCTCACGCTTAACTTGTAACCTCTTCCCCAACACTACCAGTATCTAGGGGTGGACGAAAGTCACTTACCTCTCCTTGAAGGACGTTCGCGGTGGGGGGGAGGCGCTTCTCTGGTCCCCCCGCGAAGTTCAGGCCAGGGGGGGAGGCTTCCCGCCTCACTCCGGCCGAAATTCAGGCCGGGGGGGAGGCTTCCCGCCTCGCCCCGGCCGAAATTCAGGCCGGGGAGGAGGCTTCCCGCCTCGCCCGGCCGCGAACGCGAGAGTTAAAACAAAAACAAAAAACGCCCCCTGATAGGCTACGTGACGATTCACGTAGCCTATCACGGCTAGATCTGCAAAGTCAGCCGTGATAGGCTACGTCAATCGTCATGTAGCCTATCATGGGTGACTTTAAAAAAAAAAAAAGCACGTACGTGAATGGCGGCCCCCATAGGGAGCCGCCATTCGCGTTCCTTATTTAGTCGCTGTAGTCTACGTAAAGATTTACGTAGACTACGGTGAAAATAAGGACAACGCAAATAGCGCTGCCCTTATTTTCACCGTAGTCTACGTAAATCTTTACGTAGACTACAGGGACCAAATAAGGAATGCGAATGGCGGCTCCCTATGGGGGCCGCCATTTGCGTACGCGCTTTTTTTTTTTCAAAGTCACCCGTGATAGGCTACGTGACGATTAACGTAGCCTATCACAGCTGACTTTGCAGATCTAGCCGTGATAGGCTACGTGAATCATCACGTAGCCTATCAGGGGGCGTTTTTTTCTTTTTCTTTCATTGCAATGGCGGTGGCGGCAGCCGGTCGAAAGACCGGCTGCTGCTCCCGCCCCGCTCGAACACCCGCTGAACCGCCGGCCGGACCCGCCGCCGGGAGGGACATTCGGCGAAGGTAAGTCCCGTCCTGGGGGGGGTGTGGGGGGCGGGGGGGGGGTTCGGAGGATTTCTCCCCGAAACTTGTTCGGGGGGCCGAACACATTGGCGCTCGGCCCCCCAAAGTTTCGGGGAGAAATTCTCCGCCAACCCTACCAGTATCTGTCATCCCTCCCTCCTGCTGAAAGTGGACTGCATTCCACTGGTGGTCCCCAGCACACAGTTTGAGAGATTCTGTGCTAATGTATTTATTCTGATTTACATCCTGCAAAGAAAATAAAGACTTTGTTATAAGCATGCTCTATTATACTTTTAAACCTTGTTTACAAAACGTTCATCAAATTAACAGTGTCTTGCAACACTTGGGGATTCCTGAGATCTGGGCTTTGGCATATCTGCAGGGTAACACAGTTTTGCAGTTGTTTGTGTTCAGAAGTGGTAACATCTTGTGGGGTCTTTATCACCACATTTTCACATGGTGAGATGTCTGCAAGTTGCAACAGAAAACATAATAATTTTTAAGCTGTATTGTATTGTTGGACTTGTTAAACAAATTGTTTTTGGTTCAGAGTTGTTTTTAGTTATATGTTGTTTGTCAGTGTGTTTTATGTGAATGGTTTTTAAACTTTGCACATTGTATTTTAATGTTTTAACTTTTGTAAACCGCCGGAGAGCTTTGGCTATGGGGTGGTGTAGAAATGATGATGATATTTTTTTTTTAAGATACCATACCAATGAGGAGGTTGGTTCAGTAGGGGGCTGTTCTTGGGGTTTATCTTACTAACACTAGCAATGTACTAATTGTTGAGGAGGGGGCCACTTTCATCCCCACCATGGCACACAGGCTGGGGAGGTTCAAATTTCCCCATCCAGGGCTCCAAGATGGCAATGAAAATGTGCAATACAAGTGTGGGGTGTGGCTTCAGTTCCTCATCATCGTCACTGCTCCCATGCTCAGAAAGGGCAGCTGTACAGGCAGCAGCAAGGAGAAGCATCAGAACCTTGGTAGGCTCCCCTCAATTGCTGTGGGACACAGCAGGTGCCCAGTGACGCTGACCCTTCATTAGGGATGCTGGGGGAATTTGAGAAGGACTAAAATGAGATCAGATTTCTAAGAATCCTACCTGTGGAATCCGCTGTGGAGCGACCCCCTCAGGCTGCGAGGAGTCCGTGGACTTCCAGATCTTCTTCTTTTTTCTTGCATTCCTAAAATTTATGCATATGTATTTGTAGGAAAATATGCAAGTTTCTGCTGAGGAAAAGTTGAATTGAGTGGGGGACAAGACGCTAAACGTTACGTACTAAGGAAAATTACGTAAATTGTTACAAAACCTCTTATGTAATTATTTGGGTATTTTTCTGCATGATGGGGGAAAAGATCACATCTGTCTGTGAGCGGATGATGGAACAAAAGGCACCTGAGAATCTGCAAAACACAGACAGAGTGCATTTTACACACTCCATACATCCCTACACTTAATGCTGATCCTGTCCCTCACCACGATAACACTGTGGCAAGCAAACTCACATCACTTCCTGTAGAAGGCCTCAAAATTGCTCCACAGTTCACTGGCTGATCAGGGATCCACTTCAGGGTCAGCCCAGAACAAGACGGTGCCCCCTTCCCTTCGACGTCCAGAAGCCAACCAGGCTGGCCTTTGAATTTTACTTCAATACTGGTGAGGTGACAATGTCCTTTACTATACCAGAAGGCGGTGGGCTAGTTTAAGGGACACAGGGCAGGCCATGTGATAACCACAGCTCTGTCATCCAACATCTTTTTGCCACCCCCAGTTAGGGATGTACGAAAGTGACTTACCTTTCACGGATTATTTTGATGGTGGGGGGGGAGGCACTCCGTTCCTCCCCCCGGAATCCTCGAACGGCTGGCTGTCCTCCACGGCAGCTCTGCAGAGCAGCCGGCCAGGCCTGGCCCGGCCAGGCCAGAGCCATCCGCAGCCGGATTTCCAGCCGCGGAGGGCTCTGGGTAAAAAAACAAACAAAAAATGCTTACGCAAATGGTGGCGGCTATGGCCGCCGCCATTTGTGTTCCTTCTTTTTGGCCGTCTTAATCTACTAAATATTTACGTAGACTATGATGGCGAAAATAAAGGGGAACGCAAATAGCGTAGCGGGCACTATTTGTGTCCCTTTATGATTCCCCGTTTTAGCCTACATAAACCTTTACATAGGCTAAAACAGGGAATCAAAAGGGGACGCAAACAGCACCCACTACGCTATTTGCGTTCCCCTTTATTTTCGCAGTCATAGTCTACGTAAATATTTACATAGATTAAGATGGTAAAAAGTAGGGATGTCAGAGAATTCCGTCACGGATCTCGGGGAGGCCAAATGCCAGCGCATTCGGCCCCCTGAAATCTGTGGTGGAACAGCCTGCCACCCCCTGCCCGCCCCGCGGATCCCCCTGGGACGAGACTTACCTGGGGCGGATCTTCTGGGTGGCGGCACCTCCGGTGGTGGCTCCGGCAGCGGCTTGGCGGCCGGTCTTCCGACTGGCTGCCGCCGCCGCCATTTCCTGTGTAAAAAAAGAAAAAAAGACGTGATAGCCTACATAAAGATTTACGTAGCTTATCACAGCTAGGTTAAAAAAAAAAGTGATAGGCTACGTAAATCTTTACGTAGCCTATCCCGTCTGACTTTAAAAAACACACACATGCGCGTATGCAAATGGCGGCGGCTATGGCCGCCGCCATTTGTGTTCTTTATTTTGGCCCATCTTAGTCTACATAAATATTTACGTAGACTAAGATGGCAAAAATAAGGGGAATGAAAATAGCGTCTGCTACGCTATTTGCGTTCCCCTTATTTTCGCCGTCTTAGTCTACGTAAATATTTACATAGACTAAGATGGGCCAAAATAAGGAACAGAAATGGCGGCGGCCGTAGCCGCCGCCATTTGCGTACGCGCGTGTGTGTTTTTTTTTAAAGTCAGACATGATAGGCTACGTAAAGATTTACGTAGCCTATCATGGCTGACTAAAGGGACGCAAACGGCGGCGGCTACGGCCGCCACCATTTGCGTCCCTGCTAGCCAGCGGCTGGACGTCCAGCTGCTGGCGGAGCCGGCCGGTGGCCCTGCAGAATCCCTGCGGAGCTCCGCCGGCTGGCCAGGACTCCGGGGGGAGGGACGGAGTGCCTCCCCCCCCAGCAGAACCCGGCGGAACCAGGTAAGGCCAATTTCGTACATCCCTAGTAAAAAGAAGGAACACAAATGGTGGCAGCTGTAGCCGCCGCCATTTGCGTACGCGGTTTTTTTTTTTTAAACCCACCCAACCATGATAGGCTATGTAAAGATTTATGTAGCCTATCACGTGTTTTTTTTAAAAAAACCTAGCCATGATAGGC
This sequence comes from Heloderma suspectum, assembly GCF_057233095.1. NCBI lineage: Eukaryota > Metazoa > Chordata > Lepidosauria > Squamata > Helodermatidae > Heloderma > Heloderma suspectum. The sequence goes on from NC_139462.1 coordinate 213,226,881, forward strand.
TACGTAAATCTTTACGTAGCCTATCATGTCTTTTTTTTTTTTTTTACACAAGCCTGGAAATGGCGGCAGCGGCAGCCGGTCGGGAGATCCGCCCCAGGTGAGTCTCGTCCCAGGGGGGATCCATGGGGTGGCGGGGGGGTGGCAGGCCGTTCCGCCACAGATTTCGGGGGGGTGAATGCACTGGCATTCGGCCTCACTGAGATCCGTGGTGGAATTCTCTGACATCCCTACCCCCGGTGTCTGCCACCTTCACTATTAGGGATGTATGAGAATTTTGCTTGTGCTTGCAAAGCATGCAAGCATGCCCCCATTCAAAGCTCCAAATGTGAGCACGTGTCTGCTGGAAATATTTGCAAATTGTCAAACACGTGCTCATGTTCATTCTCAGTTCCCAATTCCTAATTTGCACAGATTTCCTCTGTAGACTGAATCAGCCTTGCTTTAGCCTATGGAGGAAAATTGCACAAATTCAGGGATATCTGCACAAATCTCCCATTTGATTGCTGCTTGATTTGCACCATTTTCCCATCTGCGCAGAGCAAGCAGTGATCACAAATGCATGAGATGAGCAGTGAGACATTGTTTGGAGAATCCTGGTGATCTCGAACATTGCTCGTTCACCAATCCCTACTCACTACGCCTAACGATATGGCTGGCCCTGGCTCACATACACCTATTGCTCATTCCAACTAGATACATGCCTTGCTCTGTAGAAAGTGGCATGTGAAAAGTGTTCTTAATATGTGATGAGAGAGGCAGCCATTGTTCCTTGAATATTCATGTAGCATGTGGAGCAGTTGGAAGCAAAACATCTGTCTCGCCCTGCACCACCTCTGAAGAAAGCAGAAAACACCATTCACTCTGAAGCATCCTTGTCTCATCCTCATCTCCCGTAAGATTCCTATATATCTTTGCTCAGCTGCATTCTGATGCTCCGTTCTCATAACCTGTATGCTTTGGCAATGACAACAAGTCTTTTCAAAGTGGCATCACTCTTGTAGTGCCACAAAACGATTTGTTTAGCCTGCAGCACACTCGTAATGTTTGGGTTGATTACCACTTCTAACAAAACACTCCCTCGTGGTTCTTAGGTACATTTGAATATATCCCAGCCGTCTGTGTGTGTTGTGTGTGTTTTGAAAATAAGTGGTGAATGAGCTTGATGGAAATGCCTTTTTAATGGATCTAGAAAAAGAGAGAGGACTGTTGGGGGCAATGCACTCAGCTAATGGACACTTACCTCTATTTTTAGGGGGAAAGTCTAGGAAGAAGGAGCCATTCGGTATTTGCCTCATAGAGAAAAAGAGGACTGAATAAAAGGCTACATTGTCATGATTTGACATTGATTAACCTGTATTGCATATGCCCAAACAGAAGAGAAGCAAATACATATTGCACAATTGTCAGCCTGGGGCAGTAGAATACTGAGGCCAGGGCTGGCTCTGCCATGAAGCAGAGTGAGGCAACTGCCTCAGGTGTCAGACACTGGGGGTAGGATGGTGTGTGCAGCAGTGGCGAGGTGTTGGAGAACAGAGCTGTGTGGCAGCCATGGTGTGTACTGCACCCCATAGACTCATCTGAGTCCCTCAAATACGGTCAATGTCGAAGTAACATTCAGCTTACAGTCCAGTCTAGCTTCCGTAAATTGAATGGAGGGAGTCGTAGTTTGTCCTTTGCCTCAGGGAACAGAATATTTTGGGCCTGCCCTGATAATCAAACACACACTCCTTATTAATTAATTAATTAATTAATTAATTTTTTATTATTATACTTGTAGAGCACTTGATAACCCAATTTCTCTGAGAGATAGAGAGAGAGAGAGATACATTAAAAAATAATTAAAATACAAACAATTAAACAATGAATAAAAGCAGATAAGTCTTAAGGAAAAAAAAAACTAAGATAAAATCAGCAGCAAAGAGTAAAAAAGAAGATCCATCACATAAAACCAAACTAACACACCAGCAGCGATAAAAGTGAAGCAACTGAAACGCACTAAAACCAGTTCTTAGAATGTCTGTGATAATAAAAAGAATATCCAGAGCCGAAGAGACCAAACTGTAGGAGACAGCTGAGGCACTCTGGGGAGGGGATTCCACAGATAAAGTGCCACAACTGAACAGGCTCTCTCTCTCTTGCAGCCACCTGCTTCTCCTCATTTGGCTGGGGCACCTCGAGGAGGGCTTCAGATTATGACTTTTAACTGTCCAGCTAGGGATGTTGAAGGAATCCGTTTGGGGGGTGGAGCTGGGTGAGCTTGCGGGCTCAGCCCCCCAGGACTTTGACCTGACACCTGCCAGCTGGCTTCACTCAGCCCCATGGAGCTCCTCTCTCATCCTCCCACAGCCACTGGCACACAGCCATCCCTCTCTCCCCGCTGCTGTCAGCCCCCAGCCCAGGTAGCCCACCACCCTTAGGGATGTACGAAAGTCACTTACCTTTTCGAAGGGTGACATTCGTGGTGAGGGGGAGGCGCTCCGTCCCTCCCCCCGAAATTCTGGCTGGGGGGGAGGCGCTCCATCCCTCCCCCCCGAATCCTGGCTGGCCAGCTCCGCTCCGCAGGGATTCTGTGGAGCCGCCAGCCGGCTCCGCCAGCGGCCGGACATCTGGGCGCTGGCTAGCAGGGACGCAAATGGTGGTGGCCGTAGCCGCCGCCATTTGCGTCCCTGCAGTCAGCCATGATAGGCTACGTAAATGTTTACGTAGCCTATCACGGCTGACTTAAAAAAAACCCAAAACAACGTGCGTACGCAAATGGCGGTGGCCACGGCTGCCGCCATTTGCGTTCCTTATTTTGGCACGTCTTAGTCTACGTAAACATTTACGTAGACTAAGACGGCGAAAATAAGGGGAACGCAAATAGCGTAGACGCTACTCTATTTGTGTTCCCCTTATTTTCGCCGTCTTAGTCCACGTAAATGTTTAGGTAGACTAAGATGTGCCAAAATAAGGAATAAAAATGGCAGCACCCATGGGCGCTGCCATTTGCATACATGCATTTTTTTTCCTTTTAAATCAGCCGTGATAGGCTACGTAAACATTTACGTAGCCTATCATGGTGTTTTTTAAAAGTCTAGCTGTGATAGGCTATGTAAATCTTTACGTAGCCTATCACGTTTTTGTTTTGTTTTTTAACTGGAAATGACTGTGGCGGCGGCTGGTCGGAAGACCAGCTGCCGCCGCTGCCGCACCGCTGCCACCGCCGCCACCGCCGCCGCCAGGAACATCCGCCCAAGGTAAGTCCCATCCCAAGGGGGGCGGGGGGGCAGACCGTTCCGCCACCGATTTCGGGGGGCAGAATGCGCTGGCATTCGGCCTCCCCAAGATCCGTGGCAGAATTCTCTGACATCCCTAACCACCTTACCTTTCTGACAAGTGGCAGCTCTTCAGGCTGGGGTATGACTGCAGCAGGGAGAGAGGGATGGTTTCATGGTGGCAGGACAGAGCGGCAAGTCGTGCCCCCTTAGCGCTGTAAACCCTGCTGTGAACCCCATTTCAGTATATCACAGTCATTATTTATGGTGGGGTTTATGGTAGGGTTTACGGAGGGGGGAGAAAACCTGATAAAGTTCCCAGATTTGGGGAACAGACCCCTAGCTAGGGGTGCACGAAAGTCACTTACCTGGTCTCACAGCTTGCTTCGCAGTGGGGAGGAGGCGCTTCGCTGCTCCCCCCGAAGTTCAGGCTGGGGGGGAGGCTTCCCGCCTCGCCCGGCTGAAATTCAGGCCGGGGAGAAGTGCCCCGTCTCCCTGGCCGCGAACTTCAAAAGAAAACGCCCCTGTGATAGGCTACGTAACGATTAACGTAGCCTATCACGGCTAGATCTGCAAAGTCAGCTGTGATAGGCTACGTTAATCGTCACGTAGCCTATCACGGGTGACTTTGAAAAAAAAAAAGCGCGTACGCAAATGGCGGCCCCCATAGGGAGCTGCCATTCGCATTCCTTATTTGGTCCCTGTAGTCTACGTAAAGATTTACGTAGACTACGGCGAAAATAAGGGCAGCGCTATTTGCGTTGTCCTTGTTTTCACCGTAGTCTACGTAAATCTTTACGTAGACTACAGGGACCAAATAAGGAACGGGAATGGCGGCTCCCTATGGGGGCCGCCATTAGCTGTATGCGCTTTTTTTTTTTTTTTTTTAAGTCACCCGTGATAGGCTACATGACGATTAACGTAGCCTATCACGGCTGACTTTGCAAATCTAGCCGTGATAGGCTACGTTAATCGTTACGTAGCCTATCACAGGGGCGTTTTTTTTTTTACTTTGCTTGTAATGGCGGCGGCGGCAGCCGGTCAAAAGACCGGCTGCCGCCCCCGCCCCTGTCGAAGACCTGCCGAACTGCCGCTGGGACCCGCTGCCGGGAGGGACATTCGTGAAAAGTAAGTCCCATCCCGGGGGGAGGGCGGGGGGCGGAGAATTTCTCCCCGAACAACCTTCGGAGGATCGAATGCGTTGGTGCTTGGCCCCCCGACGTTTCGGGGAGAAATTCTCCCCCATCCCTACCCCTAGCTCGGCTTGCAAAGACAAGCTGAGCTGGGGTGGGGGGAGGCTGTTGGGTCCTCAAAGGGCTGGATTTAGCCATGACAAACATCCTCATGTCCAGGTAGGAAAATATGGGAGGAGACGCTCCTTCAGGTAAACAGGCTCCAAACGATTCACACACGCACGCACGCACGCACGCACACGCACACTTCCCAGACCACTTCCTCAGCTGATCCACACAGATCTTATCTCCCACCCAGCATGTCATGAAGGGAATGACAGTCTCCACTGAGTATTGAAAAAGCTCTTATCTCTGATGCTCAGTGGTGAGAAAGAGAGCCTTTCTAAGGGCTGAGCAGGGGGAAAGTTCTTATCTCTGTTCAGCAGCTGATTGAAGAGCATTTCCCTGTCCAGCATGGGGGCGAGGCCTGGGGAGATTAGGTGAGGCCTCAGGAAGGAATTGATGGAATCGATGAGGAACCTCCATGGGCCATATCTGGCCAACAGGATGGGTATTTCCCATGCATGAAGTAGAAATTATGGGGTAGGGCAAATAAGCACACTCCCATTGTCCCCCCCCCCCCACACACACATTTTAGTCTATGCTTGAGGGAATTTCTAAAAGGGATTTCACTTTGGCCTTAGTTAGGGAAGGAATCCTCTTTGTCCCCTCTCCCTGGTCCAGAACCAAAGGCAGGTTAGTCTGCTCACCAAATAGTTTCCTTTTGCCCAGTGTCTTCTTTGCTGACTTGCCATCTCAGCCCTCACTTCCAGCTTCCAGGGTTCCCTGAAGCCAGTGCTCATCTGTCCCTGCCGGGGGGGGGGGGATGGCATCAGTTCTATGGCAATCTGACTGATATAGGAAGACGAACACCGCTGGAAGGAATGCAGAACATTATGCTGGTGAAGCTGTTTTTTGTTTTTAAAAAATGGAGAGAGAGACAGGCAGTCAGAGAGAAAGAGAGAGAGACAGAGGGAGGAAAACTACCCTTGACTGCCTTGTCCATAAAGTAAATTATTAAACCAACTTCCCCGACCCATCAAAAGAAATTCTAAGAAATTTGTCCACCTTCCATAAAAACAGCCACAATTCCATCACCTTTTTTTCAAGGGTGGGGAATGGTCTTCTTAAAATGGGGAGAGAAATTTGGCCAACCACTTCATAAAACACCCATACACATGAAAAGCCCAGTTTTCCCTAAATACAAGTCCAATACTTGTACACAGATGTGGAGAGATCCACTGGGACAGGGGGAGGGGTTGGCATTTGTGACCACCCCTAGAAAAAGTTGGGCATGGGAGGTCACAACACAATGTCACCTTCAGGAGTGGGGCTTGCTGGGCAATGTAAGCGAGCCCCACCTTTGACAGCACTCACCATCCTACTGTGAGTGGCCTTATCCTCCACGGATTTGTCTGGTCCCCCTTTAAAATGTGTCTAGTCATGAATTTGTCTATTCCCCTTTAAAGCTATCCAGCTTGGTGAACATCACCACATCTTGTGACAGCAAATTCCATACTTTACTGTGTGTTGTGTGTCCCGTGTGTCCCTTTTGTCTGCCGTGAATTTCCCTGATTCTGAAGGGCCACCCATATTGGCTTTGGCCACTGATTCACTGCCATGGAAAGCTGGGATACAGGCAATGGTCCTTTAATCCCTTGATCTCCAGTGACGGTAGTGACAGAAGCTTTAACACAAGACTTCTCTTTTTACACATCTCATCTCCCCCTTCCATTGGCCCAACCTGGACAAGTGCAGAGGAGTGCCTGAGGTGCATAAATGGAGGGTTCTGTAAGAGCTTTTGGGGCTGTTAATCAGGCTCCTCTCTCCATCAGATGTCACCTGGGGGCACCCATTACATCAGGATACAAGAGAGAGGAAGGGAAGGGAAGCAAGGCAAGGGCTTGTCATCAGCTCAGTCGAGAGATCACAGACTTCTGGCTCTGCTCTTTCAGCTCGTTTTCATTCCAGCTGGTTGTTATTAAGATCTTTGGCTTAGTGGTTAAAACACTGAACTGCAGGCCGGAAGGTCAGCAGGACAGCAGTTCGAGACCCGAGTGCTGCGTGATGGAGTGAGCTCCCGTCTTCAGTCCCAGCTTCTGCCAACCTAGCAGTTCGAAAGCAAGAAATTGCAAGTAGATAAATAGGTACCACCTCGGTGGGAAAGGTAACAGCGTTCCGTGCACCTCAGTGTTCAGTCATGCCGGCCACATGACCACGGAAGCATCTTCGGGCAGCGCTGGCTCTTCGGCTTAGAAATGGAGATGAGCACCACATCCTAGAGTCGGACACGACTGGTTGGGGACACCTTTACCTTTTTTTTTTAGCTAGGAACTAGTGTCTGGGTTTCCCCTTTTCCTTTTCCCTCCCTGCCCCTTTTCCTCTTTTGTTGTGTCTTTTAGATTGTAAGCCTGTCATATTAATGAGCATTGTAAGCTGCTCTGGGAGCCTTTTGAAAATAAATAGATTGATAGATGATAGATGATAGATAGATAGATAGATAGATAGAAAGATATGTTTTTGGGGGAAGGGAAGTGTAACCCTTTGCCTGTGTCCTGGGAGGTGCATAATAAAAAGGGAAGGGCCTGGGATAAGGAACAAATCTTGAGAGAGACTGGACCCCTGTGCTGACAGCCGCCTATCCTCCTTTACCCCTCATTTCTCTTGTTTTTGTCATCATGTATTCCAGTCACAGAATGTGGACTTTCCAGCTGCAGAATGTGCCTGCCCTGCTCTTCTCAGCCATTCCATCCCAGTGGAGGCTGGTGGCTTTGGTTTGTGGCGCTATGAATTCATTCTGGGTTTCACTCAGAACCAGCCAGAACTCTAAAGGAGCTATCCAAGGTGTTGAACCTACTTTCAGGATAGGGTTCAGCACTTTGGATAGCTCCTTTAGAGTTCTGGCTGGTTCTGACTGAAACCCAGAGTGGGGTAAAGCCCTACCAGAATTGGAGCCACCAGCCTCCACTGTTCAAACCTGTTTGCTGCTGCCCAGGATCACCCGACTGCAATTCTTCCTTTTTACCACTGCTTTGAACTCATTGTGCAGGCATCACGCCATGCCGGTGGGTCCATGACCCTCCCTCATCCAGCAATAGCACTGCAGCGTTCTGCAAGTCGCCATTTAACATTCAGCCCATCATCAATTATGCAGTGCAGCACCTGCAGGGATTTCAATAACTTTTAATGTCTGTTCACATCATGCCTTTTGCCAGAACTCCAAGGAAAGCTGCGGAGATCAACAACGGAGCACCTCTAGCAAAACCCTTCCTTGAGGTTAGCTGTTAAACTGCATGGCTCTTTTTTTTTTTTTTTTAATGAAGCTGTTTGAATTGACAGTGTTTCATGCTACCCATGGCAGCAATCTGTGTTGGCCCAGTGAACTGACTTTCTTCGTGGTAAGTTGAAAGGATGCTGAATAGGCAAAGGGCACGCCATGCAGTGGATGCTTTGATATAGAATTGGTCTGGGGGGACTGGGGGGTGGCATAACCAAGAGTGAATTGTGCTAGCACATTAGAAAGCAGTTTACCCAACATGCTGTTGTATTGTTTCTATTATTAAAAGTAGGGTATTAGCATGGAGCATCCACAGACAGCTTCCATCCAGGGCCTGTTGGTCCTTGCTGAACCACTGCCACTTCCTGGCCCCGCTCACCACATTGCACTCACTGCTAGACAGCCCAGCGAGTGCCTGGCGCACAGGCATGCTGGGGAGTTGTAGGACTGCTTTCTGCGTAGGATTGCACCCGAAGACTGGCACTATTTGGCACCAAACTCCCCCAAAGCACAATAGAACAGGGCTGGATAATGGCTGTGGAGCAGCAGTGGCAAAAGCTCCACTTCCTCCATCCTACCTTACCTATCCTTGGCCTTCCAGGCTTTGTTGTCATGTCTTCTGTGACTTGCCCTCAGCTCTCTGTAAACTCCACCACCAGGGCCAAAATCAAGCTTGAGGAAGCTCTTCGGATGTGGCTGGGCCTGCCTAAAGTTTGAGAGGTGGCGGTGGTGGTGGTAGGGGTTCTTTTAAATGGAATGAGCATCATGGATAGGTAACATTGTGGCATCCACCATTTTGGTTTTCTCCACAAGTCCTCGGAATTGGTCCAGGGCATTGTGGGAAAAAGAAAACAATGGCCACCACAAAAACATTTTCCCTATCACCTCAACACCTTGGCCATTTTGTGTGTGTGGGGGAAATACAATTAAAGTGGAAACTCATTCCTCCCTTGGATAGGTTGGGGTGGGCATGGGGGTGGGTCAATGGAAGGCAGACATCACTGTGGTGGGATGACGGAATGAAAGGCACCTGACAATCTGTGGAACACAGACGGAGGGGATTTAGCACAGTCCGTACATCCTGAAAGCCTGCTACTGTGAGGATTGCAGCTAAGATCAGAGGGAGCAGGGACATCTGAGGGGGGTAGCAGATGACACCATCATCTCTGATAATCAAAATGTCCTGTTGCTTTGATCCTGGGAGCTGGGGCAGTGACATCTACTGCTCTTTCTTCTCCCTACCTCTGTTGCCTGAAGATGAGGCAGGTGAACAGTAAGGTTGCTTGGAGGATCAAGTCCAAGGGACTCTTATCAATGGTCTCCAGCTGGGGTGTGGTCCCTTGGCAGGTGCTCAACCATGCCTACTGTTGATACCATCCCTGTTCCCAAGTTTCCCTTCCCTTCTCCTGCAGGCATGAGCCTAGCAGCTCAAGAGCAATAAAGCTGACAAAGCCAATCCATGCATCTGCAAGGAATATTATATTATTGGTAGAGTCATTTTGCTTGTGGGCCTACCATTGATCTTCTCTCCCCACAGAGGACAAAGAGTCCACCACCCAGAGTTGGAATTTTAGCCCTTTTGAGCTATAGACAATGCTGATGTAGGCAGGCCTCCTGCATTTCCTAGTTGGCAGCCTCGATATTCTTACAGCAGATTGCAAGCTCCGTTTTTCATATTAGTTGGAGGGTAATTTTATTTTAATGCAGTTAGCTTTTTAAAAAATCCTGTTTTAGCATACCACAATCTGTGCCATGGCCATAAAACTGTCTCTCCCTTACAAATTATACACTAGTTTTAAGTATTTAGGTCAAACACTCCTTTTAAGACTTGACAAGGAGAAGAGATGAATGTATGCTATAAATATACTTTGAGTCATACATTTCAGTTCATCATAAGAAGTAGGGGGGTGCCGAAGCTGTACTATTCCTTTTATCTCTCCCAATGCCCCAGGCTAACCAAATGAAATGCTTACTTTAAAGTGTAAGGCCATCTCTTAATGCATGCACTTCTATGTTTCTGGCATCATTATGAGTCAGTGAGATCAGGCTTCCCAATCTGCCTTAAAAAAAAAAAAAAAAGTCTCTGTTGCAAATCAAGGCTAAGCAAAATAAAAAAAATCCAGTTAGGATTAAGTAACTGTTAATGTGACCAGAAAGAAAGAAAGAAAGAAAGAAAGAAAAAGGTTGTTATTCCCTGGCAATTTCATAGGCGTAGTTCTGTGCAATCCCAGGCAAAATGGGATGTTCCATGTTTGCAATAATAATAGTGAAGTGGTCATAAGAACATAAGAAAGGCCATGCTGGATCAGGTCAAAGGCCTATCTGGTCCAGGATACGGGTCACACAGTGGCCAACCAGCTGGCTGTAAGAAGTTCACAAGTAGAACATGAGCACAATAGCACATTTCTCCATGTGTTTGCCAGCAGCCTCTGATACCAGAGGTAGCATTTAGCTATCATAGCTTGTAGCCATTGGTAGCCACTGATAGTTCTTGGTCATTCCTTCATGGATAGGGATGGACGGATTCACCTCCATCTGGTCCCTTCAGGTGATCGATGAGCTGCCATCGCTGCCCGCCCGCACTGAGGGGGCTACAGGATGGCTCGGCGACCACCCGTCCGTTGCCTTACTGAGCTGCCACTGTGTGCAGAAATCACAGCTCAGTTACTTCTGCATTTATAACGTTGCAACTATGGCTGCCTTAAAGGGGTGATGGCTCCACTTTAAAGGCATAAAGGGCCCTTTAGCCTTGTAATGTTGAGTCATCACCCCTTTAAGGCAGCCAGAGATTAAATTTGCGGATTTAATGCGATTTCTGGGCACAATGGCAGCTTGGTAAGGTGATGGACAGCTTCACAGCACTTCCTGACAGGGTCCAGGTAGTTGGTTGGGCGGGGGGGGGGGAGTCCACTGGACTCCACACCCTCCTCAGACTCTCACACCATCCCTATTCATGGTTCACACTTTCCTCGTCCCACTGCTCTTCCAAGTACCAGCTGAGTGGTGCCCCCCTATATTTTATTGTTATGAAGGAGCAAGACTGCATCTTATTGGCCCTACTCCCAGGATTACCATGACAGCCTCACCCTCAATTTGTGGGTATTGAGCAGGGCATGTGAAAAGGAACACCTACACACCCAGGGGCCCCATGTGATACAGAGCCCTGCACAATTGGGGGTCCTGATTCTGTGGAGCACAACTGTACACACATAGGGTTGAATCCAGATGGGGGCACATGCAACTGGTGGAAGTAGAATTCCTGCCAACTCCTCCCCACAGCAGCTTTTCCATGCCCATGAACACACTACACATAGGGTGGGGGTGGGGAGGCTGCTGAATAGGGTGAGCTGTGGTGGGGAAGAGGACCAAAAATCAGGAAGAAGCACCTTGGATGAGTGGAACCTTCCATCAATGGAAGGCAGATTCTGGATCCAGCCTCTGGATGCTCATAAGATCATAGGAATCTATAAAGAGCCCTGCTGGATCAGATCAAAAGCCTATCTGGTCCAGCATTCTGTTCACACAGTGGCCAACCAGATGCCCATGGGAACCCATAAGCAGGGCATGAGTGCATCAGCACCCTTCCACTCATGTTCACCAGCATACTGGTGAACGTAGGAATACTGCCTCTGATACTGGACTTGGCATATAGACATCAGGAGGATTTAGGAATGGAGAACAATAACTTCCTGAGAGGTGTCTCCAATATCTTGACAGGCCCTTGTAGACTAGTTTGGGGACTTTACAGCTCTGTGAGACTTTAAAAACAGGGGGGGGGGATTCCTGCACAGCTCCCTGTTAGGAAGGCATTGTATACAGTATTTGGGCTACAGAGTACCTGTAGATCCCTCATGCTAAGGAACTAATTGATGCCCTTGACTGGGAATCCCACATTTTCATCTCACATTTAGATGTGTCAGTGGTTTGAAAACTTGTTCCATAAATACTTCTCCTGTGTTGGTTGGTGAAATTAGTTGAAAATGCCGATTTCACCAGGGGGCCCATAGCTCAATGGTAGATCACATGCTTTGCATCACAAAGTCTGAGGATGTTAGGCTGCTGGGAAAGACCTCTGCCTGAAAACTCAGAGAGCTGCTGCCAATAAGAGTCAACAAAACTAAGCTAGATGGATCAATGATCTGACAGGTTCATCAGTCAAAATTCATAAGTCAAAATCCAAATCCATGAAAATTCCACTCAAACTTGTTAAAACACAGGCCATACAGAGAGCTGAATTATATTACACCTCAGAAGGCTGGAAGCCAGAACCAACAGCATTACAAAACATGGCCTTTTTTTCCTTCTTAGCAACAAATCTTGCTGTCCTTGTGTTCAGAGAAGTAATTGCAGAGGTTGAAGTGCATCAAATCTCCAATCGTGAATTCATACATCACAAGCCTCGTCAAGGGCAACAAAGAGCCCAGAGAAGGGTCTGTCCTCCCTCCTGTATTGATGCTTCTTCCCTCTTCCTTCCCCAGTAACACAATAAAAAAAAAAAATCAGACTATCTAACCAATAGGAGAGCAGTTGGAAATCAAGGAAGAAGGATGATCACATACCGGGCTCCTGTTGCAGTGTAATGGGACATGATGCATCATTGAAGTGATGTGTGGAGCCTAGGAAATTTCAGTGATATGTGTTGGGGCTTGCTTAAACTGCCCAAAAAGATTTAGCCAGAGACAAACAGGCAGGTTAGACAGTGTGTTTTAAAGCTCTCTTCACTACTTCTTTGAGAATTATGCTGACCTAAGAACATTCTCAAGAGCTTTTGCCGTGTTTACACTGGTAACTGTGTTGAAATGCTTGCACTCCCTAAGGAAAATCAATAGCTCTATTCCTAGTTTATGAGACCTATGTGTGGTTTGTGAGGTCATTAATTTTGTTATTCTTCAAGGGGAAAGTGAGTTTCTTGGCTTTTAAGTTCCGCTTTGGGATCTACCGCTCAAATTGAGCATCTGTCCATCCCAGTCTCTCAATCTTTCTCTGTTTTTTCATGATGGATACAATCTAGCCAAAACTAGGGGTGGACGAAAGTCACTTACCTGTCCTCGAAGCTTGTTCGTGGTGGGGGGGAGGCGCTTCGCTGCTCCCCCCGCGAAGTTCAGGCCGGGGGGGCTTCCCGCCTCGCCCGGCTGAAATTCAGATCTGCAAAGTCAGCCGTGATAGGCTACGTTAATCGTCACGTAGCCTATCATGGGTGACTTTAAAAAAAAAAAAGCGCGTACGCTAATGGCGGCCCCCATAGGGAGCCACCATTCGCGTTCCTTATTTGGTCGCTGTAGTCTATGTAAATCTTTACGTAGACTACGGCGAAAATAAGGGCAACGCAAATAGCGTTGCCCTTATTTTCGCCGTAGTCTACATAAATCTTTTTATGCCCCCTATGGGGGCCGCCATTATCCGTATGTGCTTTTTTTTTTTAAAGTCACCCGTGATAGGCTACGTGACGATTTACGTAGCCTATCACAGCTGACTTTGCATATCTAGCCGTGATAGGCTACGTTAATCATCACGTAGCCTATCACGGGGGCGGTTTTTTTTTTCTTTGATTGGAATGGCAGCGGCGGCAGCCGGTCGAAAGTCCGGCTGCCGCTGCCGCCCCGGACGAACACCCGCCGAACCACCGGCCGGACCCGCCGCCGGGAGGGACATTCGGTAAAGGTAAGTCCCGTCCCGTGGGGGGCAGGGGGCGGGGGGGCGGAGAATTTCTCCCCGAAACTTGTTTGGGGGGCCAAACATGTTGGCGCTCGGCCCCCCGAAGTTTTGGGGAGAAATTCTCCACCATCCCTAAATGGCGAAAATAAGGGCAACGCAAATAGCGTTGCCCTTATTTTCACCGTAGTCTATGTAAATCTTTACGTAGACTACAGCGACCAAATAAGGAACGGGAATGGCGGCTCCCGATGGGGGCCGCCATTATCCGTACGCACTTTCTTTTTTTTTTAAGTCACCCGTGATAGGCTACGTGATGATTTACGTAGCCTATAACGGCTGACTTTGCAGATCTAGCCATGATAGGCTACGTTAATCGTCACGTAGCCTATCACGGGAGCGTTTTTGTTTTTTCTTTTATTGGAATGGCGGGGGAGGCAGCTGGTCGAAAGACCGGCTGCCGCTCCCGCCCCGGACGAACACCCGCCAAAGTGCCTGCCAGACCCGCCGCTGGGAGGGACATTCGGCAAAGGTAAGTCCCGTCCCAGGGGAGGTGCGGGGGCCAGGGGGGTGCGGAGAATTTCTCCCCGAAACTTGTTCGGGGGGCCGAACATGTTGGTGCTCAGCCCCCCGAAGTTTCGGGGAGAAATTCTCCGCCATCCCTAGCCAAAACTGGACATGATTCAAGTGGTACCAAAACTCTCCGTTAATTTTTTAGGGCTCCATCCACTATGAATATTTCTTCTATACAGAGGAGATGGACATTGCAAAGATGGGGTGAATGTTCAAGAGGGGGGAAATTTGAAAAATGAACTCCGTCTTTCAAAGAAGGCACATCCAATCTAAGTTGGAGAAAGGCTCCTTTCAGCTTGCCTGACCTGAAGCTTGCTCACACGCACCCCACACTGCTGTAACTTGCAGCCAGGTTTTCATGGAGGTTTGTAAGCCTCCGGGGTGGGTCTTCAGACAAGAAGAGGTTTAAGAAATATGAGCCTACAATGTGATGTGGCTGCAAAAAAGGCAAATGCTATTTTGGGCTGCATTAATAGAAGCATAGGGGCCGCGGTGGCTTAGTGGTTGTTAAGACACTGAACTGCAGACTGGAAGGTCGGCAGGTCAGCAGTTCGAGACCCGAGTGCTGAGTGACAGAGTGAGCTCCCGTCTTCAGTCCCAGCTTCTGCCAACCTAGGAGTTTGAAAGCAAGAGATTGCAAGTAGATAAATAGGTACCGCCTCGGCGGGAAAGGTAACAGCGTTCCGTGCACCTCGGTGTTCAGTCATACCGGCCACATGACCACGGAAGCGTCTTCGGACAGTGCTGGCTCTTCGGCTTAGAAACGGGGATGAGCACCGCACCCTAGAGTCGGACACGACTGGTTGGGGACACCTTTATCTTTACCTAATAGAAGCATACCTTCCAAATCCTGGGAAGTACTAGTCCCCCTCTACACAGCACTGGTTATGCCTCATCTGGAATACTGTGTCCAGTTCTGGGCATTGCACTTTAAGAAGGATGCAGACAAGCTGGAGAGGGTTCATAGGAGGGCAGCAAGGATGATCAGGGACTGGAAACAAAGCCCTATGAAGAGAGATTGGAAGAAGTGGGCATGTTTAGCCTTGAGAAGAGAAGACTGAGGGGAGATATGATAGCGCTCTTCAAGTATTTGAAAGGTTGTCACTGAGAAGAAGGCCAGGATCTCTGCTCCATCATCCCAGAATACAGGACATGGAATAATGGGCTCAAGTGACAGGAAGCCAGATTCTGGCTGAACATCTGGAAAAACTTCCTGACTGTTAAAGCAATATGACAATGGAACCAATTCCCTAGGGAGGTAGTGGGCTCTCCCACACTGGAGGCATTCAAGATGAGGCTTGACAGCCATCTGTCAAGGATGCTCTGACTTGGATTCCTGCATTGAGCAGGGGGTTGGACTTGATGGTCTTACAGGCCCCTTCCAACCTTACTATTCTATGACTCTATGATTCTATGAAAATGGGCCCCATGGGAACACTCCTGGGCTTCAGGCAGCTGGCTTCCATTGCAATCATGAATTGCAGTCTCAAACTGCACATAATAGAAGCCCTCTGCTGCCTTATAAGAAGGAAGGGGGGCAACGGCTAAATTTGGCTACTTCAAGTGTTCTATTATGTTCTGCTTCAGGCTGTGGGCTTTGCTAATATTCTTTTAGGTTGCAGGGTTCTCCTATGGATCAGATCTTGAGCAGGGATAAGGACAGGTCAGATTCTTCAGGAAGCAAGGAAGACCAAAATCAGCACCACAGAAAGCTCCATGTGGTGGTGGGGCTGGAAGCCAGATAGGGTTGTCTGTATGTTGCTCCAGCAAAGTTCAGAGCAAGACTGAGGCTTAAATAAGAAGTTAACAGGCTTCAGGCTTGTGAACTATACATCTACATTGATTGAGGCTAAGGATGGCCATAATCCCCCATGCTCACCCCATGCTTTGACATCCGAACCCCTGATACTTACCCAACCCAGTGGGCAGTGCGGGTAACTAATGGGGCTGTTGGGAGGGGGCCAGCAGCAGTGTGGGGCATCCATTTTCCATATCTTTGGCAAAGTATGACCGTAATTCGCATATTTTATACAATGTGTGGCTGTAAAGTGCTTAGTTATGTGTGAATTGTGGCTGCAATTTACACATAATTAAGCATTTTGCAGCTGTAAATTTAGTAAAATATGGTAATTATGATTGTAATTTGCTCAGGACATTGCCACCACAATGGGTTATACACAATGGATCTGCATGCACAGACTGGACTATGAGGGATTTGTTACATCCCTAAACTGGAGCTTCTTTGCTTTGTTTTGTTCAAATGGGAAAGGTGTGCATTTTTACCATGTGCCCCCAAATGCATACTTTGCCCCAATTGATTAAGCATGAAAATGCACTTTTCTCCCAAATACACATTTTTAAAGTGCTAATTTTTCTAACAAATGCATTTTGCTAACTTGGTCACAAGGGCAGGAGTGAGGGCATTTCAAAACATGCCTTCATTCCGGAATGGAAATCGGGCAAATTCTGATGTTTAATCATCTGAAATGAAATCCTTGTACATCCCCACTCTTGCACAATTCCCATTCATTTCCTTAGGGGCTGCACAAGAAATACCCCCAGTGGACAGAATCCTTATTTCTCATTGATTTCAAAGGGGATTTAACTCTGTGTATATTTCCCAGATTGTGTCTGACGCTAAAAAGAACCTTTTTCACCCATTCTGAAATTGTCGAAGAGAGAAGCTCTATTCAAGTTAGAGATGTCCGCCGCTATGAAATCTGGCCCTTTCTTGGCTCGGAGGACTCCTGCTGAACACCTGACACTGCTTGCATTTGCAGCACTTCAAACTGCATGTTTTTTTCCCAAAATCTGGGGATGTTTCCATTTATTTTTTATTTGCATAAAATAAATTTGCAGAAATTGCAGCTGCAGTTTGAGTGATTTATGCATATTATGCCTCAAATTTGCCTGAATTATGAAAATTGCAGGTGCAATTTGTGCAAAAAATTTTTATGCAAATATTAAGAAATACTCCTGGAAAATGTGTGAACTGGCCTGACTCAGTGCAGATCGAGCTGGGCCAGCTTGTGGGGAAATGAGCCAAAGTCCAGGGGGCCAAGCTGATGAAAGCTCAGTGAGTTCCATTTGTGTCCCTGCTCTTTGCCGTGATAGGCTACATAAATCTTTCCATAGCCTATCATGGCAAAAGGCAGGGATGCAAATGGCATCCACTACGCTGGACGCCATTTGCATCTGAAGACAGGCAGCAGCAGACGGCAGCAGGTAGGATCCAGCCGGCGCGGATTCCACCAGGTGGCGGAGGTGAGTCTTCCATTCTGCCGCGGACTCTGGGAGGCCAGATTCTTAGAATCCAGCCTCATTGGAGTCCATGGTGGAATTCTCCACCATCCCTACAGGTGAGCTTGCTGTCCTAACTTAAAGGGTGGGGGTGGGGATCTGCCTCTATCTCGTGAGGACTCTAAGTAAGTGCAGCTGTTCCCGCCAGGCCAATCGGGCAGATCGCCTAACCTCTGCCCCTGCCATTTCTCTCTTGTCTCTGCGTCTGCTTCCAGCGTCCAAGAATTCAGGCTCTACCAACCCCGCCCTCCCTGTTCACTATCTCTCACAGGGATGGGAGAAGAGGGTACCTCTCCATCCAGCTGTGCCTTTGAAGCTTGAGGAGTAGGCCTATCCAACTCTGTCAAGGCCTAGGAAATTCCCTCCACCACATTTTGCAATTCCTCCTCAGACCCAGAGCTACTCTGCCAATTGCTGCACTCATTGGCAACCCAGACAGGACCTAAGGCTGTAATCCAGTGCACACTTACATGGGAGTAACCCCCACTGTGCACAGTGGGTCATCGTTCTGAGTAGCTATGCATAGGATTGCACTGTGTGTCTCATACCCCATCTGTAATGTGGAGATGGTGAAGTACATGGATGTCAGGGTTGGAACTGAGCCCATAGAGCCCCAAAGCAGCTCTGATTCTGAGGAAGAGCTACAACTCGTGGGAGAGGAGCCTGCTCATCTCTCAGAGGCACAGCTGCAGGGAGAGGCCCCCCCTGCTCGCATTCCTGAGAGAGATAGTGACCCTGGCAGGGAAAGAGCGGGAGATCGGTTGTTGCTAGACGCAAGGCGCTGGCGCAGAGAGAGGCGCGAGGTGGAGGGCACGAGAGGAGGTGCTCAGCCCGCTTGGTGCTATGGCAACAGCTGTGCCCCAATGCCCCAGGGGTAAGGGGGTAGCCTCCCCTCCTAGCCCATAAGTTTCAGAGCTTTCCTGCCCTTCTCCTCAAAATGGGGACCAACTGCATAGATGGAGCTTAGGTTACCCTATTAGGATACCCTTTGCAGTTCCTTGCTTAGTCGCTGGCAATTAGCATCTGAAAGAGTCATTAAGTTGTAAAGGAATAAAGCCTTGGAGAGAATCCCTTTTGTCTGCATCTTGTTTGGGCTACTGGAGGGGACTTTAAGAGGCAGCTAGGGTGCTCCTGACAATGGGATTTCAACAAAGGTCAAGAAGATAAAAGACCATGCACATTACAAATGTTGTGCAAATAGGCAATTATTAGGATGCTGAGGCAGGGCTAGGGATGGACTCAAATGAGGCCAGATTCCAAAGAATCCAACCCCTGGATTCTGCAGGGGGGGGGTTGGCACCACTTACCTCCGGCTCTCGAGGATTTCATGCAGAGTGGCTCTCTGGCTCCCTATGCAAGGCAATACGCTAATGGTGGCTGCCTTAGGCTATTGTGGGGGAAAATACAGACGTACAGAGCATATTGGATGCCACTTAGGTCAAAATCAGTGCTTTACAGCTGCAAGTGGTATACAATATGCCATTTGCATCAGCATTTTTCCCAGCGATAGGTTAATGGCAGCTGCCATTAGCATATCGCCTTGTATAGGTAGCTGGAGAGCCGCTCCGCAAACTGCCCCAGATGTGGAGCAGCTCCGGAAGATTTTGAGGGCCCCTGAGCTGCATGGATGGCCCCTCTACGAACCCCCTCAAGACTGTAAAGTGGGGGGTTCGTACATCGCTAAGCAGGGCTGGCATCAAGGGTAGGCATGGTTAGGCACCTGCCAAAGGCCCACACCCCAGGAGGGGTCCACTGACAACAGCCCCCTCGACTTACTCCTCCTCTTCACCATTGCTTGTTCACCCACCTCTCACTCTGGCCCAGACAATGGTGGTGGTGAGAAGCAGGACCAGCAGATGCCATAAACTACTGGCTTCCCTGGGTCATGGCTTATAAAGCAGTAGCAGTGATGAGAAAGAGGATGAAGAGCAGCAACAGTTGGTGACCATGGTGGTGAGAAGGTAGACTAGACTCACTGAGAGAGGGGGCCTATGGAGGCCGCTTTGTTCAAGGGCCCTCAAAACTTGGAGCAAGCACTGTACTGAGGTAGGGAAATTGAAGATAGATAGATAGATAGATAGATAGATAGATAGATAGATGATAGATAGATAGATAGATATTTCTTGAATATTTTTTTCAGTTAAAAAAAAAGTGAGCATAAAGATGCTGCAGACAAGAGGAGGATGGGCTTTTCTGAGGGGGGTAGAGCATTAACCCACCACTTAATCGGGCAAACTGGTGCCTGATCCTTTTCTGTTGTGTTTTTGTTTTTTGTAAATCCAGGTGCGGCAAAACCACAGCAATTAATATTAACCTGAATGTGATTATTTGGCTCTTCAGCATTTCATTGGATTACGTTGACTTTATAATTTGATTGCTGTGCAGATGTGAGCTCTGCTGATTGCATTAAAATATGCAACAGAAAATTGGGGAAGGGGGAGAGGAGGTAGTGAAATTCAACTGATGTGCAGAGGAACTTTGCCATTTATTTCCTTTAGGAGAAAGCAAAGCAGAAGGTCAGACTTATCATGCTGTAATTCTAATCATTTGGAAGGTGGCTTTTAATTCGTTTTGCATTGAATTTCAATTAAGAATATAGCAGTTTAGGGACTGGAAGTGCATCAGAAATTTGTGGAGGCTTTGAAAGATTTCAAGGGTTCCCCATAGTGTATCTGTTACACACATGCACACCCAACCAGAGTTGCCAAAGAGGTCATCCCAGTCCAGTGGACGCTGGTGGCTCGTGGCGTGGCTGTGATGTCAGTGGGGCAGATTATCTGCTCCGGGTTTCAGTCAGAACCAGTCAGAACTCTAAAGGAGCTATCCAAGGTGCTGAAGTCATTTGGGGGCTAGGGTTCAGCACCTTGGATAGCCCCTTTACAGTTCTGACTGGTTCTGACTAAAACCTGGAGCAGATTCATTACCCCACTGACATCGGAGCCACCGGCCTCCACTGTCAAGGTCATCAGTGGTTGGGTTAAACTAGGGATCTGGTATCTCTGGCCTGCAGGCCTAATTTGGCCTATGGAAGTTCTCCATTTGGCCCCAGGAGTCTCCTTCAGTTCCTCCAGGGGGCATGGCTTGTGGTTGGTTCACACCTCTAGTAACCAGATCTTGATTTTTGTGTGTAAGAACTATGATTTGCCTTCAGTTCTGATACTCAAAACAAATCCCTGGGCTCAGAATTCTTGAATGCTAAGTCTTTTGCATCAAGTTCCAGATGGTGGATCTCAAGGGTTCTATTAAAAAACAAACAAGTTGATACTGCAAGACTGACGTCTGCCCACTTCTGCCGTAGAACTGGAAGAAGCCTGAGAGGAGCTGTCTTGAACTTCAGAGGAGCTTCATTCAGAGGTCTGATGCTTAGGACAGAGCAAGTAGAAGCTCACTTGAGCTGGCGTGTGTGTGTGTGTGTGTGTGTGCATGTGTGTGTACGTGCACGTGCATCAAGGTGCATCTTCACAGCTTAGGTTGAAAGTGGGCCACATGGAGGCCCGTCTCTAAACAGACGCACTCCTGACTATAAGAGCATTTTAATGATTGCATAAGCAACTCCTCCAGCCAATAGATGGCACTGCTCCACAAGGTTCCATATCTTGTCTTATTGTTGTTCTCTCTTGGGGAATTTCCTCAGTAGTGCAGACTTGTGCTGGAAACCTGTACTGTTTGGATAGCTTGCAGGATAAGACAGTTCGTTCCTCTAAGCAAATGGGTTTGATGGTGTTGGATGCAGCTTTCAACCTGAATTGTGAACGCAAAGTCTAAAGACCTAAGGTCTAAAGATGCTTAAGACCTAGACCATAGGTCTTTAGACTAAGCATCATCATGCCACATCCAAGGAGGCATGATAGCAATTTAGCACCACTTCAAGATGCCTAGAGAATGGAGTCAGGTGAGTTCTGCAAAAGACAGAATAAAGTGAAACTCCAGGGTAAGGATTCTTCCAGAAAGGTACTACAGGGATCTTTCCTTTCCTTTGAAGAGAAGACCATGCGCTCCCATTCGTATCACAATGCAACTTTTGAAAAAACCCTAATTTTCACAACTGGTTTGTTATGCAGCTCGAAGATGGGGTGAGGATGCCATCTGACAAAGCATGTCCCATGTACTCCCTCCACTTTGAATTTAGAATTGATCTGTGAAAAGTGATCTGGCTGTGATCTTTGATTTTATGTTGTGATTTTTATTGGATTTTAATTGTACATTGATTTGAGGGTCCTGATGGGCAGAAAAGCAATATATGAATACAATAATAACAGTTTCTACTACTGCTACTACCTGCTTCCCTCCATCAGAAGGAAGACCAACACTATATCACGACTTGATTAACCGTAACAATCAGGATCTGCAATAAGTATAACAAGAAAGGCCAAGTGCAAGAAAAGGCCAAGTGCAACAAAGGCCAAGTGCAGGCATTCAATTCCTATGTGAGGCTGCTGAAAAGTCTCCTGGATCAAAGTGAATGATCAATGAACTGGTATAGGCCTGTCATCATTTGCCATTGATGAAGGCAGGAAAGGAGTCCCTGAATGCACCACCCCATTCCTGCTAGCCAGCATCCTATGTGCTAAGCTTCCAGGATCCAAAGGTTCCCTCCTTCCCACATCAGTTTGAGCAAGCCAGCAATGAGGTGTAGGTAGGGATGGGAGAACAAGTGAGCCTGATGAGGTTCTCATGAGGAACTCATGAGCTTGAATTCCACCTCAAAGCTCCGTTATCCTAGCCCCATTCTTTTTTCCAATACCCCCTCCCCCCCCCACACTGGATGTACAGATTGTGGAAAAACTGCTCCTTCTGTGTTTTGTGGGTAGTCATGTGCCTTTTGTTCCATTGTCCACTCACCGATGGATTCTTCTTCTTCCTTTTCATTATGTGGAAAAATACACAAATAATTCTGCAAGAGGGTTCGCAATGATTTACATAATTTACCTCAGCATTTAACGTTTAGCGTATTGTCCTCCATTCCATTCAATGTTTCCGCAGCAGAAACATATGTATTTTCCTATGAATAAATATGCATACATTTCAGTAAAGTACCCCCCCAAAAAGAGCGAGATCCAGAAGACCACTGACCCAGTGTGGCCTGAGGGGATCAGTCCTCAGCAGATTCCACAAGTCAGATTCTTAGAAATCCAAGCTTATTTTAGTCCATCTGTCTGTCTCCAGCATCTCTACCACACAGACATTCTTTCGAATGGGGAAAGTATGCATTTCGGCACTTAAAAAAGAAAGCATGAAAATGCACATGTCCCCAGAATGCACATTTTTCAAGTCCTCTTTTTTTAATGCACATACATTTTGCGAACAAGCATCACAAGCTCAGGGATGGCACGTTTTGCCCACAAAAATGTATTCACGTTCAGGGAGTGAACAGGGAAAGTTCTGATCGTAAATGAATTCTTGTCTGTCCCTAGGTATAGGGCTGTTATCTTTCACCCTCCAGGTATTTCAGGGTTCTAACCAGGGTATGCTAACTCAACCTCTCAGGTGACCAAGAAGAATGAGCCCATCAGTCCAATTACTAGCGTTGAAACAATAAGGAGTAAGCAAACAATAAATGCCTCCCCAAAATTTCTAAACAACTCCCTTGTGGATGGCTCACACTAACCCACTACTGTGGCACTGGGCAGATGGGTGGGAGGCTGCACTGGACCAGAAAACAGGTTGAGAGAGAGGTGAGGCCACACGCTTCCCTTCCCTCATGGGCACCCATATTGTGGAGCGCTTCTGACATAGCCTTGATGTACTCTCCTTCCTTCCATGGGTGGGTGGACTACCCCTGTTACAGTGATGGTGAGATTCTGAATCATTGAGGCTTCAAGGCAAAACTGCCTGACTTCTTCCCAGACTGGATGGGACCTTCCCTGCCTCCTCTTCCTTGGCATGATTTTCCAAAGCTGGGGGCTGCCCCCACAAAAATGTCTCATACAGGCTGTGTCCACAAGGAACTCTTGTCACAAAGGCTTCAGTTGTTCTGGAACACAAGTGGTGCTTTTGAGATATCCAGGAATCACAGAATTCTAGAGCAGGGATTCAAATAAGAACACCCTCTTTCCTCACCAAAAAATTCTGATGGGCAGATCCAGATTCATTCTAGGTCTGCACAACATCACTAAGCTTTGGGTAAAAAACTGAAATAGTTCCTTTGATCGTGGCCAATATTTTTAAACCTTCCTTGTGCAAACTGAAACAAAACAAAGCACCTTGTTATTGAAAAGCGTTATGGGCCATGATGTATGGAATGGGATTTCCAGGCAACGTGAAAAACTGAAAAGCTCCAAAAGTAAATATGCCATCCATAAGAGCCCTTTAAAATCCTGTTAATCAGATGTGTACAGACAGTTTCTAATTGTTTATACAAGTTCCTCTGGCATCTAATATTGTATTAAACTACAGTGGTAGGATTGCAGTTACTTATGCAAAAAAAATCACAACTGATAGAAATATTTATCAGGGTGTTCGCTAAACTGAAAAACTGGTGAAGCAAGTAATAATATTTAAAACAAATAGGAAACCACAAATGAAAATGAAGCAGCTGAATAATTACACAATATGCAGAATAAATTATATCAAAATTCCAGCTTTGTTTCGAATCAATAATGCTGAAATGTGACAGCTAGTTGATGGCATGGGACAAAAATAAATAAATAAATAAAATTAATCCAGCCAAAATATCTTTGTAAACCGATACTAGACAATTGAATCTTTGCTGTTGTTCCTTAATGAAAAACAATTGGTTCCTGAAAAATGATTTGCTGCTTGTGTTGCTAACTATCCAAGAAATTATAACGCTAAGCAGGAGTCCTGCTTCTAAATTCATTGTTTCAATTTGTTCAATAACCAGCAGTAATATGCCCTTGTGTGGGATAATATTAGCTATTTGGAACAATATTAAGAACCATATTGGAACACAGAATGCAACCTGAATTTCAGCCCCAATCTCAGTGCATTGAGACTCTGTATGTGCTGATACACACTTGGGGTTGTAGTGTACATAATGTTAGTCCTACTTAGAGTAGACCCAATGAAATGGATGGTACTTAAGTTAGATTAACATTGGATACAACCTTTGGATTCCCCCAGCCCTTCCTGACCATGCAGGCTGGTTTGTTTCATTCCAGAGACATGCATATAGGAAGGTGCTCAGTCCATCCTGTCTCTGTGTATGCTATGTCATTAAATAGATGACCTGGACCAGTGTACAGTAGTGGGCTGGATGAATGCCAGCCAACTGAAATTGAATCCTGGTAAGATGGAGGCTGTGTGGGTAGGTGGTTCCTGGATCTGGGGGTTGGGTAATTTACCTGTCCAGGATGGCACTGTACTCCCCCTACAGGGACAGGTGCATAGACTGGGGCCACTCCTAGAGTCTTCTCTGTCACTTGATACCCAAGTTTTAAATAAACTTGTTGGATTAACATAATACACAGTTGGAGGCAGTGACAATGAGGGAACATCAGCTCCTAATGAATCTTGGTCTTGATTATGAGTCTAGTGCCTTGAGTGCCATTTTTTGGTAGAAAGGCAGGCAGGCAGGGCACAAAATAAATAAACAAACAAACAAACAAACAATCTAGTGGGTTGGATCCAGGTGTAATTATACTTAGAGTCAATCCATTGAAATTAATGTGATATATGTTATACTTTCTTGTTATACTCATTAGTCATAACTAACATGTCTTGTTGCTTTCAACAGATCTAAGTATAACTAAGTATAACTAAATCTGGATACCTTTCATTACAATTTAGACACAGAGGATCTCTACACCTCAAGTTTATTGTGCATTCATGGTTGCTCACTCACTGAATTGTGTGGGTCCTTTACATGATGTCGTTGTTGTCCAGTCTTTATTCCACTATTTCCTCCCACCTATCCTGTGTTTTCCTCAAACAGAAAAAATTGGGTATTTTTCCAGATAAGCGCAAATGGAGTGCCATGTCCTCCCCGTGTATTTCTCCCCTAGCATGAATGAACTGCTGAGTGTGGTTGCTGGGGACATGGTGTGATGTCGAAGGTAGGGATGGGGGAGAATTTCTCCCCGAAACTTCAAGGGGCTGAGTGCCAACGCATTCGGCCCCCTGAAATCGGCGGTGAAATTCTCTGCCCCTCCACCACCCCCGGGATGGGACTTACCTTTCACGAATGTTCCTCCCGGCGGCAGGTCCTGGCAGCGGTTCGTCGGGTCTTCGTCAGGGGCGGGGGCGGCAGCTGGTCTTTCGACCAGCTGCCGCCG
Source organism: Heloderma suspectum (assembly GCF_057233095.1). Taxonomy (NCBI): domain Eukaryota; kingdom Metazoa; phylum Chordata; class Lepidosauria; order Squamata; family Helodermatidae; genus Heloderma; species Heloderma suspectum. The sequence goes on from NC_139462.1 coordinate 213,252,403, forward strand.
CCGCCATTACAAGTGCAGTAAAAAAAAAAAAACCCGTGATAGGCTACATAATGATTAACGTAGCCTATCACGGCTAGATCTCCAAAGTCAGCCGTGATAGGCTACGTTAATTGTCACGTAGCCTATCACGGGTGACTTTGAAAAAAAAAAACACATACGCAAATGGCAGCCCCCATAGGGAGCCGCCATTTGCATTCCTTATTTGGTCCCTGTAGTCTACGTAAAGATTTACGTAGACTACGGCGAAAATAAGGGCAACGCTACGTAAATCTTTACGTAGGCTACAGGGACCAAATAAGGAACGCAAATGGCGGCTCCCTATGGGGGCCGCCATTTGCATACGCGCTTTTTTTTTTTCCAAAGTCACCCGTGATAGGCTACGTGATGATTTACGTAGCCTATCACGGCTGACTTTGGAAATCTAGCCATGATAGGCTACGTTAATCGTTACGTAGCCTATCACGGGGGTGTTTTTTTTTTTTCGTGGCCGGGTAGACGGAGCGCTTCTACCCGGCCTGAATTTCGCCGGCGAGGGATGGGGCGCCTCCCGCCCAGCCTGAATTTTGGCCGGGCGAGGCGGGGCGCCTCCCCCCCTTGCATGAACTTCGGGGGGAGAAGCGAAGCACCTCCCCCCCACCGCGAAGCAAGCTTCGAGGACAGGTAAGGGACTTTCGTCCATCCCTAGTCAAAGGTGGAGATGAAGGTCTGATGGGGGTTCAGCCTTTCCGCTCCTACGCCATTTTGGCTCCTCGCCATTTTCAGCCTGCCTGTTCAAAACAGAGAGGCAGAGCAGCAGCGAGGGGGATGGCGGCAGAGCAGAGGAGCAGCAGAGGGGCTGTGTGGTAAGGACTGGCCAAAAGCATGGAAGAGGGAGGCAGGGCCCGGGGAGATCGGGGGGGGGCTGTCCGCGTGTCAGTCCCCATCCACCAGTAATGTTCAAGGGGAAGGAAATGGGCAGAAACCCAGGTGCAAGTATCACTGAGCCTGGAGCATGTGTAATGCCTCTTCACGGAAACATAACACTATGGGAATGGCCATCTACAGAGAAGGAAGCGCGTGCAAAGGGAGTCAGTTGTGATCCTGCATTTAAAATGGAAGTGGAAAGCCCCATTTTAAATGCAGGATTTTAGGCTGGTGTAGAAATCCCCACAGAATCAGAGCTCATTATACATATAAAAATAACTAACACGATAGACTTATAGCATGGCTCAACAAATGGCAAATTCACTATTTCTAATACATGCTTCATATGACAGTCTTAGCTCATGAAGTTAGTTTACATTATTGGCCTCTCTCCCTTTCACTACAGCCACTACTTACTTACTTGTTCCCCATATGTGCCTCATAACCTTCCATCTGCCATATACACACACACAGAGACACTTCTTCCACGTCCCCCAAGGTTTCATCTATCTATCTATCTATCTATCTATCTATCTATCTATCTATCTATCATCTATTTATTACATTTACATCTCGCCTTTTTTCCTCCTTAAGGAACCCAAGGTGGTGTACATAGTCCTCCTTCTCCTCCATTTTATCCTCACAACAACAACCCTGTAAGGTGGGTTGGGCTGAGAGCCTGTGACTGGCCCAAAGTCACCTAGTGAGCTTCTACGGCTGAATGGGGACTAGAACCCGGATCTCCTGACTCCCAGATAAAGGATCTTCTGTAATTCGTTCCCAGCCCTGATTGCTTCCCTTTTCCAAACTTCTCTAATAAATCATCAGAGAGGATGGAAAAGGGAGAGGCTGCTTTGACACTGAGAATCTTTATCTCTGAGAAAGCAGTAGCCGAAATGTAAAAGGGATAAGACATTTAGGTCCGATGCTGAGAGTCTAAGTTTAGTTTAAGTGAGCATACTTGAAATGAACTTCCAGAGATAATTAGGAAAGTGAAGTCTATATAAGCCCTGGGATAAGTAGGATTGAAAGATACTGAATACCTGGCAATGGCTATAGTATATCCAATGCTGTTTGCCTGCAAAGTAATTGCAGAGTTACAGTTTGCACATCTCTCTCTCGCTCCCCACCCCCCAATCTCTTGGAAGTAGTTTCTAGTTTATAAAAGAGCAACTGGAAGAGGAGGGAAATGGGGAAATGTAGTACTGTCACATACAGAATAGCTAAAGCAATGTGTCTTCTTTTTCTCCACCTTCCCTAAAATTACTCTGTTTCTGAGAGTGAATGTTTGCCCTCATTAGATAATCCAGTCGTCTGTTTGATAGTTGTTGTTGTTCAGTCGTTCAGTCGTGTCCGACTCTTCGTGACCCCATGGACCATAGCATGCCAGGCCTTCCTGTCCTGCGCTCTCTCCCGGAGCGTGCTCAAGTTCTGTTTGATAGAGGTAGTCACATCTACCATGGATAATGAACATTTCAAGAACACTAGTATAACCAAAACCTTGCCCTACCCACCTCTCTTTACAGATGTGGGGAAACAGGATAAAATGGTGGGGTGCTAGGACTCAGTGAGCATTGTCTGGATTCTACCCATTAACACAACAGAGCTGAAAGAAATCTGCTGTGAAGGCAGGCAGGTGGACATTGGGTGGGTATATAAAGAGAGTTCTCCCCCAAAATGCTGAAGAGAAGAGGGTGGCAAAGGCTCCAGAAGCTGCTATAGACCCAGGAGTCCAAGCTGAAGACTGTCTGTGTCATCCCTGCTCTTATAGCTACATGGAGATCAAAAGGAAGTTGTGCCGCAATAAGCTAGAAGTGAAAGACTGTCTGCCACAGCCTGTCTAGTCGTTGACTGAGGTGTTCTCAGGTGTTAAATGAGCTGCATTTAAAAGAGGTGTACTTGGCCTTTGCGATACTTCCCATGGTGTTTTGCGGTGGTGCCCAGGACAGTTTCTCAGATGGCCAAATGTGCCCATGCCACAAAAATCCCTGGCCTAGGGATAGGAAAGAATGTGTGCTTTTCAGAGAGGCTGAGGAGATGAGTTGAGCTCTGAAGAGACTGGGGGGACAAAGGAAACAATATATTGGGGAAAAGCCTCATAGATGGCCCATTAATAGAAAGGGCCATTCAAAGGGCTGAAGTCTATAGGACAGAATGATTCAGAAGAGAAAGGCTATCACACCTTTTTCAAGAATTCCCCTTGAGATTATTTTTTGAGAAATTCTGTTATGAAAAGCAGACAAATATTCAAACCCCAAGGAACACAGTCTATGGATGGTATCACATTCCAGGAAGTAAACGTTTCCCATTTTGAATCATTTAGCACTTCTGCAGTTTTATATTTCTATATCTATATAGATATACATATATACCATCAAGTCTGTAAGCTTTTAGTAGGATATTATATTATTATACTATATGAAATCATATTATATTATAATGAAAATGTACTAATTCAGGTATTTTCAAATACATTGCACCAAGTCCCCTTCTGCCTGACTGACAGAGACTATTTCTGCCTGGGTGACAGAGACCCTGGCTGGAGATCTCTTGTGTATAAATCTAGTATTGGCTCAGCTGCATTGCAACAGTTGTTGTTATAGTATTAAAGGTTAATTCCCACATGCAGATACATCACTGGATATCTCATTGTGAGTTGTGTCTGACTCCACTAGTGAAAAGCATACAGTCACAGTGTTGAGATTGCATCAGCTAGTAGAACTTGATCATTCACACACACACACACACACACACACACACGTGGATTTCTCATGAGTGCATAGATGTTTAAGCAGTGACCCGGCATGTGTGAACCCAGTCCATATTTGATTTGTTGAATGAGGAGATCTGATGGCCATATATGTACAAACACAAAATCATGAAGACGAAAGCAAACCATGGTAACCACGTGGCAATATGGTGACTAATTATACTTTTCCATTTTGCCCTAATGAATTGTGAAGGGCATTTATTTAACAAGCCCCTTCTGAAGCTTTTGTACATGATTGCAAATGACACGTGTGACGTCCAGCAGGCCTTTCTTTTGCATAATGGTCACAGATTATACTTAGGAGCGGAAACATGGAGGCAAAGTGACAGCTCCAGTCACTTAATGAGAAGTTTATTAAGAAACTAGGGCTGATTATCAGCTGCAAATTAACCATAATGTGTGTAATCAGCAGAGATGTCACACTGGAGGAAGAAAGATGATAAACAGCCTGAAATGTTCATTCCCCTGTTAATCAAAAAGTACCTACCACTCATTTGAAGACCTCATCTGCAAGAATCCATGGATACATAACTTTGGGGTGGATGAGAAGTATTCTTTGGGATAAATACCAGCATTTAGTAGACACGTGAAGAGGGGCGGGGAACAAACTTCTTTCATTGGCATTGAATCAATACAACCAAAGATACATTGGACTGCTATGGATTATATTTCCCAGATCCATTTTGGCCCTATCTGTGGAGCCAGCATGGTGACATGTCCATGCAGAATGGCCCTGTGCACTTGGGCCCAAATTATGTGTTTGATTCCTCGGCAGATTTTGGTTGAACATTAGGAGAAACATCTTGATGGTAAGAGCAAATACAAAAGGGATGGTGGCTCTCCATTACGAGCATAACAGTGGAAATGAAGAGACAAGACACAAGTGATTGGTATCAAACTGGGCCATGTGTATTGATCGATCTGCAAAGGGGAGGCCCTGACAGGCAACTAATCTGTGCTAGCCACTAGCTAGGCACTCTATCAGGTGAAACATTCAAAGCCTGCTGAGTGGTGTCAAAGAGATTGCCACCCCCAGGACTACCCCTTTTGGGGGAGGTAGGCCTTCCCCTGTCACCCCCTCCTGGGCCATGAAACACCAGGTGAGTGAGGTCAGTTGGCCTCACAGACAACCCTTATCCTCCCGATGGGCCACGAAACACAGAGCAGGATGCCTCAGGCATCACCTGTCACCGACACAGTGCCCCTGAGTGTTCACCATCCTTGTTCTCCTCCCATTGCTCATCCCTGACAGCCAACCCGGAAATGTGACTGGATAACCTGACCAACAAATAAGGCCAAATTGAACCTAGTGGACACATCCTCCCCAATTAACTGTGTGAAGTAGGCAAAAAAGACCCACAGCCCTGGCCAATCAGACTGTGAGCCAAAAAATTCCTACTCGGCCCCTAAAATGGTGACCAGCAAAACCCACACTGCATACTGGGAGGGAGGGAGGGAAGGAGCCATGCTGCAAAGAGGTGTTGAGGAGGGGCAATGTCTGGACCATTCCTCTGTCTGGACCATTCCACTTCTGTCCAACAATGGAATGATGGCACATGGGCTTAGTCACAGCTTGACCTGGAAACGTCCTGTCAGGCCCAAAACATACCACTGTGCCCATGAATGGGCACATGCACCTGTTCCTAACAATTCAATGATCCAAGGGAAGAAAAAACCAACAGGTGAGCTTGAACACTACTTAATGTCACATCTTTAGTGCCCCGGGAATGACTGCATGTATAAATTGAAAGGCCTTGGAGCACCACCTGTCCCCACCTGAACCTTGTTAGGCAAGAACTAAGAGAGATGGCCGAGGAAGCAGTCCAGGTATGAAAGGAATGCAAAGGCTTGAAGGCCTCCCACCTCCCAGGTCACCCCCATGATCACTGAAATGAATACTTCAGTTAAGGGGGAACCATAGTGAAGAAAAGGGGATGGGGGCTTTCCCCACCCCATAACACAAACAGAAGCCACCACAGCCTCCACTGAGCCCAATTCCATAACACTGTATGGGAAACAAGGACACTCTTACACCTGTACCCCACAGGTTGATCCTGGGCTGAGAGCCAGATATGTATGACCTGTTGAGAGAACGAATATCCCAAGTAATAGGCCCATTTGTACACATTGTCTATGGCTGTTGCCACTACTAGGAAAGATAGACCACCCCAAAGAAATCTGTCAATACTGCAGCAGAGGACAATTGCATCATAAAGGGAGTTGCACTGAAGGCTGCTGACCCCACATATGTGGAGAAAAACCAGGGGGATGATATCCTTCCTCAATTACATCCACTGGTCAGATGCCAGCCAAACTCCGTAGGGTGCACCGGGCCCTAAACCCTGTGGTGTATGTCAAGCTGCTCTCAGACTCGACCAGAAGACAAATGCAGCCAGCTCACTGCCAATAGTCTGGGCCAGGAGTCCTACTCTCCAGGAATGGATGAGGGACCATAACGGTAAACTACCAAGATGGCAACAACTACCACAGATGACTGTCAGAGCCAAAAGCCACAGATTCCTTATCTACCCAGGTATAGGAGGCCCTTGTACTGTGATCTATGGGGTGCGCCATGGCTTGCCCAGCTTAAATTCACCACTCCCCATGAGAACCTCTGGCATGGTCTCTGGAAGTGCCAGCACCCAGGGAACCTCCCCTTACCATAACATTTGCATTCGACCATGCCACAAAAACGCCAGCACCAGCGTTGTCCCTGTCAGTTATATTCCTCATGAGAAACCAGGTATTGTGCAGGAGGCAGTGCAAACTAAATGCTACAACCTGAGCCATAACTTTCAGATTGAGGGAGGACTGTGTCATAAAGACAAGAATAGAGGGCTTCACATGCAAAAGAATTAAAGAATTAGGCATTAGGCATTAAATCAGCCCGTATAAGTGCTGCCATGTATAGGAGAAGTTCCAGTAAATGGGATCCTGAGAGATAAGAGGGCCAACCCTTGGGCCTGCCACTCCGCACATAATGATCCTGCCAATTGACCCTAAGACCCAGCCCCCTAGTGGCATCAGGGTATATCTGCAGCTCCACCTTGATGAGGAACTCATGTTTCCAGAAAGGAAAGTCTAGTAAGCTCTGGAAAAATTGAGGCTCTAAGAAATCCTCTCCCAGAGTGGGGAGGAAACCCTAACTTGATGGTGTAGGAGCCAAAGCCCTTGTGTGGCACAGCACAGCCTCCACCGAAAGGCCGGCATGGGACAACAGCCCTGCCGGCAAAATAAGGAGTCTGCCACTTCCTAAAGGGCATGAAGTGAGATGTTATAAGAGTGCCTGATCACCAAGATCTTCTCTTTCAATGCCTGGACCTCATCCCTTGAGATTTTACTGCACTGATAATGGAGTCCAACACAATCACCCAGGGACATTAAGATGGTCGGCAGGCCTTTGGTCCTCTAATCAGGAAGGATATTCCAGTTCCTTGGTCACTGTTCCGAACATTTAGATTAAATGAGAGGACTGGACAGCAACCCTCAGGGCCTGTAACAGAAAACTCACCTGAATTATGGACCATCCTGCCTCTCACCCCCATTCAAAAAGGTGCCCATTGGCTGCTGAGTCAAAAGGATCATAGGTCAATCTGCATCCCCATGGGCGCCCTTTAGGCACTATCACGTAGGAAGATACTCTCAGATTCATAACAGTCAAGGCTGCAAACAGGCATAGAATCCTGCATGCTGCACCTCCTTATCAATATTAATTTAATGAAATGTACCTGCTTTGGGTAAATTTTTGATTCAGAGAAAAGTGGGGATGAATCCCAGAACCCTACTAAAATGCTGGTTTCAAGCACACTGCATTCTCCTGCCACAGGACCACAATAACAATCATGGAGGGCTCAGTTCAAACTGGGGAGGGCCCCTTTTGGTAGGGCTATTGTCCCATGCCAGCCTTTCTGCCCCCTTTTATCCAGACTGGATAAATCCAGACTGGATTGCCCCTGCAATCCTTAAATCTTGGGGGCCACTGGGGCAAGAATATAATCCACTTCCCATTGAGCCTTCCAAGTATAATAAGCACACCTGGGCACAGGAAACCCATAAACAAAGTCCCCAGCTGAGGTGGGATACCATTGAATGAAGGAGTCAAAGGCCAATCCAACCCCTCTACAGAAAGTTCTGTTGGAGAATACCAAGTAGCCCATGTAGGACACCATCTTGTGTCTCACCCTGTCCTGTCCACCATCCTCTGACCTGTGTTGTCCTTCAATATCTTCACAGAAAGGGGGAGAAGTATATCTACCAACATACCCCTCCATAACTTCTCTGGTAGCTGGTGGTAGATAGCATCACATCCCACCTCACTTCCTTTTGCAGGGGCTCCCAGAGATGGACCACTGAAAACAATCTTAGGGTCCAGGCAGGTGTATATAGAATCATAGAATAGTAGGGTTGGAAGGGGCCTACTAGGCCGTCGAGTCCATCCCCTTGCTCAATGCAGGAATCCAAGTCAGAGCATCCCTGACAAATGGCTGTCCAGCCTCGTCTTGAAGGCCTCCAGTGAGGGAGAGCCCACCACCTCCCCAGGTAATTGGTTTCATTGTCATATTGCTCTTACAGTCATGAAGTTTTTCCTGATGTTCAGCCGGAATCTAACTTCCTGTAACTTGAGCCCATTATTCCGTGTCCTGCACTCTGGGATGATCAAGAAGAGATTCTGGCCTTCTTCTCTGTGACAACCTTTCAAGTACTTGGAGAGTGCTATCATATCTCCCCTCAGTCTTCTCTTCTCAAGGCTAAACATGCCCAGTTCTTTCAGCCTCTCTTCATAGGGCTTTGTTTCCAGTCCCCTGATCATCTTTGTTCCCCTCCTCTGAACCCTCTCCAGTTTGTCTGCATCCTTCTTAAAGGATATGGGTGGAGACAGTCAACCCACTAGCACTGGATGAGCAGATGGTTCCAAATATTAATGACAGATTAAGAAGCAATAGAGGCAGGAAGTTATGGACTGCCAAATAAGGAGCAGGGAGGGTGCTAGGGAAATGGTGAAGTGCAACAAGAAGTCCTTCAAGTTTCAGTGGGCAGGTTTGGCAACATTTGCGGCAGAATTGATAGATGTAGAGCAATTTCAGGAGGAGGAGTACAAAAAGCGAAAATAACTGTATTTACCTTGTTCCAGAGGAAGTGGGGCACAAAGGACTTGTTGGACATGAACTCTTGGAGTCCCACCACAGTGGGACCTTTACCAGCCTGTGGACATGTAATCCCCTCAGACTACAACAGCATTTGAAACAGAGAACACTGCAGCAAGGTTTCTTCTTGGATCGTGGGTATTCTGAGGAAAATAACAAGCATGGGGAGAGGCAAGGGATCTCAAGGGAAGGAGGCAAGAAAGTGAGGCTAGCTAAGTTTGTGTGTGTGTGTGGTTTTACTTGGCTTGAGACCCTGAAAAACCTGAGCACAATTCCCTGAATTCTCAGCTTGTCCACTGAAAAATTCACTGTGCTTAAAATCCACCCTGTTGCCCCACTGCAATGCATAGTTTCCCTGTTCACCCCCAAAGGTAGGCATCCAAATCTGCAGCCTGAGGAATGCGAGCATGCACACACAGTGACATCCCCCTCATGGTGGGTGGCCCCACACTGAAATGCATGCAGGCAGAATGCAGCAAGGAAAACTTCTCAGGGTGTGGGCCATTTCTAGGCATACAAGGCAGCAAGGCGGTTCAAGCAAGGGGAGAGAATTTTAGTCCTAGAAATGTGAGATAGACACTGGAATATGAGAGGGAGAGTGCTAGGGAGAATCACAAGGAATGGGCTGTGAGTAGGAACTCATGAGAAATTCATTTCAGTTTGTCATTCACGGACCCTTCAATAATGAGTCCGACAGCATGCGTGGATTTGAAAAAATGTGCATGAAAATATGTGTGCTTTTGAAAAATGTGCACAACTACACTGTAATCAATAGGAGAAGGATGTGCACATGTCATACATGTGCGCAATTGATATGTGCATTTGGAACAAATATGAATGAAAATATGCATGAATTTTCACGTGAAAGGAAAAATACAAAGCAAAGCCTGCAATCTGATACAGACCTGAGCCAGAACGAGCTTTGAGATGGAATTTGAAAAACTTCAGCGAGCTCAAGTTTTGCTGACTCGCACATCCCTAATTACAGGCCAAAGACCTTCTTCAATAAAGAAGTCTTTAGCTGCTGCCAGAAGGATAGCAGAGGGGAGCAAACCTACCCTTGGGAGGGAGCTCCACAGACTGGGAGCGGCCAGCAAAAAGGCCCTCTATTGTGTTGTCACCAAAATGCAGTTCTGATGGTGGCAGTCTCAAAATGCTGTTGACCGTTGTGGCTAGATACCCCCCTGTTGATTGGACTGGCAAATGTCCTGCTGCTTTTGCCCCAATGATGGCTTCTGCTGCATCTGAAAAATAAAGTTGGAGAGCCAGTGGTCTACACTGGATAAAGAGTCAGACCAGAGAGATCTGAGTTCAAAATCCATGCATGGTTGTAAAGCTCACTGGGTAATCTGGGGCTAGTTAGCATTTCTCAGCATAGCCTACTTCATAGAGTTCTTGTGAGGATAAAATAGGATAGCTGCATGGAGCTTCCCGATGGTGGGTGAGGATTTCTTAAAAAAAAAAAATGTGACAAATAACTGTAACTGGATGGTTGTAATACTGACCAACCCCACAAGATTCTTGTGAAGGCAAAAAAAGTTAAAGATAGCAAGGCACCAATTGTACTATATATGTGATTAATAACAATTTGCCTTTGGGATAAACATCCATTTAATGCCAGTTTCACTGCTGTTTCTGTGGATTAAATTGACATGATACTGACAGACATCTAGACAATCAAAAATGAAATGGCGCATACCTTAAGGGGTCTAGTATAGATGAGGATTATTTGTATTTACTTCTTTTTTCTTTCTTTCTTTTAAAGAGCAATACTGGCTGACCAATCTTTACTCTTTAGCACATTTGGTTGTAGCTAATCAACATCAACCAGGTTGAACCAGGGATGTCTACAGTGTTCCGAAGTTGATGAGGGAAGCCTGTTTGTGTCATCAAATGCTGCATAATGAAGCATGATAGACCAGTAGACATTCCTTCAGAACTGAGACCTGCACAGAAGACTCTGTTTCATTGTCTCTTGCCAGATGTTTTTGGAGGACAACATGCAAACTAAAATTTTAATCTGCAAAGCAATTTGGCCATGTATAATTCATTTTGCTCTATCCCCATGTCTCCCCCTTCCCTTGCTTCTCTGCAAATCTACATCTGCTTGATTTAATCACTTTACAACATCAGAGCATTTAGCAATGTGAATTAGACCTGGAGTGTGTGCAACTCAAATGTGGAATACAGGCCATACTGTGGCAATATCAAATAAAAGGGTGACTGTGAACATCAATGAATCAGAAACAACTTTTGTTTGGCCCAAAGCACCAACACCTTGCGATGTGACATATTTCTTCAAGTTTTGCATTACATTCATAAGACTATCGGGCTTCAGTGGGACTTAGTTCTGAGTAGATGTGCATAGGATTGTGCTGTAAATGTAGAACAAAATGACAATGTTGTTGGATACACAAAAACCAACGACTGAAAATTTGGTTTTGACATTTCCCCAAATTGCTGATGCATTTGGTTACACCAAATGGCTTTACCCTCTTGCCATTTTTTTTTTTTTTCCTGCTGTGTTCTGCCTTCTGGTTTCAATACAGTTAAAATCATATATATGAATGTTAGGCAGGAGACAGACAATAGTATTTAAGAGAGCTAGAGCAATTTATAGAGCTATAAATGTGCTGTTTCAATATCAAACATGAAAAAAAAAAAAGATAGGGAATCAGTAATTAAAGTCTCCCCCTCCCCTGCAGGAAGAGAAACTGATACTAAGGGCACAATCCTATTCAAATAGGTGGATGCCTCTGAACTCGGAGGCAACCGCCTATCCAAAGCAGGGCAGGAGAAGCATGGAGGGGATCATTTCCTCCGTGCTTCTCCTGCCCTGCATTTGTGGCTAGACAGTCGATTGAGGCTGTCTAGCCGCAGGAGGACGGAGCGGGGGAGGAGGCTGCTGTATAACACATTGGATGTGTTGTAGAGGCATTTCCACCCTCCCTGCCCAGGAATGCCTCCCAGAATGTCCCTTTTTGGCTGCCCCATGCTCCTCTTGTGAGTGCAGAGGATGGAGCTGTTCTGTGCTGCCTCCGAAGCAGCATGGAAGTGGGGGGAGGTCAGTTCTCTGGGAACTGACCTTGGAGCACAGGCTCTGAGGTTGGTTCCCAGAAAACACCATATCCTATGGCCATCCAGCTGCTGTCTAGTAGCCATAGGATTGTTCCTCCCTAAGGCAATTAAGAGGGGCTATTCTTCACTAACCCCCCAGTCCAGATCAAAAGGAAGAAATAAAATGTGTTGTGGTAGAGAAGAAGAAAAGAAGCAGCAGCTGTAGCCAATGGGCCAACTGTCGGGATGTCAGAGAATTCCGCCATGGATCTCAGTGAGGCCGAATGCCAGTGCATGCGGCCCCCCGAAATCTGTGGCGGAACGGTCTGCCACCCCCCTGCACCCCTGCGGGTCCCCCCCGGGACGGGACTTACCTGGGGCGGATCTCCTGGGCGGCAGTGGCTCCAGCGGCGGCTTTGGCGGCGGGGGCTGCAGAGGCTGGTCTTCCGACTGACCACCGCCGCCATTTGTGTGGTACAAAACAAAAACAAAAAAAATGACGTTATAGGCTATGTAAAGATTTACGTAGCCTATCATGGCTGGGTTAAAAGACAACGACAAAAAATGACATGATAGGCTACGTAAAGATTTACGTAGCCTATCATGGCTGGGTTAAAAAAAAACCAAAAACCCACGTATGCAAATGGCGGCGGCTATGGCCTCCGCCATTTGTGTTCCTTATTTTTGGCCATCTTAATCTACGTAAATATTTACATAGACTATGACGGCGAAAATAAAGGGGAACGCAAATAGCGTAGCGGGCGCTATTTGCGTCCCTTTTTGATTCACCGTTTTAGCCTTCATAAAGATTTATGTAGGCTAAAATGGTGAATCAAAAAGGGACGCAAATAGTGCCTGCTACGCTATTTGCGTTCCCCTTTATTTTTGCTGTCATGGTCTATGTAAATATTTACATAGATTAAGATGGCCAAAAATAAGGAACGCAAATGGCGGAGGCCATAGCCGCCGCCATTTGCGTACACGTCCCCCCCCCCAGAGCCCTCTGCGGCCGGAAATCCGGCTGCGGACAGCTCTGGCGTGGCTGGGCCTGGCTGGCTGCTCCGCGGAGCTGCTGCAGAACACAGGCAGCCATGGAGGATTCCGGGGGGGAGGAACGGATCACCTCCCCCCCCATCGAGGATTCCAGGGGGAGGGACAGAACGCCTCCCCCCCACCATCAACATAATCCGCGGAAAGATAAGTGACTTTCGTACATCCCTAGTCATCATTGCCATGCCCCTCCGCCCTTGCTGTTGCTTTGCCAGCTGGGACTGGACCCCTCCTTCCTCACAATTGCTGTTATATGTAGCATCCCCAAGAAGCAATAGCAGGCAATGGCCATTGTCACTAGACCTTTAAACAGGCCACGAGAAGACCGTGTGCACATTTTACTGTTTTAGTGATTTGTTATTGTTTTTATTCTGGGAGCCTTGACAGGTAAAGAGTGAGGTAAAAATACTTTAAACAAACAAACAAAATGGCCTGACCCTACAAACAAGAGGATCTGGATTTCCATTTGATGGACAGAATGTACATACCAGTGAGCAGACATTACGGCATTGGCCACATAGAGGTGCACTGATCGACAATACAGCAGTATCTTAAATGCTCTCTGGATCTTCTATTTAATTTTAATTCCTGCTAATTGCAAGGCATATTTCCTGGAGTAAAGATCTCTAATGTATAATAAATTCAAAGTTGGGAGGGAGGTCTGCGGAAAGCGCTTATGGTCATCCTCAGACCAAAGGATAATAAATATCTCCTTGTGCCCAGGTCACCTGAACTTTAGAAGAGGTCACTAGAGACATGGTACAACCAAGAGGAAGAAGATGTTAGGTGAAATGTCTCTTCCTTGATACATGTAAGATACAGTATCTTCCTTGATCCTGTAAGAACAGTATGCACTTCAGTGCAAAAAACTAGTGAGATATTCTAATTATCCCTAGTTATATTCTATCCCCCCCCCCATCCCACCCTTCCAAAAGAGCCATCATTGTCCTACTTGGTGACCTTAATGAGATGTCAGAGGGTTAATAAGAAAATCAATTTATCTTTTTTAAGTGCAAGAAGTAATTAAAGTCTAAGGGAAATCTGTATCATAATTGAGAATGAGAAATGAGCAAGTGGGATGTGAAGGCGAGAGGGAGAGGGAGAGGGAGAGGGAGAGAGTTTGGTAATTAAGAAAGGAAGTTCTGGACAATGAGAAGGAATAATGTATTATGTCACCTATGGCACAACAATTGCTTGCTGATATTAAGCTGGCCAGTTTAAGCAGGAGAACAAGCAGCTCCATGGTGCAAGGAGGCGTTTGATACCAGCGGTGCGTCTTCAGCTGGCAGGAGAAACAGCTTTGGGGGGAGCGCAGATAGACAGGTTTCTGATAAAATCAAGGACTTCAGATTAATGAAAGTGAAATGTATTAAAAGGATTAAAGAGCAATGGTGTCAGCAATTTATATTAAAACTCCCAAAGTCATAAGTCCTTTAGAATCTGGTAGCAGCACATCCCTGAATTATCTCTTGAGGAACAGCCGATTTCCCATTCTAAAGAACTGGGCCAGGTACAGTTTCTCTGCCCTTCTAGTAAAGCCAGCAGCAAGCCACTTCAATGGTTAATTCCGCGGGTTAGGGTGCAACTTTCTTCAAGATGCATATACAGTATCAGTCTATAACCAGCCCATGTCAGTTTCACACGTATGCAGTCATCCCTCCATTCTATCCAGGTGCTGCATGGCTCTGAGTTATAAAAAGAAAAACATGAAAACTCTCATTTATTTTCCCTAACATACACATTTTGTATACAAATTCTCTCTCCCAGGAGCCGGAATGTTGAGAGTCTTGGAAGCATCTGTAGGATCTTAGTGGGTGTAGCATTGGGTGCTTGCTTGGAAAATGCTAGATGTTCAAGTCCTCCTGCCTCTGCCACTGTATGCTCCATATCTATCTTCCACCCCTGTCCTATTGAGCTTCCTTTGGCTTTGATGCCAACTGAGTAAAAAAAAAAAGAAAGAGAGAGAGAGAGAGAGAGAGAGAGAGAGTCTTAAACTGATTTTCCCCCCATTCCTCATAACTCCCTAGCCCCTGTACCTACCCTTCTGAATTGTTTCAGGTTTATTGCCTGGGTCCATCTCTATGACATACAAATCCCCCACACAAAAAAACCCCAACCCATGGAGGGGGGTAAGGGGAAGCGAATCACCCCCCCCCTACATAAATGGGGGCGGGGATGGCTGAATGGAGGATGAAACTGACAAGTTCTTTGACAATCCCATTTACTCCAGCCATGCTTTTTTTTTAAAGATCACATTTGTGCAGTTTGCTGCCACCATTAAAAACAATCCAAAATATGTATATTGGATTGTCTTGCTTCAGATCGAGTGAATACCAGCAGGGGGAAATGGAACAAAATTATTTCTTGAGATTTCACCCCAAAATGGAATTCTCAGACATCCCTATCTAAAATTCACTCTTCCAAATTTCCCATGCATTTGGAGAGGGGGAAAGGAATGCCTTGCTTACATTGCAGTCCTTCTCAATAGGTGGTGTTTTTTTTGTGTGTGTTTTTTTCCTGGAAACACTTCAAGGAAAGTAAGTGGAGAGAGAAGGTTCAACAATAATTCTCAAAAGAAAGCAAGTTCTGTGGATTCCATCAAGGACAAGTTATTTTTAATGTAAAGATCCAACAGAAATGTGATCCTGGCATATCAAGCAGTGCCAGGTCCAGGTTTTTGAGGGCCCTAGGGCAAGAAACCCTCAATGCCCCCCTTCCTCCATGAGTTTTTCTTCTCACCACCACTGTCACCAACTTCTGCCTCCTCAACCTTTTTCATATCATCGGGCGAGGTTGACCTGGTGTTGAATGGGGTACGGTTACCCTTGAAAGACAGGTCTGCAGCCTGGGGGTTGTTTTAGACTCCCAGCTGTCCATGGAGGCTCAGGTCAGGTGACGGCTGTGAGTCAGACAGTGCTGTACCAACTCCATCTGATACGGTGGCTGCGCCCTTACCTTCCCGACCATCTGCTCCCATCAGTAGTACATGCCCTGGGCTCCTCTCGTCTAGACTACTGTAATGCACTCTATGTGGGGTTACCCTTGAAGACTGTTCGGAAGGTGCAGCTTGGTGCAGAACGCGGCAGCTCGCCTAAATAAAGGTAGCCACCAGCGTGATCACATCACTCCAGTGCTGAAGGAGTTGCACTGGCTACCAGTTGTTTTCTGGGCCAAATTCAAGGTGTTGATTTTGACCTTCAAATCCCTATACAGTTCTGGCCCAGCCTATCTCAAGGAGTGCCTCCAGCAACACCAGACAAGCTGCTCAACAAGATCAGCTTCGGATGGCCTTCTCTCTGTCCCATCAGCCAGGACAGCTAGGCTGGTGAGGATGAGGGAGAGGGCCTTCTCTGTGATGGCCTGCACTCTATGGAACTCCCTCCCTACTCCCTAGGGAACTCTGCCATGCCCCCTCTTGAATGAGTATTTGCCACGCATTAAAAATTTGGTTGTTCAGGCAGGCATTTGGGGTGGGTTAGGGTATTTTTAGAAATATGATGTTTTAATGTTTAAATTTACTGTTTAAGACTGTTTGTACTTCTGTACATCGCCCAGAGTGGCCGGGTGACTGGCCAGATGGGCAATTAAGAAATTCAGTAAATAAATAAATAAATTTAATAAATAAATCATTGCTACTGAATAGGCAGAGAGCCAGTGAGCAACAAGAGAGCAGCATCTGCTGCTTCTCCTTCTCGCCACCACCACCACTGTCAGGGCCAGAGTGACAAGCAGGTGAACAAGAAGGTTGCAATGGTGAAGAACAGGAGCAACTCAGGAGGGCTTTTGCCAGTGGGGCCCTGTTGGGGTGTGGGCCCTTGACAGGTGCCCGACCATGCCTATCCTTGATGACAGCCCTGATATCAAGGAAGAGCTGATAACCCTTTTTGAAACTGATTTCTTGCTATTGGTCAGAATGATCAGTCAAAATTTCATCAGTGGTTGATCATGGCTGGGAGATGGTTCTCAATTCATAAGGTGGGAGAAATGCATAACCCTTCCTTATACATTGCTTCTCCCTGCGGAAGGGGATTATATTTATTTGTAGGGATTTCATAGAATTCCTCCACGGATCTTGGTGAGGCCGAATGCCAGTGCATTCGGCCCCCCAAAACCTGTGGGAGAACGAAGCCCGCCCACCCCACAAAAGGCATGCAAAATGGGACACGTACCTGCTGCCATTCGCACTGACTTGTGAATTGTGGCCACGTCTGCGGCCGCCATTCGCTTCATCACTATAGCTGATTTTTTTTGTGAACCGCCCAGAGAGCTTCGGCTGTTGGGGGTATAGAAATGAAATAAATAAATAAATAAATAAATAAAATAGCTGTGATGGGCTACGTAAATACTTATGTAGCCTATCACAGCTAACGCAGGGATGCCATTTGCGTCCCTGAGGAAGCCATGATAGGCTGCGTAAGTATTTATGTAGCCTATCATGGCAAAAAAAGGGAATGCAAATGGTGGCAGCTATGGCGGCCGCCATTTGCGTTCCCTTTTTTTTTTGCTGTGATAGCCTACATGAATATTTATGTAGGCTATTATGGCAAAAGAGAGGGGAGCAAATGGTGTAGTGGCTGCCATTTACACCCATCTCTTTTGCCTGAATAGGATATGTAAATATTTACCTAGCCTATCACACGGCCAAAAAAAAAGGGAACCCAAATGTCGGCTGCCGTAGCCGCCGCCATTTACATTCGCTGTTTTTGTTTTTGCCGTGATAGGCTACCTAAATATTTACGTAGCCTATCATGGCAAAATACAGGAACGCAAATGGCGGTGGCTACGGCCACCGCCATTTGCGTCCCTGTGCAGGCTGCCCAGTGGCCAGATGTCCAACTGCGGGTGGCCCCTGCCGGTGGCGCCGCAGAATCGCCACAGAGTGGAGCCGGCCGGAGAGAATTTTGGGGGGAGGGACAGAGCACCTCCCCCCCACTACGAATGTCACCCTTCGGAAAGGTAAGTGACTTTTGTACATCCCTATTTATTTGGTTCACATTTTAATACTAACTAATATGCAAGCCAGAACATAATTATCCTTTGTTTTTCATACTTCTCCAAATTTTCTGATGCAGGTCTCTGATGTAAAAAAAAAAAGTCATGAAAAAATGTGTACATTGGGGGGCAATAGCATAGAAAAAGGCATATATTAGGGGATGGTGCTTGCACAAAATGAATATATTAGAGAAAAGTGTGTGCAAAAATGCATAGAAATTTTCATGCACATTAAAAGCCATCTACATTTTTATATGGGCTTCAAAAAATTACTTTTGCAAACTGATGCAGAAACAGGATGGAATGAACTTGTCGTTGAAAAAATATGTATGAAAAACTTGTGCCTGAAAAATGTGTGTGTTGGAGAAAGTGAGTCACACAGATTAATCCACCTCTATCTCCCCTGCATCCTACCCCCAGCCAATTTTCCCCACATGGATTTGTGGCAGCTGGGAGAGAAACAACATCTGGGAGGGAAGGGGATTGCTAAGGAAAAGTGGAAGGCAGAAGATTTTTTTTTCCTTGTTGGTGGTTGAAGAAAGCAGCACAGATTCAAATGTTATGTATTTTTTGTTTTGTTTCATAAGCTGCCTTGAGGGCTTTGAAAGTTACAAGGCAGGTTAAAAATACTCCAAACAAATAAAAAATAAATAGTTGGTTAATTAGCAAATATTCAGCATAAGCTCTCAGGGTAGCATACAATTCAAAGAATAAAACAATACAATATAACAAACTAATAAAAGCAGGAAAAATAGTAACATCAGTCAATAAAAGCCAGCCGAAACTTAGAACAACAGTTATAACGATCTACATGGGGAAAATGTTCACCAGGTGTTCAAAGGATATCCATGTTGGCACCAGGAAACTTTCTCTTGAGGGTGCATTCTAAATGTGATTGGAAAAGCCACCACTCCAAACATCATCTGCCTACCCTCTTCCCCCCATGCCCCACCCCATGATTTGGAATAGGTTTTTTTGTGTTCCCCTCTCTGAAATTTCCCTGACACTCATCATAGCCACTGAATTTCAACACCCACCTTGATTTGAGAACTTTCTGCTAACCTTGGTCAAATGTACTAGTATAGTTGTAAATGAACACATATTATGAAGATACCATAAGGGCCCATTTTTTCACTTTCTCATTCAAAGGAAACAGAGACACTGTAAAGAGGCTGCTCCTGGAATTTCTTTCTTGTTAGGGACAGGAGCATCTCTCCTATGAGAGAAGGCTACAACAGCTGGGATTGTTTAGCTTGGCAAAAAGGGAGGGTAAGGAGAGACATGATAGAGGTCTACAAAATTATGCATGGTGTGGAGAACGTGGATGGGGAGACATTTTTCTCCCTCTCTCAAAATACTAGAACCCGGGGTCATCATGTGAAGCTGATTGGTGGGAGATTCAGGACAGATAAAAGGAAGTACTTCTTCACACAGCACATAGTTAAACTATGGAATTCCCTACCACAGGAAGTAGTGATGTCCACCAGTCTGATGGCTTTAAAAGGGGGTTAAACATTCCTGGAGAAAAAGGCTATCAATGGCTACTAGTCGTGATGGCTATGTGCTGCAGTGCTACCCCTAGTAGCAGAGGTAATGAGCCTATGTACACCAGTTGCTGGGGAACACAGGTGGGAGGGTGTTGTTGCGCTCATGCCCTGCTTGTGGGTTCCTGGTCAACAGCTGGTTGGTCACTGTGTGAACAGAATGCTGGACTAGATAGACGCTTGGTCTGATCCAGCATGGCTCTTCTTAGGTTCTTATGTTCTGAAGTACAATTAATCACCCGTTTAACAACAACAACAACAAAAACAACACACCACTGCATTTGGGTGCTTTAGAAAAGTCATGAGTATTTTTAAGTGTCTGAACTGAATTTTAGCCAGCCATACATGAACAGAGGTGACCAAAACCTATTCATCTCAATTCAAAAAGAGTTGGTCAATCTTTAGCCTTGTTGGAGAGTTCTCAGAATTCCACAAAAATCTCAGGCTTTTTCTGATCATTCTCCAAAGCTTTGGAAGACCAACCCAGAGGAGCTCTTGCATCATCACCAGTTCTCTTCTGCCTGTTTCCCTCCTCCTCCCTTCTCCATACATTCATAAACTCACCAACAGTAGGGAAAACAACAGCTGAGGGCTTGTAAAAGTTGTTTCCAACTTCCTACTGTGAAGGCCTTACGAGCATGACCAAATGTTCCATCGGTCACTGGAACGCTGGGAACTGTAGGAGGGGTTGTTCTCCCTGGTCAATGACTAATGAGGAATACATTCCATGGAATTCACATCTCCAGGAACCACTTAGAATCCAGCTTTGATGCAACATTTAGCTTTAGCTATGGCTGCTTTCCCTACTCCCCTCCATCGACTCCTTAGTAAGATTGTGAAAATGTGAGATATGTGGGGGTGGGGAAGTTGGCAGTTAAAGGGGATAGTGTTGAGCATGATGAGCCAAGGTGAAAGTTCCAGGGGCCTGGGCTTGTAGGAGTGGGGAAGAATTTAGTTTGGTCTGCATTTTTAAAGGTGCAATCCTATGCATGTTTAGATGGGGGAAAAGTCCTACAATTTCCAGTATTCCCCAGCCAGCCATGCTGGCTGGGGAATGCTGGGAGTTGTTGAACTTCTGTTCCCATCTAAACATGCATAGGATTGTATTTAGGTGAATCAAGCTAATTAGCACTTTCCAGACTGGGTAGACTGGAACAGAGTTATCATTCAGAACGTGCACTTCTCCACATTGTTGATGTACTTCTCAATTCAAAAAGAGTTTGAGCTCAAATGTTGCATACAAAAAAGCTCAAATGTTGCATACAAAAATGTAGATGTCAGAGAAAGTTGCATACAAAAATGCATGCATAAGGGATACATTATGTACAAAATGCTTATGTTAGGGAATATTGCATTAAAATAAATGCAAATTTTTCTGCATTTTTAAAGAAACAAATTGCCATCTGATCTGGAAATTATAAGGAATGGACTTAAGATGAATGAATACATGCCGAACTGACACAGAATGGAAATAGACTGATTCATCCAACCCTACAGGAACGGGGTGTTGAACCTCTTTCAGCCCAAAAGCCAAATTTTGTTTCTGAGAAGCTCTTGGGGGCTGCCCACAATCTCTTACGATTGGCCATGCTGTTTGGGGCAGATGGGAGTTATAGTCCAAAACATCTGGGGGGGTGCAAATCAACAAAACTCAAGCTCACTGAAGTCCTCCCAATTCCATGTCAAAGCTCATTCCAACTCGAGTCTGTACCAGATTGCAAGCTTTTTTTGCATGAAAACCTGTGCCTATTTTTGTGTGCATCTTTGATATGTACACATCAGTCGTGCATATCTTTGAAATGTACATGTTCTTCTCCCATTGATTAAAATGTATTTGTGATCATCTTTCAAAAGTACTCATTTTTGTGCACATTTTTCAAATATACGCATGCTGTCTAGCACTTTTTTTGGCGGGGGGGAGATCAGCGAATCACATTGCAAGCTCAAAAATGTATGGACTTCAGCCACAGATTGCATCCAAGTCTAGTTTCAGTTCAAAAGATGCAAATTGGGTCAATCTAGATAAAAAAACGAACTGAAACAAATTTCTCATACATCTCTAGCCACAAGTTGCCTGTCCCTGCCTAATGGGAAGAGAAAATCTGAAGTTGTATTGGTTGCAAATGGGGAAAATCCACATATCCAGCCCTGAGCTCTTTGCGAGGTCGGAATACAAAATGTAATAAATAAAAAAATTCTACTGAATCTGTTGGTGAACTAAGGTCTTGTTGTTTCTTCTGCAAACATTGCACTAGGATCCTTTGTGATGAGTGCATTTTATTGAAAATAAATCCTCAATTGACAGGGATGCAGCATCACCGGTAATATGGTGTTGCACATTCCAGAACATGGCTTCCCCCGCACGAGCCCCATTTTTTGTCACAGAATAACTCAAGTATTGACGCTTAAGCCTCCTTATCCTCATTTTCGGCTTCCAAAGAGCAGTATTTGCTGCCAAGGGTGCTTGAAATACACACGCACTTGTCATCTGTATAATAATAATGTAATGGGGTTGTTGACAGAATGAGAGAAAACAGAAAAGTGAGACATCAGGAATGGTGCAGAACTGGAGCTTGGAAATGGATGGGAACAAAAGGCATATTGTGGTCCTACATCCCACCTAAATTAATATAGTAGTTTCGTGTGTGAAATGGCATCAGAAGCCTAGGTGCCCACAGCATTATCATTCTGAAATTTATAGTTTGCTGAATGCTTAAATTACCGGGCACCTGGTGGAGTCCAGAATAGAGCTCCGTCTGTGCAAATCTCTTGTCATTGAAGGGACAATTAATGGGCCACTTTAATTTCAGAAAAGGTGTGAGGCTGAACAAGGGGCTAAGGAAACAAGTGAGGTGTGTCACCAAAATCTTGATGTTCTTCAAGCCTAAACTGCCCTTGCTTCATTATCACGAAGGGCCATCATTCAGTGGCAGGGGACATGATTTGCATGCACCCAATCTCAGGTATGGCTCAGAAAGAGTCCCATATGAAACCCTGCTGGTCAGAAGCGGGGGCGTTGAACGTCTGTCAGCCCAAAGGCAGAATTCCATTTTAAAGAAGCTCTTGGGAGCTGCATTCTCATGGTGGGCATGACTGAAGGCAAAACTGGTGTGGTCAAAGGCAAAAGGGGTGTGGCCAGAAATGCTAGCACATTGTAGCTTAAAGCTTTTACTGCCAGGAACTAAGCCTTAGGAGAGGAATTCCAGCTTTTTGGAAGGGGGAAACTAGTGCTGTGCTGAAAATTTTCCCCCACATTTTTTTCAACCATTCTTATTGGATTTGATACAAGAGAAATTGCTTTTGAAAATAAATTCAATGGTGAAGACATTTTGGAGAAAGTCACGTGGGTTGGGTTTGGGTTTCTGGTGCTTACCTTACTTAGGAGGTGGCCAAGGAGTTAGCACATGTGTCCTGTTTCTCATTGTACAATCATCTCTCTGGTCACCTGTGGCCTCCTCAGCTTCCTACACTTCCATTAAAGCCCAGTTTAAGGCACCATGAGGTCGCTCCTCCCATAGGAGTTTTTCAGATCAGGACGTGCAGGCAGCCTTGTAAGGGAAAAACTGGAGGCTAAAACTTCAGGGTTCCTGGTAGTAAATACCCAGGCACACCTACATTAAACAGCCCCAGTTTGGCCCGGATGTTGTAGGTGAGGTTCCTTTGGGGACTGAGACCGGAGTGTTCACATTCACTCAGATTTACTTAAATTCTACAAATAAGAACTACAACAATGACATAAGCTAAAAGAATTTATTAAAGATAAAAGATAAAGTTTTAACAAGCACACAAACCTTCCATGCAGCAACAAAGCAAAGATAAGACATACTCACAAACTGCGACTTTACCATGATAGGTAAAGGGACTCTCTCCTCCTCTCCAGACCCCAGCTTCATCCCAAAGCCTAAGTGACAGACCTTAGAGTAGGAGGCTCAACCCAGAGTAAAGAAAGAAGACCCAGATCTCTTCTGTGTATCACCTTAAATACCCCCACAAATTTGGTGCCCTCTCTTCTAACACATATTCCAAAATCTTTACAACTATTGGTCCACGTCATCCTACACATCCAATCTCATGATACATTTCCTAAATATCCCCTCCTACCTCTTGTTTACTATGAAGCAGGTCTAAGTTCTCCTTTTATGTGATCAACAGCTCCCTTTTTCTTCCCTTTATTTCCAGACAGGGGAATCCCAAACCACAACGTGTTCTTACCTATGGCCTCTTATTTTTTAGGGATATTAGAGAATTCCACCACGGATCCCAGGGGGGCCGAATTCCAGTGAATTCAGCCCCCCAGAATCTGTGGCGGAATGGAGCCCCCCGCCCCTCCACCCCACGAAAGCCCTGTGAAATGGAGCCTACCTGGCTCCAGCTCCAGCTTTGGCTTCGGCTCTGGCTCTGGCGGCGATGGCCACTGCCGGGCTGCTGCGGCTGCAAATGGCGGCCATCGTGGTGGCCGCCATTTGCGTCCCTACGCCGGCCCCATGATAGGCTACGTAAATATTTACATAGCCTATCACGGCTAAAGCGGGAACGCAAATGGCGTAGGGGATGCCATTTGTGCCCCTGCTTTAGTCGTGATAGGCTATGTAAATATTTACATAGCCTATCACGGGCTACCATAGGAACGCAAATGGTGTCCCCTACGCAGGACACCATTTGTGTCCGCACCAGCCCGGCAGTGGCTGGAGGCCCCGCTGCGGGTTGGCCCGGCCGGCGGCTCTGTAGCCTGGCCGCAGAGCGGAGCGGAGCAGGCTGAGCAGGGTTCCAGAGGGGAGGAATGGATTGCCTCCCCCCACCTGCAGAACCCGGCAGAGCCAGGTAAGCAGGGTTTCGTACACCCCTATATTTTTTACCCAGTTTCCTTTTAAGGAAGACACAATTGAATTGATATGGTTGGAAGGTTATCAAAACATCTCTTATCAGTATCAGCATCTAGCAAGCTTCTTATACAATGGATTTCACTCCCCTACTTGCCCCATTGCACATTAACTTTACCCCCCCCCCCCTTGTACCCAAATGCAGATTGCAAGGCTCAAGAAAATCCTTACAGCCTGAGAGGCTTGCTGTGATTAGGGGCATGTTTCCATCGGCTTCACTTTTTTTTCAACTTTATTGCGATGTTTCCCCAATCGCATCTTCTCCTTTTCCAGTTTTCACAGTGCTTAAAGTCCCAGCTTATCATCGCTGTAGCATGGGGCTCTGTGCTGTTTCCACTGAGCTCTAATTGAATTATTTTCTTGATGGCTGGGTGGAGTGAGTGGAGTATGGTTTGGGTCTGGTTACCTCATCACTGTTCCCGCCTCCTCAGCCATGTTTCCAGGACAACAGAAGGAGAAGCTAATGGAGGAGTTTGGGATTTTTAAAAAGGAATCAGCTTTGCTGTGAAGAGAGACTTCCCTCCCCCCACCCTTTCTCCTTTCCCCTGAAAGTCCAGATGCATCTGAATTTCAGGAGCAAGCCTCATTGAGCACAATGCAAGTTACTTCTGGGTAGACACACATATGCTTGTGCTGGGAAAGGAGGGGGGAGAACACAAAGTCATAATGCCTCTGATATTGCACATATTAAGCTTTCCTGGCCCCCAAACTGCTCATATTTAAATATCCAGTTTTTTTCTACTTCCTTTTTGCATACACAACAGGGGGGAAAATTTCAGGCACTCACCAGATGGGATCGTGGTGAGTCCTGGAGAATGTGAGTGGGGCATGAGCGGGGGGTGAGTGGGAGCGATAGAGGGCAGCGTCTCAGCACCAAAGTCCCAAACCCTGACCAAAAAAAGAAAGAAGTTGTGCTACAAGCCCTGCCAATGGCGAGCCCTGCCTGGGATAAATTATTGAGAATTTATTGTCCCCCTGGAGAAATTCAGTGAAATTATCTCCCAAATTTCTCTGCCCACAAGGTAGAAAATTTCAAGAGGCCCTTTGCACACAGCTCTAGAAAAAACTGCAAATCTGGGAAAGCACCAAATGATAAGTGGTTGGGGAAAAGGGCCTAGGGACAGCGGAAGATGGCAGTGCCTTCTGCAGAACCCTGGAGGGCTGGATTGGTACCCCAGGCAGGCCAGATTTGGCCCCCAGGCCTGAGATTTTACACCTCTTGATTAGACACTAATGGGCTTGATGGACCAATGTGCTGGTTTCTCGGTAGTTGCCCCAAGGTTCTGGAACTCCCTTCCCAAGGAGGCCAGAGTGGCACCCTCCTTAGTATGTTTTCGCAGGCAGATAAAAACTTGTTTGTTCCGGCTAGAGATGGCAGAGAATTCCGCCATGGATCTCCGTGAGGCCAAAGGCCAGTGCATTTGGCCCCCCGAAATCTGTGGCGGAACGGCCTGCCACCCCCCTTCTCCCCCTGTGGATACCCCCCAGGACGAGACTTACCTGGGGTGGATCTTCCGGGCAGCGGCGGCTCCAGCGGTGGCTGCTGCGGCTAGACTTCCGACCAGCTGCCACCGCCACTATTTGCAGTCTTGTCGGGGTTTTTTTTTTTACAAGACGTGATAGGCTACATAAAGACTTACGTAGCCTATCACGTCTGGCTTAAAAAAAACCACGCATATGCAAATGGCGGCGGCTACGGCCGCCACCATTTGCGTTCCTCATTTTTGGCCGTCTTAGTCTACGTAAATATTTACGTAGACTTAGATGGCGAAAATAAGGGGAACGCAAATACCGTAGCGGGCGCTATTTGAGTGCCCCCTTATTTTTGCCGTCTTAGTCTACGTAAATATTTACATAGACTAAGATGGCCAAAAATAAGGAATGTAATTGGTGGTGGCCGTAGCCGCTGCCATTTGTGTACGCACGTTTTTTGTTTTTGTTTTTAAGTCAGACGTGATAAGCTACATAAGTCTTTAGGTAGCCTATCACGGCTGACTACAGGGATGCAAATGGCGGTGGCTACAGCTGCCACCATTTGCGTCCCTGCGAGCCAGCGGCCGGATGTCCGGCTGCTGGCGGAGCCGGCCGGTGGCTCCGCGGAGTCTCCGTGGAGCAGAGCCGGCCGGCCAGAATTCTAGGGGGAGGGACAGAGCGTCTCACCCACCCAGCGGAACCTAGGGATGTACGAAAGTCACTTACCTTTTCGCAGCTTGGCTTCGCGGTGGGGGGGAGGTGCTTCGCTTTCCCCCCCGAAGTTCAGGAGAGAGGAGGGAGGCATCCCGCCTCGCCCAGCTGAAATTCAGGCCGGGGGGAAGGCGCCCCGCCTCGCCTGGCCAAATTCAGGCTGGGGAGAAGCACCCTGTCTCCCTGGCCGCGAAACAAAAAGTAAAAAAAAAAAAGACCCCGTGATAGGCTACGTGACGATTTACGTAGCCTATAACTGCTAGATTTCCAAAGTCAGCTGTGATAGGCTACGTAAATCGTGACGTAGCCTATCACGGGTGACTTTGGGGGAAAAAAAAGCGCTTACGTAAATGGCGGCACCCATGGGGCGCCACCATTTGCGTTCCTTATTTTGGCACGTCTAGTCTACGTAAAGATTTACGTAGACTACGGCGAAAATAAGGGCAACGCAAATAGCGTGCCCTTATTTTCACCGTAGTCTACGTAAATCTTTACGTAGACTAGACGTGCCAAAATAAGGAATGCAAATGGCGGCGCCCCATGGGCGCCGCCATTTGCATACGCGTTTTTTTTTCAAAGTCACCCGTAATAGGCTACGTGACGATTTACATAGCCTATCACGGCTGACTTTGGAAATCTAGCCGTGATAGGCTACGTAAATCATCACGTAGCCTATCACGGGTGACTTTGGGGGAAAAAAAAAGCGCATACTCAAATGGCGGCGGCCCATGGGCGCCGCCATTTGCATTCCTTAGGTTGGCACGTCTAGTCTACGTAAAGATTTACGTAGACTACGGCGAAAATAAGGGCAACGCAAATAGCGTGACCTTATTTTCGCCGTAGTCTACGTAAATCTTTATGTAGACTAGACATGCCAAAATAAGGAATGCAAATGGCGGCGCCCCATGGGCGCCGCCATTTGCATACGCGTTTTTTTTTTTCGAAGTCACCCGTAATAGGCTACGTGACGATCTAGCCGTAGATCTAGCCGTAGGGAAATCTAGCCGTGATAGGCTATGTAAATCGTCACGTAGCCTATCACGGGTGTTGTTTTTTTTTAACTTTAGTTCTTTTTTTTTTGCAATGGCGGTGGCGGCAGCCGGTTGGGAGACCGGCTGCCGCCCCCGCCCGCGATGAAACGCCGCCAAAATGCCGACCGGACCCGCCGCGGAGAGGGACATTTGCAGGAGGTAAGTCCCGTCCCGGGGGGGGGGGCGGTGGAGAATTTCCCAACCAACTTCGGGGGGCTGAATGCGTCGGTGCTCGGCCTCCCGAAGATTCGGGGAGAAATTCTCTGCCATCCCTAGAACCTGGCAGAGCCAGGTAAGGGTAATTTCGTACATCCCTAGTTTTCGCATGACTTTGGGGATAGTTAGTCTCTGGACCTGTGAAAATATGATGGACAGGTATGGTTTATGTTGTTTGTTGTCTTTTAATTTACAATTTCAATATTATTGATGTTTAAAGTATATTTTTAACTTTTGTATATTTATATTGATGTTTTAACTGTACACGTTTTCAGTGTTGTAAAGGTGCCTTGAGACCCAGTATTGGGGAAAAGGCAGGATATAGATAAATATGATGATGATGATGATGATGATGATGATGATGACAATGTGCTATCTCACACTCAAGCAGCAATGGGTAAAATCCAACATAAGTCCTACTTAAAGTAGACCCATTGAAATGAATGGGACTTAAATTAGCCATGACTAACTGAAGTCTCATTAATTTCAGTGGTTCTACTTTAAGTAGGACTTATGTTTGATTTCACCCCATGCGTGCCTAGTTTAGTGCTGTGCCAAAAAATTCTCCCACATTTTTTTTTGCTATTATTTTCATTCCATTTGACAGAAAAGGAATTGCTTTTTGAAAAGAAATTCAATGGTGAAGAAAAATTTTGGAGACATTCTCATGGGTGGTGTATGGGCTTCTTCTGCTTACCTTACTGATGAAGCAGCCAAGGACCATGCGCGGCTGTCCTGCCTTTCATTGTACAATCGTCCCTCTGGCAGCTTGTAACCCCCCTGGCTTCCCACAATTCAATAGGGCTTTTTCAGATCAGGAAGCACTGGCAGCCAGAGAGGCTGCAGAGCAATGGAGAGATGTGCAATAGAACAGGAAAAAAAAAAGCCACACGGCACCATCCATCGGTGACTTAATAGTGATTAAGTATGCTCAAAAACACCACCACAGACATTCAAAAGCAATTAGAAAACACCCTGAGAATGAGGCAGAAAAATGGAAGCTATTTTCATGTGGGGAATAGACTTTCAGGAAATTGGAGATTTCTGTGTCTAGCTCCTCTTTGCTGGAGCTAGACACAGCACTTCCCCTCTTACACTTGTGTCAGGGCTTTCAGGAAAGTAACAGTATTATAATCCTCTGCATTAGTGACAAGATGTTAGGGGTGAACGAAAGTCACTTACCTTTTCTCGCAGCTTTTTCGCGGTGGGGGGGAGCGCTTCGCTGCTCCCCCCGCGAAGTTCAGGCCGGGGGGGGAGGCTTCCTGCCTTGCCCGGCTGAAATTCAGGCCGGGGGGGGGAGGCTTTCCGCCTCGCCCGGCCGAAATTCAGGCCGGGGAGGAGGCTTCCCGCCTCGCCCGGCTGCGAACACGAAAGTAAAAAAAAAAAAAAAAAAGTCCCCTGATAGGCTACGTGACGATTCACGTAGCCTATCACGGCTAGATCTGGAAAGTCAGCCGTGATAGGCTACGTGAATCGTCACGTAGCCTATCACGGGTGACTTTAAAAAAAAAGCGCGTACGCGAATGGCGGCCCCCATAGGGAGCCGCCATTCGCATTCCTTATTTAGTTGCTGTAGTCTACGTCAATGTTTACGTAGACTACGGCGAAAATAAGGGCAACGCAAATAGCGTTGCCCTTATTTTCGCCGTAGTCTATGTAAACATTGACGTAGACTACAGCGACCAAATAAGGAATGGGAATGGCGGCTCCCTATGGGGGCCGCCATTATCCGTACACACTTTTTTTTTTTTTTTTTTAAGTCACCCGTGATAGGCTACGTGACGATTCACGTATCCTATCACGGCTGACTTTGCAAATCTTGCCGTGATAGGCTACGTGAATCGTCACGTAGCCTATCAGGGGACTTTTTTTTTTTTTTTCTTTCATTGCAATGGCGGGGGCGGCAGCTGGTCAAAAGACCGGCTGCCGCTCCCGCCCCGCTCGAACACCAGACGGACCGCCAGCCGGACCCGCCGCCGGGAGGGACATTCAGGGAAGGTAAGTCCCGTCCCGGGGGGGGCGGGGGGCGGGGGGGCGGAGGATTTCTCCCCGAAACTTGTTCGGGGGGCCAAACACGTTGGCGCTCAGCCCCCCGAAGTTTCGGGGAGAAATTCTTCACCAACCCTACAAGATGTATCCACCCCTCTCAATCACCCCTCAGAAATGTAAAGTTTGGAAGACCCTAGGGAAGGTGCTGAACCCTGAAGAATGACAACTAGAGCTGAGCCAAAATTTCTCAGAACACATTTTTCTCAGAAAAGTTCTGAGATTTCTGTCCTTCCTTATTCGCCAAAAAATAAAAGGCCACTTTGCAGAAAGTTCTCCAAATTTTCTTCATCATTATGTTTTTTGTGGTGTCTGCATTCTCCTCTGTCCCCAGTGCTCAAGGAGCAATGCCAAATATGTGGCATTATGGAAGATGCAAAATGGGGACCAGGCTGCCAACACAGTTGATGCTGTTGCCGCAGTTGTGGTGGAAACACAATAAAACCCAAAAAACCCTTTGGAAAAAAAACAAGAGAGAAGCTGTGCTACAACCCCTGACAATGCTGAACCCCACCCATGAAAATCCTTTGGAGAATTTCTCCTCTCATTGGGGAAATTTGATGAACATGTCCCTCAGTTTCTCTGCTCACAAATAAGGTGACGAATTTTGAGAGGTCATTGGCGCCCAACTCTAGTCCATTTGTTCATAATGTGGTAAATTAGGGACCTTGTTTTAAAAGGTTCTGTTACATTTGGTGAAGCGCTCACTGTTCTAGGTGAGACTTGGGATCCTGTTTAGAGTCACTCTAGTACACCACATATACAGAGACGTATTATGTACGTTTGCAGCACAATCTGCAGCTTTCTGCTACATTAGTGTGATATGTGGGGGAAGGAGATAGCTCAGTGTTAGAGCATGTTATTTGCATGTTTAATAGAATGTTTCTATGGACTCACCCATCATTCTGTTCAGTAAAGATAAGGTGGATTAAGCAAATGAAACTAAGAACCAAGCACCAGACAAATGAAGAGAAATCAGTATGGTTGCAATACCTTCCCAGCAATATTGATCTTCCTTGGGGCATTTGCCTAGCAGACACAACAGGTAAGAGAAAAAATATAATAAGCGTTCCAAAATATTGTTGACTTAGAAGCTGGTATGTTTTCTTTAACAATGGGTTGTGTCCAGACTTAATTGTACACAGAGAAGACTTATTGAAATCAATGGAACTTTATACTGAGTCAAACCATTGGTCTTAGGGATGGTGTGGATGTCTGGTTGGGGCTTGAAGCTCGGCCATTTCTTGTCAGCTTGGCCCCCCCAGATTAGGGATGTTGGAGAATTCCACCACAGACTCCAGTGAGGCCAGATTCTAAAGAATCCACCCCCCCCCGGAATCCATGGTGGAACGCCCTCGCCCCCCCTGCCACCCCCCCCGGAACGGACCTACCTGGCAGCAGATGCGGTGGCGGCGGCTGCTCCGGCAGTGGCTCCAGGTTGTCTTCCGGGCTGCTGTGGCCACAAATGGCATAAATATTTATGTAGCCTATCACGGCTAAAGCGGGAATGCAAATGGTGGCCGCTATGCCATTTGCGTCGCTGCTGTAGCCATGATATTTTATTTATTTATTTATTAAATTTATTAATCGCCGATCTGGCTGGTCACCCAGCCACCCTGGGCGATATACAGCATAAAATAAAACAATTAAAACAATAAAATTCTACAATAAAAACGTTTTCTAAAATACCCTAACCCACCCCAAATGCCGCCTGAACAACCACATTTTTAATGCACGGCGGAAGCTCGTTAAAGAGGGGGCATGGCAGAGTTCCCTAGGGAGGGAGATCCACAGAGTGGGGGCCACCACAGAAAGGCCCTCTCCCTCGTCCCCACCAGTCTAGCTATCCTGGCTGATGGGATAGAGAGAAGGCCATCCAAGGCTGATCTTGTTAACCGGCCTGTCTGGTGTTGCTGGAGGCGCTCCTTAAGATAGGCTGGGCTGGAACTAGGGTTGGCGGAGAATTTCTCCCTGAAACTTCGGGGGGCCGAGCGCCAACGTGTTTGGCCCCCCGAACAAGTTTCGGGGAGAAATCCTCCGAACCCCCCCGCCCCCCCCGGGACGGGACTTACCTTCGCCGAATGTCCCTCCCAGTGGCGGGTCCGGCTGGCGGTTCGGCGGGTGTTCAAGCGGGTGGGAGCGGCAGCCGCCATTGCAATCAAAGAAAAAAAAACAACAACGCCCCCTGATAGGCTACGTAACGATTAACGTAGCCTATCACGGCTAGATTTGCAAAGTCAGCCGTGATAGGCTACGTCAATCATCACGTAGCCTATCACGGGTGACTTTAAAAAAAAAAAAGTGTGTACGGATAATGGCGGCCCCCATAGGGAGCTGCCATTCCCGTTCCTTATTTGGTCGCTGTAGTCTACGTAAAGATTTATGTAGACTATGGCGAAAATAAGGGCAATGCTATTTGCGTTGCCCTTATTTTCGCCATAGTCTACGTAAACATTTACGTAGACTACAGCGACTAAATAAGGAACGTGAATGGCGGCTCCCTATGGGGGCCGCCATTAGCGTACGCGCTTTTTTTTTTTTTAAGTCACCCGTGATAGGCTACGTGACGATTGACGTAGCCTATCATGGCTGACTTTGCAGATCTAGCCGTGATAGGCTACGTTAATCGTCACGTAGCCTATCAGGGGGCGTTTTTGTTTTTTTTTTAAACTTTCGCGTTCGTGGCCGGGCGAGGCGGGAAGCCTCCTCCCCGGCCTGAATTTCGGCCAGGGCGAGGCGGGAAGCCTCCCCCCCAGCCTGAATTTCGGCCGGGGCGAGGCGGGAAGCCTCCCCCCCCCAGCCGGAACTTCGCGGGGGGAGCAGCGAAGCGCCTCCCCCCCACCGCGAACGTCCTTCAACGACAGGTAAGGGACTTTCGTCCACCCCTAGCTGCAACTATATAGGGTTTTAAAGGTCAAAAACAACACCTTGAATTTGGCCCAGAAAACAACTGGTAACCAGTGCAACTCCTTCAGCACTGGAGTGATGTTATCTCACCAGCAGCTGCCTTTAATTAGGCTAGCTGCCACGTTCTGTACCAGCTGCAGCTTCTGAACCGTCTTCAAGGGTAACCCCATGTAGAGCGCATTACAGTGGTCTAAACGAGAGGGGACCAGGGCATGTACTACCGATGGGAGCAGATGGTTGGGAAGGAAGGGGCGCAGCCGCCGTATCAGATGGAGTTGATACAGCGCTGTCTGGCTGCAGCTGACACCTGAGCCTCCATGGACAGCTGGGAGTCCAAAATGACCCCCAGGCTGCGGACCTGGTCTTTCAAGAGTAGCTGTACCCCATTCAACACCAGGTCAACATCCCCTAGCCTCCTCTTGTCTCCCACCAAAAGTACCTCGGTCTTGTCAGGGTTCAGCTTCAGCTTATTCCTCCCCATCCAGCCACTCCCCGTCGCCAGACATTTGGACAGGAATTCTACAGCCAACCTTGGTGAAGATTTGAATGAGAGGTAGAGCTGCGTGTCATCCGCATATTGATGACACCACACCCCAAACCTCCTGATGATAGCCCCCAGCAGCTTCACATAGATGTTAAATAGCATTGGGGAGAGGATGGAATTCTGTGGCACCCCACAAGTGAGTGGCCACGGGTCCGAAACCTCCTCTCCCAGTGCTACCCTCTGGTACCTGCCGGAGAGGAAGGACCAGAACCACCGCAATACAGTATCTCCAGTGCCCAACCCCTCCAGGCAGTCCAGGAGGATCCTGTGGTCAACGGTATCAAAAGTGGTCGAGGAGAACAAGGAAGGAGCATTCACCCCTATCCAGAGCCCTCCTCATATCATCCACCAAGGCGCCGAAGGCTGTTTCTGTCCCATGCCCAAGCTTGAAGCCCGACTGAAAT
Source organism: Heloderma suspectum (assembly GCF_057233095.1). Classification (NCBI taxonomy): domain Eukaryota; kingdom Metazoa; phylum Chordata; class Lepidosauria; order Squamata; family Helodermatidae; genus Heloderma; species Heloderma suspectum. The sequence continues at coordinate 213,286,075 of NC_139462.1, forward strand.
GGGTCTAGATAATTGGTTTCTTCCAAGTGTGCCTTCAACTGCATCACCACCACCTGCTCAATCACCTTGCCCCAAAATGGCAGATTTGAGACTGGGCAAAAGTTGTTCAGAACTTGGGGATCCAAGGAGGGCTTCTTTAAGAGCGGTCTTATCATTGCCTTCTTGAGGGCATCTACGTAGTATCTATCTACGTAGCCTATCATGGCAAAAGACAGGGACACAAATGGCATAGGGGATGCCATTTGCATCCCCGCTTTAGCCATGATAGGCTACGTAAACATATACGTAGCCTATCACAGTCTAGCGTAGGGATGCAAATGGCGTCCCCTACGCAGGACTGCATTTGCATCTGCAGCAGCCTGGCAGCAGATGGGGCCCCTGCTGTGGATCAGCCCGGCCAGCAGCTCTGCAGACTGGCCACGGAGCGGAGCCGGCCAGGCAGAATTCCGGGGGGGAGGACCGGATCGCCTCCCCCTCCCGCGCAGAACCCAGTGGAGCTAGGTGAGGTTTCGTACACCCCTACCCCAGACACCAGCCTGAAGATCTGCTTGCTTGCTTGCCTGCCTCAGTGCGCACCAAATTGGGCAAGCACGCGGCTGCCCACTTCCTCACTTCCTCCCCACTTCCTTCCCCACTTCCTCACTTGTGTACAAAAGGCTGCTCATGCTTTTTCATAACACAAATGGCAGCCGTAAAGCAGCCATTTATGCAACATTACAGCCGTAAATGGACCATTTACACCTGTAATGTTGTGCCAATGGCCACTTTACAGCAACCATTTGTCATTTGTGTAAAATGTTAGTTATGAAAAAGCCCGAGCCAACATTTTTACACAAAATGGCAGCTTGACGAAGGAACAGGTGGCCGCACACTGGTGCTGGGCACCTGGGGATCGCCCGGGGGCTTGCTGTGTGCGGCGAGTAGGAGTCAGGCGGGGTTTTAGGGGTCCAGCCAGTGGCGTGCAGGGTGAGAAATGGAGGGTTTGCCCATCCCTGATTGGTCTATCTGTCTCAGTATTGTTGACACTAACTGGCAGTGGTTCTCCAGGGCTTCAGTTAGGGGCTTTTCCATCCCTAGTTAGAGATGCTGGGGATTGAACCTGAGACCTTCTGCAGGCAAAGCAGGTGATCTACCACTGAGCTATACCTGTACAGCAAAACATGCATTCATATGTGACGGCCAGTGTGACTATATATTCCTGTATGGAGGCATGGGCTAGGAAGGTTTCAGATTTCCTAAAATTGATCTTCCACAGGCAAATTGTCTGATTTGAGAATTTTCTTCTATTCAACATACACAGACAATGGGTGTGTGTGTCAGCGTTGGAACTGAGCCCATAGAGCCCCAAAGCAGCTCTGATTTTGAGGAACGCTACAACTCATGGGAGAGGAGCCCCGTTTGGTCCCCATTTGGAGAAGGGTGGGAAAAGTTCTGAAACTTATGGGCTAGGAGGGGAGGCTCCCGCCCTTACCCCTGGGGCATCAGGACTCAGCCGTTGCCGTAGCGTCAAGCGGGCTGAGCGCCTCCTCTTGGCGCCCTCCACCTCGCGCCTCTTTCTGTGCTGGCACCTTGCATCTAGCAACAACCTATCTCCCACTCTTTCGCTGCCAGGGTCACTATCTCTCTCAGGAATGCGAGCGGGGGGGGGCTCTCTCTGCAGCTGCGCCTCTGAGGGACGAGCGGGCTCCTCTCCCACAGGTTGTAGCTCTTCCTCAGAATCAGAGCTGCTTTGGGGCTGTATGGGTTCAGTTCCAACCCTGACTGTGTGTGTGTGTGTGTGTGTGTGTGTAACAATTTGGTTTATCTATTTTGCTTTCTTTTATCAAAACCTTCTGACCTTTTGTAGTGATGAGTGAGTCCCAGCAAAACAAAAACTCAAGGCTCAACTTTGCAAGTAGGAACATGACTTAATCCCATCCTGATAGAAGCCCTTTTCAGGTGTTCCAAAGTGTGGAGGGAACAAGGGGGTGCCCCCTCCACCCCCAGCCCCATCTGTGTGTTCAACAGGAAGATTTGACAAGATATTGCAATTGTGTTTGGTCGAACATGGTTACTGTCCTTTGTGCTATCCGGAACCCTGATAGTACAAAGTTTCCAATTGCAGGGAGAATGTAGTTGCAATGTCTCCTTAGAGCTACTGGTCAAACAAAAGAAAGTTGGGAGTGAGTCTGGAGGGGGCGGGGTTGCACAAGGCTCCCTGTTTTTCTTCCAGCTTAGAGTTTTTGAATGCCTGAATAGGGTTAGAGTCTGGGCTAGAAGTCTAGGTGTTGTCAGATGGGAAGGAAGCCTTCTCAATGGAACAAGCAGTCTGCACTGCTGTGTATTCTTGAACCATGCAAAACAAACAAATAAATAACCCTGGCGCATCCAATGTGGCAATAGCTGGTGTTGTCACCTTGCATGTCTCATGGCAGGGGTGGGGAATGTGTGGCCCTCCAAATGTTGTTGGACTGCAACTCCCACCAGCCCTAGACAATGGTGTTGTTGCAGTCTGACAACACATTCCTCATCCCTGCCTTATGGCTTCTGTATGGCTAAGGAGAGTTGAAAGCGCTGCCATCTTGAAAATGGTGAATCAGTGATCTAGCACAGCCTAGAGAGGGATGCCTGCCACAGATCCTTGTCTCCCATACTTTGATATCTCTGATATTCTGAGGGGGAAGTGTTTTCAGACTTCGCTCACCATGGGGAGGTCACTGGGCTTGCATCATTCTAGATCTCTTTGCACATTTGCAGAGAGGATTGCAGGATGGAAACATTCTATGCTCTGCCAAATCATTGTAATGGAACCCAGAGGTTCCACCCATTCCCTGTAAACAAGCACGTCTCTCCAGGGCTGACATAATTGCCATATAGGAAAACAAAATCCACATGTATCTGTGCCAAATCGTAACAGAGATTTACGACCAGTTGGCAATGCCAGAACTAATTTAAAAAACAAAACAAAAACATGTTTTCAAAATCAAAGAACGGCCTTTTTCATCTTAGGGCACAATCTATGCATGTTTAGACAGAGGAAAGGCCTACAACTCCCAGCATTCCCCAGCCAGCAAGACCAGCAAGGCTGACTGGCAAATGATGGGTGTTGCAGGGCTTTTCTCTGTCTAAACATGCTGAGGATTGTGCCCTTAAATAGTTTTTGTCTGTTACTTCATGCTCCTTATTAGAGGATAGGTGGGCAACTTGGGGCTGTTTTTGCCTCCCAGACCCCCCCCCCATGGTCCAACTTCCCTCACATGTGGGCACTGGAAAAATAAATTAAAACATTAAAATAGAATTTAAAATGGTGCCTGTTGCACTCTACACACCACCAAAAGAGTCAAAATGAGCTTGCAAGCAAGCACTACAGAAGCCATTTTTTAAATTTAAAAACTTCCCTGATTTAGGGGGACAGTGGGGGTGGGGGGCAGTGGGGTAGTGGCAGCAGGGGGGACATTAAATAACTTTAATAATTATTAAAGTTATTGGCAGTAGCTTAGTCAAGCTGAAAATGCATATCCTAGTCTTAAGTATATTTTATTGAAGCTAAGAATAAGGATGTTATCTACTCAAATGAAACATTCCCTCTTTGGCTAGAACAACAGGAACACTAATTGTCTGATAGCAGTGCAGTATATCTTTTCAGAGGGAGAACTCAGATGCAACATCTATGCCATTGAAATCTGCTGTAAAGGACTAGCATCATATTACACACACACACACACACACACTTTATGTATTTATTTAAAGCATTTTTACCCTACTCTTTACCTAAAGAGGTGCCCAGACTGGGTTACATATATCAGTGGTAACATAGTCCCTACCCTCAGGTTAGATAGTAAAATGACACACAAGGAAGAAGGAATGGGAAAGGAGGAAGAAAAAAGGAAACCCAGGCACCAGTTCTTAAAGTTATAGAGTTTGTCATGACCAACTGGTACAAAGATGGGAAACGTCCCTGATTCAGAAGTTTAATTGTTGCCCTTTATTTTCAACTGCCACCACTGTTTGTAATAAAGGAGCCAAAGCCTTTATTGCAAACAGTCTGTATCTGCTTCAGAGACTCCAAAGTAGGGATGTATGGATTTTCAAGAATCTGTTCCATCTGCATTTCACGGATTATCAGGTGCATTTCATTCCGTTGTCCACTCATTGACAGAATTGGATTTTTCGCATTTGCACAAATTGCACTTGCAAAAATCCCCCCCCCCCATGTGCACATCTTCCCAAAATGTGCATTTTCATGCTTTAGGCTATTCAGGAACTGCACATTTTTCATCAGATTTTTTTTTTTATGTTATTTTACATATTTTTTCCTATGGCTAAATTTGAATAAAATTCCTGAAAATAAATAAAAATGGTTCACAGGTTCGGTCTGCAGAATCCACTTGACTCAGGAAAAGCTGGTCCCCTGTGGAATCTTTGGGTCAGATTCATAGAAATCTGAACTCATTTGATTCTGCTGCGGATTTTTCCAACATCCCTACTCAGAAGAGACATAACTTCAAATATGAATGAGTGTGCATGACAAGAGCTGGATCAGGGTGAAAATCTGGCCATGGAATGCTGGTGGCATAAATTGCTAGCACAATAAGAAAGAAAGGAAATTGGCAGGCAGGCAGCAAATCAAGGAGAAATGGCTGCCAAGAAGTATGAAGAATGTGTGGCAAAAGCACCGTTCTCATTGAAAACTGAACATCACAAATGTTTAATGCAGCACTACTGTTGATCTCAACCATCACTTATATTAACATCTATAAGTAGGCAATATATTCAGTTTTCTGTTCCAGTTTTCTATTCAAGCAGAGGGACAAAACAGACATTACTTTAAATCTGTAACTATGAACTATGCCTTTTTTAGAGTAGATGCAATTCAGATCATAGAATCATAGAATAGTAGGGTTGGAAGGGGCCTATAAGACTATTGAGTCCAACCCCCTGCTCAATGCAGGAACCCAAGTCAAAGCATCCCTGACAAGTGGCTGTCCAGCCTCATCTTGAATGCCTCCAGTGTGGGAGAGCCCACCACCTCCCCAGGTAATTGCTTCCATTTTCTTATTGCTGTAACAGTCAGGAAGTTTTTCCTGATATTTAGCCAGAATCTGGCTTCCTGTCACTTGAGCCCATTATTCCGTGTCCTGCACTCTGGGATGATCGAGAAGAGATCCTGGGCTTCCTCTCTGTGGCAACCTTTCAAGTACTTGAAGAGCACTATCCTATCTCCCCTCGGTCTTCTCTTCTCAAGGCTAAACATGCCCAGTTCTTCCAGTCTCTCCTCACAGGGCTTTGTTTCCAGTTAGGGAAGTACAAAAGTGACTTACCTGTTCGCGTATTCTGTTCGCGGTGGGCAACGCAAATAGCGTTGCCCTTATTTTTGCCGTAGTCTACGTAATCTTTACGTAGACTACAACGACCAAATAAGGAACGCGAATGGCAGCTCCCTATGGGGGCCACCATTAGCCGTACGCGCTTTTTTTTTTTAAGTCACCCGTTTTTTTTTTTAAGTCACCCTGACTTTGCAAATCTAGCCGTGATAGGCTATGTTAATCGTCACGTAGCCTATCACGGGGGCGTTTTTTTTTTTTTTTTACTTTTCTTGGAATGGCAGCGGTGGCAGCTGGTCGAAAGACCGGCTGCCGCCCCTGCCCCTGCCGAAGACCTGCTGAACGGCCGCCGGGACCTGCTGCCAGGAGGGACATTCAGGAGAGGTAAGTCCCATCCTGGGGGGGGGGTGGAGAATTTCTCCCCGAAACTACTTCGGGGGGCCAAATACGTTGGCACTCGGCCCCCCGAAGTTTTGGGGAGAAATTCTCCCCCATCCCTAGGCAGCTACGGCAGCTGCCATTTGCGTTCCCTATTTTTTGCCATCTTAGCCTACGTAAATATTTACGTAGGCTGTTACGGTGAAAAAAAAAGGAGAACACAAATAGCGTAGTGGGCGCTATTTGTGTTCCTTTTTTATTCACTGTTTTAGCCTACATAAATATTTACGTAGGCTAAAATGGGGGGGGAAAGGAACACAATAGCGCCCACTACGCTATTTGCATTCCCCCTTTTTTTTTGCCCTAATAGCCTACGTAAATATTTACGTAGACTAAAACGGTGAAAAATAAGGAACGCAAATGGCGGCCGCCGTAGCCACCGCCATTTGTGTACGCTGTTTTTTTTATTATTATTGGCTTGCTGTGATAGGCTATGTAAAGACCTACGTAGCCTATCATGGCAAAGACCAGAATGCAAATGGTGGCTGTGGCAGCTGGTTGAAAGACCATCCGCCACCTCTGCTGCTGCCAAAGCCGCCGCTAGAGCCACCACCGTCCGGAACATCTGCCGTCCGGAACATCCGCCCCAGGTAAGTCTTGTCCCGGGGGGAATCCGTGGGGGGGTGGCAGGCTGTTCCGCCACAGATTTCAGGGGGCTGAATGCCAGTGCATTCGGCCTCACTGAAATCCATGGCGGAATTCTCCGCCATCCCTATTTCCAGTCCCCTGATCATCTTTGTTGCCCTCCTCTCAACCCTCTCCAGTTTGTCTGCATCTTTCTTAAAGTGTGGCACCCAGAACTGGACACAATACTCAAGATGAGGGGTGAAGACTGAGGGGGGATATGATAGCCCTTTTCTGATCTTAACCCCTATCCCCAACTAGGGTCTCAATCTGGATTGGGCTTCCTGTGCCTACTCTAAAGTGGGTTTTTTGTTTCCTTGTTTTTTAATGATGCAGTTGCTAGATACAGATTTAAAGTCACATCTGCTTTGGCCCTTAATGTAGAATGTTGAGAATACAGAATCTTGGTGTCGTGGTTTGTTTTTTCCCCCAAGTGGAAACATTCAAGAACTTTGACATGATGAGGAAAGAAAAAGGAAGTAAAAAGGGTGGAGGGAAGCAGACTCAGGGTGAAAATTAGCTCCAAACACCTCAATGCATGAACTATTCCCTTCTTGAGAAATGGGCAAAGCAGCTGTAAATAAAAGAGCAATATATAAACTTAGAAGTATAACAGTACTTACACTCCAAATGTGGCCTTTCTAAATTTATTGACTTCTGAAAAGAAAAAAGAAAAAAAAATGGATGACAGCATGAAGCCGGCAAGAAGCCGATAATAGACTGTCTTCAGAGTGAATCCTTTTATTCCACACGCAGCAGTAGGTGATAAATGGCTCCAGTGCCAGCATTTTCTACTACTGCCTTCATCCCCCACTCCCTCCTCATGGCATATCTCTGATCAAAGACTAATAGCCCCCTAGGATAAGTTATCTTGACACAACCTCTTTCCCATCAGTGATGGCTGCTGTTACCAAACATCTGTCAGTAAACAGGGAATGGAGAGAAGGAAGCAGAGATGCTCCTGCATCACTACACTCACGATGGGAACTGACTTGCAGGTTGCATCATTTTCAAGACTCTTACTCAAAATGATATTAATTGCATGATTGCTTGACTGGGTCGAAAGCGCGTTTACCATAGGGTAAGGAGTGGGCAAGAATCAAGCAACATACAACTGGAAAGAAAGACTGAGTACTTGTTTACCAGTATCACAGCTGACTGCTGGCATTCCACTTTATTCCGACTCCAGGGGTGATAGCAAACATCTGTTATCCCGGCACTGCTTCCCTTGGATCGCTAATCGGTCTCTATTCAAATAAAGATCCCTTCTTACAAAAACTGTGTGTGTGTTTTCCCAGGAGAAATTTATTTTGCTTTGCAGAGGGCAGACAGAGTGGCATGGGTTCACAGGAAAAAGCAGAGACACCATTTCAGGTGTTTTTTAAGGAGCGGGGTGGGGGAATAAATTTCATTAGGTGATGCAAGAGTTCTATCAAGGTACAAAGATTTCCTCTTGGATTCAGACAAGATTCAATGACAAGAAAGGGAGAAAACAGTGGTGTTCCCAACTTCATAGAAAGACCTTTACATAGATTCATAGAATCATAGTAGGGTTGGAAGGGGCCTATAAGACCATCGAGTCCAACCCCCTACTCAGTGCAGGAATCCTAGTCAAATCATCCCTGACAAGTGGCTGTCCAGTCTTGTCTTGAATGCCTCCAGTGGGAGAGCCCACCACCTCCCTAGGTAATTGGTTCCATTGCATATTGCTCTAACAGTCAGGAAGTTTTTCCTGATGTTCAGCTGGAGTCTGGCTTCCTGTAACTTGAGCCCATTATTCTGTGTCCTGCAGTCTGGGATGAGTGAGAAAAGATCCTGGCCTTCCTCTCTGTGACAAATACTTGAAGAGTGCTGTCATATCTCCCCTCAGTCTTCTCTTCTCAAGGCTAAACATGCCCAGTTCTTTCAGTCTCTCCACATAGGGCTTTGTTTCCAGTCCCCTAACCATCTTCATTGCTGTCCTCTGAACCCTCTCCAGTTTAGTTGTTCATGCGTTGGTTCAATTCTAGGCAGGAGGAAACTCTGGCCTGCAAAACTGGATCTCATGATCTTCATAGGGGAGGCTGGTGGCTCCTGTGTCAATGGAGTGGTGAGTCCAGTCTGGGTTTCCATCAGAACCAGTCAGACTTTTGACTGAAATCCAGAATGGATTCACTACCCCCATGTCACCAGAACCATCAGCCTCCAATGGGTCTGCAGGTGTTCCCCAACTATCCCACCAACTATCTGAAAGTACGACTGAGTGGTTGGCCCTGCTTGTCCTGCTTATTTCAGAGTAGGCTTAAAACAGGTAAGAATCATATTTTAGCCCTGCTCACTCAGTCTTTGTCCACACCCACAGATAGAATGTAGTTTTTGAGACCTTTCCCAGATTGGAATTTAACCTTTGGACTGCAAAAGATTCCTCATCCCTGTTCTATTCTGACCTTCAAATAGAAGTTGGAGAACTACACACAGGATTCTGCCCCCCCCCCCATGTACACTGGTTTAGGGTGCAATCATGTTGAGGAGGCAGAGAAAAGCATGCCAGCCATGCTGGGAGTTGTAGGCCTTTTCTCTGCCTCAACATGCATAGGATTGCACCCTAAAAGGGTTTGGAACTTGCAACTGAATGTGTGATCTGACCCCTTTGAAACACATTACATTTGTGGTGATGTTACGTAATATGAAACATCGTCTCTCCCTAGTCTTTTTCTTCGATGACTCATTGATCCATGGAAATGAACAACTGATAATCATCAAGCAATGATCATGCATATGTAAACAACCTAGCCATTGTTTCTCCAGTGCATATACTACCATGAAATCCTGTGGATTTACTTCCTAGAATTTTTCAGTTTAAGTTTATGTCCATGAGCTGCCTTCTGCCAACTCTGCTCTCTGCTTGAAAGAGAGAGTGTTCCTTTCATTCTATTAGGAACATTAGTACCTTTTCACCTCTATATGGGCAAAATGCAGCATGGATTGCTGCTAGTTCCTGCTGTGTTCAGGTTGAAGACCAAACTTTGATATCCACTCCCCGCCCCGGGCACATTCTCCACATGAATCATGATGGCCTCATTGCTTCAGCAGTTTACACTGTGACAGAATACATATATCAAATGCAATTTGTATGGCATGCATTGATATTTTCCCAGAATAAAATTGAAGGCTTCATGAATCCCTTGTTGTAGAACAAGAACCTCAGCTCTTTTAAGCCAGCATTCCGGCTCACACAGTGATCAAAGGTTTTTGGGTGAAGACAAGTTTGCAAAGTTTACTATGGATAAAGAATCTATAACATGCACACTAATGGGGAAACCTATTCATGTCTACTCAGAAGGAAGGCCCACTGAATTCAGTGGGGCTTACTCCCAGGTAAGTGAGTACAGGATTACAGCCTCAGATGTTTGGTAATGGTGATGAAGTTTCTGTCTGTGATTGGTTGAGCTGCCAGGCAGTCAAAGAGGGGAGGGGCTGGATTGTTAGAAGAGCCTTTAGTTGCCATTGGCAGACTCACTCTGGTTCTAGAAAAAATCAGAAGAGGCAGGCCCAGTGCCATCCTTGGACAGATGCCAGGGTCCCAGAAGGGTCTACTACTGACACTTGTCCTGGGCCTTTAAAAAGAATATTCCTACTGGTAGCAGGGAGCTCATGGCCACCATCTTTATTCCCATCAATGTCCCAGAAGTGTAGGTGTCCAGGCCGGGGGGGGGGAGAGAAATGGATGCTGCCACAAAAATATGCAGTCCCTACTGGCAACAAAGATGTTTTTGTGGAGACAGACACTTATTTTTCCCTATAGTGTTCCACAATGGCTTAACCTCCAAGGCATTGTCAGAAAAAAAGATGGTGGCTAGAATTTTCCCACCGAAGTTTCCCAGGGCCCCCACAAACCTAAGAGAGGCCAAATATTGTCAGAGGCACTCACAGGGCAGCACTTTTCTAAGGGCTCCTTCTATTATGGAGCTGTCTTTGAGAACAGGGAGGAGGTCCTAGAACGAGGAGTCAAAGAAGCAGGGGCTCTGGAATGAAAAATTGGTAAAGGGCTGATAGGGGAAGATCAGAATGCCAGAGGAAGATGTCTGAGAGGGGGAAGAAAACTAGGAGGGGGGCTTGGCTAGGAAGGAGAAGGAAAGAGGAAAAAACAGTGGGAGAGCAACAGTGCAAAAAGAAAATGAGAAGAAGCTTCTAGTTGCACAACCTAATGAATCTGATTAGTGAAACTTGCTGTGTTTCAAAGGAAATCTTCATCAGGACACAAGGACGGACTTGATGGTCTTATAGGCACCTTCCAACCCTACTGTTCTACGATTCTACTATTCTATTCTATTCTATTCTATTCTATTCTATTCTAGACTGATGGATCTTCCAGTTTGCTTTCTCCCTGATTCAGACTTTTATATCTCAAGTTCTGTCCATCTCAGATACGGAAGTCAAAAATGAACTGAAGTGAAATTCTCACTCATTTGCACTGGCCAAATTCAGTACTTATTCCCAGCATGGGAGAGGGCTGTGTTGTACCTGCTTGTGATGTAGCTGTTAAAGACAAGGAACCTGTGAGAAAAAAAAGGAGGTGTGGCCCCTAATTCAGCGCCACAAACATGGCTGAATACATAGGGATTCAAACCCAGTTTTTAAGAGCTAAACGCTCAAAGTCTTGGGCCTGGATGGATGAATCTGTCAATTTTTCTTTCTCCCACACTCATTTTAAAAAATAAAATAAATTAATCCATCTCAAATTATTTCTGTCCCAAATATGAGGAAATTTGCAAAGTTTTATACATTCGTCTCAAAAATAAATGGAAATGAAATGCTCACCCATCACTCCCTAGTCAGGAGCAGTATAATATAAAATACTTCTAGCATTTCCCAAATGCTCTTGTACGCTGGGCCTCGGTTATCTACTAAGGTCTCTGAACACAGAGAGTCCTTGTTACTATCAAAGCAGGGGTGTTGAACCTCTTTCAGCACATGGGCCAAATTCCATTTCAGAGAAGCTCTTGAGAGCTGCTTTCCAGTGGTCGACAGGGCTGAAGGCAAAAGGGCAAGGCCAAAATACCCCAAGCAGCATGTATTGGCTTAAAGCTGTTACTGCCAATAACTAAACCTCAGGAGAGGCATTTCAACCTTTTAGCATGGGAAAAACAACGCCAACAGTCGAGAAGCCATGAAATGCTCAGTGGCTGGGGAAAGGGGGTGGATCCAGGTGAAGGGGTGTGGTCAACTGGGGAACACTGAAGGAAGTGGAGGCTGGTGGGTTCCATTTCTGTTAATCCATCCTGGGTTTCAGTCAGAACCAGCCAGAACTCTAAAGGAACTATCCAAGGTACTGAACTCTAGACCCAAAATTGGTTTGGCACCTTGAATAGCTCCTTTAGAGTTCTGGCTGGTTCTGACTGAAACCCAGAATGGATTCACAGCCCCACTGAAATCCGAGCCACCAGCCTCCACTGACTGAAGGTCCAGAATGCGACCCCAGGCAGTTTGGATATGGCCTGCTTTCCTGATACACCCCTGATAGCTGTTGATAGAATTATCTTCCATGCCTTTGTCTTTCCCTGTTCCAAGGCCTCAGCATCTCCCCAAGACCTCAGGTGAGGTAGCCACAGGTGGAGCTTATACTTGCAAAGGATGGACTCCATCATGGAGCTATGACTCCTCCCCATATTGAGCCTACAGGAGTGGGGTGAAAGGATGGGAATGAGAGCAGCAAGAAGAGAAGCTGAGTTTCCCCAATACTGAGGGTGAGTGAGTCCACAGAGAGAAGAAGGTAAGACACCCCCCCAAAGGGGGGGGGCAGAGGATAGAAAAGGCAACAGGGATTATCAGGGACTGGAAGAAATCATCATTTGGACTTGATATTGCCCAAAGCACCAGATGGACCCTCCACCCTTTAACATATGTTACACTGATGATCTGGAACCAGACTTGGTCAAGGGGTGTCATGGGAGTCTAAGAGAGGGGTGGACTCTGGTGGACTCCCCTCCACACTCAGCCCCCTGGACCCCATTGGCTGAGCCACTGCATGCTTATCAGGCCATTTTCCAAATGCCCCATGGCCTGCGAGTGCCCAGCGGCTGCTCGTCCCCTTGCCGAGCTGCCATTTTGCATAAACGTGGTGGCTCTGGGTTTTCTGTAAGAGTAATGCTGTGTAAATGGCAGCTGTAAAGGGACCATTTATGCAACATTATTTTTATGGGGAAAGAAATGAGCCACCATTTCTACGCAAAATGGTGATGTGGCAAGGGGACAGGCAGCCACTGGGCACTCACCAGGCCATCCACGACACACAGGGTGCAGCATGCAGGCGCGGGTGGAGACAGTTTGGCAAGTAGGGATGTACGAAAGGGACTTACCTTGTCCCGCAGCTTTTTTTGCGGTGGGGGGGAGGCGCTTCGCTTCTCCCCCCGAAGTTCAGGCGAGGGGGGGGAGGCGTCCCACCTCGCCCGGCCGAAATTCAGGCCGGGGAGAAGCGCCCCGTCTCCCTGGCCACGAAAGAAAAAGTAAAACAAAAAACAAAAAAAAAACCGTGATAGGCTACGTAATGATTAACGTAGCTTATCACGGCTAGATTTCCAAAGTCAGCCGTGATAGGCTACGTTAATCGTCATGTAGCCTATCACGGGTGACTTTGGGGAAAAAAAAAAGCGTGTACGCAAATGGCGATGGCCCATGGGCACCGCCATTTGCATTCCTTATTTTGGCACGTCTAGTCTAAGTAAAGATTTACGTAGACAATGGCGAAAATAACGGAATGCTATTTGCGTTGCCCTTATTTTCGCCGTAGTCTACATAAATCTTTACATAGACTAGACATGCCAAACTAAGGAACGCAAATGGCGGCGCCCATGGGCCGCCGCCATTTGTGTACGCACTTTTTTTTCCCCCCAAAGTCACCCGTGATAGGCTACGTGACGATTTACGTAGCCTATCATGGCTGACTTTGGAAATCTAGCCGTGATAGGCTACGTAAATCGTCACGTAGCCTATCACGGGTGTGTGTGTGTGTGTTTTTTTACTTTTTTATTTTGTAATGGCGGCGGCGGCAGCCGGTCGGGAGACTGGCCGCTGCCCCCGCCCCCGACGAACCGCCGCCGAACCCCTGCCGGGGCCCGCCGCCGGGAGGGACATTCACTGAAGGTAAGTCCCATCCTGGGGGGGGTGGGGGGCCGGCAGAGAATTTCCCCAACACTTTCGGGGGGCTGAATGCCTCGGCGCTCGGCCTCCCGAAGATTCGTGGAGAAATTCTCCGCCATCCCTACTGGCAAGTGTCCAGTGGGGATGGATGGAGGGGAGTCCATCCATCCCTAAACCTAGATTACACCCATTGAATTTAGATTACACCCAATGGCAAGGGATGGTGGAGAATTCTGCTACAGACCCCAGTGAGGCTGGATTCCAAAGAATCCAGCCTCTGGAGTCTGTGGCACAATGAAGCACTTCCCTCCGCCTCCCTCCAGAACCTGGTCTGAGACAGCTCCTCCACACGGCGATCCCATGGAACCGGCTGCCAGCTCCACATCGCTGGCGATACAGCCAGCCGCCATTGCCATGCCATATCGCTGGCTGACTGAGTGAGGGCTAACTCCAGATGCAAATGGCATAGTGGATGCCATTTGCGGCCGTAAAGCTGTTAGATGAACCTAAATGCAGACATTTACAGCTGCATTTAGGTTAATCTAACAGCTTTGCAGCCACAAATGGTGTCTACTACGCCATTTGCGTCTCTGTTTTTTATGCGATAGGCTAGCCGGCTCCTGAGGATTCTGGGGGGAGGGATGGATTGCCTCCCCCCACAGGCAGATTCCCACCCAGACCAGCAGGTAGGGAATCCACCCATCCCTATCAATGGCTAACTCATCACATTGATTGCCATGGGCCCACTCTAAGTAGGACTAAGTCTGCTTCCAACCCTATATTTCTTTCAACTCCACACACAAAAAAAGCTTATTTAAAGTTTGGAATTCATGATGATGGTGATGATAATGATGACTGAAAGCAGTATAACAATTTTATGCTTGCTAATAATTACATTTAATTAATGCTGTCATTTACTTTGAAAATTAAGTATAGATTTAGATTTAAGTGCTACAAGTTGGATCTTGGTTCCATCTGTGCAACTAATATTTCATTTTATTTTTTGCAATCATTCCAGGAATAAGCTGAATTTAGGGATGCATTGCTAGTTGTTGATGTGTGTGTGTGTTTAAAAAACACAATTTAAAGGCATAAACAAAAATAAAAGTGGCTTCGGGAGCAATCTTATGGCCACTAGTCAGCAGCTAGCTGGCCATAGGATATCTTGTTTTCCAGGAACTGACCTTGGAGCCCGCGCCCTGAGATTGGTTCTTGGAGAACCAACCTCCCCCCCCTTCCCCGTTGCCTTGCAGGCAGCGTGGAAAAGCCCCATGCTCTGCACTCTCAAGAGGAGTGTGGAGTGGCCAAAACGGGGCATTCTGGGGGGCATTCTGGGGTGGGGAAAGTGGAAATGCCAGGACAACGCATCCAATGTGTCATCCGGCAGCCTCCTCCCCCGCTCTGCCATCCCATGGCTAGACAGCTGAAACCGAAAATGCAGGGCAGGAGAAGTGTGAAGGGAACGATTCCCACCATGCTTCTCCTGCCCTGCATTGGATAGGCGGTGGCCTCCGAGTTCAGAGGCGGCTGCCTATCTGCATAGGATTGCACCCATCATTTCTTTACAGTTTGAAGGAAGATTAATTACTCTGTGACTTACTACTTAAAAAATAACACTATGATTTTTAAAAAAACTGATATAAAACTCCAAAATATTATGCAAGATCCTCTTGCCTAGGGATGCTGGAGAAATTCAAGATGGACTAAAATGAGCTCAGATTTCTAAGAATCCGACCTGCGGAATCTGCTGTGGAGTGACCCCTTGAGGCTGTGTGGAGTCCATGGACTTCCAGATGATTTTTTTTTACTTTCCTGAAATGTATAGATATAAATTTGTAGGAAAATATGTAAGCTCCTGCTGAGGAAACGTTGAATGGAATGGGGGACAATATGCTAAATATTACATACTAAGGTAAATTATGTAAATGCTTATGTAAATACTTATGCAAATAATTACATAATTATTTGCGTATTTTTCCATCCATCTGTGGGAAGACAATGGAAAAAAAGGCACCTGACAATCCACGAAACATAGAGGGAGTGTATTTTACACAGTCCGTACATCCCTACTCTTGCCAGTTTCAAAACTTGACTTTGCGATCAACTGTTTTCTCAGACAGTTTGCACAGTTTTTCTAGGTTCATTTATTATTTCAAAACCATCCACTAAAACACAGAAGGCTTTTTTGCGGGGGGGAGGGGGATATTTTTCTTATTTAAAAGATCAAATAAAAAGATACTTCTTGAAAATGCAGATATGGTGCTTTCTATTTAATGCAATTAAAAAGTTCAAGAATGAGGGCCCTGCTGCAAGTTATTTTGGGGGTGGCGGTGTCTGTGATTGAGCTGCCATCCTTTTTTTAATGAAATGCAGGCACAGGAGGCATGTTGCAAATTTGATCCAGGAAGAAGCCAACAGGGGCAGAAATTCTTAACTCTTTTCATGCTATCTCACTTGCCTACATTGTTCCCATCTCACGTTGCCAGTTGCTCTGAGGAGGAAATCTATACAAAGAATACAAATACCTGTATTCCCTCCCCTCTGCCCCATGCACATAGACTCCAAGGACCAAACAGAGGCTTGAGGGGGGTTATTGTGATTGGAAGAACAGCAAGGGGGGGAAGTGTTAAATGTCCCCACCTCCTGCCTCATTTCCCCAATCAAATTAGCAGCCTTCACTCACAGCTGTTGTGGTTAAAGGAAAAAAAAACTTGTGTGATCAGTCACAGTTCTTCTGGCATGACATGTAGTTTGGTATCAAAAGCAAACAGTATATTGAATGTATCTATGGTCTCTAATTAAAAACTGTTCCTCTGCTCCCTCTTTTCCAATTCTTCACCAAAGTAACACAAATCTGAATGGATAAGGAATGGCCAACTTCTATTTTTGAAGGCCACCCTATTTTCCAATGGGGTGGCCATGTGTTCTACTGTGGGGTCCCATATCTGGAGGCATCTTTTATATGAAAGGTTGCACAGTCCAAGTTCAGATTTAATGATAAAGAACTTTAAGAAAGGAGAGGAACAGGGGCCTTGAAGTTGCCCATCAACAGCACCTGGACACTAGATTGAGCAGCCACACAGGTCACCCCCAGCCACAGCCTTCTCCATTGTGAGTTGTATTGTATTTCTTGGGCCAACTCTAATCCTAACCAATCAGGGATCACACATTGAATAGGATGGCATAATTATACTACATTGTCAGTGAGATTTGGCTACATTTGTTAGGTCAAACAAATTCAAATGAGAAAAGTTGCGCAAATTTCACATTCAATCGCTGCTTAATTTGTGCAATTTTCCTGTTCACACAGAGCGAGCAGTGACCACAAATGTGGACAGGAAATAGGGTCTGAGACAGCCAACAAGATGATATTTGGAGAATCCTAACAAACTCTAACATGTCCTGGTGATCACAACCAATTGGGGATCAAACGGGATGATATCATCATCCTACAGACCAATCAGATTTCACTAGATGGTTGTGTTACTCAAGGCAAACAAAGACAGTGGGTCAGTAAAGGAGTGAGAGAGGGAGTGGCCACCATTGTATAAAGGGCTGTTTTATATTGTTCCTGTGTTGCTGGATCCTGGTCCTTTTAGGGAAGATTGCTGCAGAGCTGGACTGAACTAAGTAGAGACTGTTTTCTTTCTTCGGCCAGCAGAAAAATCAAGCTTCAGAGGGAAGTTTTATTTATATTTTTGTTGTGGAGTCAAGCTGAAAGACAGAACTCTGGGACGGCAGTGTTCTATTTTATTGTTTTGGGGATAAGTGAACTGTTATGTATGTAGAATTCTTACAAGTGCATTATTATTTTTTTAATTAGGAAATTATATCTATATAGTCTCTGTACTAGGGGTGTGCAAAAGGCCACTTACCCGGGTCCATTTCAGTCCACGGGGGGGACGCAATCCAGTCCTCCCCCTGGAATCCTCGGGGGGGGGTGATCTGCCCCTCCCCCAGAATTTGGCCTGGCCGGCTCTGCTCCGCAGCGAGTCCACGGAGCCGCTGGCCAGGCCCACCCACAGCAGGACTTCCATCCTCTGCTGGGCAGGGGATGCAAATGGCGTCCAGCATAGTGGACGCCATTTGTGTCTGCACTGTTAGCTGCTGTGATAGGCTATGTAAGTATTTATTTAGCCTATCACGGCAAAGAGCAGGGGCACAAATGGCATAGCGGACACCATTTGCATCCCTGCTCTTTGCCGTGATAGGCTACGTAAATACTTAAATACTTATTTATTCTAAGTAAATACTTACGTAAATATTCTACGTAAATACTTATGTAGCCTATCACAGCAAAGGAAGGAGACAAATGGTGACCGCAGATGGCGGCAACCATTCGCGGCTGCCATTCACGGTCGGCGGCCACAGACCGGGTCAGCGGATGAACCGGACCGGCCGGCAAAAGGTAGGTCCATCCTGGGGGGGTTTCAGGGGGGTGGCGGGGGGGTTAGTCCATTCCGCCATGGACTCCGGGGGGCTGGATTCTTTAGAATCCAGCCTCATTGGAGTCCGTGGTGGAATTCTCTAACATCCCTACTCTGTACAAGACCTTTGCTGTGCGTCCCTTTAGACATCCTGAAGAAAAGTGTTACATAGGGACATATTGATTTTGTTAAATCTGTTCCGTCTATGTTTCAAGGATTGTCACACATCATCTGTTCCGTCATCCACTCATGGATGGAATCACACTTACTTTATCAGAATTTTATTCTACTTGTGTTAATTTGCATCAGCGGTAATGTGCACTTGGGCACTTTTGAATTGGCACAATTCCCCCCGCCCCCCAGAACTGAAGAGCTGGTCTGCAGGTCTGCGGAATCCATATGACATGGAAATAGCCAGTGAGAAATCCGAACTCATTTGAATCTATTGTGGATTTCTCTGACATCCCTACTTGCAACCATTCCTTTTCTAATGTGAACAGGGTAATTTTTCTAAAAACCAGCTTTTCTCAGTGGCGTTTGCAGTTAATTACATATTAGAATAGCCAATCTTGTCCTGCAGCTAAAATTAATGTCTGTTTATACCAGTACAGATTGTTAAGAAGCGTATTACAAATGCAACAAAATTATTCTGCTACAGACTTGAGAAATCACCGGCATAATAAAAACTGTGAGTGGGTGGATATGAGGGTGGGTGGATATATAGGCAGCAGGTGTCCCTGGAGAACATAACATTTCATGGACACTTTTGAGGCATCACAAACATAGGCAAGCTATTGAAAAAGTTACAAGATGTGGAAAATGATCAATCATAATACCACGTCCTTCATTCACAAATTGCTTCTAGACCTATGGGCGGCGGTGGTGGCGGTGGCGGGGGGAGGGGGAATCCAGTGCAGATTAAACCACCTGGAAAAGATCTGGCACTATACCAGATCCATTACTGAGCGTTATTCCCCCCCCCCATAATTATTCCATGCAAAAAAAGTTATGTTTGCATCCAATTTACTACCGTCTCACATACTACTATGGATACAGAAATGCCCCCTGTGCACACTGGAGGTTATGCACAGGGTGAATCATTGCCAAGTTGTGACTTAAGAAAATAAAATTCTGGCCATCTTGGGAGGGGTGGGTGGGGGCTGAGCAGAATCTGGCAGGTAATTTTGACAAGTGACCCCATTTAGAGATAGAACTGGATTGGGAATAAATACCACATGTGGATATTTATCAGAAGGCAAGCTATCACCAATTCCCCATCTTAAGTGACTTCTTTTACAGGAACGAGCATCTGCCAAGTCCCAGAGTCATGTTATCAATGAAGGGTGTGCTGAATATAATTTAATTTTTGTATTTGCTTCAACAGTGGCACATTCTGCACAGCCAGTCAAATTAGTGAAGAAATGCTCACTCTCTGAACGTCTGCATTGTTTCAGTGCTGTTCAGGGGTCCTCTTCTTTCCCAGGTTGCTGCTTTGTTAGTACCATTTTCATTATGTGGTGTAGAGGTTAGAATGTCAGACCTGGAATTGGGAGACCTGGGTTCAAATCCCCACTCAGCCGTTAAGCTCACTGGGTAACCTTGGGTGGGGCACCCTCCCTCAGCCTATTTATTTAATTAATTAAAATATTTTTAGGCTGTCTTTAAGGATGGAACCCTCTCACAGTGACAGTATAAGCTAAAAACCATACAAAGTTGATACAATAAAAATATGTAAATACATATTCAATAAAAATCCACAAGAACAAAGGTGATCAATAAAAATCAATAAAACAGAAATTACTGGGGCTGTGCACCACTTCAGTCCGAGGCTAGAAGCCCGAGTCGAAGCAGGTGTCAGGGTTGTTTCTGAGCGCCGGGAGTGGGATAGCAGTTCAGATTCTGAAAGAGAAAGCCTGGTGTTTTCCCAGGCTAGTCCAGACATGACTGGCCCAGCTTCTCAGGTTATAAACGCCCAGCTGGCGGAGGATGAGGGTTCCTCTTCACACAGCCCTGTGAGAGACAGAAAACAGAAGGAGTGGGGGTAGGAGAGTCTGATCTAATAGATGCCAGGCACAGAGCAAAGAGAGAGAAGGCAGGTGTGGAACTTAGATGGTCTACCCAATTGGCCTTGTGTGAGAAGCTGTGCTCAGAAGGCTCATAAGAGAGATGGTCCCCCCCACCTTAAGTTAGGCTAGCGAGACTGCCTTTCTCTTCAAACAGTGGGCAACTCTCGTAACTTCCTTTTGAATTCCCCTGGGGGAAAAAAAAAAAACATATTTCCTTGTTACTTCTCCTGTATTGGATAAAGGGAACCAATTAAGCATATTGGGTGTCTCTTTCACCCAAAGAGTAAAGGGACTGAAGCTGTGGGTGTCAGTGAGGACAACTGACCGAGTGGAGGGATGTACGAAAGTCACTTACCTTTTCAAAGGGTGACATTTGCGGTGGGCGGGAGGCACTCCGTCCCTCTCCCCCGAAATTCTGGCCGGGGGGGGAGGCGCTCTGTCCCTCCCCCCCGAATCCTGGTCAGCCGGGTCAGCAAATGGCGGCGGCTGTAACGGCCGCCGTTTGCGTCCGTGCAGTCAGCCGTGATAGGCTACGTAAATGTTTATGTTAAGGATGGACGAAAGTCCCTTACCTGGTCCCACAGCATGCTTCGCGGTGGGGAGGAGGCGCTTCGGTTCTCCCCCCGAAATTCTTGGCAGGGGGGAGGCGCCCCACCCCTCCCGGATGAAATTCAGGCCAGGGGGGCGCCCCATCCCTCGCCACAAAAATTCTGGCTGGGCGCCGCCATTTGCATACGTGCTTTTTTTTTTTTTCAAAGTCAGCCGTGATAGGCTACGTAACGATTTACGTAGCCTATCATGGCTGACTTTGAAAATCTAGCCGTGATAGGCTACGTAAATCGTTACGTAGCCTATCACGTGTTTTTTTTTTTTACTGGGAAATGGCGGCAGCGGCAGCCGGTCAGAAGACCGGCCGCCGCCCCCGCCCCCGCCAAAACGCTGCCGAAATGCCGCCAGGACCCGCCGCCAAGAGGGACATTCAACAGAGGTAAGTCCCATCCCGGGGGGGTGGCGGGGGGGTGGCGGAGAATTTCCCCACCGATTTTGGGGGGCTGAATGCATTGTCATTCGGCCTCCCGGAGATACATGGAGAAATTCTCCGCCATCCCTAGTTTACGTAGCCTATCATGGCTGATTTAAAAGAAAAAAAAAACAAACCACGCGTACGAAATGGCGGTTTGCATTCCTTATTTTGACACGTCTTAGACTACGTAAACATTTACGTAGACTAAGATGGAGAAAATGAGGGGAATGCAAATAGCATAGATGCTATGCTATTTGCATTCCCCTTATTTTCACCGTCTTAGTCTACGTAAATGTTTACATAGACTAAGACGTGTCAAAATAAGGAACGCAAATGGCGGGGCCCATGGGCGCTGCCATTTGTGTATGCACGTGTTTTTTTTTCTTTTAAATCAGCCATGATAGGCTATGTAAACATTTACATAGCCTATCACGGTATTTTTAAAAAATCTAGCTGTGATAGGCTACGTAAATCTTTACGTAGCCTATCACATTTTTTTTTTACTGGAAATGGTGGCGGCGGCAGCCGGTCGGAAGACTGGCTGCCACAGCCGCCGCCGCCAAACCACCTCCGAACCGCCGCCGGAGCCGCCGCCGCCAGGAAGATTCACCCAAGGTAAGTCCCGTCCCGGGGGGCAGACCGTTTTGCCACTGATTTCGGGGGGCTGAATGTGCTGGCATTCGGCCTTCCTGAGATTCGTGGCGAAATTCTCCGACATCCCTAAGTGGAGGCAGATGTCCTGAGAGGGTTTTCTTCTCAGTTTCATCCGGTGAAAGCTGGTGAAGGTAGAACCCATGGCAGGAGCATCACAGACATCCTTCAAGTAATTTGAGCCCAACTTATTTAAGATTTTAAAGTTTAAAACTGGCACTTTAAATTCAACCCTGTGAGCCTAAGCTACCTCACAGTGTTGTTGTGAGGATAAAACAGGGTCAGGGAACCATGAGCTCCATGGAGGAAAGGTGGGATTTAAATGTAATTAATTGATGGATTAAATGATAATTTACATCTTCCTTTGCCTTACTACCCTGAGGGCACAATACTATGCAGGTTTAGACAGAAAAAAGTCTTACAACTCCTAGCATTCCCCAGCCAACTATGCTTGCTCGGAGTGCTGGCTCGGGAATGCTGGGGATTGTAGAACTTTTTTTCTGTCTAAACCTGCATAGGATTGCACCCTGAGTCTCACTTCCAGTGCCCTTCATGCAAGTGGTTTTAATGATGAGCCAGGTGGCTTTGTTTATAAGAATCTGTAACACCTGTAATATCAGAATTCACCTCATATTGTGACATCACCAAAATCATATGGGTGGCCACAGCCAATCTCATTAATGGCTGTCTGAGCAGGTGAGACCAGGAAATGTGAGGGCAAAGGAGATGGTGTGAAGAAAATACAGCATCAAAACAACCCAAATCTGTTCAGAAATGCAACCCCCCACCAAAAAAAACTTTTAAAAAAGTCAAATTTCAACTGTCACAAAAAGAAACATGAAACAAATTAAGAAGTTTTCACTCAGGCTTATTGTCAATAGCCCCTTGAAAAGCTGCTGACCAAGAACAGCGCTTGACCAGCGCAAAAGGCTCTAGGTGGCTGTTCTCCGGCAAACAAAGACATGTAGATGGGTCTACTGCAGCCTGTTAATGAATGACCTTCACTGCTACAGATATACCTCCCTTTGAATGCAGCGCACTGCTGTGTGATCAGTGCTGCAATTTAAGAGGACGTTAATGGAAAGGGGAAAACATTGTTTAATTCTAAACCACTGCTGTCCAATTTTAATCTGATTTTGCGTATTGGATGTGATTATACCTGATTAAAAATGAGAAGCTTTCACTCCAATCTACTTAATGCCTTTAACCTCTAACACACCTACAGTTTGCAAATTTAAACAATTCCTTCGTTTTCAATAACATGCAATGACTTGCAAAAGCTAATTCGAATGTCTGCAGACCACTCCCCCTGTTCCATCTTGGGAGTCTGAACATGCAGACGCTAACCACCATCTAGTCAGATTCTTCTTCTCCCCTATTCCACCCCCAGCCACCCCTATCCTGCTTTTTATAACATCTTGTCTGATGAAGAGTTCTGGAGATCTTGAAAGCTTGCATATTTTTGTGATCTTTCGGTTCGCCTAATCAAGGTTTTACATTAATATGAGCTTTGGAATTTTATTCATGATCAGCCTTTGCCTTCCTTTGCGATGTGTCTAGAGCCTCAAGATCTCCGACTTCCTGCTTGCTTTTTTGGGTTGGATGGGGTGAGGGATGGATATAAATGGATAAACTCAGAGTCTGCCTAGGCTTGCAGGCATGCAGATACATTACTTTTGTTGTTGACTTGTTGCTTTTTAAAACAGCCTTATAGAGATTTTCCATATTTGCCCGTTTGTTTTCTCTGGGGCCTCTCACAAAGATTCAAATGTGAAAAGGGTCTTATCACATCATCAGTGATAACATTCTCCCAACTGAAAATGCAAGTAGAAGTTAAGGCCAGTGCAATAACTAGGAATTTCCATACTCAAGACAGGCTCCCCACCCACTCCTCAGAAATTTTAGGGGGGGGGGGACATTTATTCACCATTCAAGGTATTATGGATCAAATTCAAGCTTCTCAGGTCTAGGGATGTGCGTATCAGCAAAATCCAAGCTCACCAAAGTACTCTGAATTCTACCTCAAAACTTGTGACTTGAGTCCATATCAGATTGCAAGGTGTGTGAGTGTTGTTGTTTTGCATGAAAATCTGTGCACATTTTCATGCAGATTTTTTCAAACGTATGCATCAATTGTGCCCATCTTTGAAATGTATGCATTCCGCTCCCATTTATTAAAGCATATTTGTGCACGTTTCTCAAAAGTACACATATTTTCATGCACATTTTTCAAATGCATGCATGCTGTCTAACACAGCTTTTTGGTCCACAAATCTCATTGCAAGCTTGGAAATGTACAGGCTTTGACTGCAGATTGAATCAGAGTCAGTGTTTTGTCTGAAATGTTTGAACTGCATAAAACCTGATAAAAAAATGAACAGCAACAAATTTCTCATATATCACTACTCTGTATTCGGACTGCTCCTGCTCAGAAGCTGTTGTGCAAAAAAGATGGTGGCTGCTGTGGTCACCAATCACATGTCTCTTGTTTTCTTCTCCTTCTTCCTGCACTGTTCAATAGCTAAATGTGCTTCACTGTGTTAGACTGTGGGCATGGAAGGTCTTTGGCAGGGGTGGGGAACCATTTTATGATGGGGAGATGAACTGCCCCCCAAAAGACCCTCTGGGTCAGATGATGTTGGTTGGCATGGTCATACCCAGGGATGACATCTCCCCACCCACACCCATTTTGCCTTTCCCCATGCTGGCAGAGGTATGGAGTTCAATGCTGCTGCTCCCTATGCCAGCCAAGTCCTCAGCTTCATGCTGTGCACATTCCCCATGGGGGCAGCACATGCTGTGCAAAAGAACTCTGCCAGTGCCTGGAAGGATGGTCATCCTCCGAGCACCAGCAATGTTTCCTGACACCTACATCCCCACCATTATCTATAAACACTGGGGATTCCTCCAGCAAGGATTCCTCCAGAGAGTGGGACTTGGTTGGAGGCCAAGCCCCAACCCCTTCTGGAACCTAAGGAAGCTCTGTGGACCAGATGCAGAACCTCCATGGTCTGGATTAGGTTTGTGGGCCAAAGATCCTGTATCCCTGGTCTACATGCATATATGCATAGGAGCACCTTCCATGCATTTAGCCAAATGCACAGATGTTGGGCAGACAGGGCTAGAGTGCACAGTGACAATGAGGGTGGACCCAGTGGGCACAATAACACATGGGGGGGGCAGAATCTGAAGATCCCAATTGTTTTATTAAATGTTAATATATTATGTGATATTTGGTGCCTGGTTTGTTTGTTTATTTGCCTTTTTCAAGGTTATGCCCAGATCAAGAAACCTGTTGCAATGTGATTAGTGCTAGGTCAAGAGAGCCTGTTTTTTATTTCCTGTGAGCTGTCTGATGGGCTACACTATAGCTCTATTGACAAAGCCCCTGCTTTAGTTGGTGGTGTTATTACTCAACCTTTCTACTTTTTCTCTTCTTTCTTTTTTACCTTCATCTCTTCTTCTTTGATCATTCAAAATTGCAGATGTTTGAAGTTCTGCGTATCTCTTCAGCAAAAATCCTGACATAATTGTTATAGTCAGAAGGGCAAAAGGAAAAAAGAAAATACTCTTCTTTCACAATGTTGCATTTTGTTGATGTGAAAGTTAATAGTCACACACTTAAAAGCGTATGAAAATGCGATGGAACCATTGGGACAATGAGAACAAGTTCAGCTACATAACAGGCAAATCAAGAATCCAACGAGGCAGGTGTGTGGACAGATCTTCCCGGAGGGTTCTGGCTCTTCAGGTAATTGTCTAAGCCTTCCATGAAGAGAAGGTTATTGGTTTATTTTTTCACCTCCCATAGAGACTCACCTGTTCCTATCTGTTGGAAGCGAAGTCATCTTCCTTAGCTCAGTACCTCCCAGGTACATTACATATCTGCTCAGTTTCCAAGGCCTGAAAACTGGAAGCTGGTATCTAGTGGTGCATCTGTTTAGAGGCAGATGAATCAATAATGCAGTGCCTCTTGGACAGGAAACTAATCTGACCTGCTAGAAATGAAGGTCATCAACAAGGATGCCTCTAAGGCACATTACCATTCAATCAACTCCTTCATCTGCTTCTGAAGCTGATAACTGGGCAAACCTGGAATGAAGCAGACTAAAAGTAGGCAGGTATCCGGGCACTGCTCTGCAGGACAAAGTTATTATCCAGGTCATTTTATTTGAGCATTCAGTCTGTTTGAAGGTTTGACTGGATCTCATAGACACACGCAGAAAATGAGCTCAAATTATTCTGTCGAATCAGTTGTAGACTTTTACATTTAAATGGGGGAAGTGACAAGTGGTAGTGTGAATAGTGAAAGAGATTTCGACCTTTCATTTGCTAGCTTTCCATTTTTTTTGGCTTGAATGAAATCCATGGCCAATCCAGATTTATATGTGTGTGTGTGTGTGTGTATGTGATTTTTGAAGTCTACGAAATAAACTGCTTCCTACTCATTATTAATCCTTCATCTTTTTACACATATTGTAACATCCATCTGCAGGACACTTTATAAACTAACCTAAGACAGGTCCCTTGCTGTGAACTGAGATACATAGTTCCCTAAGATATCTGTCCTACACATAAAAGTGAAACATAAAATGTCATCCCAGGACTTGACTAGAGTTTGGCCACTTGGCAGTGGATTGAAATGGTCAGGCTCAGTGTGCCTGTCTCTGCACCAAAGGAGAGAGCAGTTTGGCCCAGCTGCAGCCACCAGCATTCAGAAGGGACATCACTGAGATGCTTTAAGAGGTCATGGGTGAGATGGAAGCAAAAGGAGAGGCTAACAAGGCTTAAAGCAGGGTGAGAGGATCCTAGGATCCATGGGAAGGATTGAAAGGGAGTGGCAAAGCAGAGAAGCGAAAGGAAAAGAAAAGGTTATGAACTCGCAGAGCTAGGTGAGGCAAATCTACCTCACAACAGCCCCAATAGGCCTTAAAGCAGGGTGGGCAATCCATGACCCTTCAGATGTTTTAGCCTACAACTCCCACCTGCCCTCACCACTGACTATGCTGGCTAGGGCTGATGGACGTTGTAGACCAAAAGATATGGAGGGACACAAGTTGCCTACCCCTGCCTGAAAAGCCCCTTAAGCTTTCAAGGCAGGGCTGTGCAACTTGTGGCCATAAGCCCATAGAAATTTCTATCCCCATCCTCACAGTGCATTTGTCCACGTGGACAAATGCCTCCAGGGTGTGGCCTGGGAGAGAGAGGAAAAGAAGGGGTAGGGAGTTATCTGACTGTACAAAATGTACCTGCATATGAACTTACCTGACTTTTCATGGGAAAATCCTGACGGAGACCTACAGCGTACAGCTAACCCCACCCCACCACCATTAGAGGTGACCCAGACCTAAGCAAAATGGATTTCTTTGTGGTCCAAAAGCATGTGATAGAAAGAACAGCAACAAAAATAGCAGCAAAAACTACTACAATTGATCTTCAGAACAGAGCTCTTTGCCTGGGGTCCTTTTTGATCTCAGGTAGGAACGGCCATCGCGGGGAAATCCTGTTCGTTTTTGGCTCAACGGATCCTTGCGGTGCCCCCGGCTCAGCGAGCTTTTGCAAGCCAAGTGGCGGGTCAGTTCCTGCAACTTGAGAACTTTCCTGCCTTTTAAAAAGATCTGTGAGCAGCAATTTGTGAAAAATTGCAGGCATCAATTGAGATATTTGTGGCTGTGAATTCGCACTAATCACAATTCTAGTAATATGTATACTCTCAATTCGCACATTAAAAATAAAGGCAGCAGAAAACCGCAAGCTTGCCTGACTTGACACGCATCGAGTCAGGCAAGCTGGGGGATATGTGAGCCAGAGGCAGGGGCACTGAGCTGGAGAAACCTTGCCAAGCTCTACCTCCCAACCAGAATCCTCCGATATCCCTAATCTCAGCTACAAAAATCTTCACATACATCCTCATGTGCCTCTATTCTGCATGACTGGGTTAATGAATAGAAGAAGAATAGGCCTCCAAGGTGATTTACATGCATTGATTAAATGTCAGCACTGCAATGCAGGAGGTTCAATTACCACAGACATGGAGAACAAAGGCAGAAAGATTGTTGCCATTGTTTAAACAAGTTATTTATCAATTATTTTTAGCACATGATTATGTTCCGTTCTTTAACTAAAAATGGTACTCTAAGCATGCAACCCTATGCCTGTTTAGACAGAAAATAGTCCTACAACTTCCAGCATCCCCCAGCCAGCCATGGCTGGCTGGGGAATGCTGGGAGTTGTAGGACCTTTGTTCTGTCTAAACAGGCATAAGATTGCACCCTAAGTAATCCAAATATGGAATGAACTGTGTGGAAAGGAGTACCACATTTAGTGCAAGTTAAAGTTTATTGCAATGCCCATTATCAATCTTTTCACTGAATTTGGATGTATACCTTTTTTGGCTTCCATGCTTCCATGTTAGTCTTCTGTTCCAGGAAGGTTTCCACACTTGTGACTTGTAACTGGCATTCTTGAGTTATTTTCCAGATATCACCCTGATATGTCTTTTGTTCTTACCTATAAAGCACTACATGGTTTCCGGCCAGGGTATCTGAAGGACCGTCTGCTTCCATATGAGCCTGCTCATACATAACAATTAACATCTGAAGTCCTGCTCAGTGTCCTACCAACAAATGAGGCTAGGGTGGTGGGAACATGAGACAGGGCCTTTTCTGTGGCAGCTCCCTAGCTGTGGAATTCATTTCCTGGGGGATTAGATTGGCTCCGTCATTGCTTGCCTTTTGGTGAGTAGTGAAGAGATTTTAACTTGGCTTAGCTTACTGTGACGGTTTATGAACTGATTACATCTCGTTAATAATTCTGATGCTCTTCTATTAAGGTTTTTATTTTATGTATTCATTTATTTGTTTGTTTGCCTGTTTATTTTAGTTCTCTGGGTTGTAGTGTTTTAAAATTCAGTATTCCGCACCACCTTGAGAGTAGGGATGTCAGAGAATTCCGCCACGGATCTCGGTGAGGCCGAATGCCAGTGCATTCGGCTTCCTGAAATCTGTGGTGGAATGGCCTGCCCCCCCACCCCCCCGTGGATCCCCCCCCCCCGGGATGAGACTTACCTGGGGCGGATGTTCCAGGCGGCGGCAGCGGCGGCTGCGGCGGTTGGTCTTCCGACCAGCTGCCGCCACCGCCATTTGCAGTCTGGAGGGGGGGGGGTTTACAGAGACGTGATAGGCTATGTAAAGATTTATATAGCCTATCATGGCTGGCTTAAAAAAAAAAAGCGTACGCAAATGGTGGCTATGGCCGCCGCCATTTGCGTTCCTTATTTTTCGCCGTCGTAGTCTACATAAATATTTACGTAGACTAAGACGAAGAAAAGAAAGGGGATCGCGAATAGCGTACTGGGCGCTATTTGCCTTCCCCTTTCTTTTCTTCATCTTAGTCTACGTAATTATTGACATACACTAAGACAGCGAAAAATAAGGAACGCAAGTGGTGGTGGCCATAGCCGCCGCCATTTGCGTACGCATTTTTTAAAAAAAAACAACAACCCAGACACAGGGTTTTTTTTAAAAACCCAGACTTTTTTTTAAAACCCTATCATGTCTATGGGGGGAAAAAAAGAAAAAGACACAGACTGCAAATGGCGGCGGCGGCAGCAGGTCGGAAGACCAGCTGCCGCCTCTACCGCTAAAGCTGCCGCTGGAGCTGCCACCGTCCAGAACATCCACCCCAGGTAAGTCTTGTCCAGGGGGGGATCCGCGTGGGTGGGGGGGTGGCAGGCCATTCCGCGATGGATTTTGGGGGGCCGAATGCACTGGCATTCGGCCTCACTGAGATCTGTTGCGGAATTCTCTGACATCCCTAGCTGAATGTTGCTGAAATATCAGCCCCATGCCTCCACTTTTTGATGCATATGGGCTCCAGATCTCCCTTCCCCATTTAATAGTGCTCAGCAGTGGAAGCTGGTAGTGCATCAGTGAACTGCCACACAAGCGGTGTGTGGTACAACCATTTAGGTACATTGGCTACAAAGGGAGTTGCTTCATATCAAGTTGGACCAGTGGTCCATCTAGTTCAGTATTGTCTACACTGATTGGCAGCAGTTCTCCTGAGCATCAGGTAGGTGTCTTTCCCAAACCTATCTGGAGTTGCCAAGGATTGAACCTGGGAACCTTGGGAGGCAAAGCATGCACACTACTATTGAGCTAGCCTAGCACCCATCCTCAAGTATGGCCACTGTAATGCAATTGTTTGAGGTCCAAACAGATGTCACACCATAATTATTTCACCTGGCCAAATATGCAGTTTGTGATGAGTAGGGGTGGCTATCACAGGGAAATCTGGCCCTTTGGGATTTCCAAAGCCTAGCAGGATTTCCCCAGAGTTCTGGTTCAGCTCACATTTGAAGCTAAGCCACAGGATTTTTCTCTGAAATCTCAATCAGGCCAGCTCGTGGATTCAGTTTGTTTGTTTTAACCATCATTTATGCAAATTGTGACTGCAATTTGCATAATTTGTGCAAATTTGGGGCATACTTTGCTTAATTATGCACAAATTGCAGCTGAAATTTGCATAAATGGCAATTTCAAAAAACCTAAAAACAAACTGAAAATCTGCAACCTGACTGGACTCTATGCAGAGCCAGAGTCCAGAGGCTGAGCTGCTGAAAGCTCGGCGAACTTCAATCCCTGGATGGATTCCTCCCACATCCCTAGTAATGAGGTTAGTGATGATGTGAAACTTGAGCTCTTCCTGTTTCTCTGCCTGTCCTTCTCTTTTTACTTCTACAGTTATATCATCTATCCTTAGAACAACCCTGGCTTGTAGGTAGGGATGTCAGAGAATTTTGTCACGAACCTCGGGGAGGCCGAATGCCAGCGCATTCGCCCCCCCAAAATCGGTGGCAAAACGGTCTGCCGCCCCCCGCCCCCCCCAGGAGGGGACTTACCTTGGGCGAATCTTCCTGGCGGTGGCAGCTCTGGCGGCGGTGTGGCGGCGGCGGCAGCCGGTCTTCTGACTGGCTGCCACCGCTGCCATTTCCAGTAAAAAACAAACAAACAAACAAAAATCGGCTATGTATATCGTGATCGGCTATGTAAAGATTTACATAGCCTATCACAGCTAGATTTTTAAAAAATATCGTGATAGGCTATGTAAATGTTTATGTAGCCTATCACAGCTGATTTAAAAGAAAAAAACAAGCAAACACGCGTATGCAAATGGCGGCTCCCACGGGTGTGCCATTTGCGTTCCTTATTTTGACATGTCTTAGTCTACGTAAACATTTACGTAGACTAAGATGGCGAAAATAAGGGGAACACAAATAGCACAGACGCTACGTGGGGGAGGAACAGAGCACCTCCCCCCCACCTCGAATCAATTTCATTAAAAGGTAAGTCATTTTCGTACATCCCTACTTTTAGGTAAGGTGCTCGGTATGTAGACTGTCATGGTTTAATAGGGCTTTGGACCGGAGTCTGTCACAGCTAGGGATGCTGGAGAAATTTGAGACAGACTAAAATGAGCTCAGATTTCTAAGAATCCAACCTGCGGAATCCGCTGCAGACAGACCCCCGCAGGGCACGCAGAGTCTGTGCACTTTCAGATGATATTTTTACTTTCCCAAAATTTACACATGTAAATTCGTAGGAAAATACGTAAGTTTCTACTGAGGAAATGTTGAATGGAATGAGGGATAATACACTAAATGTTACATACCAGGGTAAATTATGTAAATACTTACATAATTATTTACGTATTTTTCCGCAAGACAAAAAAATAATAATATTCACATCATCTGTGGGTGGACAATGGAACAAAAGGCACCCAAGAATCCGTGAAACACAGAGGGAGTGGATTTTACATAGTCCATACACCCCTAGTCACATCTAAACCAAATATGTTATTCACTTAAATGAATTGCCCCTTGTAAAAATAAGGACTGATATCACCCCTTCAGGAGAAATGAAAGCTGTAGGGAGCCATCTCCAACATGGTGCTCTACAGAAATGTTGGACTACAACTCCCAGAATCCCCAGCCAGCATAGGAGTTGTAGTCCAACACACCTGGAAGGCGCAAAGTTGGGAAAGGCCACTGTAGGTCCTTGAAGGATGAAACCCCTGTGGAAATGGCCATTTGCACAAAGCTGGAGGAAATGTGAAGCAAAAGAGCAAAGGTGTAAAAGTCCTCAGAGGTGATCAGTGGTTTTCCCAGCCTTCTTCCTCCTGGGTCAACAATTCAGCCTGATGTTTCAGATCTAGGATGGCTGTGCATCCTACTTTTCAGAGGAGAGTCTTCTGTTTGAAGGTGTCCTCTATTTGAAGGGCTGTCCAGTCCCAGTCCACATTAAGAATGGACAACCAGAAGAAGGGAAGACAGCAGGGGCCTTGAAGATGGCCATCAACCTGGACAGCAGCCTGAGCAGGTGCATTGGTCATCCCACTAGGGTGAGATGTATTGCATTGATATTTAAACAGTAGCCATTATTTCTAAATTTGCATCTATACTTATTAACTAGCGTATGCACATTTTATGCAAATTTGTGTCCTCTTTTTTGATGATGCTTGTCTTCTTTTTCAGTGACCTCATCATCCTAAAAGACAGAGAACTGACTACTTAGAGCCTTGGAACCTCAATAGTTAAGGGACCACCTCTTCCTCTATATGCCTGCCTGAGGATTAAGATCTTTTAGAGGAGCCCTCCTCTGCGTCCCTCCAGTGCGAGATATACACTTTGTGTGATGTGAGAGAGGGCTTTTTCTGCTCTGGCACCTTGGTTGTGGAACGCCCTCCCCTTGGAGGCCCGATTGGCACAGATGTTGGTTTTGTTTTGGCATGAAGTTAAAACACAGCTTTTCACCAAAGCCTTCGAGGGCTAATTGAGTTCCCTAAAGTTGCACACTGTTCTGTTTTATTGCTTTAGATTTTCTAATTGTTATTAGCTCATTTAATTGTTTTATATGCTTTTAGCTGTTTAAATTATTCATTGTTTTATGCTGTTTAAATTGATTTTATCTGTATGCCACCCTGAGATCTTAATGATTACATGTCAGGGGTGTTTCTGAGTGCAGGGAGTGGGATAGCAGTTCAGATTCTGAAGGATAACCACCAGACATGGGGGAGGTATTTTCACAGGTCAGTCTAGACATGACTAGGCAGGCTCCTCAGGTTTCAGAAGTCCAGCTGGTGGAGGATGAGGATCCCTCTTCACACCCCCCATGAGAGATAGTGAACAGGGGGAGGCGGAGTTTGAGGAGTCTGATTTAATAGATGCCAGGTGCATATGCAGAGCAAAGAGAGAGAGAGAAGGCTGGGGTGGAACTTAGACGGTCTACCCGATTGGCCTTGCATGAAAAGCTGCACTTAGAAGCCTCATGAGAGAGAGACCTC
This sequence comes from Heloderma suspectum, assembly GCF_057233095.1. NCBI lineage: Eukaryota > Metazoa > Chordata > Lepidosauria > Squamata > Helodermatidae > Heloderma > Heloderma suspectum. Next base: position 213,319,070 of record NC_139462.1, read on the forward strand.
CCCCACTTAAGTTAAGCTAGTGAGACCACCTCCCTCTTCAAATGGCGGGCAACTTTCATAACTGCCTTTTGAACCCCCTGAAGGCATTTCCTTGTTGACTGAGAATCTGAGAATTTGCATTTGTATGACCTTGTGAAGTAATGGATTAAAAGCTGCAGACTGAACTTGTCTGTGTTTGTTTTTGGCATTTGAAGTTAAGTGGGAGCAAAAGGAATCCTGACATTAGGCAAGATAGAAATGTTTAAATAAATAAATACGTACACACTTTAATTGTTGTTGGTCAGTCGTTAAGTCGTGTCCAACTCTCTGTGACCCCATGGACCATAGCATGCCAGGCCTTCCTGTCCTCCGCTCTCTCCCGGAGTGTGCTCAAGTTCATACACACTTTAATATATAGTGCCAAAGCCCCTCCTCGCCACCTACCCATCCACCCTCCCTCCCTCCCTCCCTCCCTCCCTCCCTCCCCACACACACATACATGTTGAGATCCATACCCATAACAATTGAGTTGAATTGGAATTGGAATTGGTTGTAGTGGCCTTTTGATCCCATTTCATCCCTGATGGGATATTTCACATTCCAGGGGAGCTATCCTATTTACCCTTTCCTACACTTCACCATAGTATATATTGCTATTGTTGCCATTGCTGCTGTTGTTGTTTAAGAGCAGCATGAGGTGCATTCACCTTGCAGGTTATGCTTGAATTGTTATGTATTTCTTTCCTAAGTCAGGATTGTGTCATGCTCTTCAGTGCTGGGAATAGATTTGGATTCTGCGCTTGGATGAATACAGGGTCTATGTATGTGCTTTGATTGCAACGTTCTGAAACAGCTTCTGCCTGTCATCGGGATTGGTCCAAAGAGGAATGTTTGGGACAACAAGGGACAAGAGGCAGGCAGCTTATGAAGTCATCAAATGGTTAATTCCCCATTGTTTAAGGGAAAAGGGAAGAAGAGAGATAGAGGCTTCCTAAGGGCTTATGCTGCATCTTGGAATTTATTGAACTTTAAGCTACAACCAACAGGCTGGTTAATAAAAATTCACAGAGCTGCCAATCTTTTTGACCAATGCTATCAATATTTCACACTGCCAAATAACAACAATTAAGAGCCAGGACCAGAAGAAGCACTCAGGGTAAAAATATTTTGAACACAAGAATGGAAGCAGCACTAGATAGCCAACGTTTTCCAATAAGCACTATTTAAAAGTGAGGTGTGTGGGATTTTTGGCTGGGGTTTTCCCTTTGTGAACTGCCCAGAGAGCTCTTGGGTGCTATAGAAATATAATAAATAAACAAACAAACAAACAAATAAATAAATTTGTGTCATCGCCTCCCTTCAAAATCACTCCACATTATTGCCGATGGAAGTCTGCTTCAGATGTTATTTTACCAGTTTCATGCTTCCCACAACATTAGGCACTTTCTAAATAACATAGTCATCAATACATTTTCACATTTCATACTCTGTAGGGGTATAAACATGTCTGCTATGCACATTTGTGCTACCATGAGTGAAGATTGCAGAGTTTTCTGAAAGTGTGACAAAACTAGGGATGCATGGATTTTGTAAAATCTTTTTCCATCTGCATTTTGCAGATTGTCAGGTGCTTTTCATTCCACCATCCACTCACTGGCAGAATCAGATTTTTCCCCAATTTCCTGAATTTGTGCAAATTTGAATTTGTGCAAATTCGCACTTGCAAAAATGTGCAAATCTCCCCTCCAATGCACAAATCCCCCCAACTGAATCTTTCAGTTTTCTTTTTTAAAAAAATTATGTATTTTTCTATGAATAAATTTGTGTAAAATTCTAGAAAGTTTTTTTTTTAAATAGTCTGCAAGTCTGAAGAATCCATGTGACTCAGGAAAAGCCAGTTTGCTGCAGAATCCACAGGTTGGATTCATAAAAAAAATGAACTCATTTGATTCCATTGCAGATTTCTCTGACATCCCTAGACAAAACAGACACAAAATAGACATGACCCTTGCCGAATAGATGTTTGGCTGGGTCCAGAAGGTTGTAAATTCCTCCTTGAGAGAGGGAGTGGTGCCTGCTGCTTTAAAAGAGGTGGTAATTAGACCACTCCTGAAAAAGCCTAACCTGGACCCAGAGGATGTTAACAATTATAGGCCAGTGGCCAACATCCCCTTCCTGGGCAAGGTGCTTGAGCGGGTGGTTACAGGACAGCTCCAGACACTCTTGAATGAAACAGATTACCTAGATCCATTTCAATCGGGCTTCAGGCCTAGTTTGGAACAGAAACTGCCTTGGTCGCCCTGTGGGATGACCTCTGCCAGGAGAGAGACAGGGGGAGCGTGGCCCTGTTGATTCTCCTGGACCTCTCAGCGGCTTTCGATACCATCAACCATGGTATCCTTCTGGATAGGTTGTCTGGGTTGGGAGTTGGAGGCACTGCACTACAGTGGTTCAGCTCCTACTTGGATGGCTGACTCCAGAAGGTGGTGCTGGGGGATTATTGCTCTGTGCCATGGCAGTTATGCCATGGGGTTCCACAGGACTCTATTTTATCCCCCATGCTGTTTAACATCTACATGAAACCACTGGGGGAGGTTATCCGGAGGTGTGGGCTGAGGTGCCATCAATATGTGGATGACACCCAGCTCTACCTCTCTCATCAAACCCAGGTGAGGCAGTGGCTGTTCTGAATCAGTGCCTGGGCATGGCAATGGACTGGATGAGGGCCAATAAACTGCAACTCAATCCAGACAAGACAGAGGTACTGTTAGTGGGTGGTTCATCTGCCCGGCTAGGTGATATTCAACCTGTTCTGGAGGGGGTTGCACTCCCCCTAAAGGATCACATTCATAGTTTGGGGGTGCTTTTGGATCCAGAACTGTCACCTGAGGCACAGGTGAACTCAGTGGCATGGAGCACTTTTTATCAGCTTAGGCTGGTATACCAACTGTGCCCTTATCTGGACAGAGGTAGCTTAGCTACAGTTATCCATGCTCAGATAACTTCTCATCTGGATTTCTGCAATGTGTTATATGTGGGGCTGCCTTTGAAAACAGTCTGGAAACTTCAGCTGGTCCAAAACAGGGCAGCAAGATTGTTAACAGGGACTGGCCAGTGAGCTCATATTATGCCAGTACTTTTCCAGCTGCACTGGCTGCCAGTCCATTTCCAGGCCCAATTCAAAGTGCTGGTATTAACATTCAAAGCCCTTAACGGCTTGGGGCCAGGTTATCTGAGGGATTGCCTCCTCCCATATGTGCCTGCCCGGACCTTAAGATCATCGTCAGTGGCCCTTCTCCATGAGCCCCTGCCAAAGGAAGTGAGGCAGGTGGCTACTAGGAGGAGGGTTTTTTCTGCTGTGGCACCCCGACTGTGGAATGAGCTCCCTAGTGAGGTTCACCTGGCACCTACATTGTATTCTTTCCAGCACCAGGTGAAGACCTTTTTTATTTCCCCAGGCATTTTAGCTCTTTAGACCTTTAGCTTTGCTGTTTTTAATCTGCATTTTAAATCCCTGCACTGCTGCTAGGTTTTATTCTGGTTTTATTGTTTACTGTGGTTTAAATGTTTTATATATTTTGTATTGTTTTGTTGTGTGCTCTTTCGTTTTAATTTTTGTGAACTGCCCAGAGAGCTTCGGCTATTGGGTGGTATAGAAATAAATAAATAAATAAATAAATAAATAGTGGTTAAAGTGTTGGACTGGGACTCAGGAGAGCTAGGTTCTAGTCCCCACTTGGCCATGAAGCTCACTGGGTGACTTTGGGCAGTCACTAACTCTCACCCTAACCTATCTCACAGGGTTGTTGTGAGGATAAATGGAGGAGAACTATGTAAGCCAGCTAGAGCTCCTTGCAAGAGGAAAAAGGGTGGCATATAATGCGATGATGATGGTGATGATATTCAGCCTTCAGACATTAAATTGCTGTGCATTGTTTTTAGCTCAGGGCTGTTAGGAAATGCCCAGTCCTTGGGATCACCAGTAGAAAGACTTCTACATTCTGCCTGTGAGACCACATATTAAATCAGATCATTGATCTCTTAATGCATGTACAAAGCATGAATTCTGCTACTAAGCTATGAGCTTGAGAGATGGAGCCCCACTGCCAACCAGAACAGACACTACTTGGTTAGAAGGACCAGTCTTTGGACTTGGTAGATGCTGCCCCTGATGTTTGGTGTCTCCTCTTGCAAAGGATGCCAGAAGACCAAAATTCATTCCTTTGACCTTTGTGTGTGTGTGTAAGTGTGTTTAAACAACCTACAGCAATTTTATGGTGTAATAAACTGTACTGGTTGGAAGATAAGGTCAACAGAAGATACACATTTTATTTAGGGTTTAAATGTCCAGCATAGCTGAAGATCCCCAAGGCACACACTTTTCCAAGCATGCAATCTATCCCTGCTTCTCAGTAATTCCAGACAAAGCAGAGCAGAGCTTTTTGTGAATGCAAATAAAAAAGCTGCTAGAAGATTAGAGGGAATTTGCCAATTTAAACATGTGGCTAGAGTTCAATAGAAATGGCATGATACCAGCATGTAAAACTAAGGGCCTAACCACACACAAGAGCCAGTGTGAAGGGTAGGCATGATCAGGCATCCCCAGCAGGTACCCGTCGAAAAGTTCCACCTGGAGTTGCCCCTCCTCTTTGCCTTTACACTTGGCTTGTTCCCTGCTTCTCACCTTGGCCCAGAGAAAAATGGTAGTGAGAAGGAAGAACAGCAGATGCCCCTGCCTGCTCGCTCCCTGGCTCTCTGGCTGTCAAGCAAGCAAGCGGCAGCAATGATGAGAAAGGGGAGGAGGTCAAATAGCAGCTGGTGACAATGGTAGTGAGGAGTTCGACTCATGGAGGGAGGGGCCCGTTGAAGGTCACTTACCCATGGGCCCTCAAAAGCCTGGAGCTGGCCATGCCACACATGATACTAACTGTTCTGATCTATCTATAGCTGGTACCTGTGATACAAGGCAGCAAGCTCTGAGTGAGCACCTTGCTCCAATGAGGGCGGAGGCCTCATGGGCCTGTCTCCAGTCAAACCCTCCCAAGTTTCACTCCCCTTGCTCAAAGAATGGAGACTCCTAAAGCACCAGACATCTGGCCTGGAGATGGGTGCTTCCCCACTTGGCGGCCTCTTGCCTGATGCACACTCCCAGAACTGTTCCACAGTGGCAGTGCAGGAGTCGCTTGGCAGCTCGAGGGAAAGTGTTTTTGACAGTCCAGGCTCCAGTTCAGTGGGTTCAGGCTAGGTGACGTCAGGTGAGGTCAGGGCCCTGGCACAGCCCTTCAGCCAGCAGCTCAACCAGGCCATCCTCCTCTGAGCTTGAACCCATGGCCACAACAATAACAAAGTGTTTATGAATCACATTGTTTGATTTAAATAAAGCAATAACAACCCAGTGTAGGAAGAGGGCAATAGTCAGCACCACGACAGCTTAAATACCAGGCATGATGGGGGAGTGATCGTAATAGGTGTCATGTTCTTTGGCCTTGATCCCTGCTCTGACTCAGAGGAGGACTCCAAAGTGGAGAAGCATAATCCAATGGGTCATTATCTGTTACCCCAGGACCTTCCAGGCCAGATGATGTGACCTTACCAGACTCTTCAGACTCAGAGGGCACCACGCTCCCATGCAGCTCCCCCTCTGCTGAAGAAGCCAGCAGCTGCAGCATCAGGCAATGGCCCTTTGACAGACATACAGCTCCTCAGAGGGAATGGGGATCAGGCAGCCTTCATGAAGCCTCAGAAGACCTCTGCATGTTGCTGAGACAACAACCTGTCCAATGCGGCTTCCATCCAGCATAGATCTGTCCAGGATCCTGCCTCATCTGACCTTGCTTTGCCATCCTGCATGGCCAGACTTGACTCTGCTTCATTGGATTTGACTCTTCCTTGCCCTTATAGTAACTGCAACTGCTTCAGATTATTTCCCCCGGGAAACTTGAGCTGAGCTAGGCAGGACAATCAGCACCACAGTGCATGGGGAGGGAAGGTTTAACCCTTCACTCTGCAGACATGATCTCAGTAAAAATCACCCACGCACAACAACTTCCCATTGGTGCCAAAGTAACATTCTCATCCAACAAAATACTGTCTTGAGAACCTTTCAAAACATGTCTCACTCAGTATGTGTAACATATACAATATGCTCATCCTAACAAAGGCTTTAAAAAAAATCAAAGCCTTGTTTCAGAAAAGTACTGAGCAATGTTCAAAGGCAAATAATCTATAAATGCTACTGTTAATCTGCTAAGCTCAGTGAAACTCTTCTCCTCCACCAAACTGCAGGATGATTCCTGGTTTGTAATGAAAACCTGTTTGAAAACAGCAGGCAATCCTTTGTAAGATTCAACACACTGTTCCAGGCATCAGTGAGGACACCACTTTGATTTGGGTATTACCTAATGGAAGGAAGGACTTGAGGACACTGATGCAAACTGAGGGATGACTTAAAGTTAGTAGGAGGTAGCACTGCTGTTATGATCTGGTGTGTGCCCACAACTTCTCAAGGAAGAACGTTATGGGAACAAATAGAGGAATGTCCTCTATAAAAGAGGACATGTGACCATCCTAGCTTTGGTTGGAGCAATTCCAATCAGGAAAACAGCACAACGAGAATGGGTTAAATGTGTTGTTGGGTTCAGCACCTTTCAGTTCACATAGTCCCATTTTTGGAACATAACTAACTCAGTGCTAGCCACAAAAGATGCCCCCTCAAATATTTTTGCCCAGTCATTTCCAAGACAATGCAAACCTTTGCTCTTCCCCCAGCCAATGTGTCTAAGAAAGCTGAGTGCCTCTCCTCTTAGGAAGAGAATTAGCATTATAAACCAATTCTGGTTAATTTATACTTATACAAAGGCATCTCCTCTGGATGACCCTTTGGCTGCAGAATATGATAGTTAAGTTGGTACATGCTGTTAAAAATATTGGTCTATTTTTGCCATTAGCAATCACGCTGCAACATATTGCTCAGCATGAAAACGAAATGATAAAGATAAGGCAGTTAATAATTGGAAGATATGCTACTGTATCGCATATTATTAAAATGAGCACCAGGAAATGATTCTGAATACATATTCCTAATTATTTTTCAGGGCGGGTGGGCAGGTCCAACAAGGTAATAGAGAACCAATGTCAAAAATTATACTGAAGGCACACTTTATTTTACATCCCTATTCTGCGGACTCAAAAGAGACACTCTTCCATGGAACTCTTTTGAATTCCCACAGATCCTAAAGCTGATGGTGATGAGTAAGTGTTCAGTATGGTTTCATGTTGAAAATGTTGAGTGCTGATCTCCCCCCGCCCCCAATTGAATGAATGGCAAATTAAAGGAAGTGGTTAGAGGCAGTGAAGGCTGGTAGCTCCAATTTTGGTGAGGCTGTGCATTCCTTTTGGGTTTCAGTCAGAACCAGCCAGAATTCTAAAGGTGCTATACAAGATGCTGAGACCATTTTAGGCCTGGGATTCATCACTTTGGATAGTTCCTTTACAATTCTGGCTGGTACTGACTGAAACCCAGAATGGATTCACAGCCCCATTGAACCTGTAACCAGCAGCTGGTTAGGGGGTTGGACTCAGACTGAAAGGACCTGGGTTCAAATCTCCATTCAGATGTGAAGCTTTGGGGGTGGGGGAAGTTGGGCCAGGACCATTTCTCATCCCAAGCTGTCTTGCAGTGAGAATAAATTGGGTGGGTGAGAAGTTTGCGCAATGCCCTGAGCTCTTTGGAGTGAGGCTAGGATAAAAATGCAATGAATAATAAATCATCTGTTAAAATCCCAAGCTGCAATCCTATGTTCCCTGGGACAGTATCCCAGTCACCATAGGACAGATCAGATCTCTTACTTTGAGACTGGATTTAGAGCTTCTCTCCTCAGTGGCCACCACCAAACAGTGGTGGAGAAAATTGGGAGGAAATACTGCAAAAGATGGGGGGGGAGGGGTGTTGAGAAATCAGAAAAATGCCATCTGGGAAATGTTGGCTCTAAATACAAAGTCAAGAGATGAGTTTCAAATGGGAGTCTTTTCAGAGAAATACCATTTTCACCTTTGTTATTCCTAAACAAGAAAGTCAGTCTTGGTTAATATCTCTGTAAAGAAAACTCCAACCAATTTTATGAGTGACTTTTTGAGTATTGCCATCCACTGGTAACTTACATTGCCAGCCATTATTTCCTGAGAGAGTTCTTAACAGAATGGGCTATGGCTTTATTATATTATCAAATGTTAATAGCTAATTCTTTAGCCTCCAACACTGTATTATATAATGAACTTTTTAGCGATATGATTATTGTTTCGAGTTGGAAGAAGGCAGAGCTTCTAGCAGATGTCAAACGGCTCCATCAGACAACTACAAGAATGGTGCCATCTCACTATAAAATGGTTCAGCAACTGTAACTGAGCTATCCTGTCAAGCATTTTGATCATTTGAAAAACACAAGGCATCCTCTTTCCCAAATGTAATTATTTAGGCCCTCTTACAGGGGGTGGAACATGCAAACTGGTAATGCACAGTTAATGCAAGAACACAAAAAAGCCCTTGTGGAAAAAGCAACCTGCAAGTTTTGTGTGCTTTTTGGAAGGGCTTAAGGCACGAATCTCCTGGTTGACATATTTCAGTGGAGGCTGGTGGCTCTGATGTTGGTGGGCTGTGGATCCATTCTGGGTTTAGTCAGAACCAGGCAGCCAGAACCAATGTGCTGAACCTTTTTTGAGATAAGGTTCAGCACCATGGATAGATTTTTTTAGACTTCTGGCTGGTTCTGACTAAAACCCAGAATGGATCCACAGCCCCACTGAAATTGGAGCCACCCATCTCCACTGACATACTTATCAGCTTTTGATGGAAGAAACACTCTCAGCTGTAGCCACCGAGAGGGAGAAACACTGTTGGATTACATTGCATGCTGGGAGGGGATACAAAAGAACCCTGGGAGTTGGTATAGGGAACAGGAAGCTGCCTGTTCAAGAGTTAGTTATAAGCCTTGTTTTAGAAAACTGGTGGAGGAGGTACATTTGGGATGTGGCTCACCTTCCTAGAGAAGAGGAAGGTCTGCCAGAGGAAGGCCTAAACTACCTCTTCATTACCATGCATTCAACCCTGGAGAGCAAAAGGGAGTTTTATAGATGTTTGTTTTTTCTAGTTAATGCAAGGCCAGCATCAATGGTAGGCACGGTTGGGCACCTGCTGGGGACCCACGCCCCAGCAAGGGCCCACTGACAAGATCCCTCTGGACTTGATTCTCCTCTTTACTGTTTCAGCTTGTTTGTTCAGCTGCCTCTTGCACTGCCTCTCACCATACAACTGTGATGTTGAGAAGCGGGAGCAGTAGATGCCACACGGCCTGCTTGCTCACACTGGCTCTGTGCCCATCAAGCAAGCAAGAGAAGGTCCAGCAAGCTGAAAGCCTGCTGCAGGGATTTCCCATCCTGCTCTGGGCTGTGGTGTGGGAAAAGGGAAGTTTTAGCCCTTTGCCTCCATTGTGATCCGATTAGGGATTTTTCCCCCTCCCTGCCCAGCTGCTATGTACATAGGGAGGGAGCCTCCCACTGTGACACTTTGAATAATAGCAGATAAATTCACATTTAATGAAATATATCTTATTTTTATCATATTACTTTTTAAAACATCTGAATGTTATCAAATTCCACAAATTCACAATTACATAATCCACCAAGACAACACCTTCAGCAAAGTCTTCAGTGCAATGAATATGCTAAGACCGAGAAGAATGTCAGGAGGGCCATATTGGATCAGAGCAGATGTTTAGTCCAGCATTCTATTTGCACAGAGGCCAATAAGAAGCACATACGATGCCCACAAAAAGACACCTCCACAATAGCACCCTTCTGATTTGTAGGGGTGGACGAAAGTCCCTTACCTGTCCTCGAAGGACGTTCGCGGTGGGGGGGAGGCACTTCACTGCTCCCCCTGCGAAGTTCCAGCCGGGGGGGGAGGCTTCCCGCCTCGGCCCGGCCGAAATTCAGGCCGGGGGGGAGGCTTCCCGCCTTGGCCCGGCCAAAATTCAGGCCGGGGAGGAGGCTTCCCGCCTCGCCCAGCCGCGAACGCAAAAGTTTTTAAAAAAACAACGCCCCCTGATAGGCTACGTGATGATTCACGTAGCCTATCACAGCTAGATCTGCAAAGTCAGCCGTGATAGGCTACGTCAATCGTCACGTAGCCTATCACGGGTGACTTAAAAAAAAAAAAGCGCGTACACTAATGGCCGCGCCCATAGGGAGCCGCCATTCACGTTCCTTATTTAGTCGCCGTAGTCTATGTAAATCTTTACGTAGACTACAGCGACCAAATAAGGAACGGGAATGGTGGCTCCCTATGGGGGCCGCCATTATCCGTACACACTTTTTTTTCTTTTTTTTTTAAAGTCACCCGTGATAGGCTACGTGATGATTGACGTAGCCTATCACGGCTGACTTTGCAAATCTAGCCGTGATAGGCTACGTGAATCATCACGTAGCCTATCAGGGGGCATTTTTTTTCTTTTATTGCAATGGCGGCGGCGGCAGCCGGTCGAAGGACCGGCTGCCGCTCCCGCCCCGCTCGAACACCCGCCAAACTGCCAGCCGGACCCACCGCTGGGAGGGACATTCGGCGAAGGTAAGTCCCGTCCCGGGGGGGGGGTGCAGGGGCGGGGGGGGTTCGGAGGATTTCTCCCCGAAACATGTTCGGAGGGCCGAACACGTTGGCCCTCGGCCCCCCGAAGTTTCGGGGAGAAATTCTCCGCCAACCCTACTGATTTGGTCCCCCAGAAACTATTACAGAGAGGCATATTGCCCCGATACCAGAGGCAATATATAATAGTGTGCCAAAGCCCCTCTGGTGCTTTTGCAACCTCTTCATTTCCCTGTTTCTGCCTCTTTTGTTCAGATGTTGAGAATTTCAGAGATTTTTTTCAGGGTGCAGGGCTTCAGTGCTTACCTTATTGTAAGTAGGGATATTGAGGGAACCTGTTTGGGGAATGGGGAATGGAGTTCGCTGAGCTTTCATCAGCTCGGCCTTCCAGAGTATGGCTTGTTTCCCCATCTTGCAGATTTTCTGTGTTTTTAAAAATTTGCATTAATATAAATTTGCACAAATTGCAGCTGTAATTCACACAATTTGCACAAATTCCAGCTGAAATTTGCACAAACTATGCAAATTGAGGCTGCAATTTGCACAAATTTCTGTTCATGCAAATGAAAAAGAAAATGAAAAAAGGTCCCAGATTTCAGGAAAAGCCTGTGGCTCAGCCCACAAATACAAGCTGAGTCAGAGGTGTCACGGAAATCTGGTGAGCCCCAAAAGGTCCAGATTTCCCAGCAATAAATATCCCTAACAGTAAGGAGGTGGCTGAGGGGTGCATGCAGTCTTTCTTTCACAATTTTTCCCAATCTGTCCTTGCAGCCTCTCTGGCTGCTTCAGCTTTTCATGAAACCCTGCGTAGGATGATCACAGGCCTCCAAGTTCAGGGGCTTACAATTATTGAGAGCACCATCAATAGGATTGTGCCCCTAGGGGGCTTTTCAGAAAGCTGAAGCAGCTGGAAAGGCTGCAAGGACAGAATGGGAAAAATGATAAAATAAAGAGTACACACACTGCTCAGCCACTTCCGTACAGTGAGGTAAGCACTAAAGCCCTGTACACTGAGAAATTTCTCTGAAATTCTCATCCCTTCCAACAATTTTGGGGCACAATTTCTTTTGGCCCATCCCCCAAATGAATGGTCAGAAATATGTAGGTCCAAAAATTTGGCAGAGTGCTAGTAATATATAGCCATCATGACTAGAAGCCTAGAGGATAATAGCTTTATCCTCAATGGGTTTGACTAATCCCTTTTAAAATCATCCAAATTGGCAACCATCATTACATCTTGTGGTAGTGAATTCCACAATTTAACTAGGCACTATGTGAGGAAATTCTACCTTTTTTCCATCCTGAATCTCCCCTCAATGCCTGTAACATCCTCTTTGGAATGAGTGGTCCTTATACAGTAGATGCTCCTGGTGGTTGACTTGTTTACTATGTTTTGGAAATACGTTCTATTTAGGGATGATGCAGGCACCCGATTCAGTCTGGTAATTCATTGGAGCTGCCGCTGACTGCACCTCTGAGCCCTGCTTGCTGAGCCCCTGCTCGATCCCTGCCCGAACTCGGTGAATGGCCTGCATTCGCCCCAGTAGCCTTGCCGAGCTTCGTGATCACTATTTTTTGAGAAATAAAATGGTAATCACAAAAATGCACATATTTGCACAAGTGCGAGAATGCACATTTTTGCAAAAATGCTCATTTTGCACACACACAAATATGCGCTTTCGCAAAAATGCACATTTTTGCATATGCGAATGCACACATTCTCAAAATGCACATTTTTGTGTATATGAAAACATGCACATCTTTGCAATCGCCATTTTATTTTTCAAGAAGATGTCAGCCGTGGAGCTCGACGGGGCTGCTGGGGTGAGTGCAGGTGGCTCGCCGAGCATAGAAGGGGCTTGAGCACGGTCCGGGGACTGGCAAACTGGGGCAGGGGCTGGGCAGGCATCTGGAGAACCCATACGGGGGTGAGTTTGCACATCCTTAGTGCTATTTTTGCCCTATAATCAACTAGACTTCTCCTTTTTAATCATTAAAAAACAAACTAACCTGTTTTCTACTGCTTCTTAGGTGCCCCCCCAACACAACTTTTCAACCACTATGTGATTTCAGCCTATCAGATGCCACTTAGAGAATGTGATGACATCACAGAGGCACCTAGCCAGTTAGTCATCTATGTTGCAATGTCAGAAAATAGCTGCCAGGTTGGCTTGCTGGTGGTGAGCCCTGCCTCATGAATATCTTTTCACCAAGCTCCCCTCCCTCAAAAAACAAAAATGTGAAAACTGGGTTGCCTTTAAGAGGATGTGAAAATAATTATACAGGAATATTGGCTCTCCATTTTGGCTCAGCTGAAGTTGGAATCCTGCCTGTAGTACAGTAGAGAGCTAGGCAAGAGTTAATGAGCCTCATTGCCCGTTTGGACTGCCTGAAGAGAAATCAAAGGCTTTTACTGCTCAATAACAAAGAATTACAACTCCTTTAATGCCGTCTGATAATTTACCTTGCTCTCTTACTTGGCCTTGTTTTAAAGCTGTGCAAAAATACGTTCATGAAAAATACTTTCTTTTCTTTCTTTCTGGGGGGGCAGATGAGTAGGTTAATTAGTTTTGTGATCAACGTTCTACAACTGCCAGCTAAGGATCTTGCATGGAGCACACACACAAAAACATATTCATTAAAATGAACAGATGCTATTTTAAAAATAATTCTCCATAACTGCAGCAGTTCTGTGTGCTCCAGAGTCGTTTCATGTGATGTCAGCATTTCCTTTTTGCAAACTCCCAGTTGCTAACATGTTATCTGAGCACATTCCATGCAGAATGAGAGAAGCTGCCACCCAGTGGCTGGGAACAAGTCATCATTATGAAAATGGGAGGGGGGGTGTTCAGTATAATAACAGGCTGCAGTGCCCCCTTAGGTACAACCCAGCACCCAAAATCCCTACTCCCTCTCTACATTTGGCAGTCCTGCTGCAGGCCTGTATTAAGTGGCCTACCAGGGAGCTGTATAGACCCCAGATAATAAGCCAACTGTATTACCAGTATCCATATGGAGCCTGGATTCCATAGTTAAGGTTCACAGTCAAGACCCACTGGTAGAGGATAGGGCGGTAAGAAATGCATTTGTTAAGACCATAATTTGTATCAACCATGAACCCTAGAAAAGTTCAACGAATCATAGTATCTCCAGACATAATCACAATCATAAACACAATCAATTATATGTTCTGCCTCACATTTTTTTGTGCTTGGCTGCTCTCTAAGCAAAAGAATCACTTTTCCAAATAATAACGTATTTCTATCAGTATGTCACTGTTTGATCATTCATTGATATTTTCATTGATATTTTCATTGATATTGATAAATTGATCTTTCATTTTCCAGATATTTCAATATACATATAGCAGGAGAATGAATAGTGAGTGTTGAAAAACCAAGCTCCTTTCATGCTCATCCACTGCCTCCTTCTGCCACCCCCAACTTAGCACTCTTGGATCTTTTTGAAACTAGACCAAGTACCATTGCAGGTCCATCCAGCAAATAATAAGATAAGTTAGCAGGTGGGATAAAGTAAGTGAGTTGGCTTTCTCAGATCAAGCTTGTACAGTTTTTAAGAAGATTTTTTCAAAGCCAATCAGAGTCCAACATGTTGTGGTGGGTGGGGGGATAAAACACTTTCCTGGAGCCCAGAGATCTGGCGGGGGAGGGCAGCCCAGACTGCAACCCCATTACCACATTGAAAAATGGAGACTCTATTGTAGATCATGTTTTAGGCTATTTATGGGAAGTTATTTCCTTGCATGCCCCTTTTGTCCAAATCTTGTGAGATTTGCTGGATCCAGTCAGAAGGAGTGGTAGAGCAGAACAAGCAAACCTTCTTAACAGTGAGTTGCTGGCTAGACTCTTCTCTAGAACACTGGGTATCTGTTTGCACAATTCAACTAGGATGCATTGTTCAAGAGGCATGTCACTTTCACCCAGGTTTGTTCTGTTTCCACATTTATCTGTTAACTTAGTTTTAAGAAATTCTGCCTGAAAAAAATGCATTTAAATTTTGATTTCATTTTTTGATTTCAAAAAATGCATTTAAATTTTGATTAAATTTGCACATTTCAAAATGTATTTTGTCTGAAGATGCACATTTCTAAAATATTTTCTTTCAAAATATCCATGTAAAGTACTTTGATGTGTGTTGTTGTTTTTTAGCTGAGAACTGTGTCAAAATGTATGGAAATGTGAAATTCAGTAGATATTTATGTTCTGATCCACGCATTAGTCTGGGAGCTGTGGATCAGGTCAGTTCATATCAGAATTCGGAAGAACTGGATGCCTCAATCATCCCTACAACAAACCATATTGGGATTACTGCAGCTTTCATTAATTATTTAGTTTTACATACCCATCAGCAAATCTGTGGATAAAACATGAATATTTGTGCCCTCCTTCTGCATGCATATTTTTATTATAATACTTATTATTCTCCATAGGCTGATTTGCATGTTACACTGCTCTCTTATTTCCAAGTGCTTTCTCTACAGGTTCTCTAACAATTATAAATTGCTGGTGATTTCCAGACTGGATTGGGTGAAGGTAGATGAAACTGTTAACATATTGCACTGTCTCATTCCATTGCCACAGCAAAGAATCAGACAGTTCACTCAGGTTTCACAAATCTGTATTTACCTTTTTTGGAAATTCCTAATTGAGAAAAGAGGGAGGTTTTTTTTCCAGTTTAAGTAAGATAATTAGAATGACTACAGAGTGGAAATCTGGTAATTTAAATAACCTTCAATAAGCTTGTCTGGAATATCATATCATTGTTGACAGAGTTTCCTAGGTAACCTTAAGCATGTATACTGTCATCTTAAAGGTTTTCTTGACAAGTGAAAAGTCTGATATCAAAATCCCAGGAGGATTTTTTCCCCCTAATGTAACACTTCTTTGAAAGTAACACTTCTTTGATTTTATAGTTTTTGATTAGGGATGTACTGGAATTTCTGTTCAGTTCACAAATCACTTGAAACTGTCCTGTTCCCAAACCTGAATGTGAATGTAAATGGGAGCACGTGTTTTCTAAAAATATTCCCAACTTCCTGAACTTGTGTTCACATTTCCCAAATGTTGACTTTTACAAATTAACAACTTTAAAAATGCACAATTTAAAGTGTGCATTTTTAAGCTGGTGCATTTTAAGCTTGTGCATTTTTAAAAAAATCTATATTAAGAGCCAACTATACTAAGAGCCAATCAGCAATTTGCTAAAAACTATACTAAGAGCCAATCAGCAATTTTCAAACACACCCTTCATCTAAAGTACTTGGTGGTTCCCAAGTTGTTTTCTCCATCTCTGTATCACTGGGGTACAGAACCCCCAGCCTGGGGAGCAAATCTGGCCTGCCTAGAGTCTCAATCTGATTTGATTTGTTTTATTTCATTTCATTTCTATACTGCCCAATAGCCAACACTCTCTGGGCAGTTCACAGAAATGAAAACCACGAAGTGCAGCATAAAACAATATAAAATATACAAGCTTAAAACCATAATGTAACAGTACAACCAGAATAAAACCTAGCAGCAATGCAGAGATTTAAAATACAGATTTGAAACACCAGAACTAAAAGATTAAGAAGCTAAAATACTGGGAGAATAAAAAAGGTCTTCACCTGGAGCTGGAAGGGGAACAACATATGCACCAGGTGAACCTCTCCAGGGAGCTCACTCAACAGCCCTCTAAATCTGGCCCTCTAAAGCTCCCTAGATGGCCACATACCTCTTCCCCTGGTGCCACCCCCTTTGTCACAACCACGTATCATTTGGGGGTTTCTCAGCTTTTGTGCAGATTTTTTCAATGTTCTAAATGCTCAAAACACCTCTCCTAAGGCTAAGCTACTGACAGTAAGAGCTTTAAGCCAAAATACGCTGGCATTTTTGTCCTCACTCTCTTTGCCTTCAGCCACACCTACCCCTGGAATGTGACCTCCAAGAGCATCTGTGAGAAGGAACACAGCCCTTAAGCTGAAAGAGGTTCGACACCCCTGTCTTGATAGTAACAAGGACTCTCTGTGTTTAGAGGCATTAGTAGATACCAGAAGTCCAGTGAAAAGAGCATTTGGGAAACACAAGCAGTGTTTTATATTATAGTGCACCTGACTAGGAAGTGATGGGTGAGCATTTCCTTCCCATTTATTTTTGAGAAGAATGTATACAACTTTGTGAATTCCTTCATATTTGGGAGATAAATAATTTGAGATTACTTTATTTATTTTATTAAAAGAGGGAATGTGGGAGAAAGCAAAACTGACAGATTCATCCATCCAGGCCCAAGGCTTGCTATACGTGCATGACTTAGAGATGAAAATATAGCATAGGAACATACGATGCTGCCTTCCTTATACTGAGTTGGACCATTGGTTCATCTAGCTCAGTACGATTTACACCAGGGGTGGGATACTTAAGGAAGTCCAGGATCCATTTTTGCCCCCTGGACCCCTCCAAGGGCTGTACTCCCCTGCCCCCCGGTCGGAGGTACCCCAAAATAAACCTCTGTCCATAGTGAGTACAGAGTGCCCAAAGGGATAACGGAGCTTGTTCACAAACTAATTTGGACCCTTTCCGCACTCCGTAGCCCTTTTGGCACTCTGTAGCCACTGCGGATGCTTTGGTTTAATTCTTCTTAAATGAATGTAGGTGCAGCGGAAGCTGCAGCAGGAGGTGGCATGGGCGGCAAGTGCCTTGAAGCCTGCTTCTTGCCCACCTCTGATGTATACTGACTGGCAGTAGCTCTACAGCAGGGATAGGTGACATGGTGCCCATGGGTACCAATGTGCCCCCAGACATGTTTCTTGGCACCCACCATGATTAGGGGTGTACAAAATACTCACCCCGTTCTGTTTTGTGGTGTCTGCTGGGGTGGAGGTGATTCGTCCCTCCCCCGGAATCCTGGCCAGCCAGCTCCACTCCACGGTGATTCCACGGAGCCGCCGGCTGGCTCCAAAGCCCCAGCGAAACAGCTGCCATTGCTGTATCGCTGGCTGGACTGACATACTGCAGATGCAAAAGGTGTCTGGTGCAGCAGACGCCATTTGCGTCCCTGCTCTTTGACATGTTAGGCTATGTAAATCTTTACGTAGCCTATCACGGCAAACAGCAGGGACGCAAATGGCGTAGCAGCCACCATTTGCATCCGCAGTCCATCAGTCCAGCCAGCAATACGGCAATGGTGGCTGTATTGCTGAGGCTTTGGAGCTGGCGGCAGGCAGGATCCAGCCAGCAAGGACTTCAGAGGTAGGAGATCCAATCCTCCATGGACTTCAGAGGGCCGGATTTTAATCCGGCCTCACTGGGGTCCATGGAGGATTTCTCCGACATCCCTAACCACGATGCCGTACTCCTTCCACCTTTTGTTTAACTAATACATTTTCTCCTGAGCGGCTTGGATTGGTGTGAAGTGGGTTCGTGTTGGTGCTGAAAATTGTTTAGCCCAGATGCCACCTCTGCCTTGTACTCAATCTTTTCAACAGGTTGCTTGTGAGGGTAGGGGGTAACCTGCCCTGCTGTCCCTCCCGTTCTTGCTAAGAAATGGAACAATAGTGCAATAAACAAGTTAAGCTTCCACCAGTCAGGCTGACATCAATCCCAGGGAAAATTCTGGAGCAGATGATAAAGCGATCCATCTGTAAGCACCTTGAAAACAATGCCATGATTACTCGAAGCCAACAGGGATTTGTCAAGAACAAATCCGGCCAGACGAATCTGATCTCATTTTTCAATCAGGTCACCTCCCTTGTGGACTGTGGGAATGCCGTGGACATAATATACCTCAAATAGGGATGTCAGAGAATTCCACCATGGATCTCGGTGAGGCCAAATGCCAGTGCATTCGCCCCCCCTGAAATCCGTGGTGGAACGAAGCCCACCCCCCCCACACACGAAAGGCGCGTGAAACGGAGCACTTACCTGCTGCCGTCTGTGCTGACTTGTGAATGGAGGCTGCCCTGAGGCCACCATTCACTTCTTCATCATAGCCGTGATAGGCTACATAAATACTTACGTAGCCTATCACGGCTAACCCAGGGACTCCTTTTGCGTCCCTGCGGAGGCCGTGATAGGCTCCGTAAGTATTTACGTAGCCTATCAAGGCAAGCCAAAAAAACCCACAACAGCGTACGCAAATGGTGGCGGCTACAGCGGCCGCCATTTGTGTTGCCTTTTTTTCACTGTTTTAGCCTACGTAAATATTTACGTAAGCTATTATGGCGAAAAAAAGGGGAATGCAAATAGTGTAGTGGGCGCTATTTGCGTTGCTTTTTTTTTCTTCACTGTAATAGCTTACGTAAATATTTACATAGGCTAAAACGGCGGAAAAAAAGGAATGCAAATGGCGCCCACTACGCTATTTGCGTTCCCATTTTTTTGCCGTAATAGCTTATGTAAATATTTACATAGGCTAAACAGTGAAAAAAAGGGAACGCAAATGGTGGAAACCATAGCCGCCGCCATTTGTGTACGCTGTTTTTTTTTTTTCCCTGCAGGCTGCCCAGCAGCCGAATGTCCGGCTGTGGCTGGCCCCAGCCAGCGGCTCTGTGGAATCACTGTGGAGCGGAGCCAGCTGGATTAGGATTTGGGGGGGAGGTGTGGCGCACCTCCCCCCCCCATGAATCACCCCAATGAAAAGGTAAGTGACTTTCGTACATCCCTAACCTCGACTTCAGCAAAGCTTTTGACAAAGTGCCCCATGATATCCTGATGAGCAAACTAGCTCAAAGTAGGGATGGGCTGATTCCCTACCTGTCATTCTGGCTGGGAATCCGCCAGTGGGGGGAGGTGATCCATCCCTCCCCCTGGAATCCTCTTCGGCCGGCTCCGCTCTGCAGTGATTCCATGGAGCCCGCTGTCAGCTCCATATCACCAGTGATACAGCCACCATTGCCATGCCGTATCGCTGACTGAGGGCTCACTCCGGACTAGGGGTGTACGAAACCCTGCTTACCTAGCTCCGCTGGGTTCCACAGGTGGGGGGAGGCAATCCATTCCTCCCCCCGGAATCCTTGATGGGGGGGAGGAAATCCGTTCCTCCCCCCCGGAATCCTGCCTGGTTGGCTCCGCTCCGCGGCCAGGTTGCAGAGCTGCCGGCCAGGCCAACCTGCAGCAGGGCCTCCAGCCGCTGCTGGGCTGGTGTGGACGCAAATGGCGTCCTGTGTAGGGGACGCCATTTGCATCCCTATGCCGGCCCATGATAGGCTATGTAAATATTTACATAGCCTATCACACACAAAAAAAAACAGTGAATGCAAATGGTGGCAGCTATGGCGGCCACCATTTGCATTCCCTTTTTTTCCTGCCGTGATAGGCTATGTAAATATTTACGTAGCCTCTCACGGCAAAACAGAGGGGCGCAAATGGTGTCTCTGCGTTAGCTGTGATAGACTGTGTAGGTATTTACGTAGCCTATCATGGCTATATGGACGAAGCGAATGGCGGCCGCAGCCGCCATTCGCTATGAAGTGCAGATGGCAGCAGGTAGGTGCTCCGTTCCGGGCCCATTTCGCGGGGTGGGGGGGCAGGGGGGCTTTACTCCACCACAGATTTCGGCAGGCCAAATGCACTGGCATTCGGCCTCACCGAGATCCGTGGCGCAATTCTCTGCCATGCCTACTCCGGACACAAATGGTGTAGTGGACGCTCTTAGATTAAGCTAAATGGTGTAGTGGATGCTCTTAGATTAAGCTAAATGGAGCCATAAATGGCTGCATTTAGCTTAAACTAAGGGCTTTACTTCTGCAAATGGCATCCACTACACCATTTGCATCCAGAGTGAGCCCTCAGCCAGAGATGCAGCACGACAATGGCGGCCGTATCACTGGTGATATGAAGCCAGACGGGGAGGATCTGGCCTAAGAGGATTCTGAAGGGAGGCAGAATGTGTACTTTTGAGTTGAATGTGTACTTTTGAGAAATGCACACAAAGATATTTCAATGAATGTGCAAAGAATGTGTGAATTACAAAGTTCTGCACAATTAATGCATGCATTTGGAAAACTACACATGAAAATATTCATGTAACTACAGATAACTACACACGAAAATATTCACAAAATTTTCAAGCAAAAAGAAAAAAAAATCATAATCTGAGATGGACATAGGAAGAAATGAGCTTTGAGGTGGAGTATGCATCAGTCATCAGCCCTACTTCATCAAGCTTGCATTCCACTTGTATACACATCCCTTTTCCATTGCCACCAGAAGGAAGTCTTTATTTTTTAGACTGCCCCCACCAAACTGGCCTTAAAACTCTTGGTGAGCACAGAAAGGGTTAAGAGCCCACTCCTCCCACCTTCCAATTTCCTAGTACAAGTAGTACTATGGAGCTGGCCAACAGGTCAGGAAGCAAGGTTTCCACAAGAGCAGGGGAGCTGTTCAACTTTAGTTCTAGGGAGCTGAACTAGATGAGGTTGTGCATCAAAACAGCATCTAGGCACCAACTGAGGATCTTTAAGGATGGCCCTGTTGTCACAGAATCATAGAATCATAGAACGGTAGGGTTGGAAGGGGCCTACAAGGCCATCAAGTCCAACCCCCGCTCAATGCAGGAATCCAAGGCAGAGCATCCCTGACAGATGGCTGTCTAGCTCTCCAGCCTTGTGTTGAATGCCTCCAGTATGGGAGAGCCCACCACCTCCCTAGGGAATTGGTTTCATTGTCATATTGCTCTAACAGTCAGGCAGTTTCTCCTGATGTTCAGCCTACCACTCTTTCCTGGACCATCAGCTGGGCCTAAATCCAGAACATGTGTTGGTTCTGGCTTCCTTCTACAGAGTAGGGAAGAGAAGCTTCATATTGCTGAACGGGCACTGCACCTTCTGATCTGGATCTTTGCTTGAACCCACTGCCTTCTCTACTCCTAGAATCCAATCCTAGGGATGATTTTGGAAGATCTGAAGCTAAAATGTGGGACCATTCAGAGCACATTGAGTCCCCTGGTTATGTAACCTTCCCAAGTAGGATGCCTTTTTCACTGGTAAATATCAGGAGACTTGTCAGTTTCCACTGCGTCCCATAGGACTCCATACATTCTGAGGTGGTGGTGGGCAGTAATGGGAGTTTCCTCCTCATCTGGTTCTGGTATAGGAAGATGGTGTGGCATGACACCCTCTTCCCTATGCCAGATTTGGAAATATGTGTTTGTCATGTTAACATATAGCTCTGCCCTTACTCACACATAAGGATGGATGAAAGTCCCTTACCTGGTCCCGCAGCTGTTTTCGGTGTGGGGGAAGGCGCTCCGTTTCTCCCCATGAAATTCTTGGTGGGGGGGGAGGCGCCCCGTCCCTCCCGGCCAAAATTCAGGCCAGGGGGGAGGCGCCCCATCCCTCGCCGCCGAAATTCTGGCCGGGGGGGAGCGCCCCGTCTCCCCGGCCGCAAAATAAAAAAGTAAATTGTAAAAAAACAAAAACAAAAAAACCACGTGATAGGCTACGTAACGATTTACGTAGCCTATCACGGCTAGATTTTCAAAGTCAGCCGTGATAGGCTACGTAAATCTTTACGTAGCCTATCACAGCTGACTTGGGGGGGGGGAAAGTGCGTACGCAAATGGCGACGCCCATGGGCGGCGCCATTTGCATTCCTTATTTGGGCACGGGTAGTCTACGTAAAGATTTACGTAGACTACGGCGAAAATAAGGGCAACGCTATTTAAGTGCACACCTAAAAATATAGATGTGTGAGTAGGGATGTCAGAGAATTTCCCCACCAATTTCGGGGGAACCTCCCGGAGGTTCGTGGAGAAATTCTCCGACATCCCTACTCACACATCTATATTTTAGGTGTGCACTTAAAACAGACAAACAAGCAAACTTTGTTGCCCACTGAAAAAAGAATCATTTTGTGGAGAGCTGATCTTAGTACTTCAAAACAGGGTACACCCAGACTACATGTGCACAACAGACAATACACTGTGTGGAACAACCTAGAATTGAAATGGAAAGAATTGAATTTGTTGCCTCCAGCCAACTTATTACCTACAGTAAGAAGTAACTGTCATTGAAACAAACAAAATCATTCTCACTTCAAATTTCCCTTAACACACACCCTTCTCCTTGGTGTGGATGCTAGAATGGCAAAAATGAAGTACTTTTTTTATTCCTTGCTTGCAGTTTTATGTAAGAAATGCACAGCATGCATACATTTTGACTGAAATCCAAATGATATCCTCCCTTCAAAGGATGTTTGAACTTTTTGCCTGTTTTCATGTCTCAAGCAATTTGCAAAATAACATACACATCAATATAACACACACTATATAATTCTTCACCCATGTTATTGTGTGAGTCATCTGAGAAAAACATAGCCACCCACTGAAACTCACCTAAAGGAAGCTTCACAGTGATGTAAGACAGTGAAAAGAGTATCTAAGACTTCCTTTCCATTATATAAAATTATTTTTTCATCAGCCTTATAGACATACCAACAAAATGTACGTCATGCCCAGACTGGGGACAAGTTTGCTAGTAAAGTCCATGAAAAGCAGAGTGGCATGGCAATTTGTGGCTATTATTTGTGAAGGTGTTCCATTTTCTTAGATGTGTGTTGACTGAGAACTGGTGCACATGTTATCAATTTGTTTATTTTTGAATATCTATACCACTCTCCAGAAGAGCTTCCAGAGTGGTGTACAGAAACCAAGATGAAATGCATGCATGCATGCATACATACATGCATGCATATATATATATATATATATATATATATATATATATATATATATATACACACACACACACACACACACACACACACACACCTCAACACATTAAAATAAAGAAATCAGGTGGCAAGGGCCCAGTGAGCTTAAATCATATGGTGAACCATCCAGAAAGCTTCGGTAATTGGCAGTATTGGAATGTAGGAAGGAAGGAAGGAAGGAAGGAAGGAAGGAAGGAAGGAAGGAAGGAAATTTAAAAAAAACCATTTGGAGATAGGGATGTCCATCACTGGGAAATCCAGTTCTTTTTTGACTCAACAGAGTTGCACAATATGTATGACTGCATCTGCATTTGCCAGCCGAGCTGAGGGCTTTTCCCCAAACTCCAGGGACCTTTTTTGTGCTTTTTAAAAAAACAGGTTCTGCAATTTGCACAAATCCGTGAGCAATTTGCACAAATTTTGGCTGAATTTGTGCAACTTCAGCTGTAATTTGCACAAATTGCAGAACCTGTGGCCAAAAACAACAACAACGCAGAATGCCTAGAAAAGCCGTGAATTGGCCCAAATTGCTGCAGACCAAGTCAGGCATTACACGGCAACTGGAATGACATCTTGGGGGCTGAACCTAGGAAAACCCGTCAAACATCAGCCCCTGAACAGATTTCCCTGGCATCCCTATTCAAAGATGCTCTCAATGCACAGACAGGCTGGAATGGGAGCAGGCAGTTCTTTAGGTACCTGGGTCCTAAGTTCGGCAAAGAGTAACGCCTCATTTCCCCGGTCCCATCCACAGGCCAGGAAAGCGAGTGGGTAACTTCCGTAACATTTGACCAGTGGGGAAGAGCAAACTTTTTTAAACCTTCAGAGGGAGGGGACTTATCATTAAAGTCAGGGGTGAGTGTATGTGTTCTAAAAAAACCCCTCTCCCTTTTTCTTTTTTATTTTGGACAATAATTTTCCTGGCAGCTGGAAAGAGCTGGAAGCAGGAGCTGTCGGTGGCCATCCAGGACACCATGTTCTCTAACTAAAGATGGCCAAATCTGTCCATTTTGCTTTCTACCCCATTCACTTTTTTTTCCCTTCCAAATCTCAAGTTATTTCTCTCCCAGATAGGGATGTGCGAACCCTTGGCTCTATTTTGTGTATAAGTCTATGGGCACATCCTGCTGATCGCCATTTTTTATTTTTTTTAAATAAAAAATGGCATTTGGCAGGATGTGCCCATAGACTTATACGCAAAATGGAGCTGTGAATCTTGCGTATAAGCCTATGGACACATAGACTTAGATGCAAGATTCATGTCTCTATTTGTGTCTAAGGCTATGGGCACATCCTCCCGATCGCCTTTTTTTTTTTTTAAGACACGGCAATCAGCAGGGACAAGGAGGAGGCGTACGGCTCTGGCAGGCAGGAGGGAAGGTAAGTGGTCCCCAAGCCAGTTCCCACCCCTGGAATCTGAGCAGAGCAGAGCCGCTCTGGAGGATTCTGGGAAGGAGGAATGGATTGCCTCCCCCCCACAGATTCCCCACCAGAATCAGATGGTGGGGAATCTAGGTACAGCTGTTCCCAGTATGGAGAAGACCACGATGTACCCTCCTGCCATGTAGCTGTTAGAGATGATGAGCTGGCAGGGGAAAACGAGGTGGCAATCTTAACTAAGCACTAACATGGTTGAATACAGAGGGATTCACCCACCCACATCACAAAAAAATAAAAAGCAAAATATTTCAGTAAATATTGATAGGCAGCAGACTCATATTAAGGAAAAGGGCTTTTTGGTTGTGGCACCATGAGAATAAAATGCTCTCTAAAATCTGCCTGTTTCCCATCTTTGCTCATCTTGTAGTTGACAGTAAAAAAAAAAAAAAGTAATGTTCCCTAGTGGGATTTTATAAATGCTGCTTCCTAACAGTGTATTAGGCTGCTGTCTTAAAAAAAAATTTTTTTTGCTTGACTGCTGGTTTGATCTATAAATTTTTGTCCTTTATAATAGCTCTTCAGCTTGTTGTATCATTGTTTATGATATTGTTTGCTGACTTGGTTATTTGTAATAGATAGTCAGCATGTAAATATATTTGCTTTCAGTATTTGAGAGTGGGGATCAGCAGTACTTCATATCCAACAGTATGTGGAAGATACTGCTTTCTACTGTATATTATTCAATTAAAACATTAGTATTATAGTTTATATTTTTAACTCTTTATATGGAATCTCAGTCTTGAGATCTGCCTAGGGATGGTGGAGAATTTCTCCCCAAATCTTCGGGAGGCCGAGCGCCGACGCATTTGGCCCCCCGAAGTTGGTTGGGAAATTCTCCGCCGGCCCCCCGCCCCCCCGGGATGGAACTTACCTCCTGCGAATGTCCCTCTTGGCGGCGGGTCCCGGGGGTGGTTCGGTGGGGTTTCGTCGCGGGCGGGGGCGGCGGCTGGTCTCCTGACTGGCTGCCACCACCGCCATTGCAAAAAAAAACAACCTAAAGTAAAAAAAAAAAGAAAAAATGATTTACGTAGCCTATCACAGCTAGATTTCCAAAGTCAGCCGTGATAGGCTACGTAAATCATCATGTAGCCTATCACGGGTGACTTTGGGGGAAAAAAAAGCACGTACGCAAATGGCGGCGCCCATGGGGCACCGCCATTTGCGTTCCTTATTTTGGCACGTCTAGTCTATGTAAGGATTTACATAGACTACGGCGAAAACAAGGGCATGCTATTTGCGTTGCCCTTATTTTCGCCATAGTCTACGTAAATCTTTACGTAGACTAGACGTGCCAAAATAAGGAACGCAAATGGTGGCGCCCCATGGGCGCCGCCATTTCCGTACGTGCTATTTTTTTCTAAAGTCACCTGTGATAGGCTACGTGACGATTTACGTAGCCTATCATGGCTGACTTTGGAAATCTAGCCGTGATGGGCTACATAAATCGTCACGTAGCCTATCACGGGGTCTTTTTTTTTTTTACTTTTTGTTTCGCAGTCGGGGAGAATTTTGGCCGGGCGAGGTGGGATGCCTCCCCCCCCTCGCCTGAACTTTGGGGGGGAAAGCAAAGCGCCTCCCCCCACCATAAAGCCAAGCTGCGAAAAGGTAAGTGAACATTAGTTATTGGGTGGGTTGAAAGTATAATACATACATACATAAACACAGAAAGATACATTGGTTTTCAGTATCGGCAGTAATGAATAGATGGTGTGCAATTGCATTTAGTACTGACTGTATTGAATAGATAACATGCAATAGTATTAGTATCTGACAATATTTGACAAATTCTGAGACTTTATTTTTTACATTTGCCCTAATTAGGGATAGATGAACCACCCTGTGCCCGCCCCACACAACACTTGCCAGACTGCTGCCACTTACCCCCACCCCCATGTTTGGCTCCCTGGACAAGTTGCTGGGCAGCCCATGTGTGCCTGTTGAGTGGTGCATGACTGCTGGGCGAGGGGCACATGGCCGCCAGACCTCTCAGTGAGCTGCCATGTTGCATGAAATGTTGACTCATTGTTTTATGCAAAAGACCTTTTACAGAAATGGGGGCTTTAAAGCGGCCATTTATGCAAGATTGAAGACATGAATCTGCCAGACTCCACCCCACTCTTGGACTCCCACAACATCCATAGCCCTAATCAAAACTAGGGATGTCAGAGAATTCCGCGACGGATCTCGGTGAGGCTGAATGCCAGTGCATTCGGCCCCCCGAAATCCATTGTGGAACAAAGCCCCCGCCGCCCCCACCCCACGAAAGGCGTGCGAAACGGAGCACTTACCTGCTCCCATCCGCTCCTCTTTGCGGATGGCGGCCGTCGGGGGGGGGGAAACTCCAGCGTACGCAAATGGCGGCGGCTACCACCATTTGCATACACTGGGTTTTTTTCCTCCTGCTGTGATAGGCTTCGTAAGTATTTACGTAGCCTATCACGGCTCCATACAGGGACGCAAATGGCGGCAGCTACGACAGCCGCCATTTGCATCCCTGCAGGGCTGCCCAGTGGCCGGATGTCCAGCTGTGGGCGGTTGGAACTGGCCGGAGGCTCCACGGCTTGGCCGCGAAGCAGAGCCGGCCGGGCAGGATTCCTTGGGGAGGGACGGAGCGCCTCCCCCCCACCGCAGATGCCCCTGCGTGGAGCCAGGTAAGGGATTCATACATCCCTAATCAAAACAATCAAGATGTCATCTAAAGCATTCAAAATTCAAATTTTGATGTGAAATTTCACATTAAAGAGTCATGTCTGGAGTTTACATTTTGGTATTTGGTATTTAACATTTAGTTTAGACATTTTCTTCTAGCTCACGGGATTTCCCTCAGCAATCATCACAGTTCATTTTTTTTAAAACATAAGTTCTATGCATAACTGTAGAATGGGTTAAAGTTAAATCTGCAACAGACACATCTGCACAGAATTCATTTATAGTTGACCCCAAGACAGATTGATCTTTGGACAATGCCAGACTTTGTTAATAAGAGACTGAAACAACAACAGTAACGCATTTATTTTACAGTCTGGATTCCCCCTACCTCCATCCAAAAAGGACTTGACTTTTTGATTACTTGGCAGCATTCCTGATGAGTCTGTGCAGCTGCACAAAACGATATGCGAGACCTTTAAAAAAATGCAAACTTCCATTTTTAAGTGTTGCATACAAGGGACATTAACCATCAAAGTATGCACATGGCTGTCTTTAAAACAAATGACCCTCCACATGGAAAGTGCTGTAAGGCAAAGAAATGTGCTTCTGGCCAACCTGCCTTTCACAATGTCACTTCCTCTGTAACCTCTGTTCTTTAGACTTCATAGGGAGTAACAAGAGAGTAACAAGAAGCAGCACATTGTGTCCTCGGAATTGCTTGTGACTGCTCCTGTCTCCAAGGAATCTTCCCTGTGTATTCTAGCTCACCTCAGAGGTTCATTGCAACACAGAGCATTGCTGTATCCACTCTTATCCTAACATATTAAATAACTCTCAATAGGAAATTGATTTTTGACCAAGTAGCAGACTGAAGAGCCGTCTCTCCAGCATGTTTCACCTGCATACAGCAAAACATGGGCCACGTTCCCATCCCAGTTGCATAGATGTAATAATAGGCCAAGGACCTCTTTTCATACAGTTATGCCCTCACACCCCAATTCTGGAGGCAGGGAGAATTCTAGTAGTTCATGTATGAGCACCAGAGTTTTGGTTTCCTTGGAATGAGGTAACTAAGGACGTCTGTTGCCACAAAATCCAGCTCTTTGGGGGCTCGCAGTACTTGCATTTGTAAGCCAAGCCATGGGTCTCTTCCTGAAATAGGGAACTTTTTTGACTTTTTTAAAAAATGTATAAATAGCAATTTGTGCAAATTGCAACCACGATTTGTCCAAATTACGCAAATTACAGCCACAATTTGTGGAAACTGCTAATTACATATTGTGGTGGGGGGAGCCGAAAAGCCATGAACTAGCCTGACCTGATGCAGATCTAGTCAGGCCAGCTCATGTGAAAATGAGCTAAAGTCTAGGGTGCTGAGCTGATAAAAGCTCAGTGAACTCCATCCCCTGGACAGATTCCTCCACCTAGGGATGTGCGAGCCCACCCCTGTCTGGGTTCTCTAGGCACCCACCTAGTCCCTGCCCCCACTCACTGGTCTGCAGACTGCTTGAGCCCCTCCCATGCTCAGAGAGCAGCTCACACTCACCCTGGCAGCCTTGTTAAGCTCTGTGGTTGCCATTTTTTGAAAAATAAAATGACAACCACAAAAATGTGCATATTTGCGTGTGCGTGAAATACACATTTTTGCAATTGTGTGTATTGCATGCACACGAAGATTTGCACTTGCAAAAAATGCACATTGCACGCATATGTGAATATGCCTACTCCGAAAATGTGCACCTCGCTCGTGCACAAAAATGCTCATTTGGAAAATGCGCATTTTCATGCATATGCAAATGTGTGCATCTTTGCGACCGCTATTTAATTTTTCAAAAAATGGTGACTACAGAGCTCAACAAGGCCACTGGGGTGAGTGCATGCCACTTGCCGAGTGTGGGCAGGGAGTGAGCGGGGGCAGGGGCTCAGAGAGCAGGGCTCAGGGGTGTGGACAGGGGGAGTTCTTCCGGATTCCCATATGGAATATGGTGCCTCCACCATCCCTACCTCCAACATCTCTAGAGGTAACCCCTGTGCAGCTAGATAATTCTAGACACCAGAGTCAATGCCCTTTAAGTGGCCAAGTATATTAATTCATTTGTGAAGCACACAACTAACATCCCCCCGCCCACTGCCATCCCATGCTTTACAACTGCTTTTACATTCCTGATGGAACAATGACCAAAAAAAAAATCGGTTTGTCAACCATGATCAAAAAGAAAAAAAATACTCTGAGCATGTGCAGTTTTAAATCATAGCACCATCCTCCATCAGGGAGGGGCCATAGCTCAGTGTGATAGAGCACATGCTTTGCATGCAGAAGGTCCCAGGTTCGATCCCCAGCTTCTCCAGGTAGGGTGAGGAAAGAATCCAGGGCCTGAAACCCTGGAGAGCCACTGCCAGTCAGTGTCGACAATACTGGGCTAGATGGGCCAATGGTCTCACTCAGTGTAAGGCAGCTTCCTATGTCCCTATGACTCCAGGAAGAAAATGGAATTTGCATATGCTGTTCTGATGCCCTCATCACCAGCCACTGTCTGGGTGGTCATTTGGGGTCCAGTCGTGGCTGAACCACTGGGGGTACCTGGAGACTCACCAGCATCTTGCAATATTTGGTTTATATACAATTGTGCAGCAAACTAGGTTTCTGGTGAGACCATCTGCACCATAGGATTCTTGCAGGGATCAACTCAACTCTCCATGCATCTCTTCTCACTTTTTGCAAATTCATGCATGTTGTTGAAATCTTTTTCTTCTTGTTGTTTCGGTCCACAAGGGGACGGACTTTGGAAATGTACAGAGTCTGACTGCAAATGATGTTTGAGTCCACATTCAGGTATGGGAGATGCATAGTGGGTTAATTCTGGTCAAAAATGAACTGAAACAAATTTCCCATACATCCCTGCTTCAGG
Organism: Heloderma suspectum; assembly: GCF_057233095.1. Classification (NCBI taxonomy): domain Eukaryota; kingdom Metazoa; phylum Chordata; class Lepidosauria; order Squamata; family Helodermatidae; genus Heloderma; species Heloderma suspectum. The sequence goes on from NC_139462.1 coordinate 213,349,390, forward strand.
AGGACAACTCACACCGATAGGACTAATCACAGAAATAATAGAATGGAAAGTCGTGGCTCAGTGCTAGAGCACCTGCTTTGCATACAGAAGCTCCCACTTTCAATTCCCAGCACCTCCGGGAAGGGCTGAAAAATAATTGTTCAAGACCTTTCAAGAAAAAAATCTTGTTCGAGACCTGCTAGGCAGTGTTGACAATACTGGGCTAGATGGACCGACGGTCTGACTTGGTATTAGGCAATTTCCTATGTTCCAAATGAAAAATCACAGAGTTGGAAGGGATCCTGAGGTTGGTTGGAGTGGGGAGTAACCAACTGCTCCCCGCTCCAAGCTTTCACCAGTATCCTAAAGACCCATGATCCAAATGTTCATGGATGAACCATACCCTTACAGGATTTGACTTCCTAATTTAATTTTCAGGGGGTTATTTAGGGAGAACTGCCCTAAAACATCAGTTGTACTTACCAGCTTTATCAAAGGACTTGAAGATAGTAATTTACACTCAAGATGATAGCATCCATGCAACAGACTGCTGTCAACGTATTGGATGCAGCTGTTAGACACAAACTGGATGCTTATGACCAGCACATCATTTTGTGTGTGTGTGCACAGGGCCACGTCATTGGATCATAGTTTGCACATATAGTTCAGAGCAAGTGGAACTAGTATGATTCAGCTTCGGCAAAACCATGGTGGCCGAGTTTTCCCTGAGAAGATACAAACCTTAGTCTGGGTTGTACCACTTCAGATGACAGATGGAAGCCCACAAGATGGAATGTTCTTCCAGATGAACAACAATTCCCTCTACATAGAAAACTAGATGTCAGGATGAAGGGTTTTAACCTAGATTTCTCACTGACACGTATTTTCTGTATGGAGGGAATTCTCTCTCTCTCTCTCTCTCTCTCTCCCTCTCTCTCTCTCTCTCTCTCTCTATATATATATATATATATATATATATACACATACACACAGAGAGAGAGAGAGAGAGAGAGAGAGGAACATTCAGTCATGTGAGCTTTCTCCTGCAATCTGAAGTGGTACAGTCCAGACTCAGGTTTATATCTGACAACTGATCTAAGCCATTTATTGACACAGAGCTCAAGCAAGAAGCTGATCCTGGATGAAGTACTTTGGGGATGTTGCCTCCTGCCTCAGGAAAGGCAAGATGGTGTCCCACCCATGCAGAAGCAAACTGGACTGGGAGTTGAATTTTACTTCAGTGCTGATAATGGGACAGTCTCCTCCACTTTACCTGAGAGGAGCAAGCTAGCTTAGGGCCAGGGGCTCAGAGAAGGCCAAATGTCACAGTAGCTCTGTCTTCCTCACTGTCCCGTAGCATCTGCTGCCTGAGGAAGATGCCTTACTCTGTCTAATGATAGGGCCATCCTAAGAGCTATGGTACTTCTTAGAGTCTTGCTGGATCAGCCAAAATGTACAGCCTTCCCCTATCTAATGCCCTCCAGATGTGTTGGCCTACAACTTCCAGCATGCTCCAAGTGGGGACAGCTGATCTAGGGAATCCTGTTTCCCACAGCAAGCATTTGTACGCCACTGGGAGGAAGCTCACAAGCAGCATACGAAGACAATATCACTGTCTGGCATTGTTGGTCCTTTGCAGACATGGGTGAATGAGCAATGTTCAAGACACTAGGATTCTCTGAGCATCATCTCACCACTCATCTCATACCCAGTTCTTGTTCATGCTGCTCGATCTGCATGAATGGGAAACCTGCACAAATCAAGCAGCAAATGATTGGGAGATTTGTTCAAGTTTCCCCAAATTTGTGCAAATGTTCTAATTTGTGCAAGTTTCCCCAAATTTGTGCAAATGTCCTAATTTGTGCAAGTTTTCCCAAATTTGTGCAAATGTCCTAATTTGTACAACTTTCCTCCATAGACTGTGAAGCAAGTCGGGCACATTCAGTCTATGGAGGAAATTTGTGCAAATTAGAAAAATTTCAGAAATCGAACTGGGAATAGGGAATGAGATGAACATGAGAATTTATGAATGTTTTGGGGAGATGCATGCTCGTGTTTGTGTTTGGAGCATCAAACAGGGCATGCTTACATGTTTTGTGAGTAAAACCAAAATTCTCATACATCCCTACTCCTCAGCAAATGATCTTCACCAGCATGCTGCCTCTGAACCTGGAGACTCCACATAGCCAGCATGACTGGTAGCCATTAATACCCTGGAAGACAGAAACAGAATTCAAAGTGATCTCGATAGGCTGGAGTCCTGGGCAGAAAACAACAGAATGAAATTTAGCAGGGATCAATGCCAAGTTCTACACTTAGGAAAAGAAACCAAATGCATAGTTACAAGATGGGGGAGACTTGGCTTAACAATACTAAAAGTGAGAAGGAGCTTGGAATTGTTGTAGATCACAAGCTGCGCATGAGCCAACAATGTGACGTGGCTGCAAAAAAGGCAAATGCTACTTTGGGCTGCATTAATAGAAGTATAGCTTCCAAATCCCGTAAAGTACCAGTTCCCCTCTAGTCAGCATGGGTTAGGCCTCATCTGGAGTGCTGTGTCCAGTTCTGGGCACCACACTTGAAGAAGGATGCAGACAGACTGGAGAGAGTTGAGAGGAGGGCAATGAAGATGATCAGGGGACTGGAAACAAAGCCCTATGAAGAGAGATTGGAAGTACTGGGCATGTTTAGCCTTGAGAAGAGAAGCCTGAGGGGAGATATGATAGCACTCTTCAAGTACTTGAAAGGTTGTCACAGGGAGGAAGGCCAGGGTCTCTTTTTGATCATCCCAGGGGGCAGGACATGGAATAATGGGCTTAAGTGACAGGAAGCCAGATTCCGGCTGAACATCCAGAAAGACTTCCTGACTGTTAGAGCAACACGACAATGGAACCGATTACCTAGGGAGGTAGTGGGCTCTCCCACCCTGGAGGCATTCAAGATGAGGTTGGACAGCCATCTGTCAGGGATGCTCTGACTTGGATTCCTGCATTGAGCAGGGGGTTGGACTCGATGGTCTCATAGGCCCCTTCCAACCCTACTATTCTATGACAGGCTTATCCCTTATCCCCCTTTAAAGCCACCTTTGCTGGTGGCCATCATTACATATTGTGACAGTGAATTCTGAGTTAATTCTGTGCTGCACAATGGTGTGGTGGTAAATTTTGGAGTTTACCACTCATCATAGCATTCCCCGTAGCCACACTAGGGATGGGGGAGAATTTCTCCCTGAAACTTCGGGGGGCCGAGTGCCAACGTGTTCTGCCCCCCGAAGTAGTTTTGGGGAGAAATCCTCCGCAACCCCCGCCCCCTGCACCCCCCCCCGGGACGGGACTTACCTTTCCTGAATGTCCCTCCTGGCGGCGGGTCCCGGCGGCGCTTCGTCAGGTCTTCGACAGGGGCAGAGGCGACAGCCGCCATTCCAATAAAAGTAAAAAAAACAAAAACGCCCCCGTGATAGGCTACGTCACAATTAACGTAGCCTATCACGGCTAGATTTGCAAAGTCAGCTGTGATAGGCTACGTAAATCGTCACGTAGACTATCACGGGTGACTTTAAAAAAAAAAAAAAGTGCGTACGGCTAATGGCGGCCCCCATAGGGAGCTGCCATTCCTGTTCCTTATTTGGTCGCTGTAGTCTACGTAAAGATTTACGTAGACTACAGTGACCAAATAAGGAACGTGAATGGCAGCTCCCTATGGGGGCCGCCATTTGCATACGCGCTTTTTTTTTTTTTTAAGTCACCCGTGATAGGCTACGTGACGATTAACGTAGCCTATCACGGCTGACTTTGCAGATCTAGCCGTGATAGGCTACGTTAATCGTCATGTAGCCTATCACGGGGGTGTTTTCTTTTTTTTTACTTTTTATTTCGCTGCCGGGCGAGGCGAAGCGCCTCCTCTCCGGCCTGAATTTCGGCCGGGCGAGGCGGGAAGCCTCCCCCCCGACCTGAATTTCAGCCGGGCGAGGCGGGAAGCCTCCCCCCCGGCCTGAACTTTGGGGGGAGCAGCGAAGCGCCTCCCCCCCACCACGAAGCAAGCTGCGAGACCAGGTAAGTGGCTTTCGTGCACCCCTAAGCCACACCTCCCAAGGATAGTCCACAATTTCAGACAGTTGCATTGAGCCATAGCTATAAACCAGTTCTAGGAGTTTTCACATGCTCGGAGCAGGCCTTTTGTAAAGCAAATAGGTCTTCATTCCCCAAGCTGCCACAAAATACTTCACATTACAAGGAACGAGATCATTGCTGGGAAAGTTCATTTTCCTCCAGCTACTGCGAGGACTGCAGCTGAGCTCAGATGAACAGGGACTTCTGAGGCAGCTGACAGAGGGCAGCAGTGTCCCTGCTAATAATAATAATTTTTAAGAAGTGCCAGCACTGTGTCGCAATGAACCCTGACTCCACTATGCTACTGGTGCTGTGTGAAGACATACTTCTTTTTGTCTATCTTGAATGCCCTGTCCATCAGTGTTCATTTGATGACCCTGAGTTTGAGTATGAGAGATGGAGGGGGGGGAAAAATCTCCATCCACATTCTCCACAACATGCGGTCCCAGGACATAGTCTAAAGGCACATGAGGTAGCCACCCTCCTGACACTAAGATCCCTAAGCTGGGATCTGAGGACAGGTGCCCTGTGTGGCTCCAAGTTTCTGAGGGCCTTTGGGGAAAGACATCTGCCACACCTCCCTTCCTCAGTGAGTTTACCTTCTTGCCACTATTGTCGCTGGCTGCTGTTGCTTCCCATCTTCTTTCTCATCTTTGCTACCACTTGCTTGTTTGACAGGCAGAGAGTCAGTGGGCAAGTAGGCCATGGCATCTACTGCTCTTCCTTCTCGCCACCAGTGTTGCCTGCACCAGAGCAAGAGGAAGGTGAGCAGGCAGGTTTCAATGGTGAAGGGGGGGGGAGTCCAGCTGGCTCTTGTCAGTGGCCTGTGCTGGGGTGTGGGCCCTTAATGGGTGCCCAGCCATGCCTACCATGCTGGCCGTGGTGGTGAATGGATGGATGCTAACTGCGGATGGCAGCTTCTCAGCTTCCCAGGGCATGGTCTGACGGCACATGAGGCAGCCGCCTTGCTGAAGCTAAGCAGGTCTGGGTCTGGTCAGTGTTTGGAGGGGAGACCACCTGGGAACCACATGTAGCCACCTTGAGTTCCACCATGGAAGAAAGGTGGGATACAAATGTAATGAATGAATGAATGAATAAATAAATAAATAAATAATATTCTTTTCCCTAAAAGATGTAAACCTTTTAGCCTCTCCTCATAGGGAAGTTGCCCCAGTCCCCTGTTCCAGTAACATGGGAGGTGGGGGGAAGACTCTGTCTATTCCATGGGCATGGGGAAAATATTCTGATCAGACCAGGAAGGGGAAGTGGGAATACCAGTTCATCCCTTGCTTCCATGACCTGCATAGGAACATAGGAAGAAGCCTTAGACTGAGTCAGACCATGGTATTATGATCTAGTGCAGTATTCTTAACGCTGACTGGCAGCAGCTCTCCAGGGTTTCAGGCAGGAGATTTTCCTGCTCTATCTGGAGATGCCGGGGATCAAACCTGGGACCTTCTGCATGCAAAGCATGGGCTCTACCACTGAACTACGGCCTCTCCCAAATGCTTAGATTAATAGTGATCAGATGATCTCTGTTTTAGCTTGCATGCTCATTTTGTTGTAAACTCACAAAGGCAGATGCAGCACAGAGCTCATCCATTCACCCCACCTTTGCCGACATGTACTTATTGGGAATTCTCTGAGCGTCTTCAGACAAATACTGCCGTTGTGGAAGATCGTTTCCTGCAATCAATCATAGCCCCTTTCATGAACCCCCCTTTGCCATATATTAAGTGTTAAACAAATGGTCTATGGCAGGTAAATGCCTGTTTAAGGAGCCCGTACAAGTCATTTGATACCAGATAACAAATTAGCGGCATGTCCTCCTATTTTGTGTACATTAGAAACAGGATAATAACTTTGCTCTGTGAAGAAGCAGGGTTAGCGGAGAAGCTGCAAAGGCCAAAGGGGTAAATGCATCAGAATGTGTGCTAAACGCATCTCTAATGACAGCCTAGCTGAGCTTTTTCCATTTGTCTTTAAGGCGATTTATAGGATGCGGCACTCTTTTTTCTGAGTGCCTGTTGCCACTGATGGAGCTTTCTTGAAGATTAAAAGGAAAATTAAATTAAAGACTGACATTTGGAAGGAAGACATTTAATTATTTCCACATTATTGAGTCTCTGGGGATCGATTTTTAGCTGTCCCTCTCCTTACATGATGCTTTCAGGTGATGCTCTCCATTGTTACAAGCATCATCTTTGCTTTGTTGCAGGCACCCAAGATGTTGGCGCAGAGCAGAGATTTAGTTCTACCTGTACACATCCCTATCTCTGGCAGGACACAGTTCGTTATCCATTCTGTCATCAGCAGAACTGCCATCAGCCGGGAGACCAAGGGCCACTGGAGGGCTGCGCTCCTTGTTTCACAGGAATAACATCAAGCCAAGGGGGAGATCCCTTGGTGCCATCTATCAGCCAGAAAAGGAGCAGTTGTTGCAGGGAGTTTGCTTTCCCTCCCTGCCAGAAAGAACGCTCAGCTCCAACCGCCTGTAAACCTGGGACTGCAGAAGTAAGAAGAAAGAACACTTTGGTGCCATCCGTTGGCCAAATAGCCACCTATTGCTATTCAGGCATAAAAGCTGGCAAGGGAAAATCAGCCGAGCCCAAAGTGCATTTCTATGCCCACTTAGGGATGTATGAATCCCCCACTGTCCGGTCCAGGAGGGGGGTCTTCTGCAGGGCAATTTGGGCCACTTGGGGCCCCGTGGAGTCCTCCGGAGCCCTGCCCCATCTGCCAGAGTTGGCAGAGTGGCTCTCCAGCTTTCTAAAAAAATGTGATACATGAATGGCAGCTGCCATTAGCCTATCGTGGGAAAATTACAGATGTAAATGATGTATATTACACCATTTGTGGCTGTAAAGCATTTCCTTTTCCCTAAAGTGCAGCTGTTTACAGCAGTCTTTAGGTTAAAGTAAGTGCTTTAGGAATGCAAATGGCATACAATATGCCATTTAGGCCTATAACTTTCCTGAGATAAGGTAATGGAAGCTGCAATTAACATATAGCATTTTTTAGGAAGTTGGAGAGCTGCCCCACGGGAACTCCTCCGGACCCGGAGGTAAGTGTGGCCAGTCTGCCACAGACTCCAGAGGTCAGATTCTTTGGAATCTGGCCTCATTTGAGTCCACGGCTGATTTCTCCAGCACCCCTACTTACAGCTCACCACTTTGTTTTGGCCTTGAAAAACTGATCTCCCTCCTCTTCCTTTTTCCTGCACTCCCCTTCCCTTGTGTGTCTTGTCTTTTTTAGACCATAAGCCCAATTACAGGGCCTGTCTCTCTTTTTATGGATGTGTGCCAATTTGGGAGACAATAACTGTCTGAAAAGCAGGGTACTACAACAATAAATAAATAAATAAACAGCAGAGCTGCAGTACAAATTCACTAGGTGTCCCTGTCTGGTATGCCCATGTGACCCACCACACCCTCATGAGCACACACGTGAGAAAGCGTGTGTGGCATTTTCAAATTTTAAAACAGATGAAAAAATTATAGATGCTTTAGTCGTGTGGATTGTACAGGTGCTCATAATCAGACACAATTCGAATAAAGATTTTGGTAGCCATCCAAGCTCAGTACACACATGGGCATTAGGAACGTAAGGGATTCTCCTAACAAACTGTAAGGGATTCTCCTAACAAACTCCTAACAAAATTCTCCTAACCAATTTTGCATTTCAGTGTCATCACTAGCAAAATTATGAGAATGATTATTCTGATCAAAAGTATGAGGAGACTATACCAAGCACCCATCTGCCATGTCTAGACCCAGCTTCAGCAGAGAATGCCCTCAGTAATCAACTGTAACGACAGAGGACATTTGGAGGGAGACATCCATTAAGGATGGGCAAACCCTCTGAAGTCTGGTCCAGGAGGGGTCCACCCTGAGGAAATCTGGGCTGCTTTGGCTCCCCGAATTTCTCCAGAGCACCAGATTTCACAGGGTGCCTTTCTAGTTTTAAAAAGACAAGGTCAGTGAATGGCAGCTGCCATTCATGGGACTTGGGAAATCATGGCGGTAATGGTGTATTTTATGCCATTTGCAGCCATAAAGCACTTTGTTGTTGTTCAGTTGTTCAGTCTTATCCAACTCTTCGTGACCCCATGGACCATAGCACGCCAGGCCTTCCTGTCCTGCGCTCTCTCCTGGAGTGTGCTCAAGTCCATATTCATTGCATCAGTGATTTTATTTATTTATTTATTTATTATTTAATTTATTAATCGCCCATCTGGCTGGTCACCCAGCCACTCTGGGCGATGTACAACATACAATAAAAACAGTTTAAAACAATAAAATTCTACAATAAAAACATTTTCTAAAATACCCTAACCCACCCCAAATGCCTGCCTGAACAGCCACATTTATAATGCACGACGGAAGCTCATTAAAGAGGGGGCATGATGGAGTTCCCTAGGGAGGGAGTTCCACAGAGTGGGGGCCGCTACAGAAAAGGCCCTCTCCCTCATGCCCACCAGTCTAGCTGTCCTGGCTGATGGGACAGAGAAGGCCATCCGAGGCTGATCTTGTTAAGTGGCCTGTCTGGTGCTGCTGGAAGCGCTCCTTAAGATAGGCTGGGCCGGAACCATATAGGGTTTTAAAGGTCAAAACCAACACCTTGAATTTGGCCGGGAAAACAACTGGTAACCAGTGCAACTCCTTCAGCACTGGAGTGATGTGATCTCGCCGGCGGCTGCCTTTAATCAGGCGAGCCGCCGCATTCTGTACCAGCTGCAGCTTCCGAACCGCCTTCAAGGGTAACCCCACGTAGAGCACATTACAGTAGTCTAAACGAGAGGAGACCAGGGCATGGACTACCGATGGGAGCAGATGGTCGGGAAGGAAGGGGCGCAGCCGCCGTATCAGATGGAGTTGATACAGCGCTGTCCGGCTCACAGCTGACACCTGAGCCTCCATGGACAGCTGGGAGTCCAAAATGACCCCCAGGCTGCGGACCTGGTCTTTCAAGGGCAGCCGTACCCCATTCAACACCAGGTCAACATCCCCTAGCCTCCTCTTGTCTCCCACCAAAAGTACCTCGGTCTTGTCAGGGTTCAGCTTTATCCTATTCCTCCCCATCCAGCCACTCACCGTCTCCAGACATTTGGACAGGGATTCTACGGCCAACCTTGGTGAAGATTTAAATGAGAGGTAGAGCTGCGTGTCATCTGCATATTGATGACACTGTACCCCAAACCTCCTGATGATAGCCCCCAGCGGCTTCACATAGATGTTAAATAGCATCGGGGTGAGGATGGAACCCTGTGGCACCCCACAAGTGAGTGGCCACAGGTCCGAAACCTCCTCTCCCAGTGCTACCCTCTGGTACCTGCCGGAGAGGAAGGACTGGAACCACCGCAATAGGGTGTCTCCAATGCCCAACCCCTCCAGGCGGTCCAGGAGGATACCGTGGTTAACGGTATCAAAAGCCGCTGAGAGGTCGAGAAGAACAAGGAAGGAGCATTCACCCCTATCCAGAGCCCTCCTCATATCTAGGGATGTAGGAAAGGGACTTACCTTGTCCCGCAGCTTTTTTTGTGGTGGGGGGGAGGCGCTTCGCTTCTCCCCCCGAAGAAGCGAATGAACCGAGAATATCTAGCCGTGATAGGCTACGTTAATCGTTACGTAGCCTATCACAGGGGCGTTTTTTTTTTTCTTTTGAAGTTCGCGGCCGGGGAGACGGGGCGCTTCTCCCCAGCCTGAATTTCGGCCGGGCGAGGTGGGAAGCCTCCCCCCCCCCGGCCTGAACTTCGGGGGGAGCAGCGAAGTGCCTCCCCCCCACCGCCAAGCAAGCTGTGAGACCAGGTAAGTGACTTTCGTGCATCCCTAGCGTTCACCACCGCCCTGATCCCCTCACCCAGTCTCTCTCTGCAGCCCATAATGAGCCACGATGGGCAAGGATCAAGTAAGCAGGTGGTCGGCCTTACAGATGAAAGCACCTTGTCCACTTCATCAGGAGGAAGAAGCTGGAACCGATCCCACAAAACCGGTTTGCCACAGGCCGCCTCTTGCTCACTAACTGTATCCAAAGCGTGCAGAGTAACACACCTAATCTGATCAATTTTATCTGCAAAGTGCCTTGCCAAGGCCTCACAGGAGGCCTTAGAATGCTCCAGTGGTTCCGGAGCCACAGGACCGACCAGGCTCTGGACCACTTGGAACAGCCTCCTGGGACAGCACTCTGCAGACGCAATGGAGGCAGCATAATATTCCTTTTTTGCTGCCTTTACCGCCACGTGATAGGCTGAAGATACAGCTCTAGGCCGTGTCTGATCATCTTTGGAGCGAGACTTCCACCACCGGTGCTCTAGCCGTCTCACCTCCTGTTTCAGAGCTCGTAACCGCAGATTGAACCATGGTGCAGTCCGAGCCCTGTTCAGGGGGAGAGGGCATTTCAGAGCCACCTGATCTAATGCCCCAGTGATTGTGGCATTCCACCCACCCACCAGGGTCTCGACCGAGTGGCCGTTGGCGTGCCCCAGAGAATCCCCAAGCGCATTCAGGAATCCATTTGGATCCATAAGACGCCTGGGGCGGACCATTTTAATGGGTCCTCCACCCCTGCGGAGGGGTTGTGGAACCAAGAAGTCCAACGTCACGAGATAGTGATCTGGCCATGACAAGGGGGTGGTGGATATACCCCCGATTTCCAGATCACTCCCCACTTCTCCAGAAACAAACACAAGGTCTAGTGCATGACCGGCTACATGGGTGGGACCAGTTAGAATATGGTGCAGCTCCCAGGAGGCCATGGTCTCCATGAAGTCCCGAGGTGCTCCTGTGAGGATGGCCTCCGAATGTACGTTGAAGTCCCCCAACACCAATAAGCTAGGGGACTGTACAAGCACATCAGAGACCACCTCCAGCACCTCGGCCAGGGAGTCAGTCATGCAGCGGGGTGGAAGGTAGGGATGGCGGAGAATTTCTCCCCGAAACTTCGGGGGGCCGAGCGCCAACGTGTTCGGCCCCCCGAACAAGTTTCGGGGAGAAATCCTCCACCCCCCCTGCCCCCCCCCGGGACGGGACTTACCTTCCCTGAATGTCCCTCCCGGCGGCGGGTCCGGCTGGCGGTTCGTCCGGTGTTCGAGCGGGGTGGGAGCGGCAGCCAGTCTTTTGACCGGCTGCTGCCCCCACCATTGCAATGAAAGAAAAAAAAAAAAACTGTCCCCTGATAGGCTACGTGACGATTCACGTAGCCTATCACGGCTAGATTTGCAAAGTCAGCCGTGATAGGCTACGTGAATCGTCACATAGCCTATCATGGGTGACTTAAAAAAAAAAAAAAAAAAAAAAAGCGCGTACGCGAATGGCGGCCCCCATAGGGAGCCGCCATTCCCATTCCTTATTTGGTCGCTGTAGTCTACGTCAATCTTTACGTAGACTACAGTGAAAATAAGGGCAACGCTATTTGCGTTGCCCTTATTTTCGCCGTAGTCTACGTAAAGATTTACGTAGACTACAGCAACTAAATAAGGAACGCGAATGGCGGCTCCCTATGGGGGCCGCCATTCGCGTACGCGCTTTTTTTTTTTTTTTAAGTCACCCGTGATAGGCTATGTGACGATTCACGTAGCCTATCACGGCTGACTTTGTAAATCTAGCCGTGATAGGCTACGTGAATCGTCACGTAGCCTATCAGGGGACAGTTTTTTTTTTTTCTTTCATTGCAATGGCGGGGGCAGCAGCCGGTCGAAAGACTGACTACGTGACGATTCACGTAGCCTATCATGGCTGACTTTGCAGATCTAGCCGTGATAGGCTACGTGAATCGTCACGTAGCCTATCAGGGGGCGTTTTTTTTGTTTTTTTTTTACTTTCGTGTTCGCGGCCGGGCGAGGCGGGAAGCCTCCTCCCTGGCCTGAATTTCGGCCGGGAGAGGCGGGAAGCCTCCCCCCCTGGCCTGAACTTCGCGGGGGGAGCAGCGAATCGCTCCCCCCCACCGCGAAAAAGCTGCGAGAAAAGGTAAGTGACTTTCGTTCACCCCTAGTGGACGGTACACGAGCAGAATCCCCAGACTGCCCTTCGGGCCCAACCTCCAGTACATGCACTCAGCAACCTTGGTCTCCCGGAGAGGGGGCCTGGTGAAGACCAAGGACTCTCGGTAGATAACAGCCACTCCCCCTCCCCAATCCCCAGCCCTCGGCTGCTATGCATACGAAAATCCAGCTGGACACAGAGCTGCAAGGGTTGGAGCAGCAGCCTCAGCCAGCCAGGTCTCCGTAATACATGCCAGGTCTGCACCCTCATCCAGAATCATGTCATGGATGAGGGAGGTTTTCTGGGTAACAGACCTGGCATTGCAGAGCAGCAAACGAAGGCCAGAAGACGGGGTCACACCTCCCCCAGCCATCCTTTGGCTCTGGACAGGCCCGGAGCAGGGGACAGATATTACACATCTCTCCCTTGTTCCCCTTACCTGGCATGGCCCGCCGCCAGCGCCTGCCACCCACCCTCAGTATGTTCTGGCCCCCAACACTCCCCCCACTGCCTCCATCAGGTGGACACATGCCCCCTCGCTCCCGCCTATCAGGCAGGCTACCCACCCCTAAAAACGCAACAAAACCCACCAGAAAAACAAACAAACAAACAAAAAACAATTAAAAATCCCCTTAAAAATAATGCCAGGCCGGAGTCCACAGGGAAGGCCTGGTGGTGGTGGTGGTGGTGGTGGTGGTGGCGGCAGCAGCAGCAGGCCCGGCAGGAGCAGGCACGCCTCTTCCCCGGTGGTGGTGGTGGTGGTGGCCTCTCCTGCAGGCCCTGGCTCTCCCAGGCCACCTCAGCCAACCAGCTTATGCAGCACCTCCAGGGAGGGGCAGGTGGAGCAGCACAGCTGGCCCTGTACCTGGGGGCCTGGTCCTGCAGGGACTGGTGGACTGCCAGGCAGAAGTCTACAGGGAAGGCCTGGTGGTGGTGGTAGTGGCAGTAGCGGCAGCAGCGGCAGCAGCGGCAGCAGCAGGCCCAGCAGCAACAGGCATGCCTCTTCCCCAGTGGTGGTGGTGGTGGCCTCTCCTGCAGGCCCTGGTGCTATCTAGCAGTCTCATCCTCTGCCGTCCCCTTCTCCTTTTGCCTTCAATCCTACCCAGCATCAGGGTCTTTTCCAGTGACTTTTCTCTTCTCATTTGGTGGCCCAGATATTTGAGCTTCAGCTTCAGTGTCTGTCCTTCCAATGAGCAGTCAGTGTTGATTTCCTTTAGGATTGACTGATTTGACCTCCTTGCAGTCCAGGGGACTCGTAAGAAACTGCACCCATAAAGGCACTGTTATGGCTTCAATTTAGATAGATGTAAGTGCTTTACAGCTGCAACTGGTGTAAGTTATGCAATTTACAGTCATGATTTTCCCAAGGTCTGTGAATGGACCTTGTCTTTTTAAAACCTGGAAGCTGTCCCACACGGAGTCTGGCAGGTGCAGAGGTACGGGGAGCCGGTCTGCTGTGGACCCCACCGATAGGAGTCCTGGGAATCCAGCCTTATATGAGTCTGCAGTGGATTTCTCCAGCTTCCCTAACATCTATCCATACCACCAAATTTCATAATTAGTCAGCTTTTTGGTCAAAACCTGTCCATTCATAATGCTAAGCTTTGAAGCAAGTCTGGATCAATGTAACACGAACTTGCTCCTGAGGTCAGAATTTATTGCAAATTTTGAAGCATGTGCAGTAAAGTAGTAGACAGATCCCCCCCCCGCATAAATTTTCGGTTGTTCTACCACCTACCCCCACACACACATATTCTCATTATCTGCTTCCCTTGTTACTACCACTGTGGTTCTAACTCTAAAAGGAGAACTCTGCAGACCTATGTTCATACTGGTGATTGAGGACAGCAAGTAAACCTCACATAACATCATCACGCAGTCAGGCCACATGAAAAGAGCCAGTCAGAAAGGGGGCACATAACATGGTGATGCATGACATCATGCTGGAGGACACAGTTCCAAGCCACAGCTCCCAAGATGCATCTTGGTAGTACACACGTGCAAAAACTCATATACACAGAACGAGATTTGGTATTAAAGGAGAACTCTCATCTGAGCTCACATGGATGAATTCTTTACTTTATGAATAAATAACAAATTCACTCTGGGTATGTTTGCCCATCACTATGGGTGCCTATGATTGATTTCATACACCCTTTCAAGCATAAGTAGGAGAGGGCCCAGAAGAGGACTCTGTGCCCAGGGTCCTCTCTAATCCTGGAGCCAGCCCTGGCCACTCAAGTCTATAGAGCAGAGGTGGACAACATGTGGCAGGTCACATGAAGCCCCCGCCGTATAGCTCCTACCACCCCCAAAAATCAGAGGCACCCCAAAAAAGTACTTTTCTTTTTCTAAAACAAAATGGCATTCAGAGCAGCTGTGGGGTGTCAAACAGGTAAAAAGTAGATTTTTTGCATGCTTGCTTATTTATTTATTTACAGCATTTATATACTTCTCCACATCGAAACAGATTCCAGAGTGTTGTTCAGTCATTAAGTCGTGTCTGACTCTTCGTGACCCCATGGACCATAGCACGCCAGGCCTTCCTGTCCTCCGCTCTCTCCCGGAGGGTGCTCAAGTTCATATTCATTGCATCAGTGATGTTATCTAGCCATCTCATCCTCTGCCGTCCCCTTCTCCTTTTGCCTTCAATCTTTCCCAGCATCAGGGTCTTTTCCAGAGAGTTTTCTCTTCACATTAGGTGGCCAAAATATTTGAGCTTCAGCTTCATTATCTGTCCTTCCAATGAGCACTCAGGGTTGATTTCCTTTAGGATGGACTGATATGACCTCCTTGCAGTCCAGGGGACTCGTAAGAGTCTTCTCCAGCACCGCAATTCGAACGCATCAGTTCTTCGGCGCTCAGCCTTCCTTATAGTCCCACTCTCACAGCCAAACGTTACTACTGGGAAAACCATAGCTTTGATTATACGAACCTTTGTCAGCAAGGTGATGTCTCTGCTTCTTACTATGCTGTCTAGGTTTGCCATAGCTTTCCTCCCAAGGAGCAAGCGTCTTTTAATTTCATGGCTACAGTCACTGTCTGCGGTGATCTTGGAGCCCAAGAAAATAAAATCTGTCACTGCTGCCATTTCTTCCCCTTCTATATGCCAGGAAGTGATAGGGCCAGATGCCATGATCTTCATTTTTTTAATGTTGAGTTTCAAACCAGCTTTTGCACTCTCCACTTTCACCCTCAACAAGAGGCTCTTTAGATCCTCTTCACTTTCTGCCATTAGGGTGGTATCTTCTGCGTATCTGAGGTTGTTGATAATTCTCCCGGCAATCTTAATTCCAACCTGTGATTCATCCAACCCAGCGTTTCTCATGATGTACTCTGCATATAAGTTAAATAAGCAGGGCGACAATATACAGCCTTGTCATACTCCTTTCCCAATTTTGAACCACTCGGTTGTTCCATGTCCGGTTCTTACTGTTGCTTCTTGACCCTCATACAGGTTTCTCAGGAGACAGGTAAGGTGGTTTGGTACTCCCATCTCTTTCAGAATTTGCCACAGTTTGTTGTGATCCACACAATCAAAGGCTTTAGTGTAGTCAATGAAGCAGAAATAGACATTTTTCTGGAATTCTCTTGCTTTCTCCATGATCCAGCGAATGATGGCGATTTGATCTCTAGTTCCTCTGCCTCTTCGAAACCCAGCTTGTAGTTCCGGTAGTTCTCGGTTCACATTAGGGATGGCGGAGAATTTCTCCCCGAAAATTCGGGGGGCTGAGCGCCAACGTGTTCGGCCCCCTGAACAAGTTTTGGGGAGAAATTCTCCGCACCCCCCGCACCCCGCACTCCCCCTGGGACGGGACTTACCTTTGCCAAATGTCCCTCCCGGCGGCGGGTCCGGCCGGCGGTTCAGCGGGTGTTCGTCCAGGGCGGGAGCGGCAGCCGGTCTTTTGACCGGCTGCCGCCCCCGCCATTCCAAAAAAAGAAAAAAAAACACCCCCGTGATAGGCTACATGACGATTAACGTAGCCTATCACGGCTAGATCTGCAAAGTCAGCCGTGATAGGCTACGTAAATCGTCACGTACCCTATCACGGGTGACTTAAAAAAAAAAAAAAGCACGTACGGATAATGGCAGCCCCCATAGGGAGCCGCCATTCGCGTTCCTTATTTGGTCGCTGTAGTCTACGTAAAGATTTACGTAGACTACGGCGAAAATAAGGGCAACGCAAATAGCGTTGCCCTTATTTTCGCCGTAGTCTACGTAAATCTTTACGTAGACTACAGGGACCAAATAAGGAACGGGAATGGCGGCTCCCTATGGGGGCCGCCATTTGCGTACGCGCTTTTTTTTTTTTTTAAGTCACCTGTGATAGGCTACGTGACGATTAACGTAGCCTATCACGGCTGACTTTGCAGATCTAGCTGTAATAGGCTACGTTAATCGTCATGTAGCCTATCACGGTGGCGTTTTTTTTTTTTTTTAAACTTTGGAGTTTGCAGCCGGGCGAGGCGAGGCGCCTCCTCCCCGGCCTGAATTTCGGCCAGGCGAGGCGGGAAGCCTCCCCCCCGGCCAGAATTTCGGCAGGGCGAGGCAGGAAGCCTCCCCCCCCCGGCCTGAACTTCACGGGGGGAGCAGCGAAGTGCCTCCCCCCCACCGCGAACAAGCTTCGAGGACAGGTAAGTGACTTTCGTCCACCCCTAGTTCACATACTGCTGAAGCTTAGCTTGGATGATTTTGAGCATAACTTTGCTGGCATGTGAAATGAGAGCAATTGAACGGTAGTTTGAACAGTCTTTGGCATTGCCCTTCTTTGGGATTGGAATGTAAACTAACCTTTTCCAGTCTTGTGGCCACTGTTGAGTGTTCCAAATTTGTTGGCATATTGAGTGCAGCACTTTAACAGCATCATTTTTTAGGATTTTAAATAGCTCAGCTGGAATACTGTCATCTCCGCTAGCTTTGTTGTTAGTAATGCTTCCTAAGGCCCACTTGACTTCACTTTCTAGGATGTCCGGCTCAAGTTCAGTGAGCGCATTATCATGGCTATCAGGGACATTCAGATCTTTCCTGTGTAGTTCTTCTGTGTATTCTTTCCACCTCTTCTTACTCTCATCTGTTTCAGTTAGGTCCCTGCCTTCTTTGTCTTTTATCATGCCCGTCTTTGCACAAAATGTTCCCTTGAGATCTCCGATTTTCTTGAAAATAATCTAGTCTTTCCCATTCTATTGTTTTCCTTGATTTCTTTGTATTGTTCATTTAAGAAGGCCTTCTTGTCTCTCCTTGCTATTCTCTGGAACTCTGCATTCAGTTGGATATATCTTCCCCTTTCTCCCTTGCTTTTCGCTTCCCTTCTTTCCTCAGCTACTTGTAAAGCCTCATCAGACAGCCACTTGGCTTTCTTGCATTTCTTTTTCTTTTCATGGATTTCGTTGCTGCCTCCTGAACAATGTTATGGACCTCCGTCCATAGTTCCTCAGGCACTCTATCAGGTCTAATCCCTTAAATCTATTCCTCACCTCCACTGTATATTCATAAGGGGGTATGATTTAGGTCATGCCTGAATGGTTTAGTGGTTTTCCCTACGTTCTTCAATTTAAGCCAAAATTTTGCAAAAAGCAGCTCATGATCTGAGCCATGGTCAGCTCCAGGTCTTGTTTTTACTGACTGTATAGAGCTTCTCCATCTTTGACTGCAAAGGACATAATCAATCTGATTTCAATATTGACCATCTGGTGATGTCCATGTGTAGAGTCGCCTCTTGTGCTGTTGGAAAAGAGTGTTTCCTATGATCAGCATGTTCTCTTGGCAAAACTCTGTTAGCCTTTATCCTGCTTCATTTTGTACACCAAGGCCATGCCTGCCTGTTATCCCAGTGATTTCTTGACTTTAACTTTAGCATTCCAATCCCCTATGATGAAAAGGACATCTTTTTTTGGTGTTAGTTCTAGAAGGTGTTGTAGGTCTTCATAGAACCGATCAACCTCAGCTTCTTCAGCCTCAGTGGTTGGGGCAAAGACTTCAATTACTGTGATTCCAGAGTAGTGACCAATAAAAGTAAAATGATAAAAAAACACCATATTAAGAATTTTTATTTTAAAAACAGAGTACCGAAAGACCCGACCATTGCCGGTCAGCTAAGGAAGCCTTCCTGGATAAAGCTCTTTTCAGGAGGTGCCAGAAACAACACAGTGTTGTTGCCTGTCTGACCTCCAGAGGCAGAGGGTTCCACTGAAAGGGGGCCACCACACTGAAGTTTCTTCTCCAGGTGAACTCCAGTCGGGTCATAGGTCCATGAGGAACCACCAGGAGCATGCCATCTGATGACATTAAGTAATTTTGACCCTTTTGGCACTCAGTAGCAGCTTGAGATACCATGCCCCTCCCATTTTCAGCACCCATTGATGGTGGTGGGGATGCAGCCTGCAGGGTGTTCCAGAGGAGCAGAAAGAGCCCGGGCCCTCCCAGAGTTTCCAACCCCTGCTATAGAAAGACAGCTAAAACAGTTGAATTTTCCTCTCAAGTTAATTATTGCTTCCAATGGCTGTTTGTGTTTCCTAAGCGTTTCCCTCAGTAATAACCAGGTCCTAGCCTTGTCTTTTTTGGTGGTCTAGGTACCTTCCAAGAACCAGCACTCACTTCTCTACCTTGTCTTTTCACAAACATCTCAATACATTTTCCATAAGGAGGGACAATTGGCGGGGATCAAAGCAAAAAAAAAGAGAGGGAAAAAAGAGAAGAATGGGGGGGGGTAAAAATGCTATTTTTCTCTTTCTCATGACACTGGATATTTTGTGACAGAAATACCAGCACTCAGCTTGAAAGACTAGGCCTATCTCATCAAGTGCCTCATTACCACAACTAATGAGGCTGTATGTTTTAGTAGTTAATTTAATTCCAAAAGTTAACATAATTTATTTGTTGGTTGTGGTGTGCTCAAGTTCTGCATTCACACAAAATCATTTTCAGTTTGTAAATCTCTCTACTCCCAGCTACTAAGTCGTCTATAAACAATGATTCTACAATGATGCCATGATAATAACCTCATCTAATTTGTCGTAAATCCACCAAGTCCTATGTGTCAAATGCCCTCCAGATAATTCACAGCTTGCTTTCTACATGCAAAAGACCTCCTGGCTTACTGTAGCTAATAAATAAGGTTTTGGATATCTTCTGTTAAGCATAGTTTGAAAGCTCATAAAATATGAGAAGAAGTAGAACTCGCTTGGTCCATGGTATATTAAGGGTGCAAATCTATGAGTGTTTAGATAGAAAGATGTCCTGCAACTCCCAGCATGCTCCAGTGAGCCATGCTGGGAGTTGTATGGACATTTTTTTCTGTCTAAACATGCCTAGGATTGTGCCCTAAGACTGTTTGGGGATGTGCTGTAGCTAAGTGCTAAGTAGTCAAAACCCTGGATCTGGTTGAACAAATCTGTGAGTTTCTGCATCTCCCACATTCAGTTTTTTTAGATCTCAAATTCTTTCCATCCTGAATATGATGAAATTTGCAAATTTTGGTGCTCTTGTCAAGAATGAACTGAACTAAACTCTCACACATGCATCACTATCTAGAGGAGACAACACTAAGTTAGATGGGCAGTGTTAGGCAGTGTCATGCATTCATAGATAAGTACAGAACTAGGCAGAGGGAGGACGCTGATTTTGTGTGTCATGAAAGTGCAGCAAATTGTTATTTAATTTAGGGCACAATCCTATGCATGTTTAGGGTTGGCGGAGAATTTCTCCACGAATCTTCGGGAGGCCGAGTGCCAACGCATTCGGCCCCCTGAAAGTGTTGGGGAAATTCTCCGCCGTCCCCCCGCCCCCCCGGGATGGGACTTACCTTCTACGAATGTCCCTCTCGGCGGCGGGTCCTGGCGGCGGTTTGGTGGCGGTTCGGCGGGGGCGGGGGTGGCGGCCGGTCTCCTGACCGGCTGCCGCCGCCGCCATTGCAAAAAAAAAAAGTAAAGTAAAAAAAAACAACACACACCCGTGATAGGCTACATAATGATTTACGTAGCCTATCACGGCTAGATTTCCAAAGTCAGCCGTGATAGGCTACGCAAATCGTCACGTAGCCTATCACGGGTGACTTTGGAGAAGAAAAAAAAAGCACGTATGCAAATGGCGGCGCCCATGGGGCGCCGCCATCTGCGTTCCTTATTTTGGCACGTCTAGTCTACGTAAAGATTTACGTAGACTACCACTGTCCAAATAAGGAACGCAAATGGCAGTCCCCATGGGAGCCGCCATTTGCGTACGTGCTTTTTTTTTCTCCAAAGTCACCCGTGATAGGCTATGTGACGATTTACATAGCCTATCACAGCTGACTTTGGAAATCTAGCCGTGATAGGCTACGTAAATCATTATGTAGCCTATCACGGGTGTGTGTGTGTGTGTGTTTTTACTTTTTTTTCGTGGCCGGGTAGACGGGGCGCTCCTACCCGTCCTGAATTTCGGCGGCAAGGGATGGGGTGCCTCCCCCCCTGTCTGAATTTCGGCCGGGTGATGCAGGGTGCCTCCCCCCCCTCGCCTGAACTTCGGGGGGAGAAGCGAAGCGCCTCCCCCCCACCACGAAGCATGCTGTGGGATGAGGTAAGTCCCTTTCGTCCATCCCTCTGCACGTTTAGACAGAAAAATGTCCTGTACCTCCCAGCATGCTCCAGGCAGCCATGGGATTGAACCCTTAGAAGGAAGAGAAATTAGGACATATTAGGCAAAAATGCATATAAAAATGTGTATATTACGAGAAATGCATACAAAACGCATTTTAAAAAAAGTCAAACTGATGCAGAAACAAAACAAAACAAATGTACAATCAGGAAAAAAGTGAAATGGAGAGAAATCAAAACAGATTAATCCATTCCTAGCTATACGAAGAAACTGTGAAAACTGTGGTACATCTAGGGATGAACAGGTCTATTTCTGGTCCATGTTAGTTTTGATTGTGTTCATTTATGAATCCATTTCATCCTGTTTTTCTAGGAAAAAGCCCCAAACAAAGCATGAAAATGTGCATTATTTTTAGCATAATTTTTTCACAAAATATGCATTACTGCACATTGTATCCTAAATGAGGCATTCCTAGGTACATTTTTTTGAGCCAAGAACTGAATAGCATAATTGAGAGAAGCATGAAACTGAAAGAAACTGCATTCCAATAAGGGATGGATGGATATATGTCAATCTCAGTCGTAGTGAGATGGTCTTTTTTCTTTTCTTTTTTTAGGTGAAGCTCATTCTATCCCATTTCTGCACGAACTTGTGTTTGTTTGTTTGTTTGTTTATTAAAATTATACAGAATTCCATATGTGTTTTTCATAATGTATACATGAATGTACACATTTTTAATGCACATGTTCTGAGGTTCATGCACCCATTGAACAAAGCATCCTTGTGCACATTTTGGAAATGTACACATTTTTCTTTCTGCATTTTTCAAATGGGCAAATGTTATCAAATACAATTTTGTATGTGTGTAGAATGCACCACGAGCTCAGAAAAGTGTGGATTTCCGATCACAAATTGTGTTTGGGTACAGGAGCTGTAAACTGGGTAAATCCATGGGGGAAAGAAACAAACCCCTTGATGGAACAAATTTATCACACATCCCTAATCTGACTGGTGTGCTGGGGATGAGACAAATGCAGTTCTTTCTCCCTTCCATCCCTTTGGCTTGAACTCTCCAATCACCCATAGGTTTCAACACACCCTTCTGTTTGGGACATGTCTGGGAGAAGGAAAGAAGGGCTCTGGAGTATGGGAGATAAGGAAGGAGGAATTTCATTTCTCCATTCCGGAGGCCTTTATCCACATAGCTGTTGCCACTGCTGCAATTGCAGGTAGGAGAGGCAGAACCAGGAACCTGCACCTGTTTAGCTGCATGACTTCTCTCTTCCACCTTCATAGCCTCATGAATTCACTGGTCACACTAGAGTGTGACCAAGAAACATCTATGCTGATAAAGGATGGGGGATAATTTTGTTTGGTCTACATTTTTAATAAATCTGTCCTAATTTGCACTTTCTGGACTAGTACATGGATCAGAACTGGCATATCCTTTGAATTGCACACTTCTACAAATTTTGTAGTACAGTTCTCAATTCAAAATGTGTACACAAAAGTGTTTGTATTTGAGAAAACTGCATGCAAAGCTGTATATTTTAGGGGAAACTGTGTACAAAGTATGTATACAAGGGGAAACTGTACAAAAATGCATATGTTAGGGGAAATGCATATGAAAATAGTTGTAAATTTTTGTGCTTTAAAACAAACATGCAGACTGATGGGGAAACTGATGCAGAATGGATTTATGACTCAATGCCTGCAAAACAGACACAGATTGGAAACAGACCAAGTTGTCCATCCCTAAATTGTTTATGTATGCAAAATTGCAAATGCCACCTCTAAGCATCCCACCACTCTCTGGCATGACACAGAAAAAGAACCCAGATCAAACGTCTGCAGATAAGAGGATGGCTTGATAGAAGAAACATATTACACAAAAATGCAAATAAAAAAGAACTGGAAATAAATTGATTAGGTGGGGGAGATGATAGTACTGTATATCCACAGGATCAGCCCTACTATGACGTAGGGTGAGGCAGTCACCTAGGGATGTCAGAAAATTTCTCCATGAAACTCCGGGAGGCCGAATGCCAATGCATTCGGCCCCCCGAAATTGGTGGGGAAATTATCCGCCCCCCCGGGATGGGATTACCTCGTGCGAATGTCCCTCTTGGCGGCGGGTCCCAACAGCGGTGCGGCGGCGGTTCGGCTGCCGCCACCGCCATTACAAAGTAAAAAAAAAGTGATAGGCTATGTAAATCTTTACGTAGCCTATCACAGCTGACTTTAAAAAAAAAAGTGCGTACGTAAATGGCGGCGCCCATGGGCGCTGCCATTTGCATTCCTTATTTGGGCACGGGTAGCCTACATAAAGATTTACATAGACTATGGCGAAAATAAGGGCAACGCTATTTGCGTTGCCCTTATTTTCACCATAGTCTACGTAAATCTTTACGTAGGCTACCTGTGCCCAAATAAGGAACGCAAATGGCGGCACCCATGGGCACCGCCATTTGCGTACGTGCTTTTTTTTTTTTTTTCAAAGTCAGCTGTGATAGGCTACGTAAAGATTTACATAGCCTATCATGGCTGACTTTGAAAATCTAGCCATGATAGGCTACGTAAATCTTTACGTAGCCTATCACTTTTTTTGTGCTTTTTTACTTTAGTTTTTTCTTTTGTGGCTGGAGGGACGGGGCGCCTCCCCACCCACCAAGAATTTCAGGGGGAGAAATGGAGCGCCTCCCCCCCCCACTGAAAAAAGCTGTGGGACCAGGTAAGGGACTTTCATCCATCCCTACAGTCACCTCAGGCAGCAAATTGTGGGTGTCATAAAAGATCAGCAAATTATTAGTTATTTGCCTTGTTGTTATTGTATTTCTATTGCCATGGAGGGGGAGAGTTGCTTATGGCATTTTCTGCCACATGTACCAAAATAATTCAGCTAACATTGGGGACTGTACACCTTGACTTGGGTGGGTGGGGGGCATAATTTACTGCCCTGCCTCAGGCAGCAAAATGTACCCTGTACATCAAACACACTCTAAATCTCAGGGGACAGATGTCCTAGGGACTCAGTTTCCTTTTCAAGTGCAGAAGGAATTTATAAACAAACAAACAAATACAAAATTGGGCTGAGACCATGGAGGAAATCTCATGGGGGTCAGCCAAATGCAGCCTGCTATTGAGGCTCAAAAGTAACTCTCATGCATTTCACCTGATGCATCCACCTCCAGTTGTAGACTGCAGTCAGGCTTAGAATGCCGCATCAGAACTTTAAAATCATTTTATTCTGATTTGCTGATGGTCTTTTAATATGGCTACAGAGACTCATTACTCCAAGTCTTCTTGAGAAATCTGTTGATTAGGGACCTGTTGCTTTTGTTGATTTCAGAACTTGATTTCTCATCTAGACAGAGGAAGCTTTAGTATACGTGCACACAGCACATTGCTAATCAGGTGGCAGCTTCAGTATTGCAGTTTAAAATTGGTCTTCCATTTGTTAATCTTTTCTGGATTTCCAAAAACACCTTCTGCCTTACCAATCTGCCTGGTCACTGGGGTCATCAGAGAGCATGCTCCCGGTGGTTCTAAATGGACCTATAGTAGGTCCATTTAGAACCACCATTTAGAACCATGGACCCCCTGCTTTGCTACAGATGCCACTTCAGACCTTCCAAAACAGCCCTGCTTCACTTTGGACTGATTTGGACCCACTCTGCTTCAGTTCGGATAAGGATCCGAAGCAAGATTCAGATATCCAAATTATTCTGATTTGACGTTTTCCCATTGACTTGCATTGGAATACAAAACAGCCATAACATTTTCAGTTTTCATGATAAATACATGAAATTTGGGGACCTGTCTGCCCCATGGAGGGGATTCCCACCTGCCAAATTTTGGACAGTTTGGCCCAGTAATTTTTGTGCTAGGCACAGGTGAAATTTGGTTTTTCAACAAAAAGTCTTGAAGCAAAGAGCTATAACTTTTCACTGTTTATTTATTTATTTATTTATTTATTTATTTCTATACCGCCCAATAGCCGAAGCTCTCCACATAAGTGCATGAAATTTGGGGACCTGTCTGCCCCATGGAGGGGATTTCCCTGCCAAAGTTCAGACAATTTGTCCTGGTAGTTTTTGTGCAAGTCACAGATAAAATATGCTGTTCACAGAAACACAAACCAAAGGTCATAAAGGATAATCAGAGAAGTTAGGTGTTTAAGCAGTGGTTAGGATGAGGTCACTACTTAATCTCTGCTGTAGGTTTCTTTGAAGTGCAAATAACCCTCTCCCCTTCCCTATTCAGCTTCACAGTGGATGACCTCAGGCTCTCATTGGCTGAATGGAATACACATTACCTGGAAAAACGGTAATGCACATAAAAAAGCACATAGCACAAGCTGGCAGGCAGATTGTGCTATGTGCTTTTTTCAACAAAAAAAACCCCTCTCCAAGCAAAGAGTTCACTGGTTGCATGGCAGGGCATGAATCCGGGCAATGGGTAGCCCCAATGCCAAGTCCCTGAAGTTGCCTCATATTGGGCTTAATTTGCCCCATAGTGTGGTATTGAATTAGAATAATATACGTTAATGTGTGTAGTGCTTTGCCCACTGTATTTTGAAATGTGGATGCGTGTAGTGTTTTGCATGTCCACAAAACAAGCACACACAGAGAGACACACAAGAGCAAAAGAAAAAGCAAATACCAAACAATTATACAAGCAAAGAAAAAATGCGTTTTTTAATGCTGGGCTGGGGTGAGTTCAAAAATGGGAAGGGAAGGAATACAGGAATGGAGAAGAGTGGGGTTGACAGCCAAGAACAAAGAAAGGAAAGTGTGTGTGTGTATGTATGTGTGTGTGTAAGGATCTAGCCAGAAAGCTATGAAGAATGTTTTCAATTGAGAATGATGGGGGAGGGATGAAAGAACAACACAAGACAAGGAAACTAAACTTTTTTTCTTGTTTTTTTCAATAAAGAAACAGAAAGAAAGAAAGAAAGAAAGAAGAAAGAAAGAGAAAGAAAGAAGAAAGAAAGAAAGAAAGAAAGAAAGAAAGAAAGAAAGAAAACTAATAAGAATGGCTGAATCATTCAGAAGGGTGGGGGGAGCCAAAGAACAAAGCAAGGAAAGGAGGAAATTAAACTGCTAAAGTGCTGTTTTGTTTTGTTTAAAATAAATAATCTTGAAAAGAAAGAAAGGGAATAGTTGAATTGTGGGGTGGGAAAGAATAAGAAGAGCAAAGCTGCAGTATAACACAAGTGCGCGCGCGCATGCTCGCACGCACATGCACACACATGCATGCATGCACGCACACACACACACACACCACAGATCTAGCCAACTAACAGCTCTCTCCAGTAACCATGACCAAACAGCTCTCTCTTTCTCGCACTAAAACAAACACAGGTTTTTCTCCAACATATTCAGTATCCCCACCCCCCACCCCTTCTGCAGCACTGACATTGATTGGAGACCACTGGGTTAAGTTCAGCCCTAATTTGGCAACTAGATTTGCCATTCACCAAATCTCACTCCCTCCTCCTCCTCCTCCTTTCCCAGTCCCCCTCCCTCCTCCTTCTCTCCCCCTCCCTGACCTCTCACAAGTTGATACATTTTAGAGACAGGCTGTCTGGGCTTCAGAAGGTCTTAGAATAGTTCTGAATCTCCAAGGCAAACGAAGGCGCTTCGGCAGTGACCCGCTTCACTTTGAAGTGCCTCAGTGCTGTTCTGATCTGCTTCATATCTCACGAAGGCACCTCCAAAGCACTGCGATTCACTTCAGTATTCAGATTCGGCACTGAAGTGATGTACAGCCCTAACCTATGGCCTGATTGGAGTCCACCAGGAGAAGAGCCTTCAGTGTGGTGACCACCTTTCTTTGGAACTCACTGCCCCTGGAGGTCAGGCAGGTGCCAACACTGTGCTGCTTCCACTGTCTCCTCAAAACAATTCTTTTCGAGGAAGCATTCCTTAGCTGACCAGCCATGGTTTTTACTGGTATTCTGCTTTTAAAAGAACAATGTTAATATGGTGTTTTAATTCTCTTTAACTTTTTGTTATTTTTCCTTTTGTGTGTACTGTTCTGGAGTAATTTAGATGTCAAGTGGTATAGAAATGTTGTAAATAAACAAACAAATAAACAAAATATAAATACAAGTATGCTTTACTTAAGCATTTGGGGATTTCTGCTTTCTTCAAATAGCACTATGAATTGTACCAGATTGCCAAACCAATGTGATATAGAATAGTAGAATAGTAGGGTTGGAAGGGGCCTACAAGACCATCGAGTCCAACCCCCTGCTCAGTGCAGGAATCCAAGTCAGAGCATCCCTGACAGATGGCTGTCAAGCCTCATCTTGAATGCCTCCAGCGTGGGAGAGCCCGTCACCTAGGAATGGTGGAGAAATCTTTAGAATCCGGCCCCCTAGAGTCCATGGCAGAATGGACTACTCCCCCCCGCTACCCCCCAAAATTCTCCCCAGAGAGACCCTACTTGCTGCTGGCCGGTCTGGATCCATCCGCTGCCATCCGTCCACTGCCCCAGATATTTACGGACTATGCCATCTGGCCACTGCCACAGACTACTCGCCCCTGCCACCCCCTGAAATTCTCCCCAGATGGACCCTACCTGCTGCCAGCCAGTCCAAGTCCATTCCACTGCCATCCGTCCACTGCCCCAGATAATAAAAATATTTATGTAGCATATCATGAAAAGAGCAGGGACGCAAATGGCGTTGGCTATGCTGGAAGTCTGGCTGCGGACGGGCCCGGCTGGTGGCGCTGCGGACTCGCTGCGGAGCAGAGCCAGCTGGGGAGGATTCTGGGGGGAGGGATGAATCACCTCCCCCCACCCCTCGGATGCCTGAACCGGAACAGGGTGAGTATTTCGTACACCCCTACCACCACCTCCCTAGGTAATTGGTTCCATTGTTGTATGCTCTAAGAGTCAGGAAGTTTTTCCTGATGTTCAGCCGGAATCTGGCTTCCTGTAACTCGAGCCCATTATTCCGTGTCCTGCACTCTGGGGTGATTGAGAAGAGATCCTGGTCTTCCTCTCTGTGACAACCTTTCAAGTATTTGAAGAGTGCGATCATATCTCCCCTCCATCTTCTCTTGTCAAGGCTAAACCTGCCCAGTTCTTTCATAGGGCTTTGTTTCCAGTCCCCTGATGATCTTCGCTGCCCTCCTCTGAACCCTCTCCAGCTTGTCTGCATCCTTCTTAAAGTGCGGTGCCCAGAACTGTGGGAGTGATCAATGTGATGTGCCCCCCATCTGGCTCTCCATGGGCTGGATGATGTCACTGGGTATGGTGTGCTGACAAAGGCATTGAGAGAGGCATGGAGAAAGAGACTTGGCCATCACTGAGATGAATGGCCACTCCCTCTCAGATCTTGGCTTCCCACGGCATGTTTATCCGTATGAGGATGCTGTGTGCAGCAGGAAAGACTCAGCTAGTGTTGGGAGAGTGACCACTCCCCCCAACACTGGCCACTAACCACCTGCATCCCCACTGTT